>NC_134703.1:138471701-139071701 GCF_043290135.1 Rhipicephalus microplus
CCTGCTAAGCACAAGTTACGTGAGACGCAGCACTCTGCGGGCACTTGCTGCTCTTTTAAAGACGATAGCCTTTATTGGGGACCTTCGACGCAAAAATTTTGGTCTGTCTGTCCGTCCGCTGTCGGTCTGTCTGGCTGTCTGTCTGTCTGTCTGTCTGTCTGTCTGTCTGTCTGTCTGTCTGTCTGTCTGTACTATTGTCTGTGTGTCCACCCTTACCATTACTTTAACGGCACCAAAATGGCCAAACAATACTCCAAACGGCTGGCCCCATCCGCAGCGCCCACTAATATTTTTTCCCGTGACAAAGACGCTTGCAGGTCGTACAATGAAAGAGTGAACGATTGTAGACGCACTATTGGGGATGTGTCTATCGCTGAACACCCTGCTTCCCTTCCGTAATTTCCTATTTATGTCAATGATGCACACGTAACAAACTTTAACTCGAAATTTTCAAAACAACGCCGGAACGACACCTTACTCAGAATAATAATGTACATCTCGAAGGCTACGCATTTCCTGCCTGTACACGTCAGCAACAGCAAAAAAAAAAAAAAAAACGGGGCTTCACTGCTGTGATAGCAAATTATTATGCGGTCAAAATCGAAATATTGCACCATGTCTTGGGTGTGTGGTATCCTTGGAAATTATGCCATAAAACAGTGGTGCAATGAATTTCTCTTTTTGATATCGGGCCAAATGCGCATCGCCAGCATCGCGATTGTCAACAGGCAGTCTTTGAATCCTTCGTGTTTTCAATCGAGTTATGACATGTCGTGTGCGTGTTTGGTGCAGGCTGATGGTGGCAGATTGTTTTACGAGTCATTGTCCTGGATGTGTACGGTCTCAATTTTTATTAAAGGGGACACGGGAGCGCGTGGCCTGTGTGCTCTGGCGGTGCTGGCAGCGCGTTCAAGCGGAAGTGAGACCAACCACGCTCTCTTTTCGCGTCATCTTGCGGCGAGCAACACAAACAGTCATTGCTGATATGAAACCAGCGGCAAGATTGCAACCCCCGAGCTCCCGTGTTCCCTTTTATAAAAATTGACACTGCACTTCTACGACTTCCACGGTGATGTAGATAACGCGTAAAGAAGATAAAGTAAGTGTCCCTGCGATTTCCAAATCCGTGGAGTGTCGGCAGGTACGAAACAACGACTTCGGTGGGTCGCCGTGCGTCTCCTCTTGTAACGGCTTTCGTTGAAGTTTGGGCATGCTGCACGCTGAGTGTTTTTGATCAAGCATTCAACGAAGGGAAGCTGGGAGCCATATAAAGAACGCTTTTGAATTTGGTGCTATTGCTGAGAATGCCTTTTGTGCTTGCCTTTTGGGCTTGTTATGCCTTTTGTGCTTGCTTGAATAACGCAGTGCTACAAATGCACGCCTGCTAAGTCCCGATTTTCTCGCGATATTCCTGAATGTCGCAGAACTTTGGTAGTACGGGCATGCCGATCATGTTACTCGCATTATCGTCCTCGCAAATAACAATATCAAATGAGAGAGGTTGCCGAATTTTTCAGCATTATTCTATGGTGTTCGGCATAGCACCCCCTGATGTCGCGCGAAAGAACTGAATAGAAAAAGGCTACTTGCTGTCATGCGAATACAGCAAATTATCTTCCTTCGTTGCACGTGCTGTGTAAATGCATGGAACGATGGCTGACATCTGGAAAGTTTACTGGACCTCAACCGTAGTTACATGTCAGGTTTCCGAATCCCCATTAGGTGAAGCGTATGGCACTTGTTATGCCCCCCTCCTTTTTTTTTTTTTTTGGCTTTGAAGTTCCCAGTCGGCAGGTATAAAAGGACCGCGTATCTGGGTCCGAGCTAGTTTGTGAAGTGACACATTTAAACTGTAATTGCACCCAGACATTGTAAAAGAACACTAACTCACGCAGAGTTACTTCCTTTTGATAGTTATTGCAAAACGAAAGCTTCATATATGTAGCATTCCTCACTCAGCATGTGGCAAAGAGCATGCTTGAAAATGCTTGTAATTGACAATTTTTTCTTATTCATGTAGTCTTCCTTAAGGTAAAAACGTCAACGTTCGTACAAACAGAGGGCAACGAAGAAAAAAAATATTTTGATATCACAGAGAGATATTTTTACCAAGCTTATGAATATTCTATTGAATGCAACATGAACTAAGCTGTGATGGTAACTTAAAACGAGCTCTCTACCGCTGCCATTTTAAAATAATGTTGGTTTCAAGGAAGTAGCCCACAGAAATGAGTAGGAATGAAGCGACGAAAAAATGCGAATGAAGCGACGAAAAAAAAAAAAACAGCGTGTGTCAGGAGGTAGAACCTAACTAAAAAAGACAAAAGAGAGACTGTCGGAAGATAACAATCAAATCATTTGGTTTAAACGTAAACACCTCCTTCGAGAGCGTCATTAGACTGCCCGTTCAAAAAACTGTAGCTGAATGACAGCAACAATATCAAGATTGTCATCCTCGTGCCGTGCAAATGGTACGATTTTCGAAGATTCACGAAATCAGCTGCATAAAAATGATTGGAAAGAATTTTGCGAGAGTTTTTCTCAATCACAAGATGCCACACCATAGAAAAAAAGCTACACATATGACGTGCTAATTTTGATAGAACCAATTCGAGATAGTGCTCTGTGTGTTTATTTTCATTGTCGTTTTCCTCCACTTACCGCTTACTGAAGCAAGTGTCTTCCAGGCCTCTCATCTGCTGCTGTGTTAGCTATGACAATTTTCTTCATTTATGTTGATACTGAATTACTGAATATCCTAGGCTACCACCCATATATCTGCTTCCTCATTTGACTGTCATTATTTAGTGCACGTCCTTGTTTATTCAGTGCACGTTTGTATTTGTCAGTAGCTTGCAGCCACATTTACTCACAGCTTTGCCTGACTCCTGTTCGTTTTGAGTTGCCATCTTTGTATTTAAATCATTGAGGCAGTAGTGATGCGATTTCGAGGCAAAGCGATACGGACATATGTCGTTCTCTTAACATGCAGTGTTATCACTCCTTTATACGAGGGTTGGATAACACGCGTCAAATATCTTACTTTGATAATGAAGTTTGCATCGACGGGAATACGAAAGTAATTCCCGACAAAACAGACATCATTCCGAGTCGACCCAGTTGCAGAACTCTGTCTACTGCGTGCGTGCAGCCCCGCCGCAGTGGTCTAGTGGCTAAGGTACCCGGCTGCTGACCCGCAGGTATCGGGTTCAAATCCCGGCTGCAGCGGCTGCATTTCCGATGGGGGCGGAAATGTTGTAGGCCCGTGTGCTCAGATTTGGGTGCATGGTAAAGAACCCAGGTGGTCGAAATTTCCGGAGCCTTCCACTACGGCGTCTCTCATAATCATATGGTGGTTTTGGGACGTTAAACTCCACATATCAATCAAATCAATGCGTGCGTGCAAATCTTTGAAAGTCTGTGCTGCTAGTGCGTCATGATTTGCTGTCTACTTGTGACATTACGCTGTGATTACACGTCACTGAGAGGCTGCCCGCACAAAATAAAGCAAAATAATCTTAATGTAGTGCTAAAAAAGGTATATTCATTGCATTTCCAGGTATCACGGTTCTAAATTTAGTGTTCTCGACACCAGTGTTCTTACCGTATTTACTGGCATAATGAACGCACTTTTTTTTCTAAAAAAATTGGATCAAACTTGAGGTGCGTTTGTTATACGTGGCAAGTTTTATGAAAACTTTCTCGGGATGAACAAAAATGCAGTAATTAAAAAAACGAAAGAAGTTACATCGCTTAGCATTCCGCAGTTGACAAACGCGTACGCTGTTTGGAAACATCTTGTTGTAATATGGTGGTTTTGGGACGTTAAACCCCACAAATGAATGATGAACATCTTGTTGTAATTATACTGAACTAGAAGAGTTAGTCGCACTTCATTCGTCTTCGGGAGTTGATAACGCTATCTTCTGCAAGCTGTCACCGTGCCGCACGTGCAATCCATAAAAACGTTTCGCGACTTTTTTGTCTCAAAATTGTTTAACTGCAACAGTGCAACTGCAACTGTTGTGATATCGAGAAGCCCCCAGAAGCGTGCGCTACGAAGCTACGACTTAACAACCTTAAGGACAGGTTTTAGGAAAAATAAATGCGGCATTTTTTAGCCTGAAATCCTGCATTTGGTGTAGTAAATTAAACTGAATTGTAGATAAGAAAAGTATATGTATAAATATTTATCATAAGCCCATTTATTCAAAATACACATTAGTGCGGCTATTTCAATAGTAAACTGGAATGGACAAAAACTGCATTATGATAATTCTTAGAATGATTAGACAGTACTAATTGATTACTTTCGATACGTAATTAATATACAAGCGATATGAAGTTTTCAAAGAATTGCTTGCAACCTCCCCATATTAAAGAATATATGAGCCGAATTTCATCCTCATTAGTTAATAAGAAGCCCTAAAAAGGTGATGTCGAATTTCGAAATTTCGCTGAAAATAAATCTTGAAAAAAAAATGCGTTTCATAGGTGTAAGTGAAAACTCATCTGTGCAAAAAAGATGTCGTTTTTAAATTATTTATTACACCATTAGAGCTATGCAGTCTTGGTTATTTTTAACACGTGCCAATAGTCAAGTCATCATGCTAAACGAAGCGGTGAGCTGCCAGGCCCCGATTTCCAGGCGACTCTAGCCCCTTCAGTCACGGCGCATACAATTGAGTACGCGAAATTTGAAGGCGCGTCACACGACGCCTGTCACACTCAATGGCCTAAAACTCCGTGTGTACGTTCCTGCAGGCTTCCTGAATGGAAAAATGGTGATCGCATAATTTCATTAGGTTGCGCATTGCTGCAGGAGATGACTTTGCCGCAGACGCTACCATGTTCGACAATCGTCCGACGTGCCACGTTTGAGGACCAACGTGAACAGTATTTTTTTTTCTGAGCTCGCAATGAAAACAGCCAAAAAACAAACCGTGCAGGCATTTCTGGCCTAACAGTTTATTTCTTTAAACAAGCACTGGCGGCAAAATATTTTTAATTAGTTATACAATAAAAAGTTTATTACTAAAATTCACGGAAAACAACACATTTTTCATTTTCTTCATTGGAATGTACGAAATCGGAATTCTGCAATGTGAAATTCACGCGTTTATGACTGTCCATCCTAATTCGTGACTGAAGGGGCCAAAGACAATGAGCTCTTTTTAGTTTTAATAGGCACCTTGTGGTTTTTGAAAGCCATTTGAAGCCACTTCGAATTTAATTACTACCTTCAGTTTTTGGTCGTGAAAGTAGAGAAAAAGTAAATAGCAACGAAAACGTAATTTTAAATAAAAAACCGTTCTTTGACTCGCGTTCCCCCTAAAGATATGCTTCCTATTATACAGAATGCAACCATGTTCGAAAGGTTCAAAGAGACAAGCCACTTTAAAGATTGTTGGCAACAACATTAGTAATCCATAGTTTAAACTTCTCGAGGAACATTATACAATGCAAAATATGCCCTAATCGGTTTAACTACGTCGCAGAAACAGGATATCACTATCGTGTGGATATCACTATTACTATCATGTGGATATCAGGAAATCACTATCGTGTAAAGATTCCTCTGTTTTGGGTTTCTACATCGAAGAACAAAACGAAGCTGCTTCAGCACCGCAAACAAACTAGGCACGAAAGGAGACTCTACTACTTGCATCTCCCTCAAATTATGTACAGTGCTACCGCTGAGGCACTCAGCAGCAACAAAAGTAAAAGTCGAGGGTGCAGACTCAACCTTGAATTCTTTGAATACTAGCTCTAAAAAACGTCATTTTAAAGAAAAGGGCCAGCGAGAAAACGCAAAGAAAGAAATGGCCGCGTATCTGCGCGTTTTACTGCAAAAAAGGACGATAGTATTCTGTCTGGAGACGATGCGTGAGATATGGCCGCATCTGGCAGCACTGTTCAGAAACGAAAGTTATTAGGGTCGAAACTCCTTACGCTGTGGGTCGTACGTCCCGTGTCGTCATTGTGGTAGGCACGTCTCGTTAAAGCCTTACAATGTGCACTGGATGGCGGTAGCTCAATATGATGATTATATGATGAAAAGATGCAAGATGATGGTGCTCGGAGTGTTCACTAGATGGACGGACAGACAGACGAACGGATGGACGCACAGGCAGTTAGATAGATGAACGGACAGACAGATGGACGATAGACGTACGGATGCATGGACAGACGGACGAACAAACGCTTCACCCCACTCATCATCATTCTCTACTGTGGCTATTTTAGAAAGCGAAACCTCAGGTATGTAGCAGCCACGGGTCGTTTTAGTGAAGCGTACAAAACAAGCGCTTTTTTGTTCGTAACATCGCATTCTCAGCGCGGCGTACAAAACGCTCCAGTCTTTAGTAGTATGTATTCACGCGTTTTATAAATAAAGTAACGCAATGCGAAATACCGACGTATTGATGTTGGGACCTCAAGTATGCGTAATAGTTGTTTTTATTTTGTATTGACAATGTTCACAAGAATGAACGCAGCCACTAGGTCAATATGGGTGAGAGTAGAGCAATGGAATAAACTTTCACCGGGTGGCTGAGTCGTTGGACAGGAGAACCGACAGACTGGCACCCAAAAAAGATTTCAGCGTTGAAGTACTCCAAGAAAGACTATCATCTTTAAACGCACGTTCAATCTCAGTGAGGCCTTCTCTTCCTGTTGGGGTTTTAAATACCCGTTTCCGCCTTAGAAGATACACTCTGTCCCTACAGCAGATAAAGAAGCTTGGACGTTAATTTATAAGCATTTTGATGCAGTTTACGGAAGCACATTGTCATAGCCGCCGTGTTTCACATGGTGGAATATAGGTTACAATAACAGTATTTCGTGAGTGTTTCTCGATTGCTCTGGCATACCAGGAAAAAAAGGTGATTAAAAACTGTTCTCGCTGTATACTATTTCAAACCGGACACACAAATGTACTGTATGGCGCACTCTCCGAAGATTAAGCTTCTACGCGTCACTTAATTGTGATTCACAAAATCGTTTTTGCGAGCTTCTTCAATATAAATTCGACAAGAGCGACAGCCGGTGTCTAGGTAGGTCAGAAAAAGCTCTACAGTTTTCGGTGAACTAAGACGTAAAGTCTCATGCATTGAAGCCCGAAAGTGCCGATATAATTTCGAGCATCACAGCTTCCAAACAAGCGACTTGTCTTTGTGACCCTACCAGCATTATTGAGCACTAGATGTGAAACATGAAGCCATTTCTACCTTTAAATAGTCTATAAAAGTTCGAGGCCCATATTTTTCTACTCTGTCGGCTCATGGGAAAACGTCTCTCTTCGTCAAGACGTGACAGCACTTTCATAGGGCATGAGCGCACACTTACAACTAAGAACGACGTGACTCCATGAAGTCACGATTTCTCATCGCCCCCGTCACGACTGCCCCCGTCAGTGGAACGTCTTACTGCTGCGTCCACAGTTCGGTGTCTCAAGGTAGCCGCACATTGCGCAACGGCTTTAGACATCAGCTCAAAACGAAGGAAACAACTGAAAACGACAAAGCCGCGGTGGGCCCTCAAGCGCTCCGCCATTTAAACGACTCCAGCCGCATAAAGACCCATTAAGAGCCTGGAGCAGGCCGTCATGCAGCTGTTCTAGAAGCTCGGGCGGCGGCATCAGAAGCAGAGGTGACGCCCTAACGACAAGAAGAAAGAATGAGACCTGCTGGGGACTCCTCTGTGTGGGTCCCACGTTACATACCTGGAACAAAGTATCACGGACATTCGCGGCAAACTGTTGCTGCTTAGCAGTGTTTGACGCCAGACGGCAGAGGCCACCTTTCTCTCCGCTTCGGGTTAATGATAGTGGCAGTTTCACTGAAAAAAAAAAGAGCAGCTTCGTGCAGGACAGCACGTTATTCAAATGGCGATGCTGCTTGCCTTAGGTTATTCGTCAAACCGCGCTTAGCAAAGTTGTTGATGTGCCAGAATCTGTAGTGTCCGTCGTGGCACGGTAGCGGCTAGGCGGAGAGGATGAATAAGCATGATCAGTTACAAATAATTGTATATAACTCACAAACTTTTCTATTCTCTAAAGGAGCTATGAGGCAGTGATACCTAATTATCTTTTGCTTCACAGCCAGTGTTTATTGCGAAGTTGTTTGCCGGAGGATAAGTGTAGCAAAATAAATAAAGGAAAGAAAAACACTGCATGTTTTTGGAGGATTCTCTGCTGTGCCAGCGCGTAACACGTTCAGTTTATATCCTCGTGGTCACTTGTTAATCTAAATACTCAGCTTTGTTGATTGCTCTGTCCGATGAGCCCATCTTCATCATGATCATCATAATGAAAGGAAATAAAAACAATCCCTGCTTTTAGAAGATGATCTGCTGAGCCAGCGCGTAAAACTGTTATCGTATATCCGCGTAGTCAATTGCTATTCTAATTACTCGGCTTCATTGTTTCCTCTGTCCCATGAGCACAATCATTGACAAAACCTGTGGGGAATGAGCCTCTCCTTGTGCCATATCTCGGAAACTCGTATGCGCATGCTGTTGTACCACCTCATGAATTTCGCAAATGTGCGTGAAAGCCTTCAAATAATGTTGAATATTCGATTAGACTGTTATAACTTATATAAATAGGCCAAATTTATAACACTGCTTTTTAAAAGCATTGTGTTCTAGAAGCTAACTGCGCTGCGGCAATGAATTTTATAAATGAAGCTAAACAACAACACAAAGAAAAAACAGCAACTTGTTGCAGAATCACTGTCAGCTGACATCAGTTATACTGAATTCCTGATTACTGGAGCACACGAGGTGAAAGCTATTGCCCTTTTTTTTCGCTACCCTGCATTACCGCCTGAGAAAGACATACGCCTTACCATACCCTAAGTGTTACAGATACCTGAAGTGACAGTAACAACTGAAAGATCCAATTTTTCGAAGCTATAAAAAAAACACGCATTTTCAACAAGTCTTTGATGACGAGTGGGCGAAGCTACGTCCTAAGGTTCATAACCTGTACGTTTAAGTGGCCGACTAGTATGAAAGATGGACGCACAAGCTCATGAATGGGCGGATAGGGGATGGGCGCACTGATAGACGGCGCAGGCGATCCAGTATTTTGCGGTCATTTACTTGGTTGATGTACGCATAAAGTCGGTCTTCTACACAGATGTTCCCGCATATTGTTTTGCAGTTGTTGAGTTTTGGTTTCGGTTTTCTAGAGAGTGATGGACGCGGAGAATAGGCCCCAAGAAGCCTGTAGCCTAAAAGCACTGACGAAAGTGCACGTGAGTCATTTGTACACATCAGGTCTGCTGTTTTAGGCGCGATGCTCCTTTTACAAAGCAGAGTGACTGGCTGGGTGACTGGGATGCTGCCAGTGCTATACGACTATGCTAATTACCATTCCCCACCCTTTAGAGTAGCTGTGCGCAGCTTACTCGGCTGTGCAGCCACACCGAGCTCCATTCCTGGGCGCAGACAGTGGTCACGTAGTTCCTTCACCTCGACTAAACATGGAAGATCGTCGTGCAGCTTTCTCTCCTGATTCTTTGCAGCAGTGCAGACCAGGCGCTGCTCAACGGCGGTGCATAACTTCTCCTAACCAGCGCAGCAGCATTTGCAGCAGAAAAAGCAATTGCAATGGCAGCGTGCACGTCACACCAGACGACGAAGGGTTAAGCAGATGTTTAATCCACTTCCGCCGCTTTTCTTGGGTTCTTTCTCGAAGGTTACACGTCTTGGACTACCCAAATTACACACACTTTTACTCGACGCGTTAGACGTCGCAGTTTGTTTTAATTCTGCTCCCCCCCCAGGTGGTCAAAATTTCCGCAGCCCTCCACTACGGCGTCTCTCATAATCAAATGGTGGTTTTGGGACGTTAAACCCCACATATCAATCAATAATTCTGCTCCCAGTGATCTAACTACGGACAAACGCTTGCGATTGCCATTACACTGGTAAACGTGACACCCACTCACGTTATTTGTAGCTGTTTTGAAGTACATTTTTTTTCACTGGTCAAGTAGCACAAAAAAAAAAAAACTGGAAGAACATCCAAGAGCGCCTTGTTCTACCTGTCACGCATTTCGACGCAATTGTAGCTAGTATCTAGAGAAGAAGACAACAAACTGATTTATTTAGATACTGAATTTGGCAGTACATGTGCTACACTGTTCTTCAGCCAGTAGGCGCAAAGATTACTTGATAACTTTATGTGGACAGGCAAAATGAAGGAGGCATTCGTTCCTGAGATAAATAAAAATTTATGTCACGTCGTGTCAAATGTGCGGCTAACAGCGTACACTGATTACGGTGTACGCGAGGGCAGTACGTAAAAGAACCTTGATGTTATATGCAAGCTCAGCTCAATTTTCGTTTCCTTCTCTCTTCAGCCCTCCTCCTCTTTCATCCTGCCTCAACAGTTTAGTTAAGTGTAACAAGCAGGGTCTGCCGCACTCCACCAGTCAAGTGTAACCAACCACACCTTCCTTTCTTTTACCTCGTGTTCACAACTCCTTTTCTTTTTAGCAAGTTCACTGCAGGGTGCACTGTGTTTCTTAGGAATAAGGCATCTGCCCAGCGGCCATTTTCATATGCCGCGATGAAGCAGAACAGAATAATTAATACGGGAAACCAGTTAAGTAGGGCAATGAATTGAGGTTGAGGCAAGTTGAAAAGCTTATGGATGTATCAAAAATCATAGCTCAATTCGGTGCGCGCAAGAGTGAGATGAAGCGCACCGATAGCGAGTGCATTGGTAGCCTGCGTGGTGTAAACGAACATTGCAAGGACACTTCATACTTTTGACATTGCTCCTTGCAGGACACTTTCCTGCAGAACCAGTCTATGGAGGCTACAAAAAATGCCAAATTGAACATTATTATTTATGAATATTGTACTATGGAAAACACTGACGCGTCTGGCACAAGGATATATAAAAGCGCGACCTTACATTTGGAATTTCATACGCTTAAACTTCATTGCTCCAGATGCTCAGAACAATGTTCCGGATGCTCAGAACCTGAGAATTCGAAATTCTTCGACTTTTGTGAATCAATATGTCATAAATATTGCATATTTTGCTTTAGAGTCACTAGGATATCAACAAAAGATAAATGATAATTCTGTATTGGCTAAGGTGGCAAAGGTCATGGGTAGTCTCTGTGAGGCATAACGCAGCTTCTAACGTGTATGGCACACCACAGCTGTACGATCTTCATACCTCTATTATGTTCCCCTAAAAATGCATAAGCCATCTATAACAAGCTCGTTGACTACGGGTTTAGACACTGCAGATTATTTTTGTACAAAAAAATTCTCAACAGTGTAAATGGCAACGTTCTCAAAGTAACAGTAAGGCTCAAATCTGAAGATTAAGAGAAAATATTAAAAACGTTTTCATTAAAATATTACATTCAATCCAGCGAACAACTAACTGTACGCGTTATATGTACCATTTTCGTCTGAGCACGATACAGCTCAGGTGCATGTGAAAAAGGAGGCAGTTGCTATAATTGCGGTGTTTGCTCTTTTCCTTAGCAAGGACAGACAACTACTACTGTCACCAACACAAATATATCTGAACATTTGGAGATATATTTACCCTTGCTATACGCAAGATGACTGGAAATCTCTGATTTTTTTCCCAGCGTCAATTCAGAACGATCGCGGCATGTGGCCGAGCCATCCTTTCTCTTGTGTAAAGAAAATCTGCTTGCTTTCACCGAAAGTGTGCTTTGAAGGGTGAAGCACCTAAAGACTGAAGCTTTTCGTCCTTGTCTTCACTGTTCATCACTGGGATATGCCTGGATGTGTCACGCAAAAAGAAGGGTAAACAATAGACTAATATAAATAATAATTGTAGCAGAACCATATAAAACACCTAGAAGTACAAACATCTTACAAGAGTTGACGACTTCAACGTACGCATTATGGACTCGAGAAGCTAGCATTGTCGTCGACGTTCACCATCCGCTATCTTGGTACATAAAAAAATCGTTGCTACATTCCAAGCACGTGCCTTTTTTGGAAAAAAATGTTTACGAACAACACTCATAGTTGTAACGAACAATGCTGTTACTTGATGGAGTCACGTGTTGCGTAGACCGTGTACAATATACATTTACAACAGCGATCACACAGTTGACCGGCTCAGTTCAGTGAACGAGCATCGAGCGATCTTCATTTTTTCCATCGAGCGCACACGCGCATGATTCATGAGTTTGACAGTATGCTTGTAGCATAATGCCCGACCGCAGATGTGCCACATAGCAGCGCGTCTAGATGTGAACAATGTAAAACACATACAAGCGAAAATTCTGTGTGCTAGCTGGCACCTTCAACCTAGACGTTTTGCACCTTAAGACCGAGCTTTGTGATCGACTCATTATTTCACTCTGTCACTCAATGTACATTATATGGGGAATCGTATGGTTCCTAACCCCTACAGTACCCAGAGCTATGCCCTCTCGTCGTGATCTACTTCATGGAGAGGCGTCACATTTTTATTATTATTTTGACTTAGGGAGCCTACTTTTGGGCACTTTTTGGCAGAAATGCAGTGGCAGTTAGAAAATGATAGAGATATGGTAAAACTCCTTATTCGAACGTTGATCTAATGTAGGAAAAAATTATTATGTGAACGGAACCGGATCACAGGACCGTACTCTATTACAAAGCATGTTTCAACACCTTTGTATATTTTTGGGAATCGAGATGCCGGCAAACTCATTTCAATAACTCAATCTGAAGATCGGGTCGACAACTTCAAAATCTGAGCACCCGTGGTTCCTAATGAATGAGGGGCTGTCGAATGCACAAGCGCCCTTCTGTCCGGTATGATAAGCGTACGAAATCGCCTATGAATTGTGTGCCTACATATGTTAAGAAAAACTCTATTTCGGCAGCAGGATGCTCTTAAGAAGGCAAAAGCCGTGGTCGATGGCTGTGCTTAGACTGAATTGGGCACGGACGCTGCTCTGAGGTCGTTGTTTAGTCGAATCAACGACCTCCGAAGGTAGCAATGCTCTGTGTTTATTCTGTAGGCTTGCAGAACTGAAATTTACAGCATTCTTGTCGCCGGTGATATTTGCAATTATAGCGCTCTGCCATGATATAACAGCGCAGGTAAGTGATGATATCATGCTTGCAATTCAACTTTTCTTAAAACATACAATATCTTGGGAATGGGCTTGATGCTATATAGAAACACTGGTAGTCTAATGTGGTTCTGCAGCTAGCGTGATCAATCATATGAGGCGCCCTTGTATTAAATAAGCGATCCCACCTGGTCAATGCAATGGTTGTATTTGGATCCCAAACGAGGCGCGTTACGCAAAGTTTTACAAAGCTTTCGAAAACGAAGTCCTCACATTATCCCGGAAATTTCGTCGTAGGAGAATAGCATCGCAAACCGGCCTACCTCTCATTGTGAACCTTGTGAAAAAGAAACAGCGCTAGAAACAAGAAATCAGACGAAGAAGTATAAAGAGCACTGCCTTACAACAAAGCTTTATTCTTCAAATCACGCATATATACATATGCAGTGGAACGAAAAAAATGGCTGCATATCCACGGAGTGAATGATGGGAAGTGGGGCGAAGCATCCGTCCGTCCATTCGTTCTTGCTTCCGTTCATCCATGCGCCCGTCTGTGTGACCGTTCTTGCGTCCATCCGCGCGTCCGTGCGTGCGTCTGTTTGTGCGTTCGCACGCCCATCCGTGCGTCCATCCCTGCGTTCGCCTGTATGCCCGTTCGTTCATCTAGTCAACACTCCAAGTACCACCGTCTCGCATCTTTTCATCATATATCCATCATATAGAAGCACTGCCATCCAGCGGACATTTCAAGGACTAAACGAGAGGTAGCACACGCACACTTTCTTACGGCTTGCTCTTCGTGTCAACTTTAAACCTTTAACCACCTCTAATTCACGGTATATACTAGTTCACTGTATTCATGGCACTGCGGCTCAACGCTCGCTAAACCTTTCTAAAACCAAGGAGGTTATGTCTAGCGAGTATAACGTACCAACCCTATCTTGCCAGATAGTGCTCAATGTACATGCCAATGGCTGCTAATGGGGAATGAGAGACAGGAGAATTCGACTTTTACTTTTTTACGGCTTGCGCTTCGTATCTACTTCCCACCTTTAAACATCTTGAGTTCATGGTATATACTCGTTCACTGTATTCGTGGCATTGCGGCTCAACTGTCGCTAAACTTTTCTAAAACCAAGGTGGTTACGCCCAGCGGTGTATAACGTAGCAACCCTTTCTTGTCAGATAGTTTTTAATGTACATGCCAATGGCTGCTAACGGGGAATGAGAGACAGGAGAATTCGGCTTTTAGTTAAAGCGCACGCTGCGAATATTTTATTGTTCAACAACGCACAGGAGAAATCTCCCACCGGCACAACCTTGCAGGTTAGAGCGTAAGACTTGTTACCGCTACTACCAGGGACGAATGGGTGCCGCTTTAAGGAGCTTCGCCCCTGAAAAAAGTGGCAGATTTTACGTACAGTGGGAATCAATGATATGCGAAGCACGAATAGGAAATGTTGATATGTCACTTTAAAATCCGCACAACGTTACGAGGTGGAGTTAAATGATTCCATACATGATATGTGGGGTTTAACGTCCCAAAACCACCATATGATTATGAGAGACGCCGTAGTGGAGGGCTCCGGAAATTTCGACCACCTGGGGTTCTTTAACGTGCACCCAAATCTGAGCACACAAATGATTTCATACATGACTTCCGTGTCATGATTATCACGTTTGAATGTGTCGTTTACTTTCGTCATCTATTCACGTCTCGTGACATAGATAGATAGATAGATAGATAGATAGATAGATAGATAGATAGATAGATAGATAGATAGATAGATAGATAGATAGATAGATAGATAGATAGATAGATAGATAGATACGCTCAAAGTCGCCGAAAATCGCTAAGAAAAGCTTCGCAATTAAAAATAAAACAAAAGTGATTGTCGAAACAAAAATAATTCTCATAGCTCGTGCAATCAGCCAGATAAAAAAATTGCCCGCAGCTTCCCTCGGGGGAACACTGAGGAGGATGCGGAGCATATAATTGGTTAACGGGGTGTTAAAGTGCGACTTACTTGGGTCGATGGCTAAATTGGTTAACGTGGTTGTGAAATGGGGTGTTAAATTGCGACTTACTTGGGTCGATGGCTAAATTGGTTAACGTGGTTGTAGGAGGGGGTGTTAAATGAGTCAACACGTACACACGTATGCGAAAGGGCGGCGCTGGTCGAAGGGACGTTGATCATTGTGTTTGTGGATTCGTTGGAATTCATTTCACCGCGACCTTGGACGTCGACGCGCCGTCCAAACCAACCGACGAGCGGCAACTGAGCGAGCGAGCGCCGACCTTGAGTATATATACAGCTCGACGGCGCATGCACTGTCAGCTGTTGAATGTTCTCGAAGCGCGACGCCACATGCGCGTCCACTGGAGAATCAGGAGAATTGTAGATATCGAACGCGGTGTGTAGAGGAGGAAGGGTGCACAGATGGTGGAGGAGTGAAGCACGCGCGGTGTGTAAAGGAGGAAGGGATGCACAGATGGTGGAAGAGTGGGCGACGGCGCGACGGCGCATGCGCGCGCGTCAGCTGTCGAATGTTCGAGAAGCGGTGCGGACGGCGCGGATGGCGCACTACAAGGCGCGAGTATAAGATGCTTCCGCATCTAAAAGACAACTTCCGTTTCTGAGAGGGCAATCGAAGGCCAACTTGGGCTTGCGTCCCCCAGTTTAGCGATATCCAGGGCCTCCAGTATTTCACTGGTAAGCTGGTCCCGATGACGCTTGATAACTGCACATGACTGAAAATCAGGGGTACACCCACAATCTCCACAATGAATGGCTTGGTGGCCAGACACCGTCGAGGAAACGCTGTAAGAGTGTTACTTGAGACGCGTCAGTAGGCCTTCGGTTGCTCATACAGAAACAAAAGTTCCCTTTTTTCTGGTTGATTGCACGAGCTATGGGAATGATTTTATGGTTCTTTTCTAAGTATTTCTTTGTTATGGTGCTATTCTAAGGATAAAGTATTTGTCATAAATGGGCGCTCTGTACGTATACTTCTTTGTCTGGTCTCTCATTTCTTACACTGTTTCTTGTTCACTATGTCGTCCAACAACGCCCAAGCAACCACTTTACCAGGCATTGCTACGTTTGAGTAATTCAGCCTTATAAGGCTAGCTTGCGATGCTTCGTGAAGAGTAGAGAACAACGTGTAAGTAGAGAGTGTTTATCTTTCTCATAATAATGTCATTGGAAATGCTAAGTGTGGACAGGACTAATAGTGCCAGCTGAGGAGCTGATTCCACTAGGACGGAGAATCTTGGCCGTGAGAAAATCGCTGCTGGTTCAACGGTGTCTCCTCTGCACAGTCGGCGCAGACAACTGAATAGACATTGCATATGCCTCTTATATTGCGACTGCTTTACGTGATTAACGGTGCGCGTGCAATGTTCTCGTCCCTTCGCTACGAAGATGTGGGTAATCACACATGTCATTCAGGAGCAACGCGCTTGCTTTTCCATCGACCGAGCCTCGAGAAGTAATCCACTGCAGAACCACATTAGCACCAGCTCGAGTCTTGTGTTTTCTCTCGTATGGCGCGTTTTTCAACGGTTTATTATATTTCGTGATGATATTTTTTCTTAGCCTGTTGAATCATTGCGGAACACGTCTGCTACTGGCAAGCATCAAGTCATGACAATGATTATGAAAATGTGCCATTACATTAGCGCCCCGCGCTATGAGAAACTCAAGAAAGCTTGGCTCAGACGCTAGTAATAACGTCTGATGGAAACCATGTGGTGCTAGCCGGAGTGAGCGCTGGAATCATTTCTCTGCCACGTAGCACTGAAGGTAGAATTAGTTTGTACAGGTGAAAAACACTGCTTACTTTGCTTGTATACCCTCACTGCAGGGATGGAAGTGTAGTGTGACAAACAAACTAAACTAAAGGATTATGGCAATGGTGACGGATTTACAGCGTGTGTCAGCTATCTTTCGCCAATGTTTAAAAATATGTCGATGCACTCTAAGACGACGCTATCCAAGAGAAGTTGCATGGAGTGCATTACACTATTTATTGTTCCAACTTAATTGCTTACATCACATAATACTTATTAGATAATGTTTAAAGAAAAACAATAAAAGAAAACATTCTCCAGAGAAAGCCGCAGATCCGCTTTCAAAACTACCGATTAGCCAGATTGTACTTTATATGTGTTATTAAAGGCGATTCATTTTTCAGCGAATTTCGGTGACTTTGAGCATATCTCTCTACCTATCTGTCTAGCCGTATGAGTTTCAGTGCTCTCGTGGTCACCGCCTTAACTTGGCGTGAACCAAAATTAGCATGGGAGGGTAAGATGGTTTGACGAATATGACGCGCTGATCAACGCATGAATAATGTCCCAATCTTGTAGCGCACGTCTATAAACACTACCCGCCAGGTGGTGGCCCTTACCCACCAGCGGCTACATGCTGCAGGTATGCAGATATATGCCACATGTGATTGAAACTTAGTACCTACCCAGGAACTACGAGAACATACATGGGCGATTTTAATGCGCGGAGTTCACAAATACCCTACATCGGTAGCGTCGACTCGACGAATGCAAAGAATAAAGGTCAGAATCCCAGCTTGAATCAAACCCGTGCATTCTGCGTGGCAATGAAGCATTTTACCACAGAGCTATGTCAGGCCTCGGAACTACTTTTAGAATAGACACTAATCTTCGCGAAACGTCAATAGTGGCTGCAGTGATGCCTACCCAACTTTATAAAGATTACAAACGTACTCCTTTGACACAGCCTTCACGTCGGGTTAGCGTCAATAGTGGTTAGTTGCCAGTCACTAAGGTTAGTTTATGTAGCATTGTCCAGGGCCAGCATCTTCGCGAGAATCAGCGCTTCATTTCAGCTTCTGGTGTTGCTAATACGCATGCTTGAGTTGGCATCATTGTGCAAGTGCAAACAGCTGGTTATATAAACATCTGCAACTTTCCAACAAATGTCCGTGGGTGCAATATTTGTACATATATTTAGCGTCATTTCATGACGTGTCGCTCAATAAATTAAATTTAAAACATGGTCACCTTCTCTCCACAAGCTTCGCATAACGTCGATTCCCAGGTACGAGGGATGTACCGAATTTTTCGTTAGCGTTTCTTCGGCTCACCTCAGATGCCCGCATGAGCGCTGTGATAGCAATGGTCCCTACCGTTTGGATATGTTTCCCTCATCACAGTCATGAGCAGACGCCTGTGTTGCCACAAGCTCAACGTACCTCGCTGCACATCCACCAATGTTGTCGCTGTCCTGTCGAGGCTGTGTATTCGGCCAAGTGCTATGGTCATTTACACATTCAACAATAAAAAGCGCTGCACCCAGAGCAGAAAAAGGCGCCCTAGCGGGCTTGTCAAGTGGTATTTTTAATAATTTCGCAGGCATTTGCAGTTTGCCGAGAAACACGAATACATTTCAGATATATATATTGTTAGAAGCTGTATAATGGGTCGCTCGCTTCCTGTTCTGTAGCTTTTTTATTCGAGTTTTTGCAGTTTCATTCATTCAAAAGCTGGTTAGCTACAAATGTCTTATTAATAAGTTAGGGAGAATACAAAAACTACTGTGATTTACTCACAGTAGTTGTCGCGGTAGAAAAATCGTACGCCCTTGGCTTTCCCCGGAATGATTCAGTTGTTACCAGATGCACACAGGTCACTGCACTCACTTCACAGTCTCAGTTTGCGAAAAGAGGCGCTTTTCAGACGCAGCGAAGTATCAACTGAGACGCTTATTCACGTTCATCTGTACTTGTTAGCACGTTTCGTGCTTCGTTTGTGCGTGAGTAACGCGGGGCACGTTTCTACCTGTTTGCCCTTTTTCTTGGGACCTTCCCATTTGCGGCTATATTGCGTTCAATGCTTCGCCTCTGAGACAAAGCTGAGACTTTCTGTCGCTGACGTCTGTGTTACCACTTAAAGGTCATGTCAATTTTCACGGGCGCTTGAACCACAATTCACCCGACAATGTTGGTGACATTTAGCTGGGCGACTAATCATTGTTCTAACAACAAAAATACTCACGACCTATGCTGTTCCTTGTTTCCGCCAACTACGTTGTACCGAGAAGTTCAAGAAATGAAACATGCGTTTGATTTAGGATGCCCTAGTACAGAACTTTTTGTAAAGCCATGCTGTTGTCTTTCTGTATAGCTGGAATGTGTTCTGCATAGAAACAGTCGGATTGTAGCTCTTCAAACATATATTTCGCAAATTCCTGTGAGGAAAAGCACGCTGGAGAGTTGTGAGTTATTTAGATCAACACACGTACGCTAACTTGCGATGCTAAAAATGTTCACCTAATTACATTTGTGTATTGTACATAGCATTCCCGAACTATTGAGCCCTCAGCCTTATACTCATCATTGAAATGTTTTACAGTCAAGAAAGAGTTATCTTTATTATTAAGAAGACTAGTAACAGCAAAATTTTTTGAAGTGAGTTTATAACTTAGAATTTTCAAAAGAATAGTCTACCCTCTATTTTATTGTTTTACAAGAACGCGGTTTAAGAAAAAAATTTAAATGAGTGCTGCTTTTTGATCACATACTTGTCTTGCTATATTCCTCTTGTCAATAATTTTCTCCTTCTTCTAATTAAAGAATGTCTTTGTGGTTCCTTCCTGCATCAGCAAAAACTGTTGTATTGGTAATATGTAAATAAACATATGAAGATAAGGTTACCACCTATCACTTGCAAGTTGTCTCAGGATGCTCCTATTGAAATTTTCTAAATGCCGAGATGCAAAATCGTTTGGCCTGCTTACACAATACGCTCACAGACATGGCCCACAAAAAATTCTTGCACATTTATTCAAACATATTGATGTAACTTTTATCAACGAATAAATAACGAGAGTGAACAAGAAAGGCTATCGAAGAAGGCACAAAAACATACTGTGCGCTAGGTTCCCGCGTTTATTGTCGTTTGTTTTACCGCCAAGCAAACTTCGCGATTATTTTTATACACAGAGAGTATACCTGGTATCTAAGCACACACGTTAATAGAAAACTAAGCATATTTCTTTGTCACGCGGCTGAATGTACATATTTCTGTGCAGCAGCACCTCCTGACCACTAGGGATCTCACGCTTCCCTCGCGTTCTCGCTGCTGTTTTCTTGGAGACATATAATAGCACCGATTAGCCGCGGTAAGGAGAGGTATAGGGACCACCCTCGTCTGATCTTTCTTCCCTCGGGCGGTTTCTGTCTGGGTCGCTCCCAGTTAATACGCATGTCTAACCATCGCCTTTATGGCTCGCAATATATTCACTAATGACTGTCCAGCTTTGTCGGATGCAACAGTAGTCATCCGAGAAAATCTTTCACCAGTAGTCTTTCTTCTATTCCTGCATCTTGAAAAATAACGAACAGAAATACAGGTAATGAAGGATCAGATAACCTTGCACCGGTCTGCATCTTTCAGCAGACGGACGTTATTAGAGAGGAGTGTAACCATGGGGCATTCTCGCCTCGGAGAAATGGCCCGAAGTGCTTACCAATAAACACGATCCAGGCGTTATGTTTTTGCTTCTCATGCTTTAACGTTTTTTATTTTGTTCTGTGTGCATTCATGTGTGGTGTGCGATGGGCAAATCTTTCTGCCGTGATTACGATTGTGCTAGCTTTCCGTGCTTGTATATAACAGAGTTTTCGGTGGATAGCTCATCTGATAAATCCATTCACTACAATGTTTCTCCGCGAGCTGCAGTGTAAGTAAGCTAGCAAAATGTTTGCACGGCGAAATTGTGAACATATGTTTTATCATGCTAGCAATCATGCTGAGTGTCTTAAAGATTATGAGTTTTGTTTCAGCGAATCACGCTCTTTCAGGAACGCGCCCCTGCGCAGAGCATGTTTGTTTTACAACTTGTTTAACTTCAAAAATGTTTGGTAGTGATAAACAATTGTATACCATGAAAGTTTTTACAATGTAAAAATTTTCATTATATGTGATGTATTGTATGCAAATCTCATGGTGTGTTTGTGATGCATGTTCCACAGAGAAACTACAAATAATTTTGACTGTGGCAGTACTTCATCCGGACTGAAGTACACGGTTTTTTTTTTTCGCATCGATATGTACACGTTGTGTTTTAAATTTACACCTTTCGCGTAGAGCTTTTTAGTACCGTATTTTACGTACTATGCTGTGACGCCAAGCCGAAGACATATTTACTAGACTATAAAACACGAATAGGCATTCACAAAATAAACACTTGAAGTATTGCTGTTGGACCTAACTTCAAAGTAGGAGCCGATCTATCAAAATCGGCATACTCGTCTTACATCCTTAGTGCCGCCTAGCAAGTGATAGAACCCTTTTTTAGGGAAGCAATAACACTCTTACTGTAGCGAATCGAGTATCATGATTTGATTTGTGGGGTTTAACGTCCCAAAACCACCATATGATTATGAGAGACGCCGTGGTGGAGGGCTCCGGAAATTTCGACCACCTGGGGTTCTTTAACGTGCACCCAAATCCGAGTACACGGGCCTACAACATTTCCACCTCCATCGGAAATGCAGCCGCCACAGCCGGTATTTGATCCCGCGACCTGCGGGTCAGCAGCCGAGTACCTTAGCCACTAGACCACCGTGGCGGGGCACGAATCCAGTATCACTAGCGGTAAAATTAGTGGTTACGTTTTAAGAAGTGCTTAGAAAACCTCTCTGTAATTTAGGCGCTCCCACGTTCTTTTTTGGAAACTCATAGCCCCACTATTGACACTGTACGCACAGAACACATTAGTTCTTTTCTGAAGCTATAGTATTACATAAACAAGCTTTCGTTTCAACCAGGCTTCTTTCTTCTTTCTGTATTTGAGATATTAAAATGGTTTCGAGTGTTATCGGACAAGGGACCAAATGTGCGAAATATTTTTCAGCATATTTAAAACTGATGCTGTTTAAGAGAAATAGCCCTGTGATATAAACGTTTAACAAGTACCCTGCTTGCATGTATGTATTATTTTGACCATACTGCTTCATAAGGTCTGACATACGAGGGGCTATCTTGAATAAGCTAGGGATTCTCGCAAGTCACATGATATGTCAAATATGCAGAGACAAAAATTCTATTTTCCAAATATTTTCCAACTTTGACCTCTTTTTCTTTCTCACCTTGTCAGGTGTGCGCCCTGATTTCGTTATAACCTGCTAAGACCCAGAGTGAATTTGGTGTCATGGATTTTCGTCAATCTCCCAAAACTGCTCCTGAGTGCAGACATGAAAAGTGTCGCGCTGTTTTTCAATATGTGATTTTATTTGGCCGAAACACGTTGTCAAATAAATTCGACATTTGGACCCTATGGGGACCACTTTTAAGAACCGAGAGTAAGGCATAGTGGAGGTCAGTGACCGAAAAAGACATTTTGCAGGAAAAATATACTATTTTCTGCTTCCAAACCAAGAATAGAATTATTAATAGTAACATTAGTGTAGGACCGCGCAAAAGTGCCACGGCTGCGTAGGTTGCGCGGAAGTTTTAGTTTGCTTATACTTACTTAGCGTCGTAGGCTTGGGGAGGCACGTCATCCGATGGCAGGCAGCATTACTTTATGGCGAATTCCACTGCTAGATCCGGAGCAGCCTCCGAAATGCTGGAGTGAGCACTCGGATTGCGCCAAGCCAGTTTTGCGTGTGTGACACGTGATTGCCCCGCCTGAGGTCACTCCGGAAGTTGTTTGCACATATGTCACTAAACCAGTCCTGAAACCTTCCTTGACTTGGCCGATTATCTTCGTTCGAGACTTCGACCGTGTGCACAGCGGGAATGCACGTGCGGCTCGTCCTCGCTGCTGCTACTAGTGCTCTGGCTGTCGCTCTAAGCGAGAAGCAAACCCGCAGCAGCACCTCCAACAGCATCAAACAATGCCATTTTAGAAATGTAAACCAGGGCAGAAGACACTGCCTCGAAAAAAAACGGTCAATGCAGCTGCAGGCAACAGCACTGCCCCACTGTGCTGGAAATGACGGCAACGCACTCTCGCAGTTCAAGCAAAATCCGTCCCTGCAAGATGGAGCACACGGAACACTCTGTCATGGAGTCAGTTGCTCCTAATCTGCCAGTGGAACACGCGAACTCACTCCGAGGCTACCAGTGGAATGGCAGATTCACGCCCGTGGAGCAAGAAAACTTGCTCCCACTCGACGAGTGGAATTCGCCATTAGTTCCAATCGGCCGAAGCGTGTTCGACCGGATTTGCCATAAACGCAGACAGTACGGTGCCAGCTAGTCACCCCGCGTAGTTCGGCAGCTCCAGAGACGGCCGAGCGCTTCGGGTTCCTGTTAACTCGCGAAAAGAAAACCAACCGTCACGTGGGCAACAAAAGGGGTGGGATCATGAACGTCATTGTGATGGCCCCCTAATTGCCTCACACCACTGACATTCCGAGCATCAATGCGCCTCTTCCGAGACCCACAGCGTTGCCGTGACTCCTCACTTCGGTTCAGCGGAAGTCTGCAGCCGCATGCTGAGTTCACGCACGCCGTTTTGAGGCAGGGCGCGTTGCGGAAACACGGAGGTCACCGACAACCTTCTGTTTCGGTCCGGCTTAGCTCCGATAGCTCTCGGAAGCGAATAGGCTGGCGACACATGAGAGCGTGGCTGATGTTGTGATGATCGGACTACCAGTCGGCGATTTGGTACATACTGTCGCAGTGGCATGTCTTCGGCAGCTCCAGCGCAAATGTGCTCGTAAGTGGAGCCACGTGCGGTCAGCGAGCGGTTCATATTACAACGCGCAGGGGACAAACGGATCATTGCTTCGTCGTCAAGAAGTTGACGTGTTACAGGGAAGTCGTCTTATGGCCGCAATACCCAGTACCTGCAGCTCTATGTCTAGATAACTGTGCGCCACTGAGCTGGCCCTTGCCTCTATGACTGTTTCTAGATTTTTTTACATTTTGGTTGTTTTGTTATTTGGGGAGAGGGCATAAACCCCTTCGTGCATGAAGATGGCGTCCTTGAAACAAGGTTTTGATCGGCCAAGGGTATTGTCCTATCAGTGGACAAGCGGGCGACGATACGCCGAAAGTTGTGTAAGGATGGAGCACCGAGGGGTTACGAAGAAGCCCCGAAGTTCCGCCAAGGTTTCTGAACCGAACTTGCAGTGTTAGGCACCATCAGCTCTGCCTAATCCCGTACTGTCGCCCTACAGAAGACGGTTCAGTTCAAAAGTGTTTTTCTTTTTTTTTGTAATGCTGATGTCCATAATTTTGTAAAATCTGTAATATCTGTAAATACAAGTTTTTCTCAGCCTATTGCAACTTCTCCAGCGTTACTGCTTCATCTTGAAGCGACCAGCAAGTCAATCGCTACTATTGGAATAGTGGCAGCACGGTTCGTCTCCCACTTTGCTATATCACCTCAGGTGGTGCGCCTCAAGCGCCGAGTGGTGGGAGTTAGTTTCTACAACATCGCAAAGAACCTATATTTTACTTTCAGCGTCGTAGCGGTCGTTTCGCAGAACTTGAATCTTGACATCGGTGTCGTAGGTTGTAAGTGAAAAATAATCCTGTCTGGGACCGAATAAATGAGAAAGATGCAAATAAAATAAAGCCAACCAAGTTCTTGGGTTCGTTGAGGATCGAACCAGGGCCGTTAGTGTGTTGAGAAAGTGTTCTACCAAACACAAAAAAAAAACTGCTAAGCGTCTCCTTGATATACAGTGAAAAGCACTTTCTCTGGTTCGGAATTCACTGAAGATAAAATTCACGACTCAAAAACACACACCTCATGTATTCAGACTTCAAAATACACCGCGTAATTTTGCAGCAAATTGCGAGATACAAGCAGAAAAGTACCGCATGTTTTGCTCATATATGAACTTATTTGTGTGCTTGAGACCCTTTCGAACACAAGTAAATGCCAAAACAGGCTTCGTGACATCCAATAACGAATGTATATTCGCTCACTTCTTAGGTGGCAGCAGTACGAGTCATTCGGGCTGATTCCCGTCATTTCGAGTGCTCCTGCGATGCAGGAAACACACCGACTTTTACCGTATTCACGAGATGGCAGCTCGGGCTCCTCAAGCAGCTGATAAAACGTTTCCTAGAAGCAAGCAAGCGTTAGAAAATTTTGGTGTGCTGTGTAACAATGCCCTATATATTGGACATTTTCCATAGCAGGCTTCAGTGAGGTTATAAGAAGAACGAGGATGGAAGCGCCCATCTGTAACTCTTTTTGCTCACAAAAGCAATGTAGTCGATAAGCATGGCTGAATGGGGAGTTGTAGAAAAAATCGCTTTTTTACTTTGTTTGTTAACCATACCAAGCTTTTGAAGGTTGAAGGACCATTATAGCAAAACACTATGGAAGCTCTATAGTGGTACAAACAACACTACAAAAATGCGAACATATTAGAGAAATAAATGGGCTCCTCAATATTATTGCTTTGCATAGGCTTCATGAATGATAAAGGGCCTATAGCCTCATACTCTCTGTGGCTTTTGAAAACAGCAATTTTTTTTTTGCTACGTCATCGCTCCTAGCATCAAACAACATAGCCGATCCACAGAATTCATCAAGTGAGCTAAGTCGTGCGCAGTCATACTATCGTTGCATGCAGTAAATAGGTGTATATTCCGTACTAAATGATCAAGATTCTAAAGAAACCAGTAACTTATATTTTCCCTGTACAATTTTTACGACTTTCACCTCTGCCATAGGAAAAAAAATATTTTGTATGTGTGTACTGTATATAAAATTGCTTGCCAATTGGTGTGCGTTAGCTTTCGACAGTTCACGAGCAATAGCTCAACTGACTATACTGTGAAATTATGTGTACCGAATGGGGCGTGTTAAGTAAAATTTAACCAGGTCTTTCCTGAAGGATAGGTTCGTGGCCTTTTTGAAGGTTAATACCCTAACGTGCGGCATTGCGGCATCTTAGATGCGAAGTATCTCTTGCTCGGGCCTGTGCCGCGGCGATGGCGGCGTCTGCACTCACATTACCCATGCGCAACTCTTCTCCTTTCCTCTCTCCAACATGTGCGCGTTACTGTCTCCACTTCTCTCCTGCCACGTACGGCCACTCTCTCCCCCCGTCTCTCTTCTCTGCAACCCTTCCAGCGACGTTAACACCCTAATTGCACATGCGCGCGTGTCCTTTCCTATCTTCTCCTATGCTCTCTCTCTCTCTTTCTCGCCTTGCAACGCCGAAATAGGCAGCACTGCTAGCGAGATTCTTGATTGAAAAATTGCAACACGGTCACCTTCCCTCCGCATGCGTCGCATAACGTCGATTCCCAAGTACGTGGGATCTGTCGAAATTTTTCCTTTCCTACAAAACGGCGGCTAACTTCAGAAAAGAACCCTTTACCTTTCACAACTTCCTATATAAAAATTGCCCTGGTATCTGCATGTTTCACTGCAAATGTCGTCGAAAGACGATAGTCTTGCGTCCGGAGAGAATAAAAAAAACGTTTATTTGAGGTTCTGCGTGAAAAAAATGGCAGGATATCCATGGAGTGAACGATGGAGAGGGGGGCGAGGCATCCGTCCGTTCATTTGTTCTTGCTTCTGTCCGTCCATGCGTCCGTCTGTGTGACCGTCCGTGCGTCTATTCGCCCGTCCGTGCGTGCGTTTGTTCATGCATCCACACGTCCGTTTGTGCGTCCGTCCCTGCGTTCATTCATGCATCCGCCCCTGAGTCCGTCCATGCATCCATCCGTCGGTGCAGCCATCCGTGAGTCCGTCCTTGCATCTGTCTGTGTGTCCGTTCGCCCATCTGTTCAACACTCCAAGTACCACCATCTCGCATCTTTTCATCATATATTTCCCATATAGAAGCACCGCCATCCAGCGGACATTCCAAGGACTAAACGAGAGGTGGCACACGCACACTTTCTTATGGCTTGGGCTTCGGGTCTTCTTCCCACCTTTAACCACCTCGAGTTCATGGTATATACTAGTTCACTGTATTCATGGCATCGCGGCCCAACGCTCGCTAAACCTTTCTAAAACCAAGGAGGTTACGCCCAGCGAGTATAACGTAGCAACCTTTTCTTGTCAGATAGTGCTCAATGTACTTGCCAAAGGCTGGTAAGGGGGAAGGAGAGACAGGAGAATTCGGCTTTTAGTTAACGCGCACGCTGCGTACTTTTTATTGATCAACAGCACACAGAAGAAATCTCTAACCGGCACCACCTTGTAGGTCAAAATGTAAGACTGGTTACACACTTCGACTACTACTACGACTACTAGGGACGAACGGGTGCCGCTATAAAGAGCTTCACCCCTAAAACGCGGTTGCTCGCGCTGCACAATTGTTCACTAGCTGCCTACACTATATGCATACACACTGGACCTTGACCTTCAAGGTGGAATCAGCGGTCGATTTCTTCTGTGCATCGTTGAACAATAAAAATTCGCAGCACGCGCTTTAACGAAAAGCGGACAGCGGGGCTCTTTCTCCAGTCGGAGTCTTCTCTCTCTCTCTCAGTCCATTTGCAGCGATTGGCATGTTCCAGCAGGAAACACCGTTCCATCACTGCGTGCTTTGCGCCTCCCCAGTTTTCTCTCCTACAGAACGCCAGGATGAGTGCCAATGCCAATGTCGCCGCTATTGTAAGCGTTAGCGCCCACTGCTTCACATCTGCACAGTTTTAAATGTGAAGCATTTCTTAGCGAACTTCGGTGACTTTGAGCCTATCTATCTATCTATCTATCTATCTATCTATCTATCTATCTATCTATCTATCTATCTATCTATCTATCTATCTATCTATCTATCTATCTATCTATCTATCTATCTATCTATCTATCTATCTATCTATCTATCTATCTATCTATCTATCTATCTATCTATCTATCTATCTATCTAGCCGCGTACGTTTGGGTGCTCTCGTGGTCACCCCTTTAACTTGGCGTGAACCAAAATTAGCATGGCAGGGTAAGGTGGTTTGACGAATATGACGTGCTGGTCAAGACATGAATAATGCCTCATTCCTGTTCCGTACGTCGTGAAACACTTCCTGCCAGACAGTGGAACTCGCTCGCTAGATTCCATGCCGACCGGTTGTGCCCCCGCGATCTCCGACGTCAGCGTAGCTCTGGCCGGCTGGGCTCTCCCTACGCCAACTCCTGACGCCGACCTCCGACGACAGTGTAGCTCTGACTGACTGGAGTTGCTCTGCGCCATCTCCTGACGCCGACAAGAACTCTCGCAAGTTGTGCCCCGTCCTCGGACTCCTGTGACCGTGTTTCCATCTTTCTTATCTCTCCTATCCCCTCGATACGTCATCGCTCTCACGCTTTCACGCTTACCTCATCTCTATTTCTCTCTCTACACCTTTAATCCTATCCTTTTAATCCCTCCTCACCCCCATTCCTTGTGAGCTACTGTTGAGGTGTCGCTCCCTGAAGCAGACAGTTACGGGGCTCACTTTTCTTTTCTTTTCCATCTTACAACATAACCACCCATCCCCCCATCCCCCCGAGACAGTGGCACATACCCATGAGCGGGTATGTGCCGCTGGTATGCGGGTATGTGCCACAGGTTATTGACACTTAGTGTTTACCTAGGATCGACGAGAATATACATGGGCAATTTCAACGCGTGAGCGTTAAGCAATACCCGACATCGGTAGCGCCGGCCCAATGAATGCATAGAATAAATGTCAGTCTTGAGAAAAACCTAACATAGGCAGCGTTGACCCCCCCGACAAATGCAAATAATTAATCTCAGTGTCCCAGCAGGAATCGAACCTGTGGCAGTCAAGTATTCTACCACAGAGCTACGCCTGGTCTTCGAACCATTTTGCAAATAGACGCTAATCTTCATGAAACGTCAATAGCGGTTGCAGTGCTGTCTACCAAATTTTATGAACATTACTCCTTGATACAGCCATCACGTCGGGTTAACGTCAGTTGTGACTAGGTGCCATACGCTGATGTTCATTTATGTAGCAGTGTCTAGGGCCAGCATCTTCGCGAGCATCAGCGCTTCATATCAGCTTCTGGTGTTACTACACGCATCTTCCAGTTGCCATCGTTGCGCAAGTGCGAACTACTGGTTATATAAACATCTGTAACTCTTCAACATATGTCCATTATAGGACAACACATATGTCTTCAACATATGTGTGTGCGTACAACATTTATATATATATACATATATATATACATATATATATATATATATATATATATATATATATATATATATATATATATATATATATATATATATATATATATATATATATATATATATATATATATATATATATATATATATATATATATATATATATATATATATATATATATATATATATATATATATATATATATATATAACGTAATTTTATGACGTGTCGCTCACTAAATAAATTGCAATGTGGTAACCTTTACTCTGCATGCTTCGCATAACGTCAATTCCAAGTTACGTGGGATCTGCCGATATTTTTTTTTTAGCTCGAGATGGCGTAATTTTTTCTTGTCTCAATAAAAATTTAAAACTTTTATTATTGGGATCATTATGAAGAACGCAGCATCTTGTAACACAGGACTGATTTTGTCCATGCGAAACTTGAGGATGTATATTTGAACATGACAATATCAGTTTTCTTTCTTTATACTTTTGTATAGAGGAAGCTGAAGTGGTTGGAAGCTCATCCACAACATCGGGCCTATAGATGTAACCTCATAAATGCTATCACACTACAATGAGTTTCCGCAAAAGCTAAGAAGATTACTTTCTTGTGCACAAAGTGCATCTGAGAACACAATGTGCGCTACTTCAAAATTCAGCATATCAATTGTCTCTTTTTTAAAGTTAGAAATCTTTCGCGACAAATACGAAATGCTTAATTTTTTCTCTTGTCATTATGCAAAATCATGCCTATTTTACAATATAAGGACAGTTCGTTAAGAACTGTTTCTCATCTGCCGTTCTTCTTTTTAATTATTTCTACAGACTCATCTGCACAAAAAGGAATCGATGGTAATTTAGCACAGATAGAGCCATTCACACGAAGGAGAATGAGCTTACTCATGTTTAGGTTGATAGATGAGCGGGTGCACTTCACGAGATAGATAAGCGGTCTCTCGAAAGCTCGAGGGGATTCTCAGTGCAGGGATGCTCTTCAGTAAAGAAGCCTAACCGGCTGCGTCACTGCATATAAATAAGTACATCAAAATTACGCCTTGATGTATTCGTTAGCAGTGGTATATAACAAATGAAAAATAAGTTATACAGCCCAAAATACTCTCAAGAATGCGCCAACGCCTAAAATTGAGTAGCAGGAAAGATTTATGTATCTGTCAGTATTGCGAGGGAATCGGACAGTCGGGCAAGTATTAGTTCGCGCAGAGCAACACGTAGGGTTTCGGGGGAGCTCACGTATTGATTGCTGATTGGTTGGTTTACGTATGAAGGCAGGGTTGATTGATCACATGCATTTAAAACTCTGAATATTCCAGGAACTGTTTCCAACTGTGAGCTTTAGGTATTCGAGCAATCTGTCACACCGGTTGTGGCACAGGAAGTGATCGTCCAAGTGATGGAATGGAAAGTCCTTTAGGACATGGTTCTGTGACATTCGATATGAGAAACTTTTATGTATGTTAAAAGCGAAAGGGCATAAAATGACTAGGTGCGTAGTATTTTGAAGTAAACTGTGAAATGTACAGCAATTAAAAGAAAATTTCACACTGCCACTAGTCATTCCCAGCGAATGTGAATTACTGAAACGTATTTTAGAAAGGTAAGCCGTAAACTTGTTAAGTACGTTTTTATTCAACACTCGAAATATTGAGCTTGTCAGGAAAGACTCAACCTGTTCCGGCAAGGCACAGCTTATTGAGTTCCCACAGTAAAGTGCGCAGAGTGCTCTACAGCGTTCACAATTTATTCTGAACAGCACATCTAGACCATTGTGTGATGGTTCATTACATTCACTGCTGACAAATTCTTTCCATGCATGGTTTACACAGGATACTTTTTAGCCATGTCTGGAGCAATAAGAAGTATTTGTGCGAAAATCAAAAAACGCAGAATATTAAAAGGAATGAAACCAAGTGTGCAAGATTAACCACCAGGAAAGACCTACCTGTGCGCATCAACATAAGCAATCTCTGCTTTCTGTAACGCTGCAGAAGGCTTGTCCACATAGTTATCTCCGGAAAGGGAAAACAGACGACCACTTATTTCGGAACACGACGCCACAAGAAATTTCGTTCGAATTGCTGCGAACAAAATGCTTCTTAATAGTCGAAAAATTTATTGTGGTTTCAGGTTCAAACCTTGAACCAAAGCATTTCAAGAGGGTCGCTCTACCGATTGAGCTAACCAGGAAGCAAGCTATTTGCTGCGTGAAGGTGGATTCATTGACAAGTTGAAGCACAAGAACGCAATTATAGAAAATAAGTTTTGCTGAACCCCACAAAGTGACGGAAGGTTGTGGGAGAGCAATTTACTTCAAATGGTAAAGCGACCAGTCTGTAAAGGCTTTGGTGCCCAGCTTGAACCCCGCACTAGGGCGAGATCTTCAGCAACTAAGAAGCTTTTTTTTTCTTAAAAATCCATCGGATTTCATTGTAGCTTTGTGCTACAAAACGAGTGTTCCTCAATAGTATCTTTTTTTATCCTTCTGCCAGCATGCAGGCTTCAGCAGAACTGGTTTGAAGCTATATCGGGCTTTGAAAATAAAATAAGCTTCTATAACCTCCCCACGTGAAATACGTTTCTTAAGCCACATCAGAACTCTCCTGTCTCAGCAAACCAGGCTACCGCGTAATGAGAGGTTCAACTGGGATCTGTAATGCTAAAGTTCACATAGACGACAGCAGAGCAACGCGGGACACAGCGCTGAACTATTACCTTAGTGCTTATTACAGGTAACCGCAGTGTGCACACACATGACACCGCGCGAAAGGAAAAAGATTTGATTGATTGATTGATTGATTGATATGTGGTGTTTAACGTCCCAAAACCACCACATGACTATGGGTGACGTCGTAGTGGAGCGAACCGGAAATTTCGACCACCTGGGGTCCTTTAACGTGCACACAAATCTGAGCATACGGGCCCCGGCATTTTCGTCTTCACAAAGAAAAAAGAAGGAGGCGAGAGAGGGGTTGAACGAGCACACAAGGTGATCGACTTTACAGGTCACACAAATTGCTGACGCGACAAAATAGTGCTTCCTTGTCCGATAGATAGATCGAAGGGCAGCTTATCCCGTATTTATGTTTATTCTCTCCCGCTCCAGTAAATTTTCATGTCAACAGTGTTTTGCTACCGCAGCGCGCACAATAAGTTGCGAGGTGCCCTTGCAAGTGCAAATTTTCTTTGCGCATTCTCGCATCTGCAGTTTGCTAAATAATTGCTTTGTTTTAAATGCCAAGCATCTCTTACTTGGGCCTCTACCGTCTCTACCCTGTCTTACGCTCCTCTTTCTCTGGCTTCGAAATTCCGACGCAGGAAGCGTCTGCTTGCTTACGCTCGCTCCCGCCTTCCTCTAGGCCTTCCTCACGGCGTTTACGCCGCCGATGTGCATGTTCTTTCCATTCTTTATCTTATCTCCTATGCTCGCTCTCTTTCTCTTTCGCCTCGCAACGCTGAAGCAAGAAGCGTCTGCAAGCGAGTTTCTTGACTGCACAAATGCCGCCCGCACCTTCCCACGTGGTAAAGCGAGTAAATTCGTCGCCGAGATACGTTTTCACCCACCAATATGCATTGGGAGGGAACCATTTATTACACTTAAAATTTTCTTGACATTTCTGACAGGCGTATGTTATTCAGATGTCATATACCGAGCAGCTCCGTGGCGCAACCTCCGAAGAGAGACCGTAGCCGTGGTGGCTACATGCTCACCGTGGTTTTATTATTACAACCTTTTGGCTTTCTCTCTCTCAGCACATATTTCACTTGGTTTTCATGATTTCATTATTGCTATGTTTTTACCCACACAACCACGAGGAATTTATAGGCCCTTATACAGCCACGTACCATACCACTGTTCACATCTCTTGTCTACTGTAATGGCGCTATTTGGCAATTTCAAAATTTAGCCATTTCGGGAAGACTAATTCTTTAGCGATCACGCACACCTAATACTAATTGCTTAAACATTACGTGCCAAAACTCCGGCATACGCTTATGACGCGCGCCGTAGAGGAAGACTGGACTGAAAAAAATTGCAGCATATCCACGGAGTGAATGATGGAGAGTGGGGCGAAGAATTCGTCCGTCCATTCGTTCTTGCTTCCGTCCGTCCATGCGTCCGTCAATGTGACCGTCCATGCGTCCATCAGCCCGTCCGTGTCTGCGTCTGTTCGTGCGTCCGCCCCTGCGTCCGTCCATGCAGCCGCCCCTGCGTCCGTTCATGCGTCCATCCATGCATCTGTCTATGTGTTCGTTCGTCCATCTATTCAACACTCCAAGTACCACCATCTCGCATCTTTTCATCATATATTCCCCATATATAGGCACCGCCATCCAGCGGACATTCCAAGGACTAAACGAGAGGTGGCACACGCACACTTTCTTACGGCTTGCGCTTCGGGTCCACTTCCATCCTTTAACCACCTCTAGTTCATGGTATATACTAGTTCACTGTATTCATGGCACTGCGGCCGAACGCTCGCTAAACCTTTCGAAAACCAAGGAGGTTACGCCCAGCGAGTATAACGTAGCAACCCTTTCTTGTCAGATAGCGCAGAATGTACATGCCAATGGCTGCTAATGGTGATCGCAGCTTGCGCGCTAACTAAAAGCCGAATGCTCCTGTCTGTCATTCCCCATTAGCCGTCATTGACATGTACATTGAGCACTATTTTTTATTGTTCAACAACGCACAGCAGAAGTCTCTCACCAGCACCACCTTGGAGGTCAAAACGTTATACTTGTTAAATATTACGGGTTATACTTGTTACATACTACGCAGTGTTGTCTCGGTAACGCATCGGCGCGAAATGCAGCATGTCGCAATTCACGCTGGTTGCCGTCGGGCCGCGCCGACGCACGCTGGTCGTGCCTGGCGTCAGACCATAGAGTGCTCACGTTTTGGTAACGTAGCGTAGCTAGGCCAGGCGTGCGCACGCGTCAACGCTACATTGGAGTATAATGGGCCCTCTATGATGCGCTTGCGGCCGTTTTGCTAGCTACAAGTATGCCGAATTTGGCGTTACGTGACGTCAATTAATGCCGAAATATAAGACTGGTGCACACATTATAATCCCGGCACGCGTGTCATATAAGAACATGGCAACATACCATGCTCATAGCGTGCTCATGGGTGTATCGCTAGCTCTACGTATACTAAACTTGGTATCACATGACGTGAATAGATGACGAAGGCCAACGACACATCTCAACCTGATAATCATGACAGGGAAGTCATGTGTGGCATCATTTACATCCACCTCGTAACGTCGTGCTTATTTTGAAGTGACATATCAACCTTTCTCATTCGTGCTTCGCATATCATCGATTCCCACTGGCTGGCTGGCTGGCTGGCTGGCTGGCTGGATGGCTGAATGACTGACTTACCGACCGACCAACTGACCGACCGACCGACCGACAGCTGTCGCACTTATCGTTGTCGATGTAGTCGGAAAATGAAAAGCATTGACCAGGTACTCAGGACGTTAGGTTCAAAAACTGTTTATTGATCAAGTTGACGCGTGCGGCCGTATGTTTCTTCCAGGACAAACGTGTCAAAAAGGAGCACCGGGGCCACCGGTTGAAGTAACTTGTCGTATTTCTTCAGTGGAGGACATGCCCGCCGCTTGTAGCGTCACATGCGGTGGTTGAAGGCCCCGTCATCTGGGAACACCTGGTTGTTTGAGAGCACAATGAAGGGTTTCCTGAAAATGGTCTGGCGAGCAGTCTACTTGTCAGCCACCGACTCTACGTCACCACCAAAAATTTTTTGACAGTATCAAAAGCAGATGACTCACAATTTGGCTTGTTTCATATTAGGATGTGACGGCCAACGGTGTCCTGCAGTGGAAAGCTAGTGTAGCGGTTTTAAAGTTACGTATGATATTGCGGTTAATGTAAAATGAAAGAACAGGATCAAAAACATTTTTGCATGCACTCAGAGCGGACACAACTTCCACTCAATTTTTCTTGAGAACTGCCTCCTCGACCAGCCTGTACAAGCTGTTTACAAAGGCTGACACTTCCTCATGGACGCCGTGAAACGTAAAATTTAAAAGTACCATCACGCCATCAAATGACCTGGTGTCACGTACAGCTATTTTCGGCGACACCGCGTCACGGCAATTAACAGGCGCCGTACTCCCCGACTGACCGTGAGAAACGGCGGCACATGAAAGGGAACCGATAAGTGCAAAATGGGGTGCTCTCCTTAGAACGTCGCCGCCGACAGTTAATCCTTTTGTAACTGCGGCGACGTCTGCAAGGTCGTAGAAGGCCGCGGTATACCCCGAACAAGGATTAGACTACAAGACGCCCGGCTGAGAGCTAAGTGGTTGACCGTTTCCACGGGGAAAAGCGTGGGAAACGCTCTGGTGGCCAAGCCGCATGACAACAACCCGACAGGTTGTCACTCTCGCTAGTTGCGGGCCCTCTCCCAATTAAAAAGGGGTGGGGTCGAAATATTTTTGGGGCGGAGTTTCCCATCAATTAAACGCGCATGATTGGACCCAGGTAGAGGTCTCTTGTCCCCAAGGAAGAAAGCGAGGAGACATGAGAGGGATTTAAGCGCAGGATTTTGCCCTGCTAGGCAGACTAGTCGCTGACCAAGATGGTGTAGAAACAGATCAACAAGCATCTCTTCTAGAAGTTTTTAGTGTGGCTCTGTATCGACTGGCCACCTAAACTTAGCCGTTCGTCTAGCTGTGACGCGATATTAACGTCTGCAACGTAGACATCGGGACTTCGCTTCGAGTTAGCTCAACCTGCTCGAAGTCACCTGCAAGCACTAGCCTCCCGGAGCCACCAGCGTTGCAACACCGCCGACATGGCAGTCGTGCCAGAACTCTCTTCGACTTCTCGCATCCGATCGTCGGGGACACAACGCTGCCGGTCATCACACGTATGCCTTCACCAGTTTATATCTTCGAACTTTCTCCTCCATCGTTCTATTCTGTGTTAGTTTGTGTAGTTTGTAATAGTTCTGTCTCGTAAGCTGATTTATTGTTTCTGTTATATAATTCTTTAGTTGTATCAAGTGTCGATGTATTTCGTTAGTTGTATTGAAGTGTTGTATTCGATCCCGTGTTGCTGCAATATCACTAAAGTTTGCTTTGTTTTCCCACGTCTCTGATCTCTTCACTGTCTCTGCTTGCGTACGGAACGAACCAACCTGCTGGCATTCCCGTCGCCGACTTCGCGCTGGCGACGCTAGAGTGGCAGCTTGTAACAAAACTGGCGTCCGCGAGACAGGACGTTCCGTACAAGAGTAAGACAGTGAGGGGTGAACGAGAACCGTGCGGATAGCGTGGTGATAGAGCCACACAGTTGAAGCGGTTGCATCCTGCATATTTTGGCGCTATTTTTATAGTGGAATTATTTATAGTGGAATTATATTTAATTAATTAATTAAATTTAATTAAATTAAATTTATTAATTAAATTTTATAGTGGAATTATTAATGGATTTATTTATAGAATTGATTTTATAGTGGAATTTTATAGTGGAATGCGAGAAGTCGAAGAGAGTTCTGGCACGACTGCGATGTCGGCGGTGTTGCAACGCTGGTGGCTCCGGGAGGCTAGTGCTTGCAGGTGACTTCGAGCAGGTTGAGCTAACTCGAAGCGAAGTCCCGATGTCTACATTGCAGACGTTAATATCGCGTCACAGCTAGACGAACGGCTAAGTTTAGGTGGCCAGTCGATACAGAGCCACACTAAAAACTTCTAGAAGAGATGCTTGTTGATCTGTTTCTACACCATCTTGGTCAGCGACTAGTCTGCCTAGCAGGGCAAAATCCTGCGCTTAAATCCCTCTCATGTCTCCTCGCTTTCTTCCTTGGAGACAAGAGACCTCTACCTGGGTCCAATCATGCGCGTTTAATTGATGGGAAACTCCGCCCCAAAAATATTTCGACCCCACCCCTTTTTAATTGGGAGAGGGCCCGCAACTAGCGAGAGTGACAACCTGTCGGGTTGTTGTCATGCGGCTTGGCCACCAGAGCGTTTCCCACGCTTTTCCCCGTGGGAACGGTCAACCACTTAGCTCTCAGCCGGGCGTCTTGTAGTCTAATCCTCGTTCGGGGTATACCGCGGCCTTCTACGACCTTGCAGACGTCGCCGCAGTTACAAAAGGATTAACTGTCGGCAGTATGGAGTTTGCAGTATGGAGTGTATGGATTTTGATAAGTGGATCACGCACGGTAAACAGTTAGGCCTCGAGGGCGCCGAACTGAGACAATGTGTTAAGGAGCAGCAGGAACAGGCGCAGGCGTTAGCCAGAGAAGAGCGGGCACGGGCCCGGGAGAAAAGGGAAAAAGAAAGGGAGAGAGAGCGCCAAGAAAGGGAGAGAGAACGCGAAGAAAGGGCGAAAGAACGAGAAGCGGCAAGGGAATAAAGGGAGAGAGAGCGCCAAGAAAGGGCGAAAGAACGAGAAGCGGCAAGGGAAGCCGGAGAACGGGAAGTGCAGTTACTGCAATTAAAGATTCGCCTCAGTGAGGGTAGCAGGGTGATCCGATCCAGCAGTGAGCACAGTGATGCCGGCGAGGAACTGTCATTTGAGCGAGACACATGGTGTCGAGGGCTACTCACGGTTCTGCCTTGCGAGGCAAATGAAGCTGCTGCGCGACTCAGTCAGCAGAACGCGAACAACGAGGTAGTTAAGGCAGAGATGCTCCGGACATTCGGAACGTTTGTCTGGACAAAAGAAGAGCAGCTCAGACAAGAGTCTGAAAGAGAGCGCGAAGCAGAAAGACAAGAGTCTGAAAGCAAGGCGCGTCGGAAAGCGTTGGACATTGAAGCGCGTCATGAAACGCCAGAACCAGAAATCGCGCTAGAAAAGGGCCCGCATATTCTCGAATGCATCCATATAAATGATGTAGAGAACGAGGCCTTGGCCGGTCTGGAGGTAGAGACGATGTTGAAAGACGCTCCTTGCGTGGATGAGGAGAGTGCCAGCAGTCCTAATGGGCCCAGTGGGATGCTGGAAACCTCCTTCGTGCCTCAAGAGTACGTTTCGACATCGTCAAATGTAGGCATGATTAGCACAGTGGCGAATCAGAGCGAGGACGCGACGCTTCAGGAATGCAGCGACGCCATCCGAGAGGGCCCAGTCAATGGTTTCATCAGCGTTGACAAAGATAATTTGGCCCAACAGTCCGTCGTGACGAAGAGTTCGAAAAGCGTTAGCGGGAGGGAAGACCTAGCACTAGCTCCAACGAGCTTCCCGACTTCTGAGGTCACGACGCGACATGATGATGGCATCGAGAGAAAAGAGGCAAGCAAACATCGCCGAAAAAGAAAGAAGCGAAAGCGTTCGGCACTGCCTAAGCCTAGGACTAGTCCCACCCCGTCGCCAGAAAGACGAAGGGGTAGGCATTCAATCAGTTTTAGGAAACGTCAATGGTGGCGTTCAGCCTGGCACAAGCGGCGAGCCAGCTTTGGAGGAGGAAAAGGAGGTGCATCACCCAAACGAAAGGCGCGTTTTAGTTCGACAACTTCAGGAAGGCGACCTTGTCCGAAGGGTCAACGTCGAAAGGGCAGAGTGGCTAAATACCGCATAGGGGAGAACACAAAAGAAAAATGGCACAGGCTTCCCCCCTGCTTCTCGTACCCCTTTCACATTACCGAAGAAAGCCGGCCGAAGAGCAGAATGAGGCGTGACGGCAAAACACAGCCTAACGTTCGTGTGTTTAGTAGCCTTAGGCCTGATGGAAAACCGCCGGGACCGCGACCTCATCGTGTGCGATTCAAAAGAATCTAGTTGAGAAAGGGGGAACGGTCAGTTCTAGTAACTTTTGCACAGGCGTGTTAAATATTGTTACTCAGTTGTACGCCAAGATGCGTATTCAAGTCTTTTAAATTTTGGAAGTTACGTGATGCGGTGTAATTTTTTTAAAAGGGAAATTGCCGAACCAAAGGCTGAAAAATAGCATCGAAGTAATTTAATCATTGTGCGAAAATTTTGCATAAAGGTAAAAACCAAGAAAATGTGTTATTTTTCTAGTGTTCATAGGTTTAGTGTTATGTCGCATGCCTTCACTGTCATGTGTATATGGCGTGAATTGGCATTTAAGGAGGAAGATGTTAGCATAAACCGAATGATTTCGTAAACTGATTAAGATTGGCGTGACCCAGTACAGTTGTCGTTGCGCGCATTGAGAATTGAGGTCTATGAGCATGTTATTTTTTTTTCTTCCGTCGGTTGTTTTCTGTTTGTATGTACGTATTTCATTTTAGAAGAAGTGTATTTTGAGTTATTTTCTTTTTGCTTGGTGCATTAGTTGTTTTTACTTGCTGTGATGCACATTGAAGGATTGCACTACAGTTGAGGAGTGCACCTGTTTCGTTTTAGTTCGTAGTATACATTCGTGCACTGTATTCTGTATTGATGGCTGCCGTACACGGCTATTTGCTCTTCTTGTTTGTATGGTGCATTAATATTGTTGCGTGTAAATGAAGCTTGTACTCTAACAATTGTTTGTTTTTCCTTTTGTTGTTACTTTTATGCACTCTGCCTATGTATGTTGTGTATGAGAGGGACAGTCCTCATGCCTTCCTTGTTGGTGGTGTTTTGTTCCTTGTTGTCGAAAAAATTCCCCTCCGTGCGAACAAATGTTATGAATAACATTCTGAAAGTGGGGGGCAATGTCACGGACGGCTATGTTCGGCGACACCGCGTCACGGCAATTAACAGGCGCCTTATTCCCTGACTGACCGTGAGAAACGGCGGCACATGAAAGGGAACCGAGAAGTGCAAAATGGGGTGCTCTCCTTAGAACGTCGCCGCCGACAGTTAATCCTTTTGTAACTGCGGCGACGTCTGCAAGGTCGTAGAAGGCCGCGGTATACCCCGAACAAGGATTAGACTACAAGACGCCCGGCTGAGAGCTAAGTGGTTGACCGTTTCCACGGGGAAAAGCGTGGGAAACGCTCTGGTGGCCAAGCCGCATGACAACAACCCGACAGGTTGTCACTCTCGCTAGTTGCGGGCCCTCTCCCAATTAAAAAGGGGTGGGGTCGAAATATTTTTGGGGCGGAGTTTCCCATCAATTAAACGCGCATGATTGGACCCAGGTAGAGGTCTCTTGTCTCCAAGGAAGAAAGCGAGGAGACATGAGAGGGATTTAAGCGCAGGATTTTGCCCTGCTAGGCAGACTAGTCGCTGAACAAGATGGTGTAGAAACAGATCAACAAGCATCTCTTCTAGAAGTTTTTAGTGTGGCTCTGTATCGACTGGCCACCTAAACTTAGCCGTTCGTCTAGCTGTGACGCGATATTAACGTCTGCAACGTAGACATCGGGACTTCGCTTCGAGTTAGCTCAACCTGCTCGAAGTCACCTGCAAGCACTAGCCTCCCGGAGCCACCAGCGTTGCAACACCGCCGACATCGCAGTCGTGCCAGAACTCTCTTCGACTTCTCGCATCTGATCGTCGGGGACACAACGCTGCCGGTCATCACACGTATGCCTTCACCTGTTTATATCTTCGAACTTTCTCCTCCATCGTTCTATTCTGTGTTAGTTTGTGTAGTTTGTAATAGTTCTCTCTCGTAAGCTGATTTATTGTTTCTGTTATATAATTCTTTAGTTGTATCAAGTGTCGATGTATTTTGTTAGTTGTATTGAAGTGTTGTATTCGATCCCGTGTTGCTGCAATATAACTAAAGTTTGCTTTGTTTTCCCACGTCTCTGATCTCTTCACTGTCTCTGCTTGCGTACGGAACGAACCAACCTGCTGTCATTCCCGTCGCCGACTTCGCGCTGGCGACGCTAGAGTGGCAGCTTGTAACACCTGGGCACGTTCATGTAAAAGGTAGCGAGGTCGCCATATGGGACGTCAAAAAGTGGGTGCGTGTTCTTGTAAATTTCAATAAAGTCGAAGGTGGAGTACGAACACATGTCATCATTAAACACTGGAATGGCTCGTTCAAGGCGCTTGTCATCCAGGCGTATAAATCGAAAGACCGAGTCCGCCAGCCAATTGGGGGGTGCGCACACTGTTGCTCAACGGTGATAAGGGAGTATAGCGTAGCCAGTCGTACATAGATTCTTCCGACGCTCATTTTGCACGTTTTCGGCCCTTTCTACCCTTCCTTGTGCATACTTTGTCAGCGTTTTCACCGCTCGTCTGATCTCCATGGGCGTCCTCATATGCAACTGACTGTGGAAGTTTCGGGTGTTGTATTTCCAAAGCTCGGCCGGGCAGGCTCGTGTCCTGAGCCTCAGAATTGCCCCGAAACTTCATCTCTAATGTCGCGACCCCAATCACTTCCTCCTACTTTAAAGTATTTCAGTTTTCGGGGCTACTATTGAGATATTGGACGAGATTGTGGAGGTCCCAAGCGCTGGCGTTTGTAGACCAAATTGACAAGCGATCTGGTCTTCTGACGAAGCCAGCGAAGATAACACATCGGCATGTGCCATTACTCCAGCTGCAGTCGTGTAGGACCTGGACGTGTGGTAGAGGGGTTCCTCGTGTTTAGAGTACGACGGCAGCGATTCCGTACTGGGTGGGTCCTTGTTCGAATCCTCTGACAATGTCATTACAGATTGTCTGAGCTTCTCCGTCGTCTTGAGTGGGAAACACTACATGCACAACCTTTCTTCGTTTTGAAACTGATTGTAACTTCTGTGCCCAGCGTGAAGGAGATTGCAAATTTTTTCCATCTCCTCTAGCCCCTCTTCCTGGTTCGGGTGCGTTTGGATTTTATACTTTTCCCACGCCTCGATCAGGTTCTGCAAGTGTTGCCATGGTTTTATAAATGTCATAGGCACCATTCTCCTGGCTCGAACCAATTAACTCTGTAGTTTGTCCCTGGAAATATAAACGACATCATCAAAAAGCAATTAGAAATAGTAAAATAGCGTTACCTTGTCTTCTTGTTCATCATGCTGATGTTTACGTGGTTCTGCCTTGATCTCTATTCAAATAGCAAGGAAAAGCAACAATACAGAGTATAGCATAATTAAGTAAAAAATGGTGCAGAGTCTTAGCGAAGGCGTCTTTAGTGTCCGCAAGAGGTCCTACTGAGTGAACATCCGGTTCGCGACTGCGAGCTCTGAGCTACTACAGGCCCCTTTATATACCCTTCGTGAGGGCCTTAGAAACCTGTTAGTGTCTGCATGGAGAAACCCAGATCTTGCGAAAATTATTATGCAATGCAGGAGAGTCAAGCAGTTGCTCTTGCGCAACTACTTGTTAATATGCGATGCAGGAGAAACACTTGCGACACAACGAGTCGTTATGCAATGCAGGCAAGATTTCATTGTTACCATGAAAAAACCCATCTTGTGCGAGACTTGTTCTGCAGCTTCCAGGAGAGTTTAATTTATTGCTATACAAAGCAGCAGAGAAAGTATATATATATGTTATATACATATACATATATATATATATATATACATATATCGGCAGGCATGGTGGTTGAGTGGCCGTGGCGTTGCGTATAGTCCAGTAGATCCTCCTTGAGCGGTCACAACGTGGTTTATTTCGACGTTTTGGCCTAGAGTTTGGCCTTCATCAGGATTGATGAAGGCCAGACTCTAGGCCGAAATGTCGAAATAAACCACGTTGTGACCGCTCACGGAGGATCTACTGGACTATATATATATATATATATATATATATATATATATATATATATATATATATATATATATATATATATATGTGTGTGTGTGTGTGTTTGTGTGTGTGTGTTTGTGTGTGTGTGGGTGTGTGTGTGCGTACGTATATCCCTTTTTGTCTTCGACAACGACAGCGACGCTCCAGTATTGGTAATACGAAGTCGATAAGTCGTTAGTGCGTTTGGTAAGTATGTGGGTATTGACTAATCAATCGTGGAGTTATCCTTTGCCCTGTTATTATTTTTGTGCCCGTATAACAAACATAGAACAGTGTTCAGAAACTTAAATAAGATAGATAAGTAAAAGGTTGCTTTGTGAATACGACCTTTATTTTTCCTACAATATCTATTTCCCCAGTTTGTCACCGTTCCCTCACAGTCTTCCTTGGTTGCACCTGCTGATTAATTTATTCGCATGCTGCGTAAAATAGGTTCTGTCGTCAATCTCTCGCTTTCTGCCCTTTACGCTAAGAATTGAAAATTGCAATCGTTTTACACTTAGTTTTAGTGGCAATAATATTATGTCACTTATGAGTTGATAAACTTTTTATATGTATAGAAACCCGTCCTTAACCTTCTGGGAACATTTTTTGCCCGAGTAGGCTGAGACTCTTTTACTGCTTCTACGGTACTACTCACAAAAACCAAAGCTTTCCTCACTTCATGCCACCTAACATTTTTGCCTTCTGCATGGCGGTCTTCGTCCCCGTTTTGGCACTTCTTTGCTTTCTTTTTCGGCATCTTTTGCACTTGGATGTCATCAGTGCTGAAGTGTATCGCGTTGTTTGCAAAAATTATATAGCTAAGATAATATCGGTGAATTTTTCGTATTTTTTCGGTCGAGTCTAGTTTTTTGAATACTTGGAATACAAAAGACTTGCAATAGACAGATGACTCAATCTTCTTGTGGGTGCCTTTTCTCGCATCTCATTTGGCCGCTTTCTGGAGTAGTGAGGTATTTATGCTATAGGTCATCCCATGTAATTCTAGCAAAGACTTCAACAATGAAGGCATATTTAAAGCGTCGAAGCCTGGGAATTTTTTTAGGTTTTCTAGTACTGTGTGCTTCGGTCGTAGCTCTATGTAATCACGCTCAATGAGCTGCAACATCAGTGCCAACGAGGGGCACGCCAAGCCTTTGCCTCTACCCCCCTCACTGAAATATTTATCCTCTAATTGCAGAGCAAAAAATTGTCATTCGAAGAAATGCCTCTCTCGTAATCATAGTGCCCCGCCTCCAAAAAAATTTAACCTACGCCTCTACGCAACATAGCGGCCTTGCTTAAAATGACTCAAAGCTTCAGTGAAATTGGCGAACATCAATACACTGCTTTTTAAAACACCAGTATTAAGGTGTTCGTTTATCAGTATTCCGGTCATAACGGAGCATTACAGGCAGCCACAAAATCGAGCAACCATAACCGTTTTTTTTTGTTTTCCGCAGATCGCCAGCCCTCACAGATACATAACGTGCCAACGCTGGAAGCCAGCCGCAAACACAGCACCGCACCTTGGCTTAGTGCAGGTCACCCACGAGTAATCAAGCTGCAAACTGCTTCGGCGTTCTGGTCAAGCATCGACGTCATCGAGAGGCTACAAAAAGGTTCCCCGGCAGAGGAAAGTGTCATAACGAAGCATTCAAGGGAGCCACCAAGTCAAGCAGCCATAAATGCTTGGTTGTTCTGCGCAGATCTCCAGCAATCACGGGTCCATCACTTGCCAACGCTCGCTGTGAAGCCAGCCAGCAACACAGCGCCACACCTTGGCCTATAGTGCAAGTCACCCACGAGTAATCAAGCTGCGAATTGCGTCGGTGCTCTGGTCAGCGTTGACGTCACCGAGCGCCTACAAAAAGGGTTACGCTGGAAAGGAAGGCGTCGTATTAGAGCATTCCAGGCAGCCACAAAGTCGAGCAGAAGTAACCGCTTGGTTGTCTTACACAGATCGTTAGTATTCCGTGAGCCAGCCAGCAACACAGTGCTGTACCTTGGCCTGGTGGAAGTTACCCAAGAGGAATCAAGCTGAAAACTGCGTCGATGCTCTGGTCAAGGTTGACGTCAGTGAGCGTCTAAAAAACGGTTGCCTGGCAGAGAAAGGCGTCATAACGCAGCATTCCAGGCAGCTGCAAGATTGAGCAGCCGTTACTATTTGCTAGTTCCAGGCAGGTACGTCTATAGATGTCTACTTCGTTGTAATATACTATACCGTACATTGGCTGCCGGACTGCTTCATTTATTTTCATTGCAATGTTTTCAAAGCCGCCTTCAACGCTGAAGGAGGTAGCCGCCAGGCTTGTCGGATAGGCTTGACAAGCAACGGGCTGAACTAAAGATAGAGATAGCTAAGGTCATAGGAAAAAATGGCAGCATATCCACGGAGTGAATGACGGAGAGTGGGGCGAAGAATTAGTCCGTCCATTCGTTCTTGCTTCCGTCCGTCCATGCGTCCGTCAGTGTGATCGTTCATGCGTCCATCAGCCCGTCCGTGCGTGCGTCTGTTCGTGCGTCCGTCCCTGCGTTCGTCCATGCAGCCGCCCTGCGTCCGTTCATGCGTCCATCCATGCATCTGTCTATGTGTCCGTTCGTCCATCTATTGAACACTCCAAGTACCACCATCTCGCATCTTTTCATCATATATTCCCCATATAGAAGCACCGCCATCCAGCGGACATTCCAAGGACTAAACGAGAGGTGGCACACGCACACTTTCTTACGGCTTGCGCTTCGGGTCCACTTCCCACCTTTAACCACCTCGAGCTCACGGTATATACTAGTTCACTGTATTCATGGCACTGCGTCCGAACGCTCGCTAAACCTTTCGAAAACCAAGGAGGTTACGCCCAGCGAGTATGACGTAGGAAACTTTTTCAGTCAGATAGCGCTCAATGTACATGCCAGTGGCTGCTAATGGGAAATGAGAGGCGGAGAATTCGGCTTTTACCTTCTTACGGCTTGCGCTTCGTATCTACTTCCCATTTTTAACGACCTCGAGTTCATTCATGGTATATACAAGTTCATTGTATTCATGGCACTGTGGCTCAACGCTCGCTAAACCTTTCTAAAGCTAAGGAGGTTACACCCAGCGAGTATAACGTAGCAACCTTTTCTTGTCAGATAGCGCTCAATGTACATGACAATGGCTGCTTATGGTGATCGCAGCCTGCGCGTTAACTGAAAGCCGAAAGCTCCTGTCTCTCATTCCCCATTAGCAGTCATTGACATGTACATTGAGCACTATTTTTTATTGTTCAACAACGCACAGAAGAAGTCTCTCACTGGCACCACCTTGGAGGTCAAAATGTTATACTTGTTACATACTACAGGGGGACGAACGGGTGCCGTTAAGAGGAGCTTCGCCCCTAAAAGTGACTGCCTATGTCCGGAAAGACATCTGGTTCAGTAACAAAAAATTTGAGATGTTCAAGACGGCAATCACCGAAGTAAGGAAAGAGCTTGTTGAAACCAAGACTAAGAACAAAGAAATTGAGAAAGAGAACACTCGCCTTAACCTGAAAAAAACAAACTAAAGAAAGCTGACTTGCAGCAGCGCAGTCGCAAGAGCAACCTTTGAAGGGCCACTCACCAGGTTTAACATTTTTGTGCTGACAAGCGTAATGCTTAGATGAGGCATTCGTGATCATGTCTGCCAGAATTTGGAACGCTAGGCTCCGCGGAAATGGGTGAAATTTCAAGATGAACGCTGCTCCCCCTTCCATTTGCGGGCACGCGCCCAGAGAATGAGGGCAGACGTGCGCGTATGAATTGCCCTAAGTACACGGCAAGAGAGTGATGTTGATTCTCTACGTAAACGACCATGCTCTGACGTTGCCAACAGTGGCACGTGACATAACGAAAATATTTACCACAACATGCGTAGTTTATGTATTTGTTGCTTGAAGAGATTGATAAATCTCTTGATAAATAATGAGACGCAATATGGGGATGTGAGCGTTCTTTTTTTTTCATCTTTTCACCAGTATATTACAACTAGATGCGGGGCTGATGCACCGGTACCCTACTTTGAAAATGTTACTCATCATGTACCCTGACCTATACCCAAGTTTTCTTTGCTCACATTGTGGGGAAATAGCTTCATTAGAACATATGCTCTGGCACTGTACCAAATTTGCTCATTTATCGAACATCACCTCTGCCAGATGCGAGGTGGCAATCCGCAGCTCGTCCTTGGCAGATCAGCTCTGGGCTGTCCACCAAGCCCGCGAAGCGCTGAGGAGCTCGGCATTTCAGTAGCCACGTGGGAGCTGCCCGCAACACAGTGATCTGTGTTTTGAAAGACCAAATAAAAGTTTATCCAATCCAATCAAATCGCATGCGTTCGTGCCCCCGCGATCCATGGAACGCTTCTACGCGTTCGCGCACTCATTGTGTTATCTAATCTACCGCGTCTAAGCCAGCGTTTTCAAATTATTCCACAGAAATAGGCCGTAGGTGACGACACGAAATAACGCTGCATGGTTCACAACAACAACAACGAAAAAATGCCACTTGCGTGCATGGGGGTCGGGCTTGCTTCGGACACGTCATGCGCACGTGACCTCTTGATCGTATGCCGGAGAGGGTAGGGAATACATTTGGCTTGCGAAGGCTAAGCGGAGGAGCGGCAAGGGTTACGAGCTCGCCTCCTGTAATGCTTGTTTCGCACCGCTTCAAAAAAAAAAAAACAAAAAAAACTGTTTTCTCAGCTCGTAATGAACCGATGAAAAATTTTTGTGGCAAAACGTTCTTTGTCGGACGCCCAACAGCTTCCACGGTCTAACTAAAATTTGGCTTTGAGCCTTGTGAGCGGCCCTTTAAGGTAAATGCATCCCAGTCACGCCAGGTGAAAACGTTGTCTTAACCATGAAGGATATTCCTGTCTGCGTCAAACCCTCAATTCAGTATACAGACATTGAAGTAATTTATCGTGTTTCGACAAGAGATAAGACTAAATGAAACAATGTGGTTTATAGGCTTACATCTCGCAAAGTCAGAGACAGGGTCTTGAAAGCAGCCAAAAACGAACTGAACCTGTCGTCCTTGCGTTTGAAAGACAACCTTCTCATGTTGAATAATGAGCATCTGTGTTAAGCAAGCAAAGCCATCTGAGCAAAGCGCTAAATGCAAAGCAGGAACATAAATGAAGGTTCACTTGTGTACCTGATGGGAAGAGGCTCATGCGCGAAACAGAAAATTCGCGTGTAGGTCATGTTATATGTACCAAAGACCTTGCTCAGGTACAATATGTGTACCTTGCGCGTACTTTAAAATAAGTGTAACATGTCGAGGGTAAGACTATGTAACACTGATTCACTGCAACCTGCGTAGTATTACCAAAAATCTACACTTTTCGTTAAGCTACGTGTCTGAACGTCCATTTCCTTACGACATCATAGCGTTATCGGAAACGTGGCTTAGAAAGGGTGAAAATATGTAAATACCTGATTATACGATGCTATCGCAATCAAGAGAAAGTACAGCGTGTGATAGTGGCGTGGCGCTTTTTATACGAGACAAGATAAGCTTCCAATATCTACCTGACTGTTCCTACAGCAGCCAAAGCGCTGAAACTCTGTTTGTGAAATCTGAAAATGGCGTTGTTATAGGTGTGGTTTGCCGTTACTCATACTCGTGTGTTAAGAACTTTTTCACTTTAATGGAAAGTGTTATCGACCCTATTGTATCTGTCTGCAGTCCAATTATTCTTTGTGATGATACAAACATCGACCTGTCTAAAGATGCTTGCTGCGACTATATATTTTTTGAGGAATCTTTCAATCTTAAGAATGTGATTTCTTCATCTACCTAAGGATGTGACAGGCTTTCGACGCTCATTGATTATATCCCATGCATTGTTGATCTTGATGTGCGGGCAGGCGTTTAGGACATTTTTTGCGTCGTGATTGTAGGACTTCTTTTCACCCAAAAAGTTAAAAATACTGCACAAGGGTAAACTAGCAAAAATAAAGCTTACTACAGCAACCTAATTAGGCGGCGAAACGGCGATGGAAGGCAAATATGAAAAATTGTTGGAGATTTAGTAGAATTAGAAGATGAACGCTATGTTTCCACAGAAAATGTATATGTCTAGACTGATGATGACTTTATTCATCATTTATCGAAAATTTGTATGAACACAAACAAACAGCCTACCCTAACAGTTCTCACAACACGGCTTGAAAGATCTATTGATTGTGACTTTAATTTTCGTGAAATAAGACTTGATGATATAAAATCAGTCGCAGGAGAGTTATCTGCAAATGAGGCATCTGGACCCGATGGTATTCAGGTTAGATTCCTGTAAAACAATATCGATATCTTGCTCGGGCCCCTCTACCACACGCTCAATCACGCAGTAAGCAAAAACTGTTACAAAACGTATTGAAGTTGGTAAGGTTATTCTAGTATACAAATCTCCCGTCCCGAACCACCCGGCTAGTTGCAGGCCAACAACTATTCTCTGTACAGTGAATACCCTATTCGAAAAACTCATTGCGCTACAGCTGAATGCATCTTTGGAAACAATAACAGTGCCTGCCCAAATCAGCATGGCTTCATTACTTGTAGCTTCACTGCAACCGCCGTTTCAACACTTTCACAATTCTTTAACACCGCTGGAAACAAGCATGATATTGCATTCTCAATAGATTTCGATATAGTTAAGGCGTTGGACACAATCAGTCCCGCTAGACTATTTGAAAAGTTAGTGTTACGGAATTGCTCGACACGCGCTTCAATTCATTCAGTCATTTCCACGCACGTAGACAGCGAGTAGTAATTAACAAGTATTGCTCTAATTTTGCTCAAGTCACATGCGGAGTACCACAAGAATGGGTTTCGGGTCACATTCTCTTCTCATTATACGTGAATGATCTATCGCAAGCCCCAAGCACACAAAAGTATTCATGTATGCTGATGACGCAGCATTGCTATACAGAGGTAACTAAATTCCTCCACTGCAAGACGTTATATAAAAATGGCAATAATAAATAAGTAGTTTACAGAAAACAGGCAAGCTATAAATACTGAGAAAATCCAATAAACGTATTTTACTCATGCAGAAAAATAGTAAACATCAGCAGTCTTCATATTTCTCTGACCAACCAAACATTGAATAGGGTCGACAAGTTCAAAAATTTATGAGTCTTTTTTTACCCTCACTTGCACCGGAGAGACCAGATCAATACTGTGTCTAGACAACTAGCTTTTAGCTGTTATCCACTGGTTCATTTCCGTCAATACGTTTTTCCTTCTTTACTTCATTGCATATGTACTTTTCCTTGTGTCATTCTCCCCTAGGCAATTGCTGTGAGCCTTAGTGCCTTAACATACAAAACATATTTAAGACCTATACTTTATAAAAACGTTCATTAAGAATAATAACATTCTCCCATTTCATTACCTCAGCAGTATCCTACTCAATGATCTTCATATTCTCACATTTACGGCGTTAAAAAATAAAAATTTGCTACATCCCATGTATCTTGGAATTGACGTGATGCGAAGCATGCAAGGGGAAGGTGACCGTGTTGAAATTTTTTTTATTAAGTGACATGTCATGAAATGACGCTGAATATCTGTACAAGTTTTGCACGCACAGACATATGTTGAAGAGTTGCAGATGTTATTATAACCAGTTGCTTGCACTTGCCCAACAATTCCAACTGGAACATGTGTATTAGCAACACCAAAAGCTGATATGAAGCGCTGACGCTTGCGAGGATACGGGCCTTGAAAACTACTACATAAATCAACTTCAGCGCATGGTAACTAACCGCAATTGACGTTAACCCTACGTGACGGCTGTATCAAAGGAGTACATAAGTATTGTTTATAAAATTGGGTAGGCAGCACTACAACCACTGTTGACGTTTCACGAATATTAGCGTCTATTCGAAAAGTCGGGCTGAGACCTGGCGTAGCTCTGTGGTAAAAGGCTTCATTGCCACGCAGAGTGCTTGGGTTTAATTCCAGCTGGCACCCAGATGTTTATTCTTTGCATTCGTCGGGTGGACGCTACTGATGCCGAGTATTTCTTAAAGCTCGCGCGTTAAAATTGCTCATGTGTGTTCTCTTCGTTCCTGGCAGATACTAAGAGCCCGGGTATGTGCCGCTGGTACCCGCGTACCAGCGGCACATACCCGGGAGTGGGTATGTGCCACTGTCTAGCAGGAAGTCTTGACAACGTACGTGACGGTATTTTGACATTATTTATGTCTTGACCACCGCATCCTATTCGTCAAACCGTCTAACACTCCCATGATAATTTCGGTTAACGCCTAGTTAAGAGTGTGACCACGAGAGCACCCAAACGTAAGTGACTAGATAGATAGATAGATAGATAGATAGATAGATAGATAGATAGATAGATAGATAGATAGATAGATAGATAGATAGATAGATAGATACGCTAAAAATCACCGAAGTTCGCTAAGAAATGCTCTGCATTTAAAACGCCAGTCCTGCGCGGAATGCGCAGCACAGTCACAGCGAAAGCTAGAAGAGTAGCATTTCCGAGCCTTTTCTAAACACTCATTGGATAACTGCTGGAAGCACACTTGCTTGATACCCACTATACAAGAATAATAAAAATTTTTGTGTATTATAGTGACATTCGCAATGCTATTTTTCGTCGTTCTTCTGAGAAGCGTGGTATCTACTAAACACTTGCAACGAATGTTGCGCCAGTTGTTTATGCAGTGGCTGACGACGATGAGGAATTATGGCTAAAGTGGGTATGCACCTGCACTTCGCATTGAATAATAAATGGTATCTCACTCGTAAATTCAAAGAGTCTATAACAAAATTACGTTGTCGTGTACCATCTCTTAATTTCTACTTAAAAAGGTATGGTCTGCTGCCATCCCCTCTGTGCTCAACCTGTAAGGAATCTGAACATATCGACCATTTTCTTTTCCCATGTCACCATTTCAAAAATCAAAGAAAAAATTGCTTCAAAATTTTATCAAAAAAAAAACTAGGGATATCATTTACTAGTCCTAATATTTTGTCTTTTGGAGCCGTTTCATTGGGACACAGCGACAGGAACATCTGCGGGGTTCTCTGCGAATACCTATGTAACACAAGAAGATTACCTTGCTGAGCCATTCATCAGCTCTAGACTTTTACTATCCAATCTACCATGTTTTATTTAGCAGCAGTGTAGCATGTTTTAGTGTAGCATGTTTTATTCATGTTACACTATAAAGATTTACCCTTGAGAATAATTTCATATAACAATTGCACCTCAGATATTCTACAGTTTCTATTATTGCTCTCCTTACCCCCCTCCCTTTTTTTCACATTGTGCCAAATAATTTCACAGTCAAAACAAAGTAATCCTATTACTGTAGTCTGGAAAACCTAAAGATATATACTTGCACTAACCACCGGCTTCTTGGCCAATCCCCTTTAATGGGTGAGAGCCACAAAAGAAAGGATCAGGCAAGCAAGCAAGTATGCGCCACAGTTAATAGGGGAACAAGCACAAGCTTTTTTAATGGATTGGAGCATAATACGACCCGCTCGTTACGCTATTCGGATTGTGTGACGACTGGTTGGTCTTTCACTGTTTAAACGCTTTATAAGGCGTATCAACACGATTGCTTTCCCGACATCTAGCCTACCTAAGGCAAGTTTGCCATTAATTCTCAAGCACCGGTGTGGCTCAGGGGTAGAATACTGGGCTGGCACGCTGTGCTCAGGGGTAGAATACTGGGCTCGACTGTGCCACGTCACTTGAACAGATAATCGACATGTGCGTTTAACCTAGTAATTAACTGGCATAGTACGTATACTAATTCACATCAAAAGACGATGCCACATCACTTCACTTTTCTACGTTCTGCTTTTAGTGGAAAAGGCTTGTATGGGCCCTTGGAATTACCGTAGCAGTGCTTCTTCTTGCTTTTGGCAGTAATAATTTGATAACTAGGTCTGGGAAAGGCATACGTATATTAGTGGTAGTTATGTGCTTGTTGGACTTGTTGGACTTGTTGGACTTGCTTGTTGGACAATGTTGTTGGACTTGCAATGGTTTTCATTCATCTTTTTCAATCTTGCTTGAACGGTGCAGGCCCGTCTATCACCTTAGAATCTGGCATTGATATTCTGAAACATTCAGTTTTTGTTCAAGAAGAATACCATAACATATTCAATGCGTATGCTTGCTTTCCTCTTCTCGAGCGCTTAAAAGACAACTTAAATGGATAGATGACTGTATTCATTATTCACAACATTGCACAGTTTTCAAATTTTGGATGCTTCGATGGTGTTCATGATTTGGCTGGCGCAAATGTTACATCGGCATCTGCTTACTCATATGCCTCCTCTAGCACCCAGCTTGGTTTTACCTTTAGACAGGTTTCTGTAGGCAAAACAATAGTTTCGCAAACAATGACGTGTATTTTTTCCTTGAAACGACCTCCTCGTTAAACATCTCAGCCCTTCTTCCCACTCAACTGGCTGCAAAACACTTATCATTGCATAGGCTGCAGTTTTTATTCCGCAACCACCATAAATGCATCTTTTGGCTTCCGCATGGAAGATCTCGAGTAATGGTGCACAAGCACACCTGTTTAAGGGTTTGCAAGCTTTGGGTTCTTTATTATTTGAAAAAAAAAGGCTTAGCCGATGCATAAAATTAGTAATTGGTTTTAAATCATTCCAAATTAGCCTACAACTTCATTATTACCATGTTACCGATACAAGTAGTAGTGTGTGAATTTGCCTTCGCACAACCATTCGTATTTAAAATATCATGCATGTACAAATGCACAAGACTGATCGGTAGTTGGTGCAATTTTTCGAGACGTATTATCGACCCTTTTCTCCGTCTTGACCAAAGGAGAGAGAATAAAATTAGGGAAAAGCAGGGAATTTAACGAGAAAATTGAGCATCCGGTTTGCTACCCTGCACAAGGGGAAGGAGGAATGGGGAAGAAAGTAGGGAAAGAAAGCGAAGAGGGAAATAGACGCGCGCAAAAAAAGGGGGGGGGGCTGGGGTGCTACAGTCTATGATGGGCCACTGCTACGCAAAAAGTTCAGTAAGGCCTTCACTGATTTTCTGTTAGCACTTAAATCATGTCACCTTTCCAGCACTGATTGTTCAGACAAAGGTCTGTCGTCAAGGCGAGCTAACGCAGCAGCTAGTTGCCCTCTTGGCACGCTGTAACGAGGGCAGTGACAGAGAACGTACTCTACAGATTCATCGCTGCCGCAATGACCGCAAGCAGCACTGTCTTCCATGCCGATTCGGAAGGCGAAAGCTTTGGTGAAGGCGACATCAAGCCATAGTCGGCAAAGCACCGTTGTCTCGAGTCGAGAGAGTCCAGACGGAGGCCGGAGTCGACGAGACGTGTCCAGTCTATGCAGTTGTGTGTGCCGTAAGCACTCGGCGTTCCACAGGGATTTCAATTCTGCATTAGCGATTTTTCGGATTGTCATTGCAGCATCAGTCCTTGAAAATGGCCTAGATTCTTCTTCACCATCTTCGTGTGCTGATCGAGCAGCTGCACCGGCATGTTCGTTGCCCAATATGCCGCAGTGACTTGGAAGCCACTGAAACGTGATTCTGTGTACTCCGTCGAAAAGGTGGTGAGCAGCTCTCTAATTTCCAGTTCTAGTTGTTCATGAGGTCCCTGGCGTAAGGCGAATATCAAACACTGTAGTGCTGCCTTAGAGTCCGTGAACACGCTCAATTCCTTGGCTTCTGGGTGTTTAATGACAATAATTGCGCTACGTAGAGCAGCAAGTTCCGCAGCTGTCGAAGATGTCTGGTGGTATAACCGAAACTTCACCGTTGTCGCTGTTGCAGGAAAGATCACCGACTCTGCAGACCCATCCGCTTTAGTTGAAGCGCCAGTATATAGATGAGTATTCTCACTGTACTTCTCATATAACAAGAGAAGAGAAAGCTGCTTTAGCGCTGGAGACGAGAGCCGGGCTTTTGACCCTATGCCTGGAACCGTGAGTTCAACATGTGCATAAGTCATACTCCATGTGGGAGTTGAAATTCTGGATGGAGTTGTATATCCCGTAGGAATGCGTGTGCGATATGACAAGACTGTCTGGCGAAATGAGGCACGAGGTCGGTCTTCTGGCAGTGAAGCTAGATGATAGGCAGGGGCACGAGTAAGATGCCTCACGTGTGCTCTAAGCACTTCCATCATGATATGCGTCTTGAGCGGGTAGTCATTAGTGATCTCGATTGTCTCAGCTGTTGATGAACATCGCGGTAGCCCCAGACAAACTCGCAGAGCCATAGCCTGGATGCTTTCCAGACCCCGAATGCTGGTTCTACAGCTATTGGTCAACACAGGCAAACTGTAGCGCAAATAGCCAAGAAAAAGCGCCTTGTAATTGCATCATTGCATGTACTGAAGTCCCCCAGGTTTTTTCTCCAAGGTACGGTTTTTCCTCTAAGATACTTCTTGACCAAGTTAACTGAAACACTATGATTAAAGAAAATTGCCGCAATATTCTATGTAAGTGATTGCAGCTCATTTATTAGCGACCTTAACGAGGGAGCTGCAGCGAACACTTCACTTATCAGTCGAATATGTTGTTCAATTTCAAATATTAATTCTTTGCAGTAAAGCTTTTGTTTAGGTAAGTTGGCGCCTTCTTGAACACATATTTGGGAAGCACGGAAAAGACCAACTTTCATCTATGGTGAAAGTTGCTTCTTAGTTCCTTCCCGGTTCGAGCCTGTCGTCTGCCGCATGGTGCCTCTCGTAAAAACAAGTTGTACCCGTGCTGAAAAACATCTACACCAATTCTCAATATTTTGGCAGCTAAAGTGTTGTACTTCAATGTGCTTCTAAGGTTCAAATGATGGCCATCGCGTTTTCATTTAGCTAAACTGTAGCAACACCAGTGTACGGAGCTTGTGATATAAAACGTCCCTTTTTTATAGTAAAATGACTGCTATGAGTGTTCCATTCGCTAAGTTTAGCAAATGTGGGTGCTAAAGTTAACTTTGAATCTTCGAAATAGAAATAACATCATTGCTTTCTCAACCAAAAACTTTCTATTTGTAAATCCTGTATCAAGATTTCTGTGCACATTAAAGGGGTTCCAGGTGATTGGCAGTGTCTAATCTACAATTATCGGCCGTACAAGGTGTGCTTTGTAATCGTATAGTATTTTTGGCCTGCTAGACTCCAGATTTCAATTGGTACTGATCCAATTATGCATGTGCTAATGCAGCTCCACAAACTGCCAGCGCCAAGAAATGCTAAGTGGGGACCATGGACAAGGATCGCGCTGCTTCCCTGGCGATGCTTACCAGAACAGCCAAAGCCATCATTGTTACTAGCTGCAGGAGCAGCATTAATTTCGTCAGTGAGGTGTGGTAAGAGTTAGCAGTAAAAAGCACGCTGCCTTCGCCATCTCCACTCACCAGTTTCTTTCGGAATCTAATCCCGAAATTACTTGTGCAGGGCGCTGGCAGGCTAGCTTTCGCACAGTTGTTGCCACTGTAGGTTCTCTGTGCGACGAAATCGAAAAAGAACTAGCCGCGTAGTTGGAACTTATAGCTTCAGGTTTCAGAAACCAGAAGCCGTAAGCGTCTTTAGTGACAGGTTGCAGCCGCAGCGAAAGGACAAGCAGCAAAACACGCACAACCCTAATTGAAAAAACTTCCACCATAGGAATGGTGGATTCCACTATCCACCATTTTGGTGCATTATGGTGGTGGAAATGTTGGTGACACATGATGTATGGTGGCGTATGGTGGAGCGGATGGTGAATGGCGCGCACCAGGCTAATGTGCTGGAGCGCGAAGCAGCGTCAGAACTACCGTGATGAGCTGCCACTAAGAAAATAATAAAAATAATTGTTTAAAGTACGATGTAGAATGCACCCGTAAAAAAACAAGTGCGACAGCGCGGAATCGAATCTGCCTCCTTCGGATTTTCATCTGAGCACACTATCCACTGCGCCACGTCGACAGATGGCAACTGTAGTGAACTATAGTGTTAAAGAAGTAGTCACTTCACAAACTCACCGTTTAACTTCAGTTTTTGTTTCTCGCTTACTCGAGATGGACAGGATCTGCACCTGCTACTGACATTTGCACATTTAATAAATACGACCGACTGCTGCCTGTAACGATTGCCACTGCGATAATGGCTACAGCGCTGTTTTTGTTACAATTTACAACCGCAAGAAAAATTACAACTCAGTGGACTTAGCAGCAGGTAGAGTTTATCGGCGGTTACTGCCAAGTTTATTATCCGTTTCTCGCTCCTCCCAAAGGGCGTTATCTCTTCTGGCTTTATGGCGCTTCTATGCTCATTCAATAGATACGCCCACACAATTGATTGTGATGTTCTTCGCGCAACTCACAGCGCAGCCGTGCCAGCGCACCGCTGTTACTCTGTCGTTAGGAACAACTACCTAATGGCTTGGCCAAAACGAATGCAGTGCGTCAGAAACATTATGCTATCACATTGGTTCAGTAAGCATAGGAATTGACAAGTCTGTGTTCTCGCATACGAGCCAGTGAAGTGCCGGTGAGTGCTACCGGTAGCTGTCGGTGAGGGGAGGCGTACATATTGATGTTTGTCGCTTCTTGCGCGGACACCGTACACAATAAAAAAGGCTTCATTCAGGTTAAATGATGCCAAAGTTGTGCTATATTGTAATTTTTACTCGTCAAAATTGTGCATTCTGAAACACAGAAGCGCCGATAACACTTGTACGGGCTCGGTTGGTAGGATTAACCTTTGGTGGAAATCATGGTGGTAGAACAGAAGGGTGAAAGTCGAGTCGCTGGGGCTCGTCTCGATGCGTGTCGAAAGTGAATGTTTATGCATATTCGCACACACTTAGTTAACTTAAAAGTACGGCTGAAGCAATAGAGTGTGCAAAAATTTCCAGAGTTGCATTTCTAGCGTGGTGACATCAAGTAACCGCTGTGTTCTATTCTAACATTGAAAGGGGCAATAGCGAACTGGAGCTCATTTATTTCTTGACAACTGCGAGCCAATATAAAACATTTATTGTCGCTGTTCAAAGTGACACCTCTAGTCTTATAAACATCGCAACAAAAAAAACGCATCATGGTTGTCAAACTGGTGTAAGTACGTGCGCGAATGGTAAACATATTTACGGCCGCATATTCTACGCTCCACGAAAATTCAAGCGTTGTTGACACCAAAGGAGCAAAAAAATAAACGTGCTAGAAAGCTTAAATAGCAGCGTTGATTTCTTTTGACCGTAAACATATATCTCTGCGCATACAAGAGTGAAACACTACAAAAAAGTGCTTTTTCATGTGCTTTTTCAGCATGCCACCATCATCCACCAAGCTTCCATCCCGCCACCGTCATCCACCTTGCTACCAAGCCTTCCACCAAACACATTTTGCCTCACCGCCATCAGCCAACATTTTCTACTGTCACCACCATTGGCTTACCACCACCATCTGCCATCATTTTTTCCACTCTCGCCGTCATCAGCCGTTATGCCCACTACAGTTTCCACCATATTCACTATTCTTTCCACAATATCCACCAACGATTCCAGCTTCCAACAACCCAGGATTTTCAATAGCGAAATACAAAAATTTTACCCTAGGCTGGTCACGAACAGTTTCAGCTGCTAAGACCAGGCAGGTTCTCACTGTTAGAAGTCTCCTAGCGATTTTGTCGGGAGGAGGGCCTACTTTCTGGGACGTTGTGCTCCCAGCCACAGCTTCATGCAAGTTACTCCTAGTACAGTAGGTGCTTTAAATGAAAGCAAGATAGTGTTTAGAGTTAACCGAATAATTATTGTTTCTTTGGCTAACCTCCATATTAGCAGCTCCAGTGCATAGTGTTCATGCACTCATGGAAGCAGATCAAGTGTTCCATATTTTTCAAAGTATCAGAATTTACCCTCAAGCACCTGTTACTGGTTCGCACTCCCACTTATGCTTAGGCGACTTCTATAGAAAGGGCACCATTACCATTTTTTTGCGAGACTCGTCATCCACTGTCTCTAGATGCGTGAAATTTGCACAATTTCATTCCAGAGCTCTCGAAATCATACTTAAAGCAAGTTAACCTCCTCAAATGAATTAGTGCATTTTGCAGCCGTGACTATATCTTCATTTGTTACATCATTTTCAGCATTGTAGACTAAGCAAGTGTATTTCTCTTCATAACCTAATCGGATGTCTCTCTCAAATTATCTTTGACAGTAATGTGGTGGTAGCGAGCATTTCAAAAAATTGGCAGATCCCACGTACAGTGGGAATCGGTGCTATGCGAAGCATGAATGACGAAGGTTGATATGTCACTTTAATATGAGCACAACGTTACGAGGTGAAGGTAAGTGATGCCGCACGTGACTTGCGTGTCATGATTATTATGTTTGGATGAGTTGTCTACCTTTGTCATCTATTCACGTGGCGTGATACCAAATTTAGTATATGTTAAGCTAGCGACATGGCCGCGAGCACATCATGAGCGTGGTATGTTGTCATGTTCTTACATGACACGCGTCTCAGGATTTTGATGTTTGCACCAGTCATATAGTCTGTCATCCAATGATGTGACGCAAACACCAAATTTCGTATAAGTGGTGCTAGAAAAGCAGCCGCGCGCGCATCGTGAAGGGTCAAATATATTCCAAAGTAGCGTTGACGTGCGCTCACACTGGGCACAGCAACGCTTCGTTAGCAAAACGCGAGCACTCTGTAGTCTGACGCCAGGCGCGGCAAGCGTCAGTCGGCGCGGCCCAACGCAACCTGCGCGTAATGCGACACGCTGCATTTCATGCCGGTGCGTTACCCAGAGAACACTGAGTCTCCCTGCTTTCGTGACGGAGGGACGCCAGACGCGCAGAAACGCGCATGCGTCAAAGCAATGTAGCGCGGCGCGCGCCTGCGAGTGTATGGCAGGACCGGCGCCTGGCGTGGCAACGCCGGCATGAAGCGATGAAGTGAACGCCGGCGAGCACGCGCACCACGTCATGTCGAAATGTTTTGGTGCCTTGACTGTGGGAATAAGTCCTGTTCTCACATTACAGGCATCTCATGATTATCATGTTTGCACTAGTAACATACTTTCGTCATCTATTGACGTCACGTAATACCGAATTTAGCATCTGTGAAGCTAGCGAAACAGCCACGAGCGCATCATGAGTGTGGCATGTATTCATGTTGTTACATGACACGCATCTCATGATTATCGTGTTTGCACAAGTCACATACCTTTGTCATCGATTCACGTACAATACCAAATTTGGTATATGTGACGCTGGCGAAACAGCCGCGAGCGCATCAAGAGCGTGGCATGTAGTCATGTTGTTACATGACTCGCATCTCATGTTTATCATGTTTGCATCAGTTTTAAACCTTCGTCATCTATTCACAACCCGTAATACCAGATTTGGTATAAGTGAAGCTAGCGAAACGGCCGCCAGTGAATCATGAGCGTGGCATGTAGTCATGTTGTTATATAACACGCATCTCATAATTATCAAGTTTGCACCTGTCACATACCTTCGTCATCCATTCACGTACCGTAATACCATATTTGGTATATGTGACGCTAGAGAAACGGCCGCGAATGCGTCATGAGCGTGTCATGTAGTCATGTTGTTACATGACACGCATCTCATGATTATCATGTTTGCACCACTCACATACTTTTCTCATCTATTCACGTACCGTGATACAAAATTTGGTATATGTAACGCAGCCGAAATAGCCACGAGCGCATCATGAGCGTGGCATGTAATCATATTGTTACATGACACGCATGCCATGATTTTTATGTTAGTGTCTGTCATTGTGTTTGCCATGCAATCATGTCATACCATATCAATTTTGCGACATGCCATGAGCGAAAGCACCGCAAGAACTCCAGGTACATGAAATATAAATTATCACATTTATGACATACATGTCATGATTTTCTTGTTATGACTAGTCAGATATGTTCTTGCTGCAGTCATGTTATGACATACCAAGTTTGGTATCGATACCATTATCGAAACGGCCAGGAAAGCTAAAAGTCGTAGGCGGCTACATAGATAGATAGATAGATAGATAGATAGATAGATAGATAGATAGATAGATAGATAGATAGATAGATAGATAGATAGATAGATAGATAGATAGATAGATAGATAGATAGATACGCTCAAAGTCGCCGAAGCTCGCTAAGAAATGCTTCTCATTTAAAAGTAAAAATTTCTGAATTTCTTGCTGAAGCACCGGACGTCAGTTGTCGGTCAACACTGTACAAAGCGTTCGTACTTTGAAAAATGCATGGAACTATAATTGATTTGAAAAATCTTGAACGGAAGTGCTTAATTTAAATTTACCCTGTTTGTGCTTGTTATTCCGCCAAGAGTGGACAGATGTCCAGGGTGTTGTTGTAGAGGGTTGTGAGCAGTATACCAACCTTGTGTACGTTGTACATATTCATAAAATAGGCACACCACATCTCACCACGATTGAGATGGATCAATTCTTGCAGCTCTGCATCTGCGGTATGTGAGGGTGAGACACAGTCGTAACTCATCCTCACAAACCTCTCCAGTCACACCCATATTCCTCCGTTTTGCCATGTTTTCACATACCTCTCCTTTTTGATATACATAGCACGCATTGTATGGCCATTTTTTTCGGTTAATGTAGAATTATTCTATTAGCTTTTGTAGAAAACGTGTGCAGGGGCCACTGCACAATAACCAGCGTGGCAAAAAAAGGTGGGCAGTACTTCTCGAGTGGAGACTGTTTCTCAGTGGTGTTCTGGAATGTTGATACTGTTAATCAGGGAATCTCAAGTACACAGAGGACTTTGAGTGTTCTTGAATTTTTTTCTTCCACCAGATTGGTTTCCTCTTAGCTATTTGTGTCCGCCATGTTTTTGTAATGAAGACAACTGTAGCGAATGTATCGTTTTCCTAAGTCTCTGTAAGGCAACCTTTATAAATCCAGAGAGGCCCACCTAGATAATGGAACCACGGTTGCCGGCCACCTTTGCAAATGAAGAACTGCATAAATAAGTGGCTGATGTCCAGTACTTGCACTATGCAACGCTTTTGTAAAAAGGTCACTGCCTGGTAGGCCTGTTACGCTGATGAAGTCTTCCTGCTGTGGAGGCCTTTCCGTGCAGGCTTGTGTGCATCTGCCTTTAAAGAGGAAATGCCACTTGCTTCTGAAGTTGTATCAATCAGTAAAGTTGGATGCAAAGTTTTATTTGCAACCTTTGTTAGTGCTTCGTCATTAAGCGAAAATGTTTGGTAATATTGAGGGTTGTGTTCAACTGTTTGTTTGCTGCTGCTGTACAATGTCTCTTTCTTGATGATTTTGTCAATGTGGTTTACCGTCCCAGAACCACCATATGATTATGAGGGACGCCGTAGAGGAGGGATCCTGAAATTTCGATCTCCTGGGGTTCTTTAAGGTGCACTCAAATCTGAGCCTTTTTTGCCTTCGTCAAAACTGGAGCCAGTGCTGTTCCTTTTTAATATCGCTCCATATTTACAAAGTACTTGTGGGCTTCCACGATTTTTGCATTTCCCTTCCTTTGGCTAAAATTTATTATTTAACACAATTTTTTTGATTTCGAGTATGTGCAGGTAAACAATATATTGTCCACTTTAATCTATAGTAAAACCACAAGTCGTCATTGCCCGATTGAGTGTGAATTCCCACGTAGAAATGTTTATACCATACTTGTGTCCAGACAACCCTTGCAGCATCGCAAACTGTATTAGTTGTCAAACGGCCTGTGCAGTCACGATGGCTTCCATTGTTTCTGTTCCAAAAGGAAATTGTGGTTGGGGCAATTATATCAACTAAAATGTACATTGTGTGTTATGTTATCTAATTAGTGCTCTCTGATGGTCAGCTCGTTGAGCAGAATTGTGGTCGTGGCACTCACCAGCGACGACCTGTTCGACCAGCTTTGGGTCGTCCAGCAAGCCGAAGATACCTCCCGGGTCCAAGGACGTCAAGCGGTCACTTGAGGCACCACCGTCATAATACACGGAGGGTGGGAAGAGACAGGGGTCAATTGTTTCTTCCACCACCACACATAAAAGAAACTGCCGGAATTCAAATAAAGTTTATTCCTTCATTCAAGTCGTAGCAGTTATGGTGGGAAACAGCGAGTCCCTCAATAAGTAAGTCACTAATGGAATGGTCTGTTGGAACAATGGAATACTTTATTGCTAATACCAAACACCATAAAGGAAAGTCGATCCCCAAAAAGATCTAAACACAAAAATTAAGAGAAGAAACTGAGGTTAAGCGCAAAACTTTGATTGTCCTGTGCCTTTCCTTGTGCGTAAGTGTTCATTTTTCAACTTGCTCCTAGTTCTGATTGTACACTGTCATTATGCATTCTCAGTGAGCAAGTTCATAACTGAAGATTCCCGAGTTATCTCGATACTGTGAATTGAGATCTCTGCTGTGTGACAGTAAACATTCCATAATGTGTCCTGGTATCCCGCAAAGGTCGCTTGTAGAGCAGTGAAAATACAAGTGCCTTTTCTCGTAATGCCACGTTTGTCACACAGCTATTTCATACGTACTGAAGTCGTTATTGAACTGAGTAGCTTGGTTTGGCGAGTAAAGTGCATGTTAGATCAGACAATTCTAATTAAATATCGATGAAGTTTGTTCGGATACGTTCATACTGTGTTAGGGTGTTGAATGAAGAAGCTGTTGGTGTGCAGGAAGTAGTGTTTCGTGAGATGAACTGTCCCACAGTTGCTGGCATGCATCCTCGAAGTTCACAAAGAAGCTTTTACAAAGATAAGTTTGACCTCCCACAGTTATTGACAGTTACTAATCAAGAACTACACCAAAGGAGGGGCAGACTCCAAACATTTCTGCCTGCCCTTCTTTGTCCACTCTCCCCCAGAAAGCAAGCATATATGAATTACAGTGTGTAGGTTCACAGCCTACCTGCCTACCCGCTGAAGGGACATTGCTGTAGTCAGTGCTGATAGATGAAAAAATCTTCACGCCTCCCCTGCTACCAAATAGCCATAATTGTTCATTCGTATAAGCGCAAAAATATTTTTGAAATAACACTGTAAATACCTAATTGCAAACATGTGAGGTACTATGGCCCATCACTGTTATACTTATTAAGATTTATTATTTACAATAAACTTCGATCCGTCATTGTACTTTACTGTCAAGTATCGCTGTGAACAAGGCACAGTCTAAACGTCACCCGCAGAGACCTGTAGTTGATTTTACTCTAACCGAAGCTTTTAATCTTTTATTAGCATCTTTCTCGACACCACGCTCACAAGTCTAGACGCCAACAGTGAGATTGTAGGGAAATGAGCTCTTACGTGTTTCATACATTTCCTCATATTGATCGTATTACGTGACAGAATGTCGGAAAACCTCAGCGTTTTCACGGGGGGACAGCGCCAAAAAAGTTATGTTTTTATTATTACGTTTTTTCCTCGCGGGCACAGAACAATTACATGACCTAGATATATCCACACCAAGCAAGTGTGGGCGTACGGCGTATTTCTTAAAATGCTCCCCTTCAGAGCGGAGGTTATGGGTTCGCAACCAGGCTAGCTTTTCTTTTAAAATCATACGTCCCATGTGGCATAAAGACCGGTGGATAGTTAAGGCTTTGATGTGGCATAGAATCGGCGTGATTCAAATGAATCTTTCAAAAGGGATCACTGCATAACCAATACAGTCCAGTTCTACCCTTCAGATATATTCACTTCCTGCAGGCGTCGTTATTTGTCAAGTGAACACAATGCTCTGCTTCTGTGCGTAAAGGCGTAAGTTTGAAACCCGGCACAACCATCAGAATTTGTTACAGAAATTCATTAGCGTTATTTTTTGCAGAAGTTTACCTTTACGCAACAGATGGGCAGATCTTTCGTTGTATTGTAATACTCTGTAATTATACTCGAATACTTAATTTTGCCTATACCTCTACAACCACGTCGAAAGTACCTCAAGGTGTGCTAGCTGCTGGCACTCTGCATGTCTACGCAACAAAATGACTGCTCGCACCACAATGTTTTCAGTGCGGCGAATGTATGTGATAATGAGTCCAGTAAGCTTAATCAAGCAAACATCCCACCCTTTACCAATGCATCGATATTCTGGCCAATGGTGCGTATCAAGTATGAGAAAAAATCAGACGCAAAGGTCACACTGGTATGTTGGCTTGACCGCAATAGATGCTCAAAACAGCCGAAAAACGTTGAGGCCCTTATCACCCCTGATAAGGCTTAACTTTAATGTGACGTCACACCTTGCAGCGATGGTGCTGCCACGTGTTCTTTCTGGTCTAAAGTTCCCCTGATGCGTTGGCTTTAACGCAGTACAAGCTTAAAATTTCGAAAAAGAAAGTTGAGGACCTTATATTCTCCGATAAGGATCATTTTTTGTGTGACTGTGACGTCACACCTTGCAGCGACGGTGCTGCCACGCGTTCTTTCCGATTTAAAATTCCCCTTATACGTTAGCTTCACGGCAATACATGTTTAAAACATTGAGAAAAGCTGAGGCCTGTATCATACCCGATAAAGCTCAATTGTCCTGTTACTGTGACGTCACACCTTGAAGCGATGATGCTGCTACGGGTTCTTTCCGATTTAGGGTTCCATAGATCCGTTGACTTCACGGCAATACATGCCCAAAACGGCGAAAAAAAGTTGAGGCCCCTATCACTGCCGATAGGGCTCAAATTTTGTGGGACGTCAGACTTAGCAGTGTTGGTGTTGCCATGCATTCTTTCCGATTTAAAGTTCCCCTGGTCCACTGACTTCGCAGCAGTACATTCCAAAAACAGTGAAAAAAATTTGAGGTCCTTATCACCCTTGATAAGGCTTAACTGTTGTATGACGTCATACCCAGCAGCGTTGGTGTTTCCATGCGTTCTTTCCGATTTATTGTTACCCCGATCCGTTGGTTTCGCGGCAATACATGCCTAAAATAGCGGGAAAATGTTGAAGTCCTTGTCACCCTGATAAGGCTCAAGTTTTTTGTGATGTTCCACCAAGCAGCGATAGTGCCGCCACGCGTTCTTTCTAAATTGAAGTGCTCCTGGTGCGCTGGCTACATGGCAATACATATTCGGAACATCGCAAAAAAGCTGAGGCATTTGTCATCTGCGATAAGGCTTAATTATTGTGTGACTGTGACGTCACACCTTGCAGCGTTGGTGTGCCGTGCATTCTTTCTGATTAAAGTTCCCCTGGTGCGTTGGCTTCACAGCAGTATATTCCTACAACAGCGAAAAAAGTTAAGGACCTTATCACCCCCATAAAGCTCGACTTTCCTGTGACATCACAGCTAGTAGCGGTGGCGTTACCATGGATTCTTTCGGATATAAAGTTACCCTGGTGCGTTGGTTTTACAGCAGTACTTGCCCAAAACAGCGAAAGAAGTTGAGGTCCTTATCACACCCGATAAGGCTCAGCTGTTGTGTGACTTCACACCAAGCAGCCTTGGTGTTGCCATGCGTTCTTTCTGATTTAAAGTTCGCCCGACGCAGTGGCTTCACAGCAGTATATTCCTAAAACAGTGAAAAAAAAAGTTGAAGCCCTTATCACCCCTTATAAGGCTCAATTTTGAGTGACGTCACACCTTGCAGTATTGGTATTGCCATGCATTCTTTCCGATTTAATGATACTCTGGTGCGTTGACTTCGCAGTAGTTAATGCCCAAAACAGCGAAAAAAAAAAGTTTTGAGGCCCCTATCACCCCTGATAGGGCTCAAATTTGGTGTGACATCACACCTAGCAGCGATGACGCTCGCACGTGTTTTTTCAGATTTAATATTCCCCTGGTCCATTTGCTTAACAGCAGTACATACCCAAAACTGTGTAAAAAAGTTGAGGCCGTTATCACCCCCCATAAAGCTGAACTTTTGTGTGACGTCACACCTTGCAGAGTTGGTGTTGCCATACATTTTTTTCCTAATTGAAGGTACCCTGGTGCGTTGGCTTCACAGTAGTGCATGCCGAAAACAGCAAACAAAGTTGAGGCCTTTATCACTCCGATAAGGCTCCACTTTTGTGTGACGTAACATCCTGCGGCGCTGATGCTACCATGTTTCTTTCAGATTTACTATTCCCCCAGTCCATTTGCTTCACAGCAGTACATGCCCAAAACAGCGAAAAAAAAGTTGAGGCCCTGATCACTACCGATAAGATTCAATTTTTGTGTGACGTCAAACGTTGCAGCGATGGTGCTGCCACGCGTTCTTTCTGATTTAAGGTTCCTCAGATCCGTTGGCTTCATGGCAATACATGCGCAAAACAGCGAAAAAAAGTTGAGGCCCTTATCACTCCCGATAAGGCTAAATTTTTGTGCGACGTCAAACGTTGCAGCGATGGTGCTGCCACGCGTTCTTTCTGGTTTAAGGTTCCTCGGATCCGTTGGCTTCATGGCTATACATGTGCAAAAGAGCGAAAAAAAAAAGAGTTGAGGCCCTTATCACTCCCGATAAGGCTCCATTTTTGTGCGACGTCAAACGTTGCAGCGATGGTGCTGCCACGCATTCTTTCTGATTTAAGGTTCCTCAGATCCGTTGGCTTCATGGCAATACATGTGCAAAAGAGCGAAAAAAAATGAGGCCCTTATCACTCCCGATGAGGCTCAATTTTTGTGTGACGTCAAACGTTGCAGCGATGGTGCTGCCACGCGTTCTTTTTGATTTAAGGTTCCTCAGATCCGTTGGCTTCATGGCAATACATGCGCAAAACAGCGAAAAAAAGTTGAGGCCTTTATCAACCCCCATAAGCCTCAACTTTTGTGGGAACTTACACCTTGCAGCAATGGTGCTGCCACGCGTTTTCTGATTTAAATTTTGCTGTTGCGTGGGCGTTTTTGTTTTTGTTTTACTTCGAACGACTTGATTGGGCCGAGCAGCACTCTGATTTGTGGAACTGTCGTTTATTGAAATATACGTTTACCGTTATATTCTTGGCTTTAGGGAAACATGCAGATGGAGAAAACCCACCGCCATGCATGCACAGCGTGAAAATTATCGTAAAGCAAAGCTGTTCATAATCCTTCTGCGGCATTCCTTGCAGTGGATCTTGCAGCCCATGTAGCAGCAACTCTTCCCTGCCGTGCTTATTCGGCATGGCGAGTTCCTACTGCGGAGTCTCCGCTGGCATTTGACCCCACTTTACTAGCTCGAAAAATTGAGTGTTTGGCATGATGCAACATAAAAATTCATGGCGAGCGAGGTCCAGTGATGTCGTGAGCCTGTCGCTAAATTTGAAGTACGCGCGCTCAAACTCTATTGGTCAAATCAATATTACGTGCCCTACAGGAAGAGACGGTGTCGTTTCAGCAAACGTACTGCCTATCACAAATTCACTACTTTATTTGGATATTTCGTGCTTACACCAGATTCATCAAAATGAGATTTTTTGTGAGTCAATGGACTAGCTAGGAATTTTAGGCTCGCTCCGAATACTACAACAGGTGGTGTCCTAGACTTACACGTTCGTGTAACAACCCATCGGCAGGCAAAAACGCTGTAAGCCCGTGTTCTCAGATCTTGGCGCACGTTAAAGAACCCAAGGTGGTCGAAATTTTCAGAGCCTTCTACTAGGGCGTCTCACAATCATATGCTGGTTTTGGGACGTTAAACCCCTCATATTAACCGACAACCCATCAGCGTGTATCATAGGCACTACCCCTGCGTTCTTCTTCTTATAGGACCGCGACGCAACGACGAATCGACAAGCAACGGACGCGTTGCGGCTCGTCGGTGCGTGAAAGGCAAGAAAAAAATTCAACTGTTCCTTCAGGGCAAGACAAGGAAATAAGGGTAAATGTGCCAGACTGCGCATTCTTGACAGTGAAACGGACCATAGCGTACGATAATTGATGGATTTTATGCAAATATTTGTACTTCCATTAGAAACTCCGTGAAAAGCCACAGCACACATATGTACAATCAGAGAAGCGTTTTTACAAACGTGTTTTTTTTTCATTAACGGGAAGGAACAATTACGGTTATTTGGTAGTAGGGGTCAGGAGGCTGGGGGGGGGGCGCTACAATCAGTTCTTATAGGCGGGCAGGCAAGCTGGGAACTTATCCTGTATGTTTTTAATGATTGCTCTTGAGGGGGTGAGAGCTGGAGAGGCAGCAGACCATAATATTGGTGAGGCGACTGCCACCCTTTCCCCTGCTTATCAATTGCCATCAACCATGAGAGGCCAAACTTACCTTTGTAAAAGTACGTACTGCTGTCCGTGCGATGCTCTGCTGTGCCTTCAAAGTAGGTAGATTGCATTTGAATCTTCGGTTGTAGACTTTTCTACTGAACATCAGTATTTTAAGATGTGTACTGAGAACCTCGAATGGTTGGAGAAATGGGCACTTCCACACGAAGTAGTGTTAAGGACAAGCAAAACTGCTCAGCCTAAGAGTCTAGTTTTACGACTAGATCAATGGATTAATGGGCACTAATGGGAACGAAATGTGGAAAAATAGTCAAGCTCCCCTTTCATTCTTGCCATGAAGACAAGTTCACTTGTGCAAACGACCCCAGTAGCACCCAGTGTTGAACATTCAACTCTGAGAGACTCAATATTCTGATCCTATTTGTTTGGATTAGCATCCCTGGAATGTGCAATTTCATTTCAGCCTGTTAGACATTAGAATAATACATTACTAAATCCTTAACGGGTCGCTTGTAGAAGGCATCTGTTTGCCACCTTGACTGGTACTGCAACTGCAATTGTGCAGAGAATTGATTGATATGTGAGGTTTAATGTCCCACAATCACCATATGATTACGAGAGATGCCGTAGTGGAGGGCTCCGAAAATATAGACCACCTGGGGTTCTTTAACGTGCACCCAAATCTGAGCACACGGGCCTACAACATTTTAGCCTCTATCGGATATGCAGCCGCCGCAGCCGGGATTCAATCCCTCGTCCTACGGGTCAGCAGCCGAGTACCTTAGCCACTAGACCACCGCGGCGGGGCGATTGTGCAGGGAGCACAAATTAGGAAGTTATACACAATGTAGATTTTATTTTGAACAAAGCGCAGCAACAAAACTTTATTCTTGGAACGGAAAGTGCGCAAATTATCACAAGAGCACAAGCAAGTCGACAGAGAAAACAGCTTGAGAAGTTTCAAGTATAGTAGCGACATAAACATAATAGCGACATGAGAATTCACATTTACCTGGCCAAAGACGACGTGTAGCAGCACTACGGATTAGATAAAACAATATATTGCATACCGATACACACTCTCAATTGAACGCACCTTGTAGTAACACAAGGTGTTAACCAAACAACGGAACTAATACGATAGTTGGGGAGGCCTGAAATACTTGGTAAATGGGGGACAATTCCATTGAAAAAGAACAATGTACAGCAGAGCAGCAAACAAAGAAGTAATTCCACACAATCCTAAATATTTCAAATACTAATTTCTCTTAAAGACGTTGCACTAATAAAGGCTGCAAATTAAACTTTGCAGCCTACTAAGCTGACAGTTACACCTTTAAAAGTCCGTGGCGATCTCTCTTCAAAGACCTATTCACAAACCTGTACCAATAGGCATGCACTCCAGGCAGACGTCACGAGTTTGACGTCCAGTGACCTCGCTTTTTGAAATTAGTGCCAAGTGCGTGGGCAGAAATTTAGCTTAGTCGCGTTTGGTGACCCGCTGCCATCCTATATTATTCAGCGTGGGCATTTCCGGACTTCTGTTGAGCGCAATACCTGGTGTGATGGTTAAAGAACGTTCGTCACTATGTTTGTTGATAGCGGACGAGAAAGGATTAACATGAACTTTTTATTTCATGGCATGGGTGGAACGGCTGACGACGCACGGATACGCTAACGTGTGCAGCGCCGTTGAGTCGTGCGTCACGGCCAACCCAGCAGTCAGGGTCGCAACTCCGGAGGTCCAGGATCGGGCCTCGGCTCACGAGGACCACACCCGGTAGGCCTCGCCCACGAACCTGCTCCCGGCCACTGCACCCAGGCAGGAGCCGTTCGGCAGGTCTCGGCCTTGGACCTTGAACAGACACACCGGCGCTCGACCTCGCCGACACGTACGGGTCTCACGTCCGGCTCAGGAACGCTGCCAGGAACTCGTCCTCTCGAGCGGCGCACCGCTTCCTCTTCCTTCGTAGCCTCAACCCTCAAGCTCTCTTTTCCGCACATTCCTTCTTCTTGGCCAGGGCACTCACTGCCAGGTACCCTCTGGTGCACACTGCAGCTCATGAGCTCGCGGCCCACGTCCGAGTCGGGCGCGTCGCTCGATACGGCTCGGCACCGCTCGGCGATCCTCGATTCAGCCAGAACTCCCCTGGCACCTGGATCCTTGGCCACCCTGAATCCCCGCCCGGCTCCGTGCTCCTCTGTGCGCACTCCCGCGTCTCGCCCGGCAGAACATCTCGCTCGTCCCTTGCCGAGGTGCGACGCTCTGGTGACACCGGCGCTTGATGGCATGGGTGCGACTACTGAGCAGTCAACCCTCATCGGAGACGCGATGCTCCATGCGGGGAATTGCCAGCCCGTCCAGCGAAGAGCGTGCGCCGAGATGCGATGCTCGACGCAACCGTGACCATTAGCCAGGCCACGTTCATCGCTGTGTCGAACGGCTGACCGTGGAGACGCCTCGCCGAGATCCGCGATGCCCTCGGCAAGGAAGAGAACAGCAGGCCAGGCCGCGCTCCGAGATGCAGTACTCGTGCCGGCAACGCCGCCCCAGCTGGTAGTTGGACGGCAGTAGAGTGGACGGCCGCGTTTCCTGGCCGGAACCTGGATCGCCTGCGTCCGACGCTTCGGCCCGCTGCCTCCCGTCTGCCGCTGCTTCGGCTCGTCCCCAGCCACAAAGCCCACTGCCACGTGATGGTCACCCGTGGCCCAATCGTGGCACGCCACCTCTATGGGCCACCACAGGTCATCAGCTGATTCGCTGACACTCACGCGCACATTACACGCGCCTTGCCCCGCACTTCCGTCGTTGTCGTTTTCTTCACCCATCACACCTGGGTAACCTTTAGGTTTTAGGAAAGGCTACATTTACTACATATGTATTTACTACAAAAACATGGTGCACCCATGTAGCTTGGTGCAAATACATTGTGCACTCGAATAAAGGAAACCAATCTGGCGAGAAAAAACATAATCAAGAACATTCAAAGTGTGCTAAACTAAACGTAGTTGTGATTCCCTGTTAAACTATCAAAACACTACAACTGAATAAGTGCAGCACACACCTTTGCTGCCACACTGTGCTTATTTAATGGCCCCTGTACTCGTTTTCCACAAAAGCATATAGAACCAAACTGCAGTACTAGACAAACGTAAGCAAGCATCACATGTCAAACAGACTCCCATTAGACTATAAATTTTGTTTGCGGCGATTACGACCCGCCCCTGCATACTCCTCCAGCCACTATGTTCACTTTTTAGCATGATGTTCTTACATGTTCATCAACAGGGTGAAGCGAGACTAAATATTCAAACTTGAATGCCAGGTTTGAAAGCATATACTATCATGTAAAACAGACTGAAGGACGCAACTGGTACTTAGATAAAGTCGTAAACGATAAGCAGATCCACGACCAAGTGTTACTATTGGACCGAGTACCGATGCACCCGAGGCCCTGAAACCAGGACGCCTGAAGCGAACAGATTCTCCAGAAGCGAAGACTCGACCTCCCACATGTAACGTTCGTTGGGGCTTCAGCTTAACTGGACAAACAAGAACGGGCTGAGCGCGTCCACACAACGGCCTAATGAGCGAACAAAAAAAGCCCGAAGTTGAGTAGTGAATGGAAAAGCGTGCCACTGAAAATGCCCAACAAAGAACTGCAAAAATATGCAGACAGAAAAAACCTTTCTGCCGCACAGAGTTCTACATGAAGGTGTTCTAAATCGCCTGGGTGTGTGAAGACAATGAAATGATTAGTCACTAATTAAATGAATCATTGAACTCATTATGGCTCAATGCACACATTTGACGAAAAATAGCAAAATAGAATATGGCTAGCCGAACTAGTTGGTTGGTATTAATGTGAAAAGATGAAGCATAAAAAGATTGACACAAGAGAAGTGAAAACAATAGTGCTGTTTGTAACGCTATACACAAAATAACTTTCTGACACTCTTCACTTAATATTTATTTGCTGCTTAAGACTGCAGCCAAAAACATCAGCGAAGGCATGGCGTTGTTTGTTGGCTCTGCAAGCGAGCCTTATTCTAAGGACCATGTCAAAAGAATGGTTTGTTTCCTGTTACAAAAAAGCGAATTAGTCAGCTGGTTAGCTACCCTGCGCATGGGAGAAGAATAGGGAAGATGAAAAAGAGAGCAGAGAGGGAAGAGAGAAACACAGCCCATTCGGCAGCACACGCGGGCACACTCAGTCATAGTCCAGTATTGTATTTCGCGGTGTGTGACATTGCTGTTACAGCCGCTTGTTCAAGTCCGTGTCACGTAGGAATTTCAACAGAGCTTTCGTCGCCTTCTGTTGCAATGTCTTCTCTCGGGAACTTGACAGAATAGTGTCCACACACATTTGGCTGTTGTCGATGCGCGCAAAAGCGCACGCCAGTGATTATCTCTGGATTTCATACAACGTACAGTCACACAGGATGCGTTGTTACCTATAGCGTCTCTTCGCAATGACAGGCATCGCAGAGCGCGTTGTCGGCCATTCCTATGACAGAGGAATAAGATTTTGTAAATGCAACTCCTAATCATAAGCGATGAAGAACGGTGGCTTCTCTTCGGTCGAGTCCAGTGGGCATGTGGAGAGCCATCAAAAAGGACAGGTGGTGTTGACGATTCGTATCGATGCTTGGTGGGCACCATAGTGAAAACGTGATTTCACGCGCATGTCGTCGAAGATTACTGGCAGCATCTGTCCGCGAAAGTGGTATGGCTTCTTCTCGCGTTCCTTTAAGGGCTGCCCGCGCGGCAGTATCGGCATGTTCGTTCCCTATGATGCCGCAGTGACTTAGCAGCTATTGAAGCGTCACATGATGCCCTTTCTCGTGTGAAGCGTAGAGAGGGCATCGAATTTCGAAAACAAGCTGCTCGTATGGCCTGCGACGCAGTGCTGAGAGCACAGATTGTAGGGCAGCCCTTGAGTCACTGAAAATTGACTATTGAGTCCCGATTGACCACACAAAGTGCAGCGCGCAAAGCAGATAGTTCCGCTGCTGCAGATGCCGTGAAGTGGTCAATCCTAAAGCTGATGGTAACACTTATTGGTGGGACTACTGCCCCTGACGAACACTGGTCGTTCGTGGAACCATCGGTGTATACATGCATGCTGTCTGAATATTTCTGGTGCAAAAGAAGAAAAGACAGTTGTTTCAGCACGGGCGACGAAAGCTAAGATTTCCTCTGAATCTCTAATACACTAAATTACACTGTGAGTCGAATAAGACACCAAGGGGGTATGGATGGTTTAGATGCAGGAGTGAAGCCCGAGGGAAGTTTATCGTTGTATTTCGCAATCATTTTGGCGAACGATGCTTGGGGCCTCTCTGAAGGCCACAGTGCAAGGTGATGACAGGGAGCACGTGTGAAGTGTCTGATGTGTGTTCTCAGGACTTCTAGAACAATCTTAGTATGTATCGGATAGTCACCAGCAATTGCAGTCCTTGCTTCTGTTGACGTACATCTGGGCAGACCAAGGTACACTCTCAGTGCTTGGGCTTCTACTGCCTGTATAACACGAACGTTAGTCTTGTAGGTATTGCTAAGGATGGGCAAGCTATCATGGCTTTGTAGAGTTCCATCATTGCGTCTACTTACATCCCCCGCGTCTTTCCTGACAGGACTTGAACAATTGGAAAACAGTGGTCAGGCGCTTCATCATATAGGCCACATGTGCATGGACTCCAACAGAGGTCCCTATCAATAATGATGCAAAGAAACCGGTGGGTTCTAGCGTAAGAAACGAGTCACCCGCTGATAGAGATGACATAAGGGGTCATTGCTTTGCAAGTGAAAGATACCAGCGCGCATTTTTCTGGTTATATGCAAAGGCCTTGTTTTAACAAGTTGTTGGCAATCATAGTTGCTGCTGTCTGAAGCCGGGAACTTATCTGAGGACGTGTGACTGCCAAAGTCCAGACACAGATGTTGTCTGCGTTTATTGAGATTTTAATGGTACATGGCCATTATTCAGCAAGGCCAATTAGTGAAAGCTTTATTAGCGTCGAGATGAGAACGCCTTGAAAAACACCCCTGGAAGTATAGCGTCGCGTAGTTGGGCAATCTTCTGTTAACACAAAGAAAAATCTTGCAGCCAAGTAACTCGAAATCCACCGAAAGACTCGACCACCAAGGCCAACCACCGCAAGAGCACCCAAATTGGCTTCATGTAGTACATTATCATAAGCGCCTTTCATATCTAGAAACAAAGCGGCAGATGGTCGCTTACGGGATCTTTCGTGCTGAACGTACGAAACTAAATCAACGACATTGTCAACAGAAGAGCGGTCACGTCAGAAACCAGCCATCGAATTCGGATAAATGTTGTAGTATTCAAGATACCACTCCAGGTGGCCTAGTATCATCCGTTCCATTATCTTCCCTACGCAGCTGGCCAGTGCTATTGGGTGGTATGAGGTTAGTTCGAGAGGGGATTTTCCCTGCTTCAAGATGGGTAACAAGCGCCTTACTTTCCAGTCACCAGGAACATTGCCATCCTGCCACGAGATGTTGTAGAGGCTCAACAGTTCTCTCCTTGCACCTTCCCAAAGGTTGCGCAAGGCTCGGTACGGAATACCATCTGGGCCCGGAGAAGTTGAAGCCTGCAGAGAGCTAGTGCGCCTCGAGCTGCTCCATTGTAAAAGGGATGTCCATGTGGTAGTCACGGGAACGGGGAACGTCACCTCTCACTGGAGAATCTGGCCGAGTGGCTTGGTTGGCGATCTGCGCACAGAAATCTTCTGCGACATCGATGTCTTGCCTCCTTTGAAATTGCGCGAGCGCTTTGAATGCAAAACGCTGTTCCGTACGGTGACGCAGACCTTGCACCGTTTTCCAATTGTGTGAGAGTGGCTTGCGAGGGTCTAGTGACTGGCAAAACGTTGTTCATCGTTCCGACGCTAATCTATCCATGCGACGCCGAATCTTCTTTTGCATCCTCCTGGCTGCCCTAATATCGTGAATTCATTTTGTACGCCGATACCGACGCTCCGCCCGGCGTCGCAGTGCTATGAGTCGCTCCAACTCTATATCAAAGTCGTTTCGTGTGGAAGATATTGTCACCGTGCGAGTGGCGTTTTGCATTGTGTAGGCCATCGCTGCAAGTATCTTCCATGTCGGATTTGAAGTTGGTCTATTGGACTGCTCGAATGGTCGTCCATGGACCATAACTAGACAAGCCTTTGATGTTAAGGTAGATTGGAATGTGATCACTTCCTCGTGTCTCAGCATCTGAAAACCACTTGACGAATCTCGCGATGGAGTTGGAGACAAAGGCAAGGTTGAGACAGCTGCCGTATGTCACCCCTCGAAGAAAAGTGGGGCTACCGTCGTTCAGGAGAGTAAGGCCATAGTTATAGGCGATGTTTGGTAACCTGCGTCGTCTTGAATTTGTCCGCGTACTTCCCCATGCGTGATTGTGCGCATTGAAGTCACCTATGATGACCCATGATGCAGGATACACTCTCAAAATATCCGCTAATCTTTTGGAATCGAGATTATTCGACGGCGATATATAAACGCCTATGAGAGTAAACATGAGTTTGTTGTTTTTCACAGTGATGCAGACATACTGATTATCATCGTGAGGTGCAATTGGTTGCACAACATACGTCAGTTCGCGACGAACAAAGAAGATGATTTTGCTGCACGAACCATTCGTTGAAGACACGACAGCTTCGTACCCCGACAGGCTTATTGGTTTCGACAAATTGGGTTCACAAATGACATGATTGGAAACACATTGGTAAACAGAAACCGACAAAAATCTGAAAGGCGTGATTTTAGTCCTCTGGCGTTCCAGTGGATGACGGATGCAGCCTTGACTTTTTTACGAAATGATGAGGTGTGAGTAGCCATCTTCCTAGTTGAGAAATTCAGGCACTGGGCTTAGGGCGTCCAGTAATCTAAGTGCGCTTCGAGCAGATGGTGCCTTCATGTCGACTAATATCACTCGGATGGCTTCTATGAGGGACGCAGCACCGATATCGATTGATGATCAGTTTTAGGCAAATATTCCATAGCTGGAGACGGCTCTGGTCTGGCCACAACCTGCAGAGGTTCCTTGGCAGAAGAGTGCGTCGGGAGCGTGGGTCATTCCTCCAGAGAAGGAGGCTTCTCTGTTTCTTTCATTGAAGTGGTCGGCCCTTTCGCGGCGCTACTGGATGGAACTGCTAAAGAATGGGAAGTAGCATCTCGGGAATGTGCCTTCTTTGAAGACTTTCGATGATGCCGACGTCGACGCCGACACCGGACTACTTCGGCCGCCTCCCTGTGTGTCGAGTTGTCTCGGGCCATTTGTCTGAGAACCGCGTGCTCCTTTTGGATTCGAGGACAGTCTTTCGACGAAGCAGCATGAGGACCGCTGCAGTTGGCGCACTTCAGAGTAGTCGCCCGACAGGCGTCTTCAGCATGATGTTCAGCGCAGCGGGGACACAGTCGTAAGTAGGGGCATACGCCCTTGACGTGTCCTAGCCTGAAGCACTGACGACATTGAAGTAGATTTGGATGAATGGTTGAACCGAATGTCAGAAATGTCCGACTTTCACCTGGGACGGTATGCAACCTCCCTTGAAAAACACTTACGCAGCGCGTATTTCCAAGGCGCCGCACTTGCGTAATGACAGTCCCCTCGTTTGCAGGCTTGATGAGGGTAGATAAGTCAGCATTAAGAATGGCAATGTCGATGTCATAAATTACACCGGCAATATATTTATCATCCATCGGGATAAAGGGGCGCATTTTAATGCCGCCTAGCTCGGCCATTTGCTGCAGCTGTCCTAGCGCACTCACTTCGTGCACGTCTCTTGCAAGAATGTTCGTCCTTGGGTTTACTCGTACGTCCTTAATTTGATGTGGAACTGCACGTTCGAGAGCAACGGAAAGGGCTTGCCTGTTCAGAAGCCGTAGGTTGCTTGATGGATCTTCGGGCATGAAGATGATGACGTGCGACCAGCGCGCCAGCCTTCACTGCACAGCCGCCGTGCTTGCAGGAGCTGATGCTGCTGTATTCGCCGTCCTTCTCTTCGCCCTCTTACCCCGAACAGGTATAAAGCTGTCATCGGATGTGTCGTCTTTTGACATAGAATAGAGATCGGTGTACTCAGTGTCACTGGGAGAGCCAGCTTGCTTCCTTGTGGTTGACGGGTGTGAGGACCTGTGACCAGGCGGGCCTCTGGCATGCTCCACGGCCATCACCGCAAGGCAGGGAGGCGAGGCACCTCAGAAGACCGATGATTTTACTAAAAAATAAAAAATACAGAGCGCAGAAACAACCGCTCTTCTAAAGAGACACTTCTTCTTCTTCTTCTTCTTTCTTAGGCTTTATGAAATTTTCGGTCAGGCTGTGGGCTAGAGACAACAATAAAAAAAGAAAAAAATGTCTTCCCTGCAATAAACCCAGATGTCCGAAATTATGCCAGTAAAGTAGGCCTGGGCGGATCTTGTGTTCGTGGCAGCCCGTTGAGTTTGCGCTGGCCTCTGTTTTCACCCCTCTTTTGTCCGACGCGCACTGGTTCCTACGTGTATCCTAAAGGTCATGATTTCATTATGACGAAAGCAGCGACGACCACCCGAAAGTGCGCGGGAACACGTTTCCAGTGTGATTCACGCGCACTAGTAGCTACGGAGAACGGAGACCAGGATCGCGTTAGGGCGAAAGGTGGGAAAGTTAGCCGAAGGAATGTGTGAGAAAAGGTCTGCGGGAAGCTTCACTCGTCGACACAGCCGCCAAGGACGGCAGGGAAAGCCAGCCAAATGCGAGGGAAGATGTCTCCGGGATAAGTGGCTAGTCATTAGAGGAAAATAAAGAGAAGGCGCTTTTCGTGTCTTCATTTTCTGGAACACAGCTCAGCGCCAACCGCCAACCAGTAACTGTACAGGAACATGAAAAGCGAGATTAGATTACAGTCTTAATAAGCGCCTGTGGACCGCAAATGCATCGTCCGTTGTTATAAGAAGCAACACCGCATAACTTCCACTAACCTGCAAGGCATTCATTGAACGAATTCTCGAGCACAGTCGTTATCTTCTATGAACGCTTTTCAGCATAATTTTGACGGACGCTGCCAATTCGGAGTACGTATACGCGCGCTCGTTCCGTGATTTTTAGTTCATACACCTGGTTACAACCACCACCTGAGGAAAATCGCGTAGCTAACAATGCGCCATAAGGAATGGATGCTGTCGAACACCTGCAGTACGCCACGGTTAGGTGCGAGGCCCATGAAAACGCGCACACCACCGCTGGACCGCCTGAACGGTGCCGCACCGCACTACATCAATAATAACAAAACGCCGCCATTGTGCCCAGTGAATATGGCGTCGCGTGACGTAATTTCCGCCATATTTTTTACGCCCTGCGCCGGCTGGGCATGCCCTCTCCTTACCTTTCCTTCCTCCGTGCCTGGAACAAAAGCAAAACTTTTCAGACGAAGAAAGCACACGCAAATCTAAAGGTAATCTCACAAGTAACGCTTGAGCGTAAAGCCACGGCTGGTCAACAAGCCAAGTTGGTGCTAAAAAAATCACAGCATATCTACGGAGTGAATGATGATTGGTGAGGCGAAGCGTTCGTCAGTCTGTCCGTTCTTTCGTCCGCCATTTAACCTTGTTTCCTTCCGTGCGTTCATTCGTGTGTCCGTCCATCCGTGTCACCATCTGTTGGTGCATCCATCCTTCCGTGCGTCCCTCCGTGTGTCCGTACGTACGTCCGTTCTTCCGTCTGTCCATGCGTCTGTTCGTGCAGCCATCCCTTTGTCTGTCTGTCTGTCTGTCTGTCTGTCTGTCTGTCTGTCTGTCCGTCTGTGCGTCCATCAGTCCGTCCGTCTATCTAGTGAACACTCCAAGTACAGCCACCTCACATCTTTTCATCATGTAACAATGATATACAAGTGCTGCCATCCAGCAGACATTCTAAGGACCGCTCTTTCGGGTATGTGCCACCGGTGGCTACATACATCACAGGAAGATGGACAGACCCACACCCTAAGGAGCTTCGCCCCTAAAAAAAGGGCAAGGGTTAGCCTAGCTAATAAAACACTCAAAACTCAAGGGAACGGTTATAGAATTAAGCCACCTGCGCTCCAATCGTAGCAGACCCTCGATGCGACTTGCGCAGACTTGAAGTGCTTGAACCGGTTGACATTCGCACACCAGTCTTCAACAAGCCAGCAAGCAAAACAGAGCCACGTGTCACAGCCCGATAAAAACATTAAGTACAAGAAAAGACAGGCAAAAAATAACGGCAACAGGGGCTCCATGGACATTCCGGTTCGTCACGTCCAATAATCCCGAGGATACAATAGCTGCCTGTTTTCCCTGCCTAACTAACTGCACGCTGAGCCTACCCGCCTGTGTTCCCGGCAATACTGACCTAAACTTTTGGCGCGTTCACAGAACCCACCCGGTAAAGTTACACGCAACCTAGCCTTAATTTTTACTTGAACTAAACTATATACATAGCGAGTGATGTTCGGTGAACACGCTCCCACCCCCCGCCGACTTTTCACAATAGGGGCTCCCCAATTGGATGCAGAAGACAAAACTCGCAGTGGTCCTCGATGAAATCCAGGTGACGTTGGTTCCTTGTACGTAGTTCTATACGTGCAGGTAACGTCTGCGAGCAAGCACACACACACACACACACACACACACACACACACACACACACACACACACACACACACGCACACACACACACACGCACACACACACACACACACAAACACACACACACAAGCTGAAGCAGCTCTTACGTACTGCTACCATCGCGCGCACCACAGTTTGCCATCTTGAAAATCGCCATTCTATGGCGCGAAAGAACTGCCGTCTGCCAAATTCGCAGCATGATGAGCAGCGAGTGAAAAGTGCAGGTGATCCGCCCGCAATTACCTACTTTACGGCGATGCTTCGCTATTCGTGCATGTGTTGTTGCCGCCATAGCTGATCACATTATTACATAACGTTATCGTTCGTCACCGTCTTATCAGCGAGATCTGTGCCCGCCGTAGTGCGGAGGAACGAAATCGAAGAGCAGATGCACACAAATAAAATAGAAGGACCGTACATGATAATCGGGCTCGGAATGTTCTGGAAGTGCCCAAACTGCTGAGCTGAAGTGGTGCGGAACGCTTCTATGCAGCCGCACTTTCACGTAAACCTTGCGTTCTCAATACCACACAAACGCCACATATCAATTTGATTGATATGTGGGGTTTAACGTCCCAAAACCACCATATGAATATGAGAGACGCCATAGTTGAAGATTTGGGAAATTTCGACCACCTAGGGTTTTTAACGTGCAGCCTAATCTGAGCACCCTTGCCTACAGCATTTTCGCCTCCATCGAAAATGCAGCCGCAGCAGCCGAGATTCAATCCCACGACCTGCGGGTCAGCGACCAAGTATATTTGTCACTAGACCACTGCAGCGGGACACACCTTGCGCTCTTGAACCGCAACCCCATGGCTTCCAGTTATGTAACGAACTTGAGAAAATAATGAAACTAATTATATTTGCAATAGTTGATTAAACTGTTGGCAAGCCACCTTTTCTTGAATCCATTGCAACAAGAAAGCGTGTTTTGTGTGTGTGTTTGTTTTTCTTCAACTCGCACCTCTCAAATCCACCGTTATAGAACATGGCTGTGGCGCTCCATTGATGTGGCACAAGTCGTGCGTTTGATCCCGCCGAAGATGGTCACGTTTACATAAAGGCAAAACGCTGGAGTCTTGTGTACAGTACGATGCCAGTGCACCTTAAATACCAATTTTCTAATTTCCGAGGCCATCGAAAAAAACCTGTCCCATAACTGTAAGGTGGTTTGGGCTCATACAATCGAAGTTATGTATATTTTATAACATATCTGAAGGCTCCCAGAAAGATATCACGCGCATGGCGAGCAGAAGGAAAATGAAGAAAGAAAAAAAACAGGGAGAGGGGGCAGTGTTTCACAGTTTCTTTCACTCGTATAAAGGCTCTGAACAGCTGGTTCAAGCTGGTTGGTACTTGGTTACGTGGCCATTGCCACTGGATGCAAAGCGGCCATTTCCTGATGATCTTGGCGAGAAGGTTATTACACTCTTGTGATGAATGTCAAAATAGGTAAATTAAGGACTACGGGGAAGTCTTAATTATAGCACAAACCGAAGATGGATGTGTGGCTCGATCAAGAACGGTGCCACGTCCGATATAATAAGAATAAATACGAAAACACAAGCCAAGCATGGCGGTCACGTTGTGTGCTTGCTGACCTTGAGTTGGTCCAGCCGGTGCAGACTGCCAATCGCAACAACCGATCTTTCCGATACAGCATCGAGGTTATGTATAGCACCCCCATGGAAAGTGCTCGAGTGTAACATCGCTTTGTTTATATATGGGGCGCGGGGCATTGATTAAATATCTAGTGACGTAAATACTAATGGAGCTCAACGTCTCAAAAATCACGACAGAATTATGAAAGATGCCGTAATGAATGGGGTTCTGAAAATTTCAATTACAGGGGTCTTTGATAGCCGCCAAAATCTGAGTACAAGGGCCTCGATCGTTTTCACTTTTACCGAAAATGCGGCTGCCGTGGGCGAGATTCGAACCCATCAGTTTCATTCATCAACTCATTCCGGCGTCGGCGTCGTTGGTTGTTAACAAAAAAACATCTTGCCTGGGACTGAAAAAATGATAAATAGGCAATTAAAATAATTTTATTTGGGTCCGAACAAAAATCGACTTCAGGCCATCTGCGGCACAAGCGTTGTCCTATTAGGCAACCACGTCACCGGGTGGAAATGCAGCGAAAATAACTTTCAGGTTTTACAGACATGCGCTTCCCGTATGCAGGCTTCAGGAAACAAGATGTAATATCGCACTGATATTGCGGGGTGCAAGCATGCGTTGTCATCGGGTGTCAGAACGTGTGCGAAATTTCGTGCTTTAAAGTCGGCCACCTTTCGCAGAAGGCGCACACGTTGCTGAAATGGTTACAGAGCAAGTGTGCAAACATTCCACACGCACACTGCTTGTGTTTTAAAACAGGATATTTATTTTATGGCATGTACTAAGTCATTTAAGTACGCAGTGGGTACAAAATATCCCGTAAAGCTCATAAAAAAACTCAGAGAAGGCTTAAAGATTTTCCACTTTTTTTATAATAGTAAGGCTGTTTAGCGAATCATCACTTGGGAGTCGATCCATACAAATATAATAGTAATAGGTACCACCACAATAAATCGCTCAAGTGACGGCAGCTTCACTAAAGAAGAAGCCAACAGCTGGTGAAACGACGTCGGTGAGATGAAGACCCCGAAAGTGTACCGCGAGGGAATAGGACGACGTACGCATTTTCACTAGCACCATTTTTCATCAATGGTGAGTAGTGTTCGCTGGTCGTCCAAGTTGTAGTCTACTGACAAAACGTGCTAATCTACCTGAAATATTACTCCATCCTGGAGTGCACGAACGAAACTGCTGAGTGGTGTTTAAAAGCACTAACTCTTACTTAGCATTATTATTCATTTCATTAGCTTCTCACCAATACACGCCAAGCTCGCGCGTTGCTGATTCACTTTGTGCTATACTTTGGCTAACAAGGCGCTCTCCGCTGCGGGAACTATAGTTCTTGCACAAGTGGAGCGCACGGTAAAGTGAAATGTTTGCCAGCACTTAGGCGGAAGCCCGCATAATTCAAACTGCCTCTATGCGCTTTTGCACCGATAACTTCAAGGCGTTTTTTTAAAGCGGAAATGTGAGAATCCAGCATTTTTAAGTGGGCTGCCTCAATTTATGGTGGTTCCCGTCTGCTTGCCCAAGTAGTTGACTGGCCAGCAACGAGCTTTTTTCTCTTTCCCTCGAAAACCTCAATTGCAAAAGAACTTCTTTTTTTCTTAACCTTGGAATAACTGGCGTTAAACTCATTCACGCTGGTTTTGGTACCTCTACAAGGGGATACATGGGAACTAAACAAACAATAAAATACATTCTGCGCCCCACCACGGTGGTCTAGTGGCTAAGGTACTCGCCTGCTGACCCGCAGGTCGCGGGATCGAATCCCGGCTGCGGCGGCTACATTTTCGATGGAGGTACAAATGCTGTACGCCCATTTGCCCGAATTTAGGTGCACGTTAAAGAACCCCAGGTGGTCGAAATTTCGGGAGCCTACCACTGCGGCATCTCTCAAAATCATATAGTGGTTTTGGGACGTTCGACCCCACATATCAATCAATAATCAATGACACAAGGTGTTTCAAGACAAACATATTCTTTTTGTTGCCGAGCTGAGCGCTCAGTAATCAAGGGGTGTTTTGCGCATTCTTGTCACGTTTTCTTTTTTTTTTATTCCTCTGTTGGTACTTTTTTAGCTACGGTTTGTTTCTTTTGTTCTGTTGTTTTCTATCCATGCTATTATCTTGCCGGCATTTTCACCTGCAATACTTTGCGTTTTTTATACTGTTTCCAGTATTTCACACGCTGTATACACTGATCAAGACAGAACTCTGAACAATTTTTCTTTTTTCCACAATGTGTATACCCAGTTCGTTACATTTGCTTTTTTACATTTTTGTACAACCCAATTCTGCTCATGGCTTGCAAAGCAAGCCAGCAGCAAATAAATAAATAAATATTAAATAAAACACATTCTGCGTAGCAGCGCTCGCTATGACGCTCAGTGAAACCCGCTCCTGATGCTTTTGGACTAAATGGACTCCAGATCAGTTTCTGTATATTGAATTTGAGCACCTGGGATATGTGTTTCGAGGTATCTAAAGTCAACCACAGCGCCACTAAAATGCCTGATATCACAAATCTGAGTGACCGCTTGCAGAGTGGGTGTGGTGTGCTCCCCCACGTCTGCTCTTATTTCTGCCCATCGCTCTTTTTTTTTCTTCCTTCTATTCTTTACCATTTACCCTTTATTCCAGGTAGGGTAGCTGATGTTCATGCATCTGGTCAACCTCCCTTTGTTTCTGTGCTCCTCTTTGTCTTACAGCCTCCCCTCACGACTTCACGCAGCCGCCTCGACCGAGCAGGGTCACCTTTCGATCTCGATATAAAGTAGGTTGTCCCTGAAAAGGCGACATTTTTAAAGGTTAGAGGGCGCTGCTTTCCTGATTGACACCAACATTGCATTTCCGTGGTTGGTGACCGTTCGCCTTAACATCCTTTAAGGGCTTGGGCAAACTGCTTCGGATAATTTGACCATTTGACGTGTTCATGAACCAGCTCGCGATCGACGATCCCTATAGTGTAAAAAATCAGGCATCGTAACAGTGACCTATTCAAAGCTTATGCTTTCCATTGTGTCCTTGATCGTAGAACTAGCAACCGGCTATACTGTGACTTGAAGTTGGACTTCCAATGACATTGGGCATCTCGTTTTCTCGGTTTAAAGAAAAACAAGGAGTACGCTCGAGGTTCGCCTTCAAGAGCAGATCGAGCGCGTTCCGTGACGCGCGCTATCTGTAGAAGTAACGCACGCGTCTATTCAGAGTGGCCGTGGTAGAGCATGCTGCATCACACACGCACTTGCTATCTGCCGCATGCGCGTGGTTAATGTTTTCCATGGTCATCCACTGAAGTGAAACGATGCCTGGCTGTTGCTGTGCACCAAACTGCAAGTCAAATTGTGACGGAACGCCAAGTGTACGAGTGCACAGATTTCCTTCAGACCCAATTATGCGGGCAGCGTGCACCAGAGCTGTTACCCGGAAGGACTTCTTGCCAACAAAGTACAGTGGTAAGCATTCCTTCTCTGTGTTTTTTATCAGGGTTTTCGGATATATCAATTTCGTGAGCATAGTGTCCAAAGTATCTGTTGATGGTTGGACGATAGATGGAAATTCCGCACTTGTCGGAACGCTTGTTCTGCGTTTTGGTCTATCTCATGTTTCTAACATCTTTTTATTTTGTTTCAGCTTTGTGAAAAGCATTTCTTGCCATCGGATTACTTGAAGACGGCATATTACACAGACGTCAAGACAAGAAAAGTCGTCGAAGTCACCCTGAAGAATAGTCTGAAGCAAACTGCCATGCCGAGCTTGTTTCCCAGCAGCCCTGCATACGTTTCGCATTCGGGAAGCACCGGATGTGAAAAGAGCACCATTGCAAGCCGCTTGTTTGCACAATGCAAAAATGCTTTCGCTGCGAACGCAAGCAGAAGAGGAAACCAGAAATGGGCTCAGTAGTTTTGAGGACTTGCCCAATGCCTTGCAAGCATTTTAGCATTCAGACTTACGGACTGTAATCCACAATGACTCTAAGGTTTAATTTTCGGACTTGGCTCTCCATTCTTCTCCAACGATCCGATTTTGGTGATTGTGTGTACAAACCTTCGTATTGAAGTATTTTTTGGTCAAATGGTCGTGAGAAATTGTGATGTGCTAGTTCCTGAAAAGATATGTGACTTAAGAAATTTGAAGAGAGTGCTAGAGATTATAGAACAGACTATCAATGATATCAGCGCGGCGCCTTACAAGAAAACCAGTCATCTACTGAGATTGCTGTCGACGTTACTAAAGCAACTAAGTGGCGAACATTTTGCATGCGAGTTGCGAGAATGTCATTTGGAGGTGCTGACATTCTTGAAGGGTCAATGATCTCGTTTTGAATAATGCCAGTCGTTATTTCCCATGTTTTTTTGGATTGACAGTTTTCTTCATGCACGCCAGCACTTTGACAACTCGACAGCAACTCGACAGAATGATCTCCCGTTGATGTCTCCTCCAGCGTTCTACAGGAGACTTGTGCTAGGCCTTATATTATTTTTAGTATACACTAATGACTTACATCAAAGCACGGTATCTAAAATAAGACTCTTTGCAGATATTTGTGTTCTATATCAAACTATTCATGCCCTCGATGATCATTGCCGTCTCGCATAACCCCTCTCATCCTATAGCCACTGGTGCAAAAAACGGCAAATGAACATAAATTGCACTAAAGCAGTGATTTTTTTTACCAATCGGCGTAACTTTTTCTGCTTTGAATATTCTCTAGGTGGCACACTGCTTAACAGGGTGCCTCAGTACAAATACCTCGGCGTAATTTTAACTGAGTACCTCTCATGTGCTAGCCAGATCGATTACGTTTGCGGAACAGCTCTGAAAAAACTAGGCTACTTGCGCCGCACCCTACCGAGTGCCCCTCATGATACCTAACTTTTTTTATATAAACCACTGATTCACCCCGTTATTGAATATGCATCTGTGGTCTGGTTTCCCTGCAAACGTGGAAGCTTGGGCAAGTTGGTAGGACATAACTGAATGCAGGAGCAGTGCAACCTAAAAGTAGTTACTTCGTAACTACGGAAGCGAAAAAAACAAGGACAGAAAAGAGCGCTGAAACAGGACAGAAAAGAGCGCTCTTTTCTGTCCTTATTTTTTTTCGCTTCCGTATTTACGAAGTAACTACTTCTAGGTTGCGCTGTTCCTGCATTCAGTTATGTCCCTACAAACGCTTGGAAATAAGCTCACTAGACCATATTAAACGGAAATTTATCCGCTTCAGTTTTGCTAACTACAGTCACAACGTTTCACCGACCTTAGCTCTTGAATTATAGAACATTCCATCACAGCTCTCACGATACCAGAACGAAGCTTTAAAGTTTCTATACGCAATAAATAAATCCTCTTCCAGCGTTTCTGACGCTCACCGCATTACATTTTCTTATGAAGATTGTACTCGCAGTTCCCATGCTTTAAACCTAACGCCTTTTTTGCGCAAAGCAATCCTTTTAATTACAGCTTTTTTCCACGTAATAAAGCGTTTTGGAATTCCCTGCCTGGTACATTCGTGGCTTCCAAATGAAAGACTTTATTGTTGCTATTGATGAACATACTCTTAGCGTTTATTCAACCTCCTTTTGAATATTGATTTCTTTTGAGTGTTCTTGTTTTGCCATTTCTCTTACTTTCTCGAATTTTTTTCTTGGTTCTAGTGTTGTATAATATTCCATTCCTGCTATAGCACTGTATAGGGCTGCAGTATTTTTAAATAACTGAATAAATAAATAATTGAACTAGTTGGTTTTTTCTAGCCTTTGTTCACTCCCCTCATGCATACAGATTCTTGAGAAATTCGATAAAGTTTAAGATTCTACATCCTGATACTATCAGGAGACTGTGTTCATCGTGTGAAGTTAACCCCGTGAAGGAGCAGCAAGAAGCTAGCTTTCTTTCTTATGCCAAGCGGATTGCAAGCACACTTAAAGAGCATGAAAATACTGTGACAATAACGCTTGATGACGTTCACCTGCAGTCGTTTTTCGGTTACAAGGCTGGCTTCATAATTGGCGCTGTGACAAATTCATCTACTGTGGCAAATACTGCCCACGTATTTGAGATACAGAGCCTTCTTTCTTCAAACTAGAATGTTGTACGCATTCTTCCCGTGGCGCAAATTGATGCTAAGGCACTACATAACTTCTTTCGGAAACTTATTCTTGATCTCGACGTATCTGGTTTAAGAACAATCTCAGTGATCTCAGACAATAGCTCCATAAACAAAAAAGCTATATCCTTCTTCGCTAAACTCGCAAGTGTCAGAATCCACCAGCATCTTTGTGACGCATCGGGACCACTATTTTTCGTGGTGCACCCAGTCCAAATGCTAAAGTGCATAAGAAATAACTGGCTCAATCAAGGAAACATTGGAAAATGCATGTACTTTCCTGAACCAAAAAGTAGTAAGGCTAGATCAAAGATACTTACAGCATCCTTCAAGGTATTCTGTGAGTTGCAGGAAGCTAAAAAGCATTAGCTCTTGAAGTTAGCGCCAACTCTCACTTTGAAAGCACTGAACCTCTCCAACATGGAACGAGAGGACGTTAGGCTTGCATTATTGGTTTTAACTCCTTTACTTTTGCTGCTCTCAGTACCAAAACGTTCCAGTCTGCTAAGCAAACAATCGAGTACATTGACACCATATTGACTTGGTGGAACATTGTTAAGGTAAAGACGCCAAGAAAAGGACAGCGGTTGCGAGATTATTTGCAAGGGCCAAGCATATCATCGTTGTGTCCGCAGCTCGAGTTCCTGCAAAAAATAGTTCAGTAGCTTGATCACTGGGAAAGCCTCAGACACGACAATGGCCGCCTTACCCGTGAAACGCACGCAGATTTCCGCCACACTACCCAATCCTTGCACGAACTAGCCATATACTGCCTGAAAGGGCTTCATTTTGAGTACCTTCATTTAGGAAAATTTCAAACTGAGTGCTTGGAGGATCGCTTTGGAAAGTATCAGCAAATGTCGGGGGCGAATTACCATGCGTCAATAAGGCAGATATATCAATCTGAAAAAACTGCGTTTTCAGAAGGTTTTGAACACGCCAGATTTAAACAAGCTACCAGAACCGAATCCGAATACTTGAAGGACAGGTGTACCTTCAGGGCACGGCCACTTTGATGCCGCTGTGACTGATTCTCACAATCAGAAAAAAGCATCAAGGCTTCCTGCAGTAACATACGTTGCTGGCTATTGTGCCCATGTAGCTTTAAAGAACTTGGTTCGTAGCTCTTGCAGGGAAAACCTTGTGATGCAAGACGTCGACCTAGATGATGCTGAGAATGAATTATTACGAAGATGCTGAGGGGTGGGCTGAAACTTCTACGAGAAGTTGTAGTTACTGCCATACTGTTTACTGAAAATATATTAGACAAGCTAAGGGCGCCAGAATACTCTGCGCGATTTCTCAGCCTTCCTTGCAGAAAGACACTCTTGTCAGCATTGTGTTGTCTGCCCTTGCAGACTATGAGGACCTAGATATGTGTGATTCTGGTTATTCTACACAGGAAGCAATGGAGCATGTTAGAATTGCTGCAGCGAATACAGTGCTGAACAACTTGTTCCGCACAGAAAACAACAAACTACGTAATGCCAATAATGAGCGAAAGCTAAAGACCTTGAAGACCTGAGAGCTGTTTCTCCTTCTTTAGGTTTTATTCATGATGCTGTGTTTCTTGGAAGATAAATATATGTGCACTTTTGTTTACAAAACCCTTGTAAAAATTGTGTGCCGTAGCTAGGCTTCACTTGCGCACAACATCATCATATAAACGATGCATTTTGTACATTCTAAGGAGACCACCAGGGGGCGCCTACTAGTGCGGATGCGCTAGTAGGCGCCCCTAACATAAACAACTACATAAACAACTACCGTCCTATAACAGTGACAACAGTGGTCTACAGGCTGGCGATGCAGATTATAAAGGAAAGACTGCAGGCGTGGATAGAGGATGAGGGGGTGCTGGGGGAACTGCAGAATGGGTTTCGGAAACACAGGAGGTTGAAAGACAATCTGTTCTCACTGACGCAGTGCATCGAAATAGCAGAAAACGAACACAGGCCCCTGTGGCTAACATTTTTGGATATCAAGGGAGCGTACGATAGCGTGGTTTAAGAGGAATTGTGGGAAATACTGGACACACTAGGCGTGGAACATGTAGTCACTAATCTTTTAAAGGGTATCTATAGAGGTAACAAGGTAGTTCTAAAGTGGGAAAGACAGGTATCCAAGCCTGCAGAGGTAAAACGGGGGCTTAGGCAGGGGTGCCCCCTGTCACCCTCATTATTCATGATGTACCTACATGGATTAGAGGCAAAATTAGAGGGAAGTGGACTGGGCTTCAACCTCTCTTTAGTCAAACAATGAAAAATTATTGATCAGGCACTACCAGCAATAATGTACGCAGATGATATAGTGCTAATGGCCAATACCATGGAAGATTTGCAGAGATTGATGGACATGTGCGGTAATGAGGGAGATAGGTTAGATTTTAGATTCAGTAAGGAAAAATCAGCAGTCATGATTTTCAATGACAATGAAGGTAGTGAGCTTAGAATACAGGAGGTCACGCTAGAGATAACAGATAAATACAAATATCTGGGCGTATGGATAAGCAATGGGACCGAGTATCTGAGGGAACACGAAATATACATGACGGCTAAAGGTAACAGGAATGCAGCAGTCATGAAAAATAGGGCACTGTGGAATTACAATAGGTATGATGTTGTGAGAGGAATATGGAAAGGGGTCAAGGTTCCTGGGCTGACGTTCGGCAATGCGGTCTTGTGCGTGAGATCAAAAGTTCAAGCAAGATTAGAAATTAAGCAACGTGGAATCGGTAGGCTTGTTTTAAGAGCTCACGGGAATACACCAAATCAGGGAGTACAAGGTGATATGGGATGGACATCATTTGAGGGCAGGGAAGCTAGCAGCAAGATAAAATTTGAGAAACGATTGAGAGAAATGGGGGAAGAGCGTTGGGCTAGGAAGGTTTTCAGCTACTTGTACATGAAGAATATCGATAAAAAATGGAGGAAGCGAACCAGGAAGTTGACTGGTAAATACTTAGAAAACAGCAGGTGGCCAAACCAAAAAGAACTATCGGTTAAGAAGAAAGTGAAGGAAACGGAGACTGACATGTGGAGAATGGGCATGATTAAGAAGTCCGCACTAGAGATCTATCGAACTTTTAAGCAGGAAATTGCCAAGGAAAGGATCTATGATAATACTCGGGGTAGTTCTCTACTGTTTGAGGCCAGGACGGGAGTACTGCGAACCAAGACATATCGGGCCGAATACGAAGGGGTAGACACGGTAGGCAGTGCGTGTGGAGAGGAAGAAGAAACTGCCGAACACTTGATAATGTTCTGCAAAGAGCTTCACCCTATAGTTCAGGATGATGGCGCAGAGTTTTTCAAAGCACTGGGGTTTAGGGACCGGGAGGGCAAAATAAATATTAAGCGGGTAGACTTAACCAACTTAACCAGAAGGAGGTTATCTGATTGGTGGCTAAAGTCAAGGCACGAGTGAAAATTAAACTCTTCACTGCAAAGTACGAATCCTCAAACTCACTTTTTAAGAAAAAATAAATAAATATAGTTTTTGGTTCATTAGGTATTACGGCTTGGTGGCGCTAGCCACCGCCCGATCTAAAGGGTACAGCCATATCCATCCATCCATCCATCCAGCGCTGATTTAGGCTCCTGCTTTTTTCAATGTTTTGGTTGGTTTCTTTCGTCGAAACCGAGTACATTATGTGTTAAACGACGCAGTGCGTTGCGAGGACTTGACCAACACCGGCCTTTCTACGGTGGGTGACTTTTTCCCCTTTATGAGTGTGCGCAGCTCCGACCATGCCACGGCACAGCTAGCCCTGACGCGGTAAGCCTAACCTCTGCGAGGCAGCGCAGGTAGGCCTAGGCCTAACCCTGCGACCGCGGGCGCCTTAGCCCAAGATGGAGATCGTGGAGGGAGAAGAAATCTCTCAGGACGAAGCGAGCAGCCCCGGCTGGATGACGGCATATGGCCGCAAGAACAGCAAGGGAATGAGAATGGCGACTACTACCCGCAAACGCACCCCAACGCGTGGCGGACGAAAGGGCGGTGGCCGCACCGCCGCCCCACGGAACGCGTACCAACGCATCGTCGCCACCTCGAGGCTCCCTCAACTTCCGAAGGACACGTATCGCATCATCGTAAGACCGAAAGACGGTCTGAATGTGACCAAGGTCAGTCAAATACGTTTCGAGCAAGCCTTGGCCATGGCGGCGGCCCTGGCTCCAGCCGAAATTGAAGAGGACACCATTTTCCCAATGGCACTCAAAACATTTATGTGGTGTGTACTCCTCATGAGAAGAATGCGTGCGCGTACGTAAAGGCACAGCAAGTCCGATTGGGCGATTGCACGTACCGGGTCTTTGTGTACCCGGCTCCCCCGATGACACGTGCAAAGGTGTCATAAGGGGTGTCGATGTGGATATCAGCGAGGCTCAGCTCCGAGCACGAATTGTGAACCACCGCAACCCAGGAGCCATCGAGGTCAAAAGAAGTAAGAACACCACAGCTGTGGTAGTATTGTTCAAGGGTATGAAGGTGCCCAATTATGTGTCCTGTGGTGCGAGCATGTTTTGCTGCACACTATACAGGAGACACACGGAGGCCTGCTACGGCAGCGGAGGTTTGGGACACCGTGCTGACGTTTGCCCTAATCCAAACAGCAAGTGGTGCCGCACGTGCGGACAGAAATCACCAACGGAAGGTCATCATTGCACTCCAAAGTGTTCGCTATGCGGAGGTCCACATCCCACTGCAGACAGAGCATGCAAAGACAGATTTCAAGTCCCCTACATCGTCAGAAGGAGACGACGCCAACGCCACCGGCGCTCCGAGAAGACGCAGATGGCCCTAGGAATGCAGTCCCGTGACTCCTGCGTGTCACCTAGCGTCTCCGGCACACCCAGGAGAGGCCGCTCCGTCACGCCAGCTGCGCAGTGGCGCAAGAGCCGCTCGCGTTCCAGAGGGCGTTCGCCGTCTCGAAGGAGAATCCAGGAGGAACTCACATGGGCGGATCGAGTCAAGGAGAAGACGACCAAGCCCAAAAAGGTAACGCGGTCGGCATCGCCGGAGCATGAAGAAAAGAGTGAGATTGAACAGTTATGTCAGGAGATTGCTAGTCTCAAAGCAGAGCTACGCAAGCAGACAGCCGCGCAGGCCATTTCCAATAGAGTCGAGGGCGCGAACGTGGTGGATAACGCCGTGCATAAAAGCACGCAGGAACCCAAAGTCGAGGTCAACAAGGCCAAGCGTAAGGCTCCACCTCCAAAGGATGAGAGCGACTCTGAGATGCAAGTGGAAAGCTCGCAGAACAAGATGCTAGAAGAGTTACTTAGGATTTCCAAAGAAAACCAGTTAAGCATTTATCAACTCGCGCTGCGCATGGGAGCAATTGAGAGTAAAGTAGGAGCCATAGAAAATAAGGTAGTCGCACTTGAGAATAAAATGGCTATTAAGACCAGGCCAAAGGTTCGTGCACAAGCTGCAGTTAATGATGCGGGGGCGACCCCGCAGGGTCAATAAAACTACAGCTAGCAAAATTGTGGGCACTAAAATTAATCTAGCAATTTGGCATTGGAATTGCGCTAGCTTTCAAAAGCGCAACACCTCACTGCAACAGTACGTTACGGCTCAGACAGAAAGACCCCAGGAAATTTTGCTACAGGAAACACTGTGCGACACACCCACCTTCACTGGTTACAAATCGGTGGCGGCAAGGGGGGAGTTCAAGAGAGGTATAGCTACGCTGGTGAGCAAAAAGCTCGCATGTGTTGTACATGACATTCAGCCAGGTCGTGGCAGAATGGAGGCGCTTTTCATTGAGGTTATTCCTAACAGGTGGCTTAAACAAAGCGTGTTCATTCTAAATGTTTACAGCCCACCATCCGATCAGAGACAGTCTTTCCACTCCCTGTTTACGAAGGCCGCTACACTCGCTAGACAGTCACCGTTAGTAATCGCGGGAGACTTCAACGCCCCACATAACGCATGGGAGTACATCAGGCAAACGGCTAAGGGCATAAATCTAGCGCGGGCAGTCGATGACCTAACGCTAACAGTCATCACCGATCCCCGGTTTCCCACGAGACTGGGCACGTGAGTGGCTAAAGACACAACCCCCGATCTCGCGTTTATCAAAAATTTACAGCAAACAACCTGGGATAACAAGCAAGAAAACCTGGGCAGCGATCACTTCATCATTAGTGTTACCATTCAGGTCAGAGCCCCCCAGGCCAGGGAATTTAAAGTGACGGACTGGGATGCTTTCCGAAAGCTCAGAAACGCGGACACGGGCGAATACGACAGCTTCAGCGAACTCATTCAGACACTCAGAGCAGACGTTTAAAAAGCCACAAAAACTATTCAAACCGAGCTCGATGTTCTCGGGATGGATCCGCACCTCGCACATCTCTTGGAAGCCAAAGCCTCCATTTTGAGGCGATGGAAAACACAGAGGCTTGACCGACGGTTACGAAAGAGGGTTGCGGAACTTAATAGGGAGATCGAACAGCACTGCACCGAGTTAGCTCGGCTACAATGGGATGAGATCTGATCAGCAGTCGATGGACGCATGCGTACAGGGGGGAAATGGAATCTTCTTAAACACTTACTAGACGACACGCAGACCAAAGGCAATCAAGGACAGGCACTGTGCCGCCTGATTCACAAGCACAGACAAGGGGGTGGAACGGAAGAAACGCTCTTAGACGAGGTAGCGAATAGATATCTCCCGCTAGGCGCAGGACGCTCAGAAGAGTATCCTGAAATAGAATGTGACACGGTAAAAGAGCTCGATGACCCCTTCACGGAGTCTGAAATTAGGGCCGTCCTTCACAACTTGAATAGCAGGTCAGCCTCAGGACCAGACGGCATCTCAGAGTGTTAAGGAACCCGGATGATAGATCAACTGAGATGCTAACGAAAGAGGTCAACAAGACTTGGGAGAGTGGAAGCGTGCCGGCAGAGTGGAAAGCGGCCTCGATTGTGCTTACTCCGAAACCGGGTAAGCCCTTAAATCTTGACAACCTAAGGCCGATATCGCTAACCTCCTGTGTAGGCAAGGTAGCGGAACATGCGATCCTCAATAGGATCTCGAACTACATAGAACGCAAGGAACTATTCCCACACAACATGATCGGCTTCAGGCCGGGCCTTTCCACACAAGATGTAATGCTACTTCTTAAGAAGCACATTTTCGATAACAACACTAGGGATGTTAGGGGGATCTTAGCCCCCTACCTGACCAAGGCCTTTGACACCTTATCTCATCGCTTTGTCTTGCAGGCCACGGCCAGCCTAGGTCTGGGAGCAAAGTTTCAGGCCTTTGTTAGGTCATTCTTGATGAATAGAACGACTACCATAAGGATCGCTCAACACAAGTCAGACGAGTTCGCCTTAGGAGCCAGAGGCACTCCCCAAGGGGCGGTCATCTCCCCCTTGTTATTCAATATTGTCATAAAGGGCTTATCGGAGAGGCTCAGATCCCAGCCCAATATAGGCCACTCGCTTTACGCGGACGATATCATGATCTGGTGCCCAGGAGGATCACTTGCAGAAGTAGAAAACGCGGTGCAATCAGCCCTAGACGAAACGGAGTCCTACCTAGAAGGCACATGCCTCCAACTCTCTCCAAACAAATCAGAGCTGTTACTGTACAGGCCAGCCAGGCAAGGCGTTAGGAGACTTCTACACCTCGACCAAATTCCCATCTCCTTTTTTGCAAGAAATGGACAGCGCATTCCACGAGTAGATTCAATCAGAATCCTAGGACTACTCATTGACGCGAGAGGGTGTAACGCCAAAACCCTGACGCACATCACGGTCAAAACCGAAAGCATGCTGAGATTTGTTGCTAGAGTATCAGGACGCAGAAAGGGACTAAGTGAAGCCAACCTACTTCGGATCCATCATGCCTTCCTAATGAGCCACATTAATTATGTAGCATCGGCGCTTACCTGGGCTAGAACGGAAAAAATAAGCTAGACACTCTCATCCGTAAGAACATCAAAAAGGTGCTAGGGTTACCAGTAACCACATGCTCTGACAAATTAAGACAACTCGGTATGCACAACGAGATTGATGAAGTGATTTAAGCGCAGGTCACCGCCCAGATGGTCAGGCTCTCGTCAACCAGGGCAGGAAGACGCATCCTGGACGAGGCTGGCATGGCTCCCAGAATGCTTGCTGAACGGAAAATTGCCTTATCCCGGGAGGTCCGGGAAACCTTTGTGGTCAGCCCATTCCCTCGGAATATGCACCCGCAATACAATGTAGGGAGGCGAAAAGCCCGAGCACAGGCGATATTACAGAACGCCGCCGAGAATCGAGAATCGACTGTCTTTGTCGACGCGGCTCAGTACGGCAAGTCTAGCACATTCGCGCTGGTAGTCATTGACGGCAACGGGGAATCACGCTCCTCAGCCTCGGTCAGGTTAGCTACGAGCGCAGTTGCAGAACAGGTCACCATAGCCCTGGCCATGACCGACCGCTCACACACCACCGTGTTAACAGACTCACGAGTGGCCATCAAAGTTTTTGAGTCGGGTAACATAGCGCGGGAGGCTGCCTCCATTCTAGAAAAAAGAATAGACCCTGGCACTCACTTAATCTCTTGGTTTCCCGCCCATATGGGTGCGGACGTTCATCAGCACGTACCTAACCTCAACGAGCTTGCCCATGACCGTGCGCGAGATCTAACGCGCCGTGGTGGCATGGAGGCCTTATGGGGTCAGGATGAAATCTGCATAACGATCCACTCCTTACGTTTAATGAAATCACATCTCACTATCGGCTAAGTAGAAGAGCCTATCCTCTTCCTCACCCAAAGTTAGATAGGTCTCCGTCAATTACACTTACAATGCTCCAGACGGGCTCGTTCCCCTCGCGGGGCCTTCTTAGTCGTATCTCCACAGACGTTGACTCAAGTTGTGCGGAATGTAAAGAAATTTAATGTTCCTTAGCGCACATGCTTTGGCAATGCCCCGCGTTACCTAATGGTCCTCTATTCAGCGAAGCCGACTGGGAAGAAGCACTCCGGAGCCCATCGCTTCAAGCACAAATCCAGGCAGTCCAGAGGGCCCAAGAAAGGGCGGAACATCACGGTGTCCCAGCCCCGACTTGGACACGGCCAGTGGCTTCCGCTGGTCCCCGATAGGGGTTCCCGCGTAAGCTCCTCAGGATCAAATAAAGTTCATTGTCTGTATGTCTCTGTTGTCCGTTCTGAATACTATCGTTGAAGCGCATTGTGATAGTTGTTTATCACTCGAGCTCTTGATGTTACCGCATTTCAGCATTGCGTACTTTTGCACTGAGGGGAGAAATTTTGTTTTTGGCTGGGTATTCGCCAATATCTAAACATTTTATGAAGATTAAAGTGACCAGCAAACAGGGCGGGTGGAATTTAAAAAAAAACACGATGAGAGATTGTACAAGAAGGCTGGAGCTCGTTTTGTGCGAATCATTTGTGCATGGTGCTATTATAATAAAATGTACACCAATAAAATGAGCCTTGATATTCTTGTGTCTAGCCCCATTTTACAAAATGCGAAAATGCACATTATCAATGCAAATACAAGGTTTAACTGTTTTTGATCATTAGAGTTTTTTATAAGTTGTCAATAAAGTATACCATGTGCCCTCGCAGTGCTGTTCTGCTCTTTCGCAGTCACTTCAGTGTGCGACTAAAGTGACAAAGTTTGCTTTCTTTAGCCTTTGTCAAGCATTCACGCCCACAAGCACAATAAGCGATGTAATGTTACGATACACACAAAAACGATGTGTCTAGCACATAATTCTAAGTAAATGATAAGAGAATGACGCTTGTTATTATGGTGTAGACTGCCGTGAACTGGCGTGAGGTACTTATTTTTTGCGCTAAAAATACGTGTCTTGCGTCGGGGCCGAAGCAAATACAGTGCTGGATTAACCTGGAGAACTGCGCTAGTTTTTGGAAGCTATAAACAGTGACTCGCAAACTGACTACCTGCAAGCGCAACGAACCCAGACGCGTCGAAGCCAATGGTGCTGCCCATCTCGCTAGCCTGACGTAACATCGGCGTTCGGAGGCCTTGAGATTTTTTTCTAGGTGACTTTAACTCAGCCCACGCCTTCGGGCCGTTTCACGCATGCGGCAAGCATGCCTCGCTGTTTGACGTATGGCGTTCTCAGGCAGCCGTGTGCCGCTGTTTGCTTCGCCCACGTCTTCCGTTCTTCGCCGTTGGAAAAATGGGTCCGAGACCCATTTTGTGCCGTTTGCCGTTTGCCAGAGAGTGCTTTAGCCAATCAGTGACGGCGGAGCGACATGGCTGAGCCACGTCGTCTGCTTTCGCCTCTCCGTACTGTCTGCGTCGGCCGCGGGACACTTCGAGCTGCTTGCTTCTTGCTCCGTGGTTTTCCCAATATGTCATACGTGTTGTTCTCAGCCTACGTGCCAGCCGTGAATAGAGCATTTTCCCCCATCTCCAATTTGAAAAATGCGCTCAGCAATTCAAAATGACGTCCCCAAAGCAGGCGTTTGGACAAGTGGTGCCAGATATCCAGCGTTAGCATCAAGAAACAAACGTGTAATGTATGTCCTCCGAGATTCAAGAGGGCTTGCTTAGGCCTAGAACATCAATTATTTGAGTATAGGCACCGTTCAGTCAAGTTTTTTTATTCTGACTACAGCGCCAGAATACAGAGCGTAGCGAATAAGAAAAGCAACCTTGAGACGGGTTCAATGAAAACGGAACACGACGCGCGCGTCTCAAGCCCTTAATCTGTCAGTGGATTGTGGATGGGATACATGGGGTACGCGAGCACGTGTCTATTTTCTGCGTGCCCTTAATGGCGAATGTCAACGACTTTGAGACGGGGCAATGTGAGCAACGCAGCCCCATCTAGTCAGTGTGCGGTCCTTATAGTTCTCGAAAATGGTGCCGAATATATTACTACTGTGTTGTGGAAGCTAAAGGACATCAGTATAAAGCGAACCGAAGCATCAGTTCAGAACTTACGAGCTACAAAGCGCACGGTGGCCGCTAGATATATTCTAGGCGGTCGACAACAGCATTCTGAAGGGCATCCATGTCGCCGGCGAAGCTTACCGTGCACTTGCAAGTGAACAGCTCCCCCGCGCACGGCTAGGGCCGCCGATCTACTCTACGGCACCGCGCCGTCGGAGCATGGTCGCGGGTAGCGTGAACCGGCCCTTAAAGAGCTTCGCTCTTAAACACCACGGTACACAAATAGGTTCTTATTTCAACGTCGTCCCAACTTTCACTGTAAAAAGTGTTTCGGAATTATTGAAGACGCTTCACTCTGTGATCGTGAGAAACGCCGAGCCGAGGACGCTGCTTGTTTTGTTCACTTCATAATATTTCTCAACCGCGCACGCTAGCTATATACTTGAGATGGAAACGCATACTGCGTTTTTCGCGACAGAAAAACGCCACGTGCAGTGAACGCCACTGTTGGCTGCCACTGTTGACTGCGCGGTGTAAGAAAAGAAAAAGATAACATTATTCTTTTAACGCTCGGTTCTCACGTGCGAGCGCCGTAACAGACGCTGCGCAACGCATTCACATTTCCTCACGATTCCCCTCGGGGAGGTAAGGGCATGTTTTTTTAATTAACAGAATTTTGTATACTATGAACAATTTCCCTGAATGAAACACCGTCACGCTTGCAGAAGACATTGGTCCCTGCAGGTTTCTATGGCTGGTGTTATTCATTTCAAAATCAAATTGTTGGGATCTGTCCTTCATCGATAATTGGCCTGAGTTTGCTTCTTAGCCACACAAAGATAAATCTTTCGCTTCGTGCGAAAACATGCCTTGTCGATGGGCGTTAGCCTATACCCCGCGACAACTTTCTGTGGCAGCACAGCCAAGGCTACGGAGCCGAAGCACGCTTGTCTTACTGCGCCACAGCATGTAGTCCCTCAACGAAAACGTTTGTATACTGTTCTGGGTAACTAAGATTTTACCATTCGTCACTTACATTTTTCGCGGATTTATTTTTTAATTAGTGAATAAAAACGTTGCGCAGTAGAAAAAATTTCGTTTCACGCCCTCTCAGGTTTTTTGGGGTTTTTTTTGGCTTCCGTCGCCTTTTTACCTCACCGCATTCCTCACTGTCAAAGATGGCGTCCGCCGGTTACAGCTCGTCAACGTAGCTTACGGAGGAAACACCGCCGCGTGCCGCGAGTCCACCAGCTGCGCAGCCGTACCAGGCGTTGTCAAATCAAAAGCTGTCCTTACAGGCCAAGAAGGTGGCGTACAACGTTTACGCGCAAGTAAGGAAAAGCGACCCGCAGCTCTCTGTGAGAGCCGCATGTCGGAAAGTCAGCGAGCTCACTGGTGTTAGCGAGCGCAGTGTCTTCCGGATTAAGCTCGACGTTAACAGTGGAACCCTGAAGTCACCGAAAACGGTACGTGCATGATGAGTTGTGTAACCATTACATGAATAATTGAATGTATCATTCACCCAGCAACCTGGGTCCACGCGTCAGTAAATCACGTCACAATATAATTAAAAATTGCTCTCGAGTTCCCAAAGATGCAACTCGCGTTTCCTGCAGCGAAATGCGAGCAAACGCGAGCCGACGCGGACTGCGAGACGCGGACTGCGCTGGTGAAATCGAAACCGAAACACCTGTCGAAGCGGTCGGACTACTTGGCGCAGTAGCACATGTGCATAGGCTCCGCCCACGTAGCCTTGGCCGTGCTGCCACAGAAAGTTGTCGCCGGGTATAGAGATAGCTTGTTGTTTTTCAATGCCAAGCTTACCAAACCAAACCAGACACTTTGGCAATTTCTTTCTGATTGATATGTGGAGTTTAACACCCAAAACTACCATATGATTATGAGAGACGCCGTAGTGGAGGGCTCCAGAAATTTCGACCACCTGGGGTTCTTTAACGTGCACCCAAATATAAGCACACGGGCATACAACATTTCCGCCTCCATCGGAAATGCAGCCGCCGCAGCCGGGATTCGAACCCGCGACCTGCAGGTCAGCAGCCAAGTACCTTAGGTACTAGACCACAGCGGCAGGGCGGTATTACGGAACGTGAATGGACGACGAAGGTATGTGACTGGTGCAAACATGATAAACGTGAGATGCGTGTCATGTACCAACGTGACTACATGATGCGCTCATGATGCGCTCATGATGACGCTCATGATGCGCTCGCGGCTGTTTCGATAGCTTCACATGTACCAAACTTGGTATTACGTGATGCGAATGGACGACATAGGAAAATGACACATCCAGACATGATAATCGTGACATGCGTGTCATGTAACAACCTGGCTACATGCCCCACTAATGATGCTAGCTCGGCCGTTTCACATATGCCAAATTTGGTATTACGTGACGCCAATGGATGACAAAGGTATGTAATTGGTGCAAACATGATAATCATGGTATGCGTGTCATGTGAGAACATGACTACATGTCACCGTCAAAGCGCAATTCACTTCGACGTGACACGGTGCGCGTGCTCGCCAGCGTTCATTTCATCGCGTCATGCCAGCGTCGCCACGCCAGGTGCTGGTCCTGCTTTATACTCGTAGGCGCGCGCCGCGCTGGGTTGCTCTGACGCATGTGCGTTTCAGCGCGTCCGGCGTCCCTTCGTCACGAAAAGAGGGACACGTAGTGTTGTCTGGGCAATGCATCGGCGCGAATTGCAGCATGTCACATTTCGCGCCAGTTGCCGTCCAATGCCAAGAAAAGTTGTCGCCGAGTGACTGCTGCAACATGACGTCTCACTCAGGTTGCCCCGCTGCGGTGGTGTAGTGATTAAGGTACTCGGCTGCTGACCCGCAGGTTTCGGGATTGAATCACAGCTGCGGCGGCTGCATTTTCGGTGAAGGTGAAAATGCTGTAGGCCTGTGTCCTCAGATTTGGGTGCACGTTAAAAGAACCCCAGGTGGTTGAAGTTTCTTGGAGTCAGCCACTACGGCGCCTTTCATAGTCATATTGCCACAAGGCAGTAATGGGATTGGGGCATAAAGCGGTAGAGGGCCTCTGCCTGGAAGAAAAGACTTCGAAGTGGATAGAGACTGGTCTCAGCCCGCCAGTGTGCCAGGCATTGTCGTCACTTGTAAACGTCGTAAATATCTGCAAATATACGTTTCCTTGTAAGATTATTGGTGGAGGTGCTGGGTACGCCTACCTGGCTTTCCCGGCAAACCAACACTGAACTTCGGAGTTGTCGCCACCTTCATTCTCCTGCAATGGCTCAACAGGCCCCCCCACAAGAGCAAACGCAGCCGCAGCAGCAGCTGCCTCCTCTGATTCTTCTGCCTCCACGAGACCTCGGAACCTTCTCAGGCACAGGCAAAGACAAGGTGAATGTTGAAGATTTGGGCGCTTTGTACGAGCGCGTGAGCGAATACTATAGCTGGGATCCCACGTTGATGCTGGCCAAAGTTGTATTTTACTTGCGGGATACGGCACTAACTTGGTATATATGAGACGCATGAGTCGGAGTTGACCAGCTGGGACATTTGCAAACTGAAGCTTGTCGAGTTGTTCAGCAGGCCATTTGGGCCACAGCAGGCCGCGAGGAAAGACCTGGAATGTCGCGTGCCGACATCGACGGAATCGTATGTATCTTACATACAGGACGAATAGGGCCTCTGTCGAAAGGTGGACGAGAACATGAGCAAAACTGACAAAATCACTCACATATTAAAGGGAATTGCCGATGATGCCTTCAATCTGTTGATCGTTAAAGACTGCGCCACCGTCGACGCGGTTGTGAAGAAATGTCAGCGCTTCGAGCGCGCCAAGAACCGTCCCATCACCCGCCAGTTTGCGCGTCTGCCTAATACTGCTGCCACTTCGACCTGCGAAGACAGCCCCAAGTTCACGCAAGCTACATCGTCCGAAAATGTCCCCCGAATCGTTCGCCGCGAACTCGAAGCAATGGCTCCTGTAGCCATTGCTTCCGACGGTCCTCAAGACAATGCATCCACCGTCTCCCTGATCCAAGCCGTCGTTCGCCAAGAAATAGCAAATCTCGGCATCGCACCTGTTTGCGCTGTTTGCACTACCGAGATCTCGGCTTCTTTCAACCAAATTCCGATGTACCCTTCACGCTACCCTTCCCGCTACCAGAACCCTGCTGAATGGAGAACGTCGGATGATAGACCGATCTGATTTCACTGCTCTCGCGCCAGCCACATTGCGCGCTACTGTCGCCATCATTGGACATGCAATTCATCTCGGAACACTTGGACATGGCGTCTCTTTGAAGGCAACTCTCGCTGGTTTTCTACTGCGTACAATCCACAGCCTGCTCCTACTAACGTTCAGGGCCGAAGGTTCAGCCGGTCACCATTACCCCAAGGCCGCCGAACTCTCGCCGATGATTTCTCGATCCAGGTTCCCTCCACGACCTGGGCCCTCAACCTCGGGAAACTAGACCATGCAGCTCCCGGAGGTGATGCTGCATTAATTACCCGTTCTGCAAATCCTCTGTTGACGATTCCTACACGCCGCAATATTTTGGACTTTTTGGTGAATGATGTAATCGTTACAACCCTCATAAACACTGGCGCACAAATTTCAGTCATGAGCGCTGCTCTCTGTATTAAACTGTGAAAAGTGATCACGCCTCCTATTAAGTGTGCAGTAATGCTTGCCGATGGGAGCGCATCTACCGTTCTCGGCATGTGCAGCTCTCGCGTGTGTATTGCTGGACGCCAGACCGTCGTATTGTTCACCGTGCTTGAGCTGTGCCCACATGACGTGATTCTCGGTCTAGACTTTCTCTCTGCGCACTCCGCCCTTATCTACTGCTCGACGGGTCTTCTTCAGTTGGAGCTGCTTTTTTATGCCGCTGTTGCCTGTGATGCTCTAAGTCGCCTTTGTGCCACCGAGTTCCTGCATCTTCCGCCGCAAGCCGCGACTTACGTGCAGCTCGTGCGTGATCCGCCTGTGCGCGATGGTGAATATGTCGTTTCACCTATTATCGACGTTGTGCTAAAGTATTCCATTGCTGTCCCGCACACCGTGGTGAGAGTACGCCACAACCAGACCCATTTGTCTCTTTCGAACTTTGGTTTCTCCGCGCACGTGCTGCCTGCTGGTAATAAACTAGGCGTCATTTCGTCGTTGCTAGAGTGTGATATTTCTGAACTGTCGGCTGAGCAACCTACTCTGCACGTCAACTTGCTCACTGCGCCCAACCTGTCAATCATTGACATTAACAAAATGATAGCGCCAGATTTTTCGCCCTCCGAAGCACAAGACCTCCACCGTCTGTTGACATCCTGTGCGGACATATTCGATCTCGACAACTGTCCTTCAGGCCAGACATCAGTTGTGACCCATCACATCAACACCGGCAATGCCAACCCAATACATCGCCGCCCTTACCGTGTCTCCGCTGCCGAACGCTCTGTCATCCAGAAAGAGGTCGAGAAAATGCTCGCCAAAGGCGTCGTCAAACACTCATCTAGTCCGTGGGCATCCCCGGTCGTGCTTGTCAACAAAAAGGACAACACGTGGCGGTTTAGCGTCGACTATAGACACCTCAACAAAGTCACTAAGAAGGACGTTTACCCCTTACCAAGAATAGATGACGCCCTTGACTGCCTTCATGGCGTAAAGCTTTTCTCGTCCATTGACCTTCTAACTGGTTATTGGCAGATTGCTGTTGACCCACGGGACCGAGAAAAAACAGCGTTTGTAACCCCCGATAGGTTATACCAATTTAAAGTAATGCCGTTTGGGCTTTGTTATGCGCCTGCCACCTTTGAGCGCATGATGGATTCCCTTCTGTGCGGCTTCAAATGGTCCACTCACTTATGCTAGTTAGATGACATAATTGTTTTTTCACCGACGTTCGCAAGCCATCTTGAGCGACTGTCTTGTATTCTCCAAGTATTCCGCCACGCTGGTCTCCAGCTGAACTCCTCCAAATGCCGTTTCGGCCGTCGCGAAATAACTGTACTCGGTCACCTCGTTAACGCATCTGCGGTACAGCCTGACCCGAACAAAATTCGCGCTGTGACTAAATTTCCCGTACCGTCTTCTACTAAGGATGTCCGGAGCTTCCTTGGTTTGTTCTCATATTTGCGCCGCTTCATCCGGAATTTCGCCGATATTGCATGGCCTCTCACCGAGCTTCTTAAAAAGGACGTCCCATTTACTTGGAACTCGCCTCAAAGTGATGCATTTTCGGCGCTCATTGCAGCCCTCACGACTACGCCAATATTATATCACTTCGATCAGACTGCCCCGACAGAAGTTTGTACTGACGCGAGTGGCCACGGAATTGGTGCTGTTTTAGCTCAGCGTCAGCATGGACGTGACTGCGTCATCGCCTACGCCAGCCACTTTTTATCCCCTGCCGAAAAGAACTATTCCATCAGCGAAAGAGAGTGTCTTGCTCTTTTTTGGGCTGTCGCTAAATTTCGCCCGTACCTGTTCGGCCGCAGTTTTACTGTTGTAACTGACCATCATGCACTCTGCTGGCTTTCATCGCTCAAGGATCCCACGGGACGTCTCGGTCGTTGGTCTCTCCGCCTCCAAGAGTACACCTTCTCGGTCGTGTATAAATCTGGCCACCTCCATCAAGACGCCGACTGCCTGTCACGGTATCCAGTGGATCCGCCAGACGCCACACAGAAAGCTACTGAGGCTTGCGTCTCATCAATATCAGACTTTCTTGATATCACTTCTGAGCAACGCCGTGACCCGGATTTACTTCCCATCATAGAAAGCCTGAGTTCCGCTACTCCACCCACTTCTATGAACTTGCATTTCCTTCACGAAGGTGTTTTATACCGCCACAACATGCGCCCTAATGGTCCTGACCGCCTTCTCGTCGTGCCTTCCCATTTGCGTGTAGATGTTCTCCGACAGCTTCACGATGAACCTGCCGCTGGTCACCTGGGAGTCTTGCTCTTCGAAAAATCAATGGCGCCGGGCTGTTTACCTGACGACTGGAAAAGTGCCAACGTTGCCCCTATCTTCAAAGCTGGAGACAAAATGCGAACAAAAAATTACAGACCGATCTCGCTAACTTGTGTAATATGTAAATTGATGGAACACATTATCTATACCAATTTAATCTCCCATCTTCAAGATAATAACTTTTTATGCACTACGCAACACGGTTTCAGAAAAGGGTTGTCCTGCGATACTCAACTAATTGAATTTAGTCATGATATAGCTGCCTCGATCGACAATGGATGCCAAGTGGACTGTGTATTTTTAGATTTTCAAAAAGCCTTTGATTCTGTATCACACAATTTATTATTACTTAAACTGTCTGCTCTAAATATCCCTCCCTCTTTGTTGAAGTGGCTTGAAGCGTATCTTGTTGGTAGAAAAGAGCGGGTTGTTCTCGAGGGAGTGAATTCATCTGAAGTCGATGTCTTATCAGGGGTCCCCCAGGGATCTGTTCTGAGACCCCTTCTTTTTTGATATTTTTAAATGATATAACCCAACAAGTATCCAGCCGCATGCGCATGTATGCAGATGACTGCTGCATATATCGTGACGTCACGTCTGCTCAAGATTCTGCTCAACTACAAAGTGATCTAAATGCTGTGTTATCATGGTGCACCACATGGAACATGACACTTAACTTTTCAAAATGTAATACCGTTCGCTTCACAAACAAAAAGAACATTCTAAATACGAATTACTTTCTTGGAGACAATCGTTTGGAAGTTGTGTCTAAATATAAGTACCTAGGCGTTTTCTTTACGAGCAACCTATCCTGGAACGACCACATTGAATACGTCGGTGCTAAAGCGAGCCGTGTATTGAACTTCCTGAAGCGTAACTTTAAACAGGCCCCACCTAAACTAAAGGAAACGCTCTATCTTTCTAACGTTCGCTCAATTTTAGAGTACGGTTGTGTGGCTTGGGATCCAGACACTAAAATATGTACGAATGCGCTAGAAAGGGTTCAGAAACGAGCAGCGCGTTTTGTGTCTGGTAACTATGATTTCACTAACCGCTCTTCGTACATTCGTAAACATTTGGGTTGGCCTCTCCTGCAGGACAGGCGCAAATTCTTAAGATTAAATCTATTTCATAATATTTATATTGGTAGCACTGGTTTAAATAAATACGTGTACATTAAAGATCCCACTTATGTATCCTCTCGCCTAGATCACTCCCGCAAAGTTCGCGAATACCGATGTCGCATAAATACTTACAAAAACTCCTTCTTCCCGAAAACCACACACGAATGGAACAACCTACCAGAATATATTGTATCCACCCCGCCACCCTCATTTCAAAATGCTCTGTCACAATTTTTGTTGAAATCAAAGATGCCAATTTCTGTCTGCATTTCTGTTTGTGTTTTACTTTTCCTTGATTGCCTCATGTTCCCGAGAATGTGTACACACTGTCTAAGCTGAGCATGCTTACTTGTTTTGTTATCGGTATTCATACCCTGTATCAATTTCAAGTTTTATGTCTCCTCCCCCCTACTGTAATGCCCAAACTGGGCGCTGTAGGTACTCGAATAAATAAATAAATAAATAAATAACCGCACTTATGATCGCGTCCGGCGCTGTTTTTTCTGGCCACGCCTATATTGCTCTGTGCAAAAGTATGTCGCCAGCTGCGACATTTGTCAACGTCGAAAACGACCACCATCGCTTCCAGCTGACCTTCTTCACCCTATTGAGATCCCTGCTGAACCATTCTACCGCGTAGGGCTCGACCTTCTCGGGCCGTTTCCCACTTCTGCATCCGGGAACAAACGGGTTGCCGTGGCGACCGATTACGCGACACGTTACGCGATCACCCGCGCTCTTCCAACCAGCTGCGCTACCGATGTCGCCGACTTTCTACTGCATGACATCATTTTGCATCACGGCGCTCCTCGACAGCTCGTTACTAACCAAGGCCGGTACTTTTTATCTCGTGTCGTCCAGGATATTGTACGTTCCTGTTCCACGAACCACAAGTTCACAACGGCATATAATCCACAAACTAATGGACTTACAGAGCGCCTGAATCGCACTATCACCGACATGTTGTCAATGTATGTTTCTCCAGACCACCGTCACTGGGACGCAACGTTACCCTACGTCACCTTCGCTGACAACTCCTCCAGATATGACACCGCAGACTATTCCCCGTTCTACCTTCTTTATGGACGTGAACCCTCTCTGCCTCTTGATACACTCCTTCCCGCTGGTTCAAGCTCCCCTGTCACATACGTCTGCGATGCCATAGCGCGAGCCGACGCAGCACGACATATTGCCTGAGAACGACTCATACTTTCTCAAGCCTCTCAGAAAGATCAATACGATCGTCATCACCGTGAAGTTTCGTATGCACCAGGTTCTCTAGTACTCTTGTGGACCCCATGTCGTCACATCGGCCTCTCAGAAAAGCTCTTATTTCGCTATGACGGACCATACAAAGTCCTACGAGAGATCACCAACCTCACCTACGAGATACAGTGAGTCGTCGATGAAGCGCACTAAATGCCACCACCAGCTAATGTTGTGCACGTCGTAAGACTGAAGCCTTAGGTGTCACCAACACTCCTCTTTCGAGACAAGCGCTGGGTCGGCGCTTTTTCACGCCGCGTGGTAGTTCCACAAGGCAGTAATGGGATTGGGGCATAAAGCGGTAGAGGGTCTCTGCCTGGAAGAAAAGACCTCGAAGTGGATAGAGACTGGTCTCAGCCCGCCAGTGTGCCAGGCATTGTCGTCGCTTGTAAACGTCGTAAATATCTGCAAATATACGTTTCCTTGTAAGATTATGGTGGTTTTGGGACGTTAAACCCCACAAATCAATTAATCCCACTCAGGAGAAAATGGCAGCTCGTCACATATAACACAGGCATGCCTTCGCAAGGTACACTTTCACGGCAAATATAAGTATTGAGCATATTATTCAATAAAGGTTCGTCGTTATAGTGCATAATATTACGTTTGGCAGAAGTCGATGTCAGAAAACCGAAGAAACTTCACGGATATTTTGAAGTTACCGAAACAAAACCAGTGACAAACTTGTGAGTCTGCATCATGACAAGGCAGATATATTGGGTTCTTCTCTCTAAATAATAAAGGCATTAGCGTTGAAATTTACACGCAGTCCTTCGAGGCATTTATTTCTCCTCAGAAAGTCCTGATGACTGGGACGACTTCTGCTCTCCCGTAGTAGAGTACCAAGTGCTCTGAATCGTTGCAAAGATTTCATATACACACAGTACATGTCTATTGCGTTGTTCAGACAACTGTGCACGGGACGGCTTTCAGCTCTCCCATAGTAGGGTACAAAGTGCTCTAAATTGTTAACCACCTTTGCTAAACACTCATCGTCAACAACTTTTTCCAAACGCAGTCCCTTCTGTGTGTGCTGTCCGGAGCCTCATCAAGTGTCAGGCCCACTGGACGGCTTAATGCTCTCTCGTAGTAGTGTCCCAAGTACTCCAAATTGCTACCCCGCTGTCGAATGCCACGCATTTCTTAGCGAACTTCGGCGACTTTGTCTTATTTATCTATCTATCTATCTATCTATCTATCTATCTATCTATCTATCTATCTATCTATCTATCTATCTATCTATCTATCTATCTATCTATCTATCTATCTATCTATGTAGCCACCTACGACTTTTAGCTCTCCTCGCTGTTTGGATTATGGTATCGGTACCAAACTTGGTATGGCATAACATGACTGTATGACTAGCATATTTCACTTGTCAAAACATGAAAATCACGACATGTATGTCATGAATGTCATTATTTACATTTCATAGTCTTGCTGCTCTTGCGGTGGATTTGTTTTCATGATATGTTCCAAAACTGGTATGGTATGACATGATTGTATGGCGAACACAAGCGACAGACACTAACATAAAAATCATGACATGTGTTTCATGTAACAACATGGCTACATGCTACACTCATGATGCAATCGTGGCCGTTTTTCTAGCTTCACATTAGCTGAATTCGGTGTTACGTGACGACGATGGATGAAGAATGCTTGTGACTAGTGCAAACATGATAATCCTGAGATGCGTGTCATGTGACAACATGACTACATGCCCCAGTCAAGCCACCAATACACTTCGACAAGACATGGCGCGCGATTGCCGGCGTACGTTTCGTTGCGTCACGCCGGCGTTGCAACACCTTGTCACCGATCCTTCTATATACTCGCAGGCGCGCGCCGCGCTGCGTTCCTTTGACGCATGCGGGAGGAAGGCTATGAGCGCGCGAAGATAGCGGGCGCGCGTCACATTGGCTCCCACTGGGGGGCACTGGGGGGGGCACTGCACGACCGTATAGGTCGTGCAGCACTCTGGCTCCGACGATTTTTGATTGGAACTTCGGGCTACCTCTTCGAACCTCCGAGAAAATCTCACCACCATCACCGGAATGTGATCCGGTTCTTCTTAATACCATGTTTCGGGAGGTGGGCCTTTCTACATCTTTCACGGGCAACTTACGTTTCGACGGCGCCGGTGGCGTCGCTACGCCGAACGGCCATGGCGCCTCCCAGTAGAACGGGCGGCCGGCCCCGCACCGCAGCCGCAACCGTGGTGGACACCCAAACTGGATTTAATTCTGACAGCATGATGTGGACCGCCGTCCCGTATTCGGACAGCTGACCGGAGCTATCCCAACACTTCAAGAACACCGCGCTTGCTGCCACGGTCGCTCGCCGAGAGCAGGCGAGCAACGCACACATGGTGGCCTCCGCCAACGCGGTGTCCCGGGCCGCAGCTGCCGACGCTGATGCTGGCGCCTGCTCCTCAACACTTTCACCACCTGTGACGCGCTCCGCGGGCCTGCAGCGGGAACACAAGGGGCCCGTGTGGCAGCCTTAACCCATGCCGAAGCCGAAAGCAATGGACTTCGTCGTTGTGCTCAAGCCCAAGACCCAGCGGTCCCTCACAGCCGTTTTCCTCGAAAATGGGGCTGGTAGCACACTCATCGCCCACCTCGGAGCGACAGCGAAGCGGCTGGTCACCGTTGTGATGGTACAGGAGCAAAATTTCATCTTGGTGTACACCTCAAATCCGCGTTTAGCGGACAAACTTATCGGTGAATTTGCGGTTCCCTCACCTATTGGACCAGTGCCCTTGTTGGGGTACCTGCGTGCGGACACTCAAGACACATGTTAGAGAGTAGTGACGGTGCGCAGCTCCGACCCCGAAGCCGCTCTTCGTGAAAGCCTTTACTGGCCCGACGGCGAGATCCTCCACGTCTGGCGACTGGGCACCTCTAATAAGGTGCGCCTCACCTTTTCCGGCAAGTTGAAGCCCCGGTACGTCTCCTATGACGCCCTGCTTATCCCGGTGCAGTCTTACAAAAAAACTGTGCCAGCCTGCAGTCGGTGCGGCTCCGTTGGGCATCGACCCGACGCTTGTGCCAGCCCTAAACCAGACGTTTGCGGCATCTGCAGAAAGGCGTTTGCCACTGACGGATGGCGCCCGCACTCGTCACGAATGCACGCCCAGTTGCGCTCTGTGTGCTGGACTCCACGTCACCGGGGACCGGTGCTGTAAGGAACGCTCCAGGCCGCACAATGCTCCACCGGAAGGTAAAGCCGGCCCCAAGAAGAGAAAACGTCGGCGCCCACGTGCGCCACGGAAGACAGGCTCTCGGGCACCACCACAAGGGGCTCAGCCCTCTACCGCCAACCCTGTTCCGTCCCAGCACCCTGGCGCGGCTGCTCTCGGGTCTTCCCGGCGAGGCCGAACTCTGGACAGATCTCAAGCCAAGGGCCTATATCGGGGCAGGGTTCACCCGATCCACCCAAACCGAACCCGCCGTCACCAGGACACAAATCTGCTGGCCAGGGGGATTCATCGCGGGCCACCCGCGTTCGGCAGGAACCCCAGGGGAGCGACTCGGGCGGGGCAGCCTCCCCGTTCCCACCCTCCATGATCCCCCGACCCCAACCGCGTACCCCTTCCGCTCCCACCTGGGAACAAATTGAATTCCGCGAGTTACAGGTTCAAGTTGCCTCGTTAATGCAGGCAGTGGAGGCGCTTGCAAAGAGCACGTCTTTACCTACTCCGACACCCTCCGGGCAGGCGCTGGAGGCGATGGCTAGTGCCCCCTCTCAACATGGGGACAACGCGGTGCTCCTCGCACCGATGGAGGCACATCTTAGCAGCTTAGAGGACCAGACGGCGTCCATATTGACCACCATTGAGAATAGATTGGCTGCCACCCTTCAAACCGTTTTTGAAAACATCCCGTGCATCATAGCTGCCCAGTTGCCCCAACTTGCTCTTAACACCCTCCGGTCTAAGCATAAGCGGGTGTCTAACTCTCAAGCATCCTGGCCCCTTTCCCAGGTGGCTGCGGTAGACGAGTAGTCTAACAGTTGGACTGCGACCTCTGAAGTGAGCACCGGATCGAGAAGCGGAGCCCCAGTGAGCTCCTTTTCTCTCGTGGAGACCCCATACAGTACGCTCCAACGATGGCAAGCAACGGCCCTAGATCGCGCCGCAGCCGCGCTAATTTGGATCTTTTTACAATTCTACAGTGAAATTGCCGGGGATTTAAGGCACGCACTAAGCCGCTTGCTTAGTGGCACGCACTAAGCGAGCAGCTTTCCGGCTCCATTTGGAAACCTACCCCCATTTGCCTGCGGTAGTGGCCCTTCAGGAGCTGGGCGAGCACGCTGCCTTCACAAATTATACCGTGTATCAAAGCGATGCGCAAACCGCCCTCTGTGTGAATCGAAATTACACCGCCAACCAGGTAGATCTCGACTGCGATCCACTTTACTCGTATGTTATGGTGACTGTCCTCCCGCTTAGGAAGCAGAATGCGTCCCTACACATCCTCAACATCTACAGTTCGCCCAAACTTCATAACGTAGCTTAAAATGCTGTTTTTAGCAAAGGCCTTGCAGTGGCTGGCAGAGAACCGCTAGTCATTGTAGGTGACTTTAACGCCCCTAGTCCTTACTGGGGTTACCATAAGGAAGAACGGCGTAGTAGAAAGTTGGCAGAGCTTATTTCTACCCTGGGCCTCACCATCCAAACCGACCCTGAACACCCAAGCCACATTGGTAACTGTAAGTCGAGACACATGTCCTGACCTTTCACTTACCAATCATATCAGGCATGCAGACTGGCTCAACACTGAGGAAACACTCGGCAGTGCGACCACTGTATTCTCCTCCTTACCATTCGGACGTATCTCCTTACCCGTCCCCACATACACGCGAAACTTCCGGAGTGGACGAAGTTCCGTTCAGAGTACACGACTCCGGCTTCCATAGCTCAACAAGGCTACGCCACTTGGGCTCAGCACCTTGTGACGTCGCTTCGCCAAACTGAACAGACGGTTAAGCTCTCAGAGGCCACGCTGGCGGTAGATAACCATCTCCTCCGTCTCTGGGAGGCTCGGCATAACCTCGTGTGCCGATGGTGCCGACAGAAGTATAATCGTCCGCTCAAAATCCGCATCGCAGCCCTCACCCAAGAAGCAGCCGAGTACGTGGCCCAGCTCACTGACTCCATTTGGGTAGAGCGCTGTAACAATGCTGCTAAGCATATGTCAAACCGCAACACGCTGCGTTTTTTCGGGGCCCTCATCGAGCCCACCCAAAGCCGCACAGAAACGCAAAAGCATCTTCAACGCGTGCTCCACGCCTACGCGGGTGACGCAGATAAATTGGCACGGGCTCTTATAAATATCTCTGTGGCCGACAGCACCCCATAGGACCGGCGTACTCATATGCAGGCTCAGAGAACGCAGACTTGGATCGTTGCTTTCAACTCCACGATCTGAAGGCGGCCCTGTCCAAAATGAAGCGAGAAACAGCACCGGGTCGAGATCGAGTGACGGTTAAGCGTTTAGCCAACCTCCCAGACCTGGCATACCTTCACCTCCTCGACTACTTCAATCGAATTTGGGAGGGGTACGAACCTCTCCCGATTGATTAGAAAACGGCTCTGGTAACTTTTATTTCCAAACCGGGCAAGTCAATAAACATCGAAAATCGCCGACCCATTTCCTTAATTTCGTGTTGGGGAAGCTTATGGAAACAATGGTCAGGGATAGGCTTTCCGATTACCTCGAGGCCCGTCGAACCTTTCCCGACCCTAGTACGGCTTCCGTTCACATCGCTCTGCTCAGGACATTCTCCTGCAACTTCACCACCACGTGATTCAGCCGGTAGAACATCCCAGTGACGACAAGGTAGTCTTCGTCTTGGATCTCAAGGGAGCTTTTGATAACGTTACTCACGAAATAATTCTTACCGATCTGTCCCAAGCAGACTGTGGGCGTAATGCTTTCAGGTACATCCGTCAGTTCTTGATGGAACGGCAGACCTACCTCCGCATTCAAGACAAGGAGCATGGTCCGTATCTTCTAGGTACTCGAGGAACACCACAGGGAGTGGTGCTCTCTCCCCTTCTGTTCAATCTAGCCATGGCTCATCTCTCCCCACTGCTGAAAGATATGCCCGGTGTACGGCACGCTCTGTATGCCGACGATATCACGCTGTGGGCAACACACGGTTCTCTTGACAGCATTGAGGCCAGCCTGCAGCCAGCAGCATCGGTCGTGGATGACTACGCCCATCGCTGCGGCCTCGAATGCTCCCCCACAAAATTAGAGTACGTGCACCTTCGCCCTAAACCAAAAGACATGACTCAAATCTTACTTTCCATGTGCACCGGGCCTATCCCGGAACGCGAAGAAATCTGCGCCTTGGGGCTCTTCATACACAAGAGCCAGAAAGTCGATACCATCCTGCGCAAATTACGTACAGTCGGGGATCAGGTGAGCCGCATGGTCCGCCGAGTCTCGAACAAGCGAGGGAGTCTCAGATGCCGCGGTGCTCTACGCCTCTCCAACGCTTTTGTGACCAGTCGAATTCTTTATTCGACACCCTACCTACGTTTGTGCAAATGCTTTGAGAACACGCTGGACAGCATTCTCCGAAAAATATACAAGCGTGCCCTGGACCTCGCTATCACGACGTCTAACCAACGTCTTGCAGAGCTGGGCATGACCAACACGAACGGAGAACTCAAAGAGGCCCATCTCAACAACCAGTACCTGCAGCTTACCAAGTCGCACGCTGGGAGATGTTTCTTACGCCGCCTCCACTTCTTTAACAACTACACTGCAGAGGAGCGGACCACGATCCCAGAGGACTGGCATGGAGCGTTGGTTATCCAGCCTCTGCCCTAAAACATGGCTTGGAGGACTCACGAAGGCAGGCGAACTGCGCGGGTTACAGCTTTGCAGGGACGCTATGGGTCCCGTCTTGGAGTCTTCTATACGGACGCGTCCAGCCCTCACCATGGGGGGTGGTACACGGCAGCCGTATTCCATCAAAACGTGCCTGCCCAAGCGCTCACATTTCGAGCCACGGACATCACTCATGCGGAGGAAGTCGCCATAGCTCTCGCCACAGTCGACCCCGCATTTCGGTTTATTATAGCGATTCACGAAGCGCGTGTCAGAATCTTGCTAAAGGTCGTATCACCGTTCATGCTGCTCGAATCCTTAAGCGCTGTGATTACATGGACCGCGCGAATACATGTTTCGTCATCTGGACTCCAGCTCACGCAGGACAAGGTGATAACGAGGCTGCCGATGCCTCGGCCAGTGCACTTAATTTCCAGGACCCGCCTCGCCCTTCATCGCCTGATGATGCAGAACCTAATCCGGTAACCTCCTTTCGCGAAATTACAGCGATGTACAAATCGAGCAGGTTCCGATTTCCTCCCCCAGCGCCAGGCCTGACTAAAACTGACGAGCGCTGGCTTTTGCGCCTTTACGCCAACACAGTATTGTGCCCGGCTATACTTAAGCACTTCAATTCGGCCTCCTCCGGGGAATGCCCACAGTGTGCCCATCTGCTTGCGGATACTTTTCACATGGTGTGGGCATGCCATTCTAACCCGGCGGTCCCCCAATCACTTCCCCTACACCCCCTACCCGAGAGAGGTGGGAGGTTGTCCTTATTGGCTGCTCGGCATTGGCGGGCCGAAAAGCCCTCGTGGCCAGGACGCGTGCCGCCACAGAAGCCACAAGGGTCCCAGCCTAGGGACTCCTGAGAGAGCTTGTAAAGGGTTGGCCCTTAAGGTCGTCTCTCGCTCTCGTATGTAAATAGTTTCAGTAAATGTTTTTCACCACCACCTCCCACTCTTTTCGTGAGGACCGGTAGAACTCTGCTTTGCACTGTATAGAAATTGACCCTATCTTCTTTGTCACATCAATCTGCACCAGAAGACACCTCTCTCATCCAGGTGGCCCAATTTCGGGGTATTTCATGTCCACTTGTTCACCTTACCGCGTGGAAGCTACGCTCGCCCGACAGAGCGTTGCACCGAACACTGACTGCGTCGGAACTACTCCGTGGCAGCAGCCACAGATGGCGGCCACCACTCTCCGTGGCTATGATCCCACGACATTGGAGTGAAAAGAGATTTCTACCACAGTGCCTGAAGACTCCTTTCCACCAACGGATATTGTGGATGAGGGACTTTTTGCCGTGGTGGCCCTTCGCAAGCGTCGCCCGCAATCTAAAGCTGCCAAGGGCTGGGCTAACAATAAGGCCACGTCCGTGAGCATTCTACCCGAGAAGCAGACCTTCCGTGTATTGTGGCGGCCTACCGCTATGCCCCGCATTGCTGCAGAAGACTTCACCATCATGCTGAAGCCTCGTGTCATGATAAATCTCAAAGCTACTTTTTCAACCGGGTGAACTAGGCACTAAGTTCACCTCAGACGTGAATGCAACCTCGAGTGACTCTATCAGTGTGTGGCCCATGTGGAACCAAAATATTATTGTTGTCTCAACCAAAGACATCAACCCTGCGAACCATCTCTCAGGTAATTCGCGCTCGAAACATCACAGGTTTCCCTACTAATGATCGGCCACGGTAAGATCAGTAAGGAAGTGTGCCGTGGCGCAATTACGGTGCACGAGCAAGAGACCTCCGCCTCCTTGGAAGCAAAGATCCATTGGCGTGGTGGAAGCATCGCTTTCATCAGAAAGCTTGGCAAGACTTCGGTGGCCCTTATAACTTTAGAAGGCTGCCACCTGCCACGTTCTGTGCACTACAACAGCATTGTGCCATCTGTACGCGAATACAAACGCGCCATTCTAGCCTGCTACCGCTGTGGTACGGTGGGCCACCGTGTGAAGCTGTGCCTCCACCCGAACGATCAACGCTGCAGTAATTGTGGTCAAGTTGTGGGTGCTTCTGAAAAAGAGATGGCACCGCACCGCACGTATGCAAGCCATCGTGCCTGGTGTGCGATGAGGAACGCCTCACCAGATCCCAGGCCTGCAAAGCAAGGTTTCGCTGCCTGCAGTAGCCGGGTGGGCATCGTGGCAGCCGCGGCTCGTCGAAACAGCGGTCAACACCCAAGACATCTGGCGTCATGCCTGAAGGACGTCAGCCAGCAGCTACTAACCAAGCCACGAAGAATCCTGCTACTGAAGGAACCAGTCAGCAAGCACCACCTCCACCTAAGACACCTTCGCAGCAAACGTCATCCAAGACACCTGACCAAGGTGCCCCCATGCTCTAAGCTGGGGACTTTCCACCTCTGACTGATGCCGGCAGCCATAATCGGCCGAACAAGAAAACAGCCTCTCAAGTAGGCAACGGTCGAGGGCTGCCTCCTCCACTTCTTCCTCCTTCTCTTTTAGTGGCGAAGCTCCTTATAGCGGCACCCGTTCGTCCCGCGTGGCCGTAGTAGTAGTGTGTAACAAGTATGACATTTTGAACTTCAAGGTAATGCCGGTGAGAGATTTCTTCTGTGCGTTGTTGAACAATAAAAGATGGTCTCAATGTACATGCCAATGGCTGCTAACGGGGAATGAAAGACAGGAGAACTCTGCTTTTAGTTAACGCGCACGCTGCGAATTTTTTGTTGTTCAACAACGCACACAAGACAAGAAACGGTTGGTACGTTATACTCGCTAGGCGTAGCCTTCCAGGTTTTAGACAGGTTTAGCGAGCGTTGGGCCACAGTGCCATGAATACAGTGAACTAGTCTATACCATGAACTCAAGGTGGTTAATTATGGGAAGTAGACACAAAGCGCAAGCCAAGAAAGTGTGCGTGTGCCTCCTTTCGTTCAGTCCTTGGAATGTCCGCTGGATGGTGGTGCTTCTAATGAGGAATATATGATGAAAAGATGCCAGATGGTGGTACTTGGAGCGTTGAATAAGTGGACTAATGGACACACAGACAGATGCATGAACGGACGGGCGGATGGCTGCACGAACGGATGGACGCATGGACGGACGCAGGTGCGGATGCATGGATGAAATCAGGGATGGACGCACAGATGAACGTGCGGACACATGAACAGACACACGCAAGGATGGGCGGATGGACGCACGGGCGGCCACACAGACGCACGCATGGATGGACAGAAGCAAGAACGAATGGACGGACGGGTGCTTCGCCCCACTATCCATCATTCACTCCGTGGATATGCTGCCATTTTTTTCTCTTCCTTCCTTGCCTCCTCCCCCGAATTCCTCGAGCTCAAACAAGAGCTTGCTGCGCTGCGTAACATTAAAACTTGGCTCCATGGCGTAAACGCTCGAAGCTGAAAAGCTAATCCCCTGAAGGACATTCATCGTTTAAGTTTTCACACGCCATCAACCTCGCTGAAACTTCCGAAGACTCCGAGCTCCCACTTGCACAGGGTGCCGAAGTAGGGGTAGAGTTCCTCCCAGCCACCTCAAATTCTCAATATAGAAACTCGTCTTAACTGCTCCACTTTGCCACATTGAAAACCTTAGTTATCTCTCTTCAATTCAATGAAACTGTAGAGGCTTCAAAGACAGGGCCAAACGGGCCCATTTTCGTCTCTATCTTGAAGGACTGGAATCTGCCTGAGCGCTTCGAGGGCACAAAACTGCCTAACGGATGGTTGCGGGGTTAGTTTTTTTATTGTACAATTAGGTAAACACCACTTACAGTGCACAAAATTGAAAACCTAAGCGTGGTTACTTGCAGTGGATGCCTGTATTATTCTCACACATAATGCTTATTGAACAATATTAGAACTAAATTCCGAGACAACTGAAAATCTTGAAAGTGGGAAGACTGCAGCTTGTGAATGAAACTAGAATCATCTGAGGCTACAAAGCTCGTACATTTGAACGAGCACTAATACTTTGAATCTTTATTGAGCTTTCAAGCTTGTGACTCACTCTGTGGATCAGGTGCTCTGGAAAGAAGTAGCAAGTTTGTAAAAATCTCATGACTGTTCAAAACTTGCAAGGAGAAATACCTATCGTACAAACCTCAATAGACACACGGCCGGTTACTGCATGTTTTACTAGGTGTAGCTTTTTCTCTCTCAGTGCTGTGGCATGTTTTTTTCAGCCGAACGTGTTCACCACGATTGCATAGTGATAAAATTTTTTCTACAAAGTGCACCTGACCTAAGTATGCATTGTTGATCTCTAAAGGTGACGCTTGCTGTGCCTCAAAGACATGATTCCTCATCTTCCTGTCTGTGGCTAGCCCACTTGAGAAGCAGTTCGATGAAAGCAGCACCCATGCAAGCCAAGTCATGGAGCACTCCTTTGGTGTTCAGTACAGGACACAGCATATCCATCCGGCAAGACACTGACATCAGTAATAATGGTGAGTGTTGGTGGCAGCTGCAGGAGCCCGTTGTGTTTGTTGCGTATGATTATTTCTTCTAATAAAGTACATTTTTGAAAGGCTTTCTTTGTTTGGAATAATAGAAGTGAGCAACAAGCACACTCATAATCCCCAAATGTTTTGTGTCTTCTAGAATGCCCATTTTCCTATACACTGTATGTTGAGCTGGCTATGTTAGGTAGCTTTAAAGTTATGAACATTAGCTGTTGCCTTGTAACGCAGTCTAACTTGTGTTCCCTAGTGAATTTATTTGTGGTGGACGTCTCGCACCTAGTATACAATCGAAATATAAGATACTTTATTGGCCTATTATGCCAGGCAGAAGTTTCATTCTTTCATATATAACATTGTAGTTTTGCACTTGTATCATAATAAAATACATTTTCAGTCTTCACTGTTTGTGTGTGTGTTGAAACTTCCTTTCTTTTTATTACTTCTGCATACTTGTCACTGGCTTCTGAAATTACATCTGTAAATATGAGCACATATTTAACAACTGTATGCTTTTGCATCTAGCAAGGTTGTAATGATGAATTTTTCTATGTTTCAGCAGTAACAAGAGATCAGTTGCTTCATGGCGATGTACAATGTATCATGAACAGAGCACAGAAGACCAACAAGTAGAAAGGAACTACAAGAGGCTGTGTTTTTCTGCTCAAAGTTCACGACAGCAGAACGAGCACATCGTGATGTCTGGATCAGTTTGAATTGTATACGCAGTAACATTCTGTGCAGCTGCAGTTTAACTTCTTTGAAGTCCATTATTCAGCAGTTTAATTGCGCTTGAATATTCAAAATAATCAAGTTTTGCACGGAAGATATCAAACTATGACACTAATTTAAAAACTGCTGAAGTGCTAGTGGACAAATATATTTGAGCTGAAGTTTTTAACATGCATGTTGATCAAAGTACCTCTATGTCTCTGCATTTCACTGCCATAAATCACACCCTTCATGGTCGGCAATGGTAACTGTGTTTGGATTTTTTGTAGTACAAGAAGTAAAGCTATGGATGCGGTATCCTTGTACTTGGTCAATATAATCCTTTAGTATAGACTCGTTTGTGTAGCACCAATGATGTCATGTGTGTATAAGTTCTGGGAAGTGCTTTAATGTGAATTATTTTATTTGAAAAGAAGAGGATCACCACTACTCCTAATATATCTAACACTAAGTTTTAATACTTGTGCAATGTTATCCCACCGCCTGTCCGTCCTTCAACAGTATACTTCTCTGTTTCTATTGTATAAGTGTAACTTTTTTTAATGTACTCTTTGCTCGGAAAGGTTTGTTCATATTTTCGTTGTAGATTATGCAAATGACTTATCATCTATTCAGCTTCCCTCATATTAGAAAGAAAATATTCATTTTGATTTATGTGTAGCTATAGCATGCATTTATTTATGTTTTTCTAGGTGCCTGTACTATTGTTGAGCGCTGGCAGGGTACTGGTAAACTCTAATATTGAAGCTAGCATCCTAAAGCTATTTTGTTAGTGGAAGTAACAATGGCTTTATAACCATTAATACTATTCTCAGATGAGATGTTTCTAAGATGATATGTGAAAACTCTATGGAAATGTATTTGCATAGAACTTTTTTAACTGTGTGAACGTAAATGTTCTTATGTTTTTCTTATTGTTGGTTCTCTGTTATGCAAATGACAGATAATTACTTTGTAGTGGCATATTATTAGTTGTGAATTTACACTTATGTGCTGAGCAATATTTCAGTTGAGGCCAGCAGCAAGACATAGATGCAGTGCACTGGAGCATTACCTCACATACTTAGTGTGCAGTCTTTGCCCAATGGTGAACTGAATTTTTTTCAAGCAGACTAACACACAATATGATATGGGAACTGTGCTGATATGGAAGCTGTGCTTTAATGAGAACTGTGCTGATCTGCAAACTTTGAAGCCTTTTCGGGAAACGAAATAGGGGCCAGAACTGTCAATAGAAACACTGCACTGAGAAGCTTAGTAGCTTAGAACTGTATTATTATGTACTGTCAGGAACTTCTTTGCGTTGTGCCGACGTTTCATTCCAAGTATTTTACCATGCTTTGCTATTGTGTTGTGAATGATCCAAGCTAAGTAAATAAACAGGGTAAAATTGCAGACAAGTACCGAATTGTGATGCACAGCCTTTTTCTTTACCATGAAATTGTCAAGGGCTTTATTTTTGTGTTCCCTATAAAAACTGCTTGTCGGTGGGCAGCAGCAGCAACTACGCATCAAGTTTTTCCAAGATGGTTCGAGAAACACTGAGTTCAGACATAACAGTGCTGGGGGATTTCTCTCGGAAGTTCCTTTCTTTGTATTCAAAATGAGTTATTAGATATGTTGTTTTATAGCCGTTCATCTTAATAATTACACCTCAGTGTATGTATGTATGTATGTATGTATGTATGTATGTATGTATGTATGTATGTATGTATGTATGTATGTATGTATGTATGTATGTATGTATGCAACTTTTAAATGAGAATCCGCTTATCATTGATGAGTAAGGTTGGCAATAATTTGGCTGAATTTATTTTTAGCTCTTTTTCTTTTGAGCCAATATATAATTGAATTTGTTTTTATTGCATAAAAATAAATGTAACCTTACACAAAATAAGTGTATTCAAAGATGTTGTTTCATTTGCCAACATGCAGTCTTGAGCAAAAAATTGGGTAAAAGGGAACCAACCAGAAGAGATTAGCATAGCTCCTCGTCATGGCATATCTGGTACACATTGCGTTGGTGGAATATGTCGATTTCCACATATCAATTTCAATCAAAATGGACAAGGTATCACCCGTGGTTTAATATATGTGTGATATTTATGGCTATTGTAATACCTGTTGGCAATTTATATTACGGGCACAAACCTAGTCAAGCTGATACACGAATTTTTTTCATGCCTTTTTCATCTGTACTAGAACTATTGTTAATTTAAAATAAACTTCGGTTGAAAATTTTACTGTAGTAAGGAAAAGCCGAGTACTACCCTACGACACAAATAAATTTGCCATTGTTCTGTTCCGCTTTGGACAATCAGGAACCCTCTCAGCAGAACTCGATTAGCTGTTATAGTTTTTTTTAACCATTCACATCGGAATTACACTGAAGCGGGTAGCATGGCAGGTAGCGAGAGGGAAAACACAAAGTGATCACTCTGTGTTTTTTCTATCTGTCCGTGCTCTTTTGTCTTGCTGCGTGTAATGATTCTCTCCAAATTATCACAAAAACGTGTCCGAACAAAGGCAGTCAACTTGGCCGCAAGCAATTAGCTTGCTGCAGGTCTAGATTTTGTTCAAAACATCGTGATGACTCACTGCTGGTTAAATATTCAGACGCGTGAAAAGTAATATACAAGGTATGATATTGGTAGTTCGGCACTGGGCACTCTTGCAATAACAGAAGATGGAGGGGGAAAATATGAACCCTGAATTATGTAATTTATGAAGGAGCACCGCGCAGCGCTTTTGGGTCAAAAGGGGAGTCAAAGAAGTTAGCGCCAAAGCCACCTTCTCAAGAAATGAGTACACCCTCCGCCACGCATATTTTCAGGCCAAGCAACCTCTTAAAAAACAACTCAGTGACAGTTCAAATCGAACCTAGTACCTCCTAGATTGTAGTTGAACACTGTAACCGCTCGTCTACTGGCGCAGTGCTTGAGTTGAGAGCTTGCCACTATACCATTTACCCTATTGCTTATATAACGTCAATGATTCGAATGATGCCAAATGCAAAAGGTCCGGAGAAACTGGGTCAAAAAAGAAAAAAAATATTTGGAATACGTTCGCCCAAGGTTACTAGAAGGTAGAAATGACCAAGTGTGCCTGTATAGCCGTGCACTATTCAAATTGTTCATTACTGCCATGATGTTTGGATAGCCGGCTCTAACGTAGGCTACCTTACCATATTTTGCCAAATAAAACTACAAAATAATAATATCTCGGCGTGTTACAACGCTAATCAACCATTCTGAACTCACTGTCACTATCGTGTCACGTTCACTAATTGAATGCCCAGTTTGTTTCCATTATTGCTATTCAAGGAAGATTTTGCTCAATAACTCACAACTCTCACAACTAGCATTGATGCTCACATTTAAAGACAGTCACACTACAGCCGCTGTATGACTATGCACCGCACGGGGTGCGCAGTCCTTGAGCGGCCATGGTCACACTTCATCTCACTTTCTGTGTGGCTGTCGCTCACATAAAACGCGTACTCCACATGTTTATGCTCTGCAAGCATCCGACGCTGCTTTGCGGAAACTTTTCTAAGGCAACATTTTACGTCTAGCTATAAAACACTCTCCCGTTCACCACTATACCGTGTTCGATTATACCGTACTAGTTGAGTAGCAGCGCAGCTTCATTAAAATGTATGGTAACTGGTCGCGTTAAACAGGGGAAAACATTTGGGGCACATATTCAAACATTGCATGCATCGATTTTTGCGTGGTTTCATTGATGTGGTCACCTGGAGTGTTGTTCACTTGTACTTGGCGAGATATTGCATGCATTATTGCTTGAGGCCATCGAGCGATTTCTTGAGGCTAGACTGGAGGACGTGGTAACGCTTACGGAAAACTCTTTGACTCGTATGGGACTCAGGTGCTCCTCTGAAAAGTCGGAGTTGTTAATCTTCAAATCCAAGACGTTAGGTCGTAGACCGAAGAATTGGGTACCGGAAGTTAACACTTGCATCACAGTTCGTACTAGCAATGGGTCATTGATACCAAAAGTAGATGCTGTTACGGTCCTTGGTTTCATAAATGAAGCAAACGGATCGAATAATATCACTATTCAGCGTATTACCAAGAAGACACAGGAGGTCATAAGATTTATCCGAAGGCTAACAGGCATAGAGGATTAGAAAAAGAAGGTGCGATGCGCTTGGTTCACGCATTTATTTTGTGCCATTTTTAGTACGTAGCTGCAATGCTAAATTGGAAAAAAAGGGGAGAAAGACAAATTGGAAGCTTTCCTTGGAAAAGCCGTTAAGACGGCGCTCGGTTTGCCTGTGAGTACGTCAAATAACATGTTGTTGCAGCTGGGTTCACATAATACTCTTGATAGAATTACCGAGGCTTAGAATATAGCACAGAGAGAGCAGTTGTTGGGTACGCCAGCTGATAGGTATATTTTACAGTGAATCAGCGAATTGGTGGCGACTCGTGATGGTGCGCGCCTATACGAGTTAACCATGGACATCAGGGTTAATATCATGGTTCGTCTGTTTCTGCGAAATGTGCACACTGTGCATAATGTAAGGAGGCGAAGGGCGAGAGGTAGGGTTTTGTTGCGGGATGCAAAGGATCAGGAGGAAGAGTCTGCGTTTGTTGACACAGCATGTATTAACGGTAAAGATGCTTACTCGGTGGTGGTAGTAGATGGGAAAGGGAGTGCTCGAAATGCCGCTTCCGTTTATACGAAAGATCCGGGGGTCGCTGAGCATGTGGCTATTGCCCTAGCACTCATGGATTCGGAAAGGGATTTAGTATTTAGTGACTCTCGCTCTGCAATTAAAACCTTCTCGAGGGGAGTTATTAGCGAACTGGCTTACAGACTGCTGCAGGGTAAGGACATCACTCCGCATACTATTACTTGGTTTCCGGCTCACATGGGGTCAGTGGAAGGAGCCCCACGTAACCTCAACGAGGTGGCGCACAGGCAGGCACGAGGATTAGTGTGCCGTGCAATCGCTGAGGCGGCTGAATCTCCCGCTCCGGAGTTTAGGGACAAGCATTTGACGTTCCACGATATAACCAAATATTATTACCTTTAGCGCAGAAAATTCCACTTGCCACATTCTAGACTTGACAGGCCACAGGCAGTTACAATAAAACTTCTGCAGACGCGGACGTACCTCAACCCGGTCGTCATGAATAAAATTAACCCGGACTGCGGGGTTTCGATTTGTCGCAGTAAGTGTGGGGGCTTGCCCAATTTCGAACACATGCTCAGGCGCTGCTTTGCAATGGCCGGTGCGGCTTCTCACGGTGAACAGTGGTGGCAGCGAGTGCTGCACGGCGACGCGCTGGTGGGCCAACTCAGGGCTGTCCAGAGGGGCAGAGAGGCTTGGCCTCTCTGTCCCGACGTGGGAGCAGCCAGAATCAGCTCTAGAAATATCCTCAGGGCTTCAATAAAGTTCTCCATACCATATCGAGCAATTCTTTTTTTAGCTACAGTCATTAATGAAACGCGAGCGCTTGGCTTTGCACAGCACACCCAGACGTCTGTTACAACGCAGCGCCGCGTAAGCGCTGTAGCAGATGCTCGCGGAACTGAAGCTGAGATGCAACAATCATTGGCTCTCATCGTATACTCTCGATGCTAGAGGCTTTGCCTGCTACCTTTGTAATATCAGCAAACACATGTTTTTCTTTCTCGTTTCATCGGCTATCATGTGTTCTTACCCTCTTAAGTGCCGAATAAGTTAAATTCGCACCCGCGTTATAGTTGTCCCCCGAGATAAGAGAATTCTAGGCTAAGATAACGTGCAGCCAAGAGAAAGCTTTGTGAATACGCCCCGAGTTGGCCGTCATGTCACCAATAGATTTGAAACTTTGGGAACCATGAGCTTTAGAAACCTACGCTGAAGTAATAACCATCATTACAATGGAGTTGTCAGCTTTCATCAATGCACTACTACTTAAGCGCTCCTTCTCCCGCTAAACATGCAAGACGCAAATATTGAACAGTCCTATATTAACATATAGATATCCGCTGTTTCCTTGTTTATTCTTCATTCATGAAGTCATATATCGCTATTCAAAACATTTCCAGTTCTTCGCGCTGTCATTCTCTCTTTCTTGTGCGCTTTCTAATCTTAAGCATCTATTGTCGTGTGCATCTTCTACCTACTTGGAAAACTTTCTGAAGAACTACAGTGAACTTCCACTTGAGTGAACTTCAACACTCTAAGAACTGAAAGAGTGCTGGTCTTTGTGCGAGTATTTTGTTGTTCCACATTTCCCGTTCTTTTCCAATGTAAATCACCTCTTTTTGAGGCAGGGTAGGGTATAGTGATTCTCTCAGAAAGGCTCATAGTACCACACGTCAACGAGGTAACTGCCCGAAGCAGAGTGGCATACACTTTCCTCCTCCCCCAAAGAGAGTTGATGTGCACCTCCCGAAAGAAAAAGTGGCTGAAGTCAGGCAAATATTTGGCTCTTTACTTGTTTTCGACAGTTTTCCTCGCGCACAGACCATTATATTGGTCATATATGAGCACTACGACAAAAAAAGAAAAAAAGTAAAAAAAAACTTCGAGTGTTACTCGAACAGGAAACCTCTAGAAGAAACCGGATCGGGAGACCTAGACACAACTGCTACACCGCGCTGAATTTTTGTTGCATCGTTAATACGTTTTATACACCTATGCCTATGCCATACATCACACACCTGCGTTTTCAGGGCTGGCTGCATTTACTGACGCACCTACCTTTAACTATTTCATTGTGTCTAATCTACGAAGCATTTCATCACTTGCCCCTCAAGGCTCCAGCATTTCTCTTATCTTCGTGATGGGTTCAAGAAAATCGGCGTCAACCGATTGCGCTTGGGGATAAGCGTTTTGTATATCCCTGCGTGTCCTCCACATGTTATAAATATCTCTAATGGGCATTGCACACTCAGAGAAAGGTAGAGTACAAAGCACTTTCACTATGTCCCTGCATACAGAGTGAAAATTTATTTCACTTTATCCGATGATTAGCGAGAGTAAAAGAACATTTTAAAGAGTAACTTGGCTGTTTCACTCCTGCAACATTTACTCACATTTCCTTCACTCTAAAAACTCTGGAAGATACTTTAGAGTGAAGCTTTTAAAGTGAAGTTAGAGGTGTGACAAGAATAGCTCACTTAACTGAAATTTCACTCAAATGAATATTCGATAGAATACAAAACAAAGAACTGCTAAAATAAAACTAAAAATAAAAGAAAACATGGTTGATCGTCGTTTTATAAAATCGGTACAACCCGAAGGTAAAACGTGTCTTCACAAAGGTGGTTCAGCGTTTATGGTGCATTTTTTCGCTACAAGGGCGAAAAAGTGTGATTGCTACAGAAACACTTAGAAAAGTCACGCAAAGAACACTAACCAGCTTTAGATTTCCAGCGCGCCCCTGTAAGCACACTTGAAAGTGGCAAACACAGGATGAGCACGGACTAACAACTGCGCCACCTCGACACTTGGGGCACGCCATGCAAACAGAAAGACGGACGAAAGGAATGCGCAAGTTTAGTTTGGACAAGCAAATAACTGTAACAATTCTTACTTCTTAGTGTGTGGAGAGCGTGCTCCTTTCGTAAACGCGACCATGACAACAAGAGAATTGGCCTTCAAGCTCTCCTAAATCAAGAGTCTGATAAGCGCGCGTGCAGGCGACACTCCGCTCCGTGGAGGTGGTGCGCATAGAGGTGACGAGCGCGTCAAGCGCGTGCCAGTCGCGCCATCTCGCCACTGGTAACAGAAACACGCTGAAGATGCAGGGCTCTGAGGACCACCAAACGGTGTAGGGTGTATATTAGTTACTTGCCGTGAACAAATTTGGCCACGCATTTTTTGTGGCTCAGCGGCTAGCACAGCGTGCTGGAGATCGCGAGGCCGCTGTTTCGACGCCCCGTAACGGAACTTCATCTTCGGGCATTTTCTGTTAGTAAATATTTCGCAATAGCAGAAATACGTAAGCAGATGCGTGGGGAACCCCGGCATAGAACACTTTCGTGTTAAAAACGTCAGACAATGGGCAGTGTGCCTTCATAACTGTTCATAAAGTCACGATGATGTGATCACGTTGAAATCATCCGTTTCAACGCGAACGGGCAAGAGCAAAACATAAGGCGGTGCCCCTGAACGAAAGGTCTTGTTCTGCGACATCAACTATTGGTACCTGCTTTCATTTCATTCTGCTTGCTTATATATACCGAGCACTTAAATTGTGAACATAATTGCTCCAAAAATATAACACAAAAATTTTGGTGGTATGTAGAGCACGTCTTAAGTAAAGAGGATGTTTTCGATAAACATAATTTATATCGACGTTTATAAAGACAACTTTTCGTGCTTCAGCCACGTGGCTATAAGCCGTCGCTGCACATAAAGTAGCTTCACGACGTTGAAGGACGTTGAATTTTGTTGGTTCTTCAGCTTTTTTGTGTTGTGACTGAGCGCTGACAACGTTGTTCGTAAGGTTTATTTTTGTACGGCAGCCGTGACGCGTTTCTTAATTTCTGAAGTCAGCTTGAGGATCCCTCAGTATATCAATGAACACTGTAAGGGATGAGGAAAGATTGAGATTCCCACAAAGACTGCAGTGAAATGAACTTGGAAGGTGTAACTATGTTTGCGCCGAAATAAAAAGGACAGCAGAGATAAGGACGAGCGCAAACTTACAACGAAGTTTACAGATACGTTACAACCAAGCAGGGGAATCAACGTGGCCACTACAATATTGCCGCGCACGAAACAAAGAACGAAGACGATGTGCGCGCCAACAGTCTCGTGAAAAGGGGGACTGAAGAAGACGACGTGCTTTTGTTTTTGCTCGCCTGCTCTTGGCTCCTTCATAAAAACACACGCCGTCGGTTCTTGGACTCAACGTCTCGGTGCACTGCTTACGTTGAACCGCGACACTGGTGGAGGTGCTGGGTTGCAAGCCTGCCGATGCTCAAGACCCCATCTGGGAGCCGTTCATCAAGTCCCGACACGCAGCCATCTGTTACGACACCAGTGCACCGCTTCAGTCGGCGGTTGGCAGGCCTATCTCCTGAGCTGACCTCCTTCGACGAACATTCTACCAGGCATTACGTACCTCTACCAATGGCCTCCGCTAGCCAGCCACAGTTGGTCCAAGGGATACAAGGCAGCCCCGTTTCCAATCCAACCCAGGTAACACTTCTTCAGCCACTTGTGCCTGATCGCTTCAGTGCTGCCCCACACGAAGATGTTGAAGATTGGCTTGAGCATTACGAACGCGTTGCCGACATCAACCAGTGGAATGCTCAACAGAAGCTTGCCCGCACATATTTCACTCTCGATGACGGCGCTCACACGTGGCTTGAGAATCGAGAAGGCCGTATATCCACATGGGATGACTTTCGTCAGCAGCTGATTGACACCTTTGCTAGCGTCGACCGTCGTGAGCGGGCTCAGCAGTTGCTCGAGTTAAGGCTTCAAAAACCTAACGAAACTGTGGCAATGTTTGCTGAAGACGTGACGCGCCTCTGTCGTCGGGCTGATCCCAACATGTCCGAGCAGAAGAAGTTGCGCTACCTTATGCGTGGCGTGAAAGAACAACTGTTCGCTGGACTTCTGCGCAATGCCCCAACTACCGTGGCCGATTTTATAAGAGAAGCCACTGCCATTGAGCGTGCTCTGCACCAAAGATCGAGGCAATATGATCGCTCGTCCACTACCACCCCAATCAATGCCGCTTCAGTGACTCTGGACAATCAGGGCTCCCTACGGCACCTTATCAGAGATATTGTCCGCGAAGAAATGCAGAAGCTTTGGAATCCTCCATTGGATACACCAGTGACCGCCGTTGCCGCAGTCGTTCGTGACGAACTTAGGCACGCTTTTTCAGCAGCTGATCTCGATCGCGATCAGCGTCAACTGAGTTACGCCGATGCTGTCCGCCGACCACCACCCGTCCAGCCCATTACATCATACTACCAGCCACCTACACCTGCACCTTCGTCGCAACCATTGCAGGAAGCTTTCAGACGTCAGCCCATGTCTCCGATGTCTCCATGCCACCAGCCACCACTTGCCGCGCCTTACTCACCACCACGAGAGGACATAAGACGCCCACAATTTCGCAGAACGGACGCTTGGCGCACCGTCGATCGGCGACCTCTCTGCTTCAACTGTGGTGGTGCCGGCCATATAGCTCGCTATTGTTGGTACCGCGACACATCGCTTCGCCCGTCTCGGCCAGGGTACGACGGTCGCCGCACCAATGACGACTACATTGTTCGCCATGACGACCCTGCTTTTCGAGGACCTTCAACAACGTGGTCTCCCTATCACGAGTCGCCTCCTCATCGCCAGCCCAATTCCGCCCACAGGTCACGCTCTCCATCCCCTGCTCAGACATCATCACCGAATCGACGTACTTTCGCTGACCTTCGGGCAACAAGGTCGCCCAGCCCTTACCGGGGAAACTAAAGGCGGCGACCTCTCGGGGTAAGGTCGCAGCCCGACCACAAGACGATAAAAAGCCCCCAGTACTGCCGCGACAGAACGACTTGACGCCAACGAATATTAACAACGACGAAATGGTGAGCGCCGACCTCAATGTAATTATTGACGGAGAGCAAGTGACGGCCTTAGTCGATACGGGTGCTGATTTTTCCATAATAAGTCGGAAGCTGGCTGATCATCTTAGGAAAGTAAAAACGCCATGGACAGGACCACATATAAGAACAGCGGGTGGTCAATTGCTGCTCCCCACAGAAAGATGCACAGCAAGAATCAGCATAGGAGATTCTTCTTTCGTCGCGACTTTCATTGTTCTCCAAGAGTGCTGCAAAGATTTAATTATAGGAATGGACTTTCTCAGGGAGCATGGCGCAATAATCAACATCCCGGACCGCGTGGTTTCATTTTACGAGAGTGCTCGTCTGACGGATCATACATCACCAGAGCACAAATCCTTTCGTCTCAAAAGACCACAATATAGTCGTGCCGCCTCGATCGTGTATCCTCGTTTCAGTAGCATGTGACGTACCGTTCGACGGTGAAGGAGTCGCCGACCAACTAACCTCGCTGCTTTTCACTCACGGGATTTCCGTAGCACGAGGAATTGTCAATGTCACCGACGGCCGAACGAACTTGCTGTTGACCAATTTCACCTCCGAGCGACGACACCTTCCAAAAGGCACAACGTTGGCACATTTCGACGAGATCGCAGATGTTCATGACTGCTTTTCAGCACTCGAAGCAACACCTGCACAAGACCCACGTGACCTAGCACCTAACCTTGACGTCAGCCCTACTTTAACTCAGCAACAGCGGGAACGCCTGCTTGTGCTGCTAGACGAGTTCCACGACTGTTTTGTGTCGACCTCGAAAGTTGGCCGGACGTCCTTGACCAAGCACCGAATCATCACAGAGGACACGGCTAGACCAATCCATCAAAATCCGTACCGTGTGGCTTCAAAAGAGCGAGAAGCGATAGAACAGTAGGTAACAAAAATGCTTGAAGACGACGTCATTCAACCGTCGAAAAGCCCCTGGGCATCACCTGTTGTTCTAGTGAAAAAGAAGGACGGCAGCCTGCGTTTCTGTGTGGACTATCGAAAGCTAAATCAGGTCACAAAAAAGGACGTGTACCCGCTTCCTCGCATAGATGATTCAATTGACAGGCTTCGAAACGCACGTTACTTCTCTTCCATGGACTTAAAGAGCGGATATTGGCAAATTGAAGTAGACCCCAGGGATCGTGAAAAAACCGCTTTCGTGACGCCAGACGGACTGTACGAATTTAAGGTTTTACCATTTGGCTTGTGCTCCGCTCCTGCTACTTTCCAGCGTCTAATGGATACCGTTCTCTCTGGCCTTAAATGAAGAACCTGTCTAGTATACCTTGACGACGTCATTGTGTTTTCTACAACGTTTGACGAACACCTTGAACGATTGCAAATGGTCTTGCAGGCGATACGGGCCGCAGGCCTGACGCTCAAGCCGGAGAAATGTCACTTCTGCTTTGAGGAACTGCAGTTTCTTGGCCATGTCGTCAGTTACGCAGGAGTTCGTCCAGACCCCGAAAAAGTTGCCGCCGTCGCACAGTTTCCAACACCATCAGATAAAAAGACAGTGAGGCGTTTTCTGGGTCTCTGTGCATATTATCGGCGATTTATTCCAGATTTTGCGCGCATTGCGTCACCTTTAACTCGTCTCACGAGGGATGACGTTGCATTTGTTTGGGGCGACGAACAGGAAGATGCTTTCAGTGACTTGCGGCAACGTCTACAGACGACCCCCGTGCTTGCCCATTTTGATGACACAGCCCCTACAGTGCTCCATACTGACGCCAGCAATGTTGGCCTCGGAGCTGTGCTTGTACAGCGCCAGGATGACGAGGAAAGAGTGATCGCTTACGCAAGCAGAACTCTGTCACGCACAGAAGCAAATTACTCGACCACTGAAAAGGAATGCCTTGCCGTGGTGTGGGCAGTTATGAAATTTCGCCCATACCTGTACGGCCGCCCATTCAAGGTTATCAGTGACCACCATTCGTTGTGTTGGTTAACAAGTCTGAAAGATCCTTCCGGGCGATTGGCACGCTGGAGCCTTAGACTACAGGAGTTTGATATAACGGTGGTGTATAAGTCGGGAAAACGACACACGGACGCCGACTGCCTATCTCGATCACCAATAGAGTCAGCTGCTGCTTTTGATGAAGAGACAGCGTTCCTTGGAATCCTCGACACGTCAACCATCGCAGATCACCAGCATGACGATCCTGAGCTACTTGGCTTGATTAATTATTTAGAAAGACGAAGCCAGAATGCACCCAAAGCCTTTACAAGAGGACTATCGGCGTTCTGTCTGCGAAACAATGTCCTTTACAAAATGAACTTCTCGTCAGACGGGTCCACCTACCTGCTTGTCGTCCCTACCACTCTTCGTTCTGAGGTGTTGCAAGCGTGCCACAACGAGGTAACATCTGGACATTTAGGCTACACGCGCACACTGAGCAGAGTTCGAGGGAGATATTACTGGCCTAAACTCACCGCTACCGTAAAGCATCATGTTCGGACCTGCCTCGATTGCCAGCGGCGCAAGTCACCTCCAACGAAACGAGCCGGTTTGCTACACCCTGTCCAGATCCCGACAACGCCGTTTGACCAGATCGGAATGGACCTTTTGGGCCCACTCCCCACGTCTAGTGTTGGCAACCGTTGGGTTATAGTGGCGACCGACTACCTTACTCGCTACGCCGAGACAAAAGCCATCCAGAGAGGCACAGCAGAGGAGGTAGCCCGGTTCTTCATAGAGAACATTGTGCTGAGACACGGTGCGCCATCGATCGTTATAACAGATCGCGGAACCGCATTCACGGCCGCGCTTTTAGATCATGTGTTGGTGCTCAGTGGTACTATTCATCGCAAGTCGACAGCTTACCATCCACAAACCAACGGGTTGACCGAGCGACTTAACAAAACTCTGGAAGACATGCTTTCAATGTATGTGGACTTCGAACACAAAAACTGGGACGAGATTCTCCCTTACATAACGTTCGCATACAATACTGCGAAACAAGAAACCACACGGATGACCCCATTCAGCCTTGTTTACGGACGAGAAGTAAGAACGATGTTAGACGCGATGCTGCCACACGAATGCGAAGACAACGAAACGAGTGCTGACGCGTTTACTCAACGCGCAGAGGAAGCCAGGCAGCTCGCTCGTCTGCGAATATACAAACAGCAAGAGTACGACGCAGGCCGCTATAACCAACGTCATACACCTGTAACGTACGAAACCAGGGACAGGGTATGGGTGTGGACGCCTGTACGAAGACGGGGACTATCCGAAAAATTGCTCAGAAGGTACTTCGGACCTTATCGAGTGCTGCGACGACTAAGTGACGTTACCTATGAAGTCGTCCCGGATAGCCCAAACTGTTCCAGGCGTCGCCAGCACCGACCTGAGCTTGTGCACGTAGTGCGCATTAAGCCATACGTCAGCGAGTGACTCTGCGAGGCACCGTCGCTTCTACAAAGTGACTTCTTGCGCAAAAAACTGTCTCAGCTATAGCATCGGGGCGATGCTCTTTTAAGGGGAGGCAAATGCCGCGCACGAAACAAAGAACGAAGACGATGTGCGCGCCAACAGTCTCGTGAAAAGGGGGACTGAAGGAGACGACGTGCTTTTGTTTTTGCTCGCCTGCTCTTGGCTCCTTCATAAAAACACACGCCGTCGGTTCTTGGACTCAACGTCTCGGTGCACTGCTTACGTTGAACCGCGACAATATTTATTACTCTGAAAGACAAAGGCTCAAGTGAAGTGCGTGATTCAAGAGCAGTGTAAACTGCTCAGCTTCATGAATAATCATTGCCAAATCGAGCTGGTCCACACATAGCCCAGCAGTGCAAGAGGTCTCGTAACACTTCGCCTCTACGAAGACTGTTACAATGGGAACAGAGAAAAAAGATCTTTTAGAAATTTCGGGTAAGCGTTTTTCGAAAAGTAGTTGCAGTCGTTTTTGTGTATTTTGATTTGCGGTGTAGCGCTGCTCAGAAAGTGTCTTGTCTTTTTTTTTTCTAGAATACGTTGCATCAAATGCTCTCCTCATCCGAATATCTTAATGACCTTCACTGCATACTCCTAAAAGTGTGCCTGAACATGTGGTATCTCTTTGTCTATATATATATATATATATATATATAAGGCAATAATTTATCAGTTAATACCACCGTCGCGGGCTATGTACGTGGTTGTGTCGTTGTTCTGTGTTAGAAAAGTTTATGGTGTGTACATCCCAACTGTCCTATCGTCGTATTGTTTTGCAGCTCAGACGCATTTGCACTAATGCACGGAAGTCTATGCCCGTCGCGAGTGTCAACAGTTAACACTGATGTTTTAATAAAGCCAGGGTGTCATACTGCTGTCTTACGACAAAGAGGACTGGCTAGAGCTAGCACAGTCTTCTTTGTCGTCTTCTTTAGACAAAAAGTCTGATGCTCAACCTGTCCTATTTCCATATCAGTAATAAGTTACCTAGTATGATTTAAAAGGTTAGTGAACCTCTTAGTATGAGGTAAAAAGCAAATAAGCATGATCTGCGGTATGGTTCAGTGGCAAACTGTGCATCCTTCTCAGTTATGAAGTTTTTTTTTTTTTTCGGACGACCACAGGGATAGGCGCGTCGCATCGCCTTGCAGACGACTTGCAGCTAACGCGGTCACACGTCCACGCGGGAGCTGCCAGCCGCTACGACCTTCTGAGTTTGGTTGTTATACAACATGTATGCTTGCTTTTTTTTGTCTAGTACTAAGAGCCTGTAGTCTCTGTTTACCAAAACACCCCTTGTGTTGTTTGGCAGGGAATTGCGTATGGTTTCCAGGAGCGACATCGAACCGCAGGCGTCGTAGTCTCCGAGTGCTCTTTATACATACTACCACTTTGCATCCCGCCGTTCTCGCCATTGCTCGAAATACAAGTTATTTCAGTTTTTTCGTTTTTTATTATAAAGCTTCTTTCTCCTCAATACTTTCAACGACACTTTTCTTGGAAGATTTCATCTGCATTTCCAGGGAGTGCCCGGCGTACTCTTTCGCGTCCCCCTCTTCTATACATTCTCGCACGAAAATTGAATTCCAGTCTTTCCTCTCGCGCAGAATGGATCTGGCATGCCAGGCGGCTCTACTTCGATTTACGAACGCACAGCGCCAACTCTGATTGTCGTATCGTCCCAAGGGCACCGTGTGCCATTTACTGCCAAAGGCAGGAGGTGCAAGCAAGAAAGGTTACGCGCTAGATAGCGCTGAAACCGCGGTGTTCCTGCAAACACCGCGGTTTTGTTTTTCAAGTTACACGTTATCCGTAAGATGTGTGTGCTTCATTCTTTTTCGTCAAATTTTATTAAAAAATTTCCCATGAACATTTAAACGAGAATTCAAAGTGCGTCGAACGTCGACAGGGCCCTCAATGTGTCCTGTTTATATTTCCATCTAGCGAAAAACGTACTACTTGAGGGGATTTTTGTGCGCTGTTTCACTGTAGGTTGCCTACGCGTCCCGTAAGATTATGTTGTGTGAACGTACTAGAATGCGTGACACCAGCACTTCAGTCGTTTTGTTTCTCGGCTCTTCTACTGCTTAGTTCAAGACTGACTCTAGCAGGGAAATCTGATTGAAATTATGTAGGACTCTTAGAAAGGAAGGATCAAATTCTGGTTGAAAGTGCCGATAGGCTAGCCATTGCACACTGTTGATAGCATTACCTGTTACCGATCACATTTGGTTGTCCTCCCATAGCACATGTGATGTGTGCACTAAAAGAAGCCGAGTTTCTTTGCAACGTACAAGCGTTTTACCATCGACCGAGCCTGAAAAAAGTTTTTAATTGCTGCGATGAAATGAATACAAAAAACTGGCAGTCTTCTCGGACAGGCCTGCCTTCTGTACTCCGCGTCTGCCACACGCTCTAAAGGGCTGTCATCTGCAGAGCGCTTTCAATGGAGTTAAAATTTGACTTCTGATAAGTGTCTCAAGCAGCATAAATATACAATAAAAGCTTCTCGAACGTTGTATACATTTCAAGTACAACGAAACAGAACATTTACGCATTTGCCGTCAGACTTACATTCAACTCTTGCTACGCTTATCAACGCTCCTGCAATGCGAAGATGTATATCATTGGACCCACGCACGTGGGCATGCCTGTTATACATAAATGATGGCCCCATCACAATGCCTTTGGAGGACCAGCAGGGCGAGACCATTCTCTTAAGCGATGACCCTCACGGCCACACAGGCTGGTGGAGAAAACTAACGCTGCAGTGATAAGCAGTGGTTGGCCAGATTAGACTGCCTGCCGCATGCTAGAATTTGTGTAAATAAAGTTGTATGTAGTGTAAATAAAGTTGTTTTGCCAAGAAACTTGGCAGTGCTACATTGGTGCCGGCACGTTAATGAACGCCAGGTGGTTGAAATTTCCGGAGCCCTCCACTACGGCGTCTCTCATAATCATATGGTGGTTTTGGGACGTTAAACCCCACATATCAATCAATTACATTCGTGCCGAATTAAAGTTCATTTAAAAATAAATCATGTTTTGCTGTTCTGCGTGGCGTTCGCTTATTCCAGTCACTCGCCTGAAAACGAATCTCCAGACGTAGCAGCTACATTAACCAGCGCCACCTGCCGTTAGTGCGCGGCCGCCGACTAGCAGCGGTAGAGCGAAAGTAGCGGGAGCCACAGCAGCAACAACAGTCACAGAACAATTTTCGGCTAGCTTCATTCAGCTGGGACCCACTAGATGGCATCACCTATCCAATCTATTCAGGCGAAAACGAAACTTTTAACCACTCGCGCCATTTCTATAATTAACAGCCAGCATTTTTTTCTATGAATTAAACTCAAACGGGCAAGCAGCAGTTCAATACGTGTTGTTTGGCACAGAAAACTCTTTTTTTTACGGCAGCTAGTTTGATTACCAGTGCGCACAGGGCCTGTGGAAGGTGCATAGTAAATTCCAAAACATTTCACGCACACAACTATTCATGCTTTTGCAAAATCCGTGATAAGAGCGCGTGAAAAAGGAGTTCAATTCAAGATAGTTGGCAAGATTAGAAAAGAATACATGCTCGAGAGGTTTACATGAAATGCTGATGAGTGAAATTGGTTGGTAATTAAACGGAGAATGCTTGTTACCTGATTTATGAAGTGAAATCCCCCTCCCTATCTTCCAATCAGCCGGGATGGAACCCGTGTCAAGCGACTGTTGAAAGATTTTGGTTCGTATGTTAGAACTGTAAACACTCGTGCTCTTCAGAATCTTCGTGCTAATTGTGTCGCAACCAGGGGGAGAAGAAAGTCTTAATTTATTCATGAGGCATTCTATGCCACTCGGATCAATTATTATCGGATGCATTGGGGACGGATTACGACACTGCGTGATCGATGGCAAAAAAACTGCTCAGTGATGAAAAATTGGAAACAAAAACTTTGTGAAGGATAGATGCACAATTTTTAGGGGCTATAACGTTTCCTGCGTCATATCTGAGGTTTATAGTGTTATCGTCTCTTGAATTTATGACGCGCCAGAATTTTGCAATGTCTATTTGAAGCGTAGATGGGAAGGTGTTTTTTAAAAAGTTTTCTTTTGCGCTGCGAGGTGCAGCAATATATTAATCTGAAACTGGTTTATGCGCGTTCCAATGATTAACACAAGGACAACGTTTCGCTGATATATACACAGAGACGTTTTTTTTATTGGACAGACGTTTTATGTGATTATTATACCATGGAGCCGATTTGTTTGACGTTATGGAGAGAATCGGCACAAATTTGTCAAGTAAGGCTTTACCCTTGTCATAAAACAAACCCCAGTTGCCTTGAACGTCACGACTGTCAAAATTTAACAGATACTTGTCGACAAAATCGGACAGTTCACTGTATATTGCAACGAAATTGGCGCGTTTGAAGTCACGATTGCTTTTACGCTTATTTTTGTGTTTAGGCCGCGACAGTTTAAGTTCGAAAGTTACAACGGAATGATCGCTCAAGCCCTGTAACGCAGCTGAATCATAAACAAGATTTGGATAAGTGGTGAGTAATAAATCAAGGGTATTGGCGGCAGAAAAAGTTCTTCCGGTGGGTTTTTTGATGAGTTGAGAAAAAGATAAAACGCCACAGTAATCTAGGAACTCTTGTGCGAGCATAGATGAAGGGTTCATGCTGGGTGGATCACACCACCACATTACATTAGTCATATTAAAATCACCGAACAGGAACAAATGTAGCGAGAGGTAACGTGAACTAATGCTGTTGGTTACATCATGCAGTGTGGTCACAAAGCTGTCTGAAACTGTGGGTGGCCGATAGCAAACTCCGATTACGATATGCGGCTGTTTTATTTTAATATTGGCCCAAACAATCTCGAGTTCACTTGAAACTTCAATGCGCTACGACGAAAGCGCGTTAGAAATAGCCAGCAAAACACCACCACACTTCCGCAACCAACGATCACAACGATAAAGAGAGAACTTTAGGAAGCACAGTTCACTATCATCTATTTCTTTTACTTTCACTAGTTTTGAAGCTTTTCACGGCTGTAGTACACTTCTGACTTTTCTACCCGTAAAGTGATCTTCAGGGGCTTTCCTCTACTTAATATTCTTGTTTCGTTTTCTTTGTATCTATATTATTTGTTAACCAATGGTAATGGTTCGTCGAGTGTTGCATTATCAAATAAAAAGTATTCTTGAAAAATGCTCCAGTCCTGCTTGTTTTGTCCCTGCTGTCTTCTTCGACACAAGCCGTATCTTACCAAGTATATGAAATGACGAATGGCCACTCCCTTTACGGTTCTGCAGAAGACCCAGAGTGTTAAATAAAAATTGGCCTGAATCTACATGTTACACTGTAAATGTCGTCGAAGGACGATAGTCTTGCATCTGTAGAGAGTGAATAAAACGTTTGTTCGATATTCTGCACAAGAAAATCAAGAAAATCGGTGAATGGTATTCTTAAGGCACTGCGATAGAGTGCCTCGAGCGTGTAATGAAGGCGAACAAGCGCATCTAGGCAAGTTAGACATGAGCGCCATCTGGCAGTTTTCTTCGACAATGAAGGTGTGCGCGACCGCGGAGAAAGATGCGCACCAGTCACGGAGGTGATAAGGTGTAGAATGGAAAGCGACGGGCAGGTGCCACCACCGTGCCGTCGTAGCAAAGCTTTGGAAACACCTTCTCGAGCATCGCGTTGCACTGTCAGTGCAGCGCGTTACACGCTACAGTCCTTAGAGTGTTTTGTGTGTGTCCTCTTCTAGTATACAGGCAGACATACAAACCATAGACATGTTGTTATGGCGCCTCAGATATGCGCAATATTTGCTTTTTTTTAAGTGACAATTGCACAACTATAAACGCTAAACCTTGACAAATATTGGTGGGCGCTGCGGATGGGGTTGGCCGTTTGGTGCCGTTTGAGGTAATGTTAGAGCGGACAAACAGACAAATGGACAGACAGACAGACAGACAGACAGACAGACAGACAGACAGACAGACAGACAGACAGACAGACATATCAAAACTTTTTCGTTGAAGGTCCCCAAGAAAGACTATCGTCTTAAATATCTATTTGACAGGCTCTACCGAATTCATCGGTGTTTATTGCTGCTACTTTCCGTTGCGCAAGTCGCCCTTGAAGCGTTCTACGGCACCTCCAGAGCGCAGGAGGCAAACGGAACGAGCGTCGTAAAATGAAAGTAGCTGACGGGGAAGCGCCACCACTGCGGATTACAACATAGCACATAGTCGCTACCGACTGGTGCCCTTGCTTTTCCGTTTTTGGCGAAACTTGCCTCACCCTCCGAAAAGAGGTATGATGTCTCTCCATCACCTCTCCTCTTTCCTATTCTGTACCCCTGCCTCCTCCGAGCCCTACTTCGTCAAACTTCGATGAGATTGCAGAGAGAGAGAGAGAGATAGCAGAAGAGGTATTCGGGTGGAAGGAGAAAGAAAGAAGAGCGAAGGATGTCTTTTGAGCCTCCTCGCCTGCTGTCTTCCTCGCCATCAATAACGATAGCTACGAAAACTCCCCAGACTAGGGACAAGAGTACCGCCATGCACTCCCGACAGCTCATATTTAGATCATCCCTAGAAGTCCCTCCGCCCGACACACTTGCCTCCTCCAGGTCTTTTTCTCTGGTCTCCGCATCCCTCACAATTTCCTGCGCGAGAGTGTCGGTCCGGCTTGTTCATCAGTAGCGTGAGTAAAGTGGCAAATGAGAACTTCACAAAAATTTCTCTTTTTCGAGCAACAATGCAAAATGGCAGTCACTCTCCTGCGCTAGAGTGTCAGTCTCGGCTTGCTCGTCAGTAACGTGAGTAAATTGGTAAATGAGAACTTCAGAACAAATTTCTCTTCTTCAGGCAACAATGCGAAATGAAAGTCGGCAGACAGTGACTCAATACACAATTGTATCGGGCAAGTTGGTATGAATCCATCTTGGTAGGAAGGGCAGCAACTATTACACGGAACACACACCACAAGCGCTTGTGTTTTGTGTTTCATGTAATAGTAGCGCTTGTGTTGTGTGCTCTGTGTAATCGTTGCGGAGCTTCCTACCAAGATGGCCGACAGTAGACAGCAGGGATGCAGCAGCAGTGTGCCAACAGAAGAAAAGGCACGGAGGCGGAATAAAAAGAAGCATGGTGTTATTATTGGCTCTGTTTCTTCAGCGGTAGAGCGCATATACGAAAAACCATGATTGCACAATTGAAGCGAAGTTATATTATGCCACGTGACCAGAAGTGGTAAGGGGTGCATTCACAAAACCTACATAATTTTTTTAGAACTGCGAATGCTGCTGGCCTGTATTTTTCTTTTTCCAAGTTGGTTTGTTCGTTTGTACACGTACACCTCTGTCACGCTCATCTCTAGAAGATTGCATTACCATTTCTGTCTTTTTGCGGGTCCATACGTGCTACCCGCGCATGCCATTCTGGTTAACCTCTCTGCCTTTCCCTCATTTTATTAGAGAGTTTTAGTGCTGGGTACCCAAGCGGCTTGCGGACGCAGGACGTTGGGGCGGCGGTATTGCACATGCGCGAAACCCCAAAGAGATGCGTCGCAAGATCGCTGGGGCGATGGGGCCATCCGTCCGCGCGGTCCACCTTCGCAAGAACTCACGGTATCCGCACTGCGGATACTCTAGCCGTCGAAATAAAAGAAGCCAAAGTGCGAGCACTTATAGCGGTTACACGGTTTCCGCCAGATTTCCAAAGCTAGGATGGCCTGGAACATAGAAACTAAAAGACATATGCCAGCCCCCGACCAGCTGAATAGGTGGCGCCGTCTAGCGCGGCTATAGTAAAACAGACCACCCCAACTTTGTCGTTGCAGAAACATTGTGCATTGTACATCTGGTGCAAAAACTGTGCAGCGACAAAATTACAAATGAGTAACCTTTTTATTTATTTTCACCTGAAAAACATTACGCGTAAGCTAACACGTTCATGACTGCGGTTGCACGAAGTGTCACAAGATGTCGACACTGTCGTTACAGTAACCTTGTATTTTTCACTTTTTTGCGTATACCAGATTACTGTACACAATAAAAAAGGTGTCCTGAACACTATGTATGTTTATTTAATATATTAAATCATAAAAAGACTTAAATAATACTTACGCGACGAGACGCTATGTCTCTGCGAGCGCGTGTGAACTTCGTGCGGCTTCGCTGGCGTGCGTGCGACCGTGGCGCCAACTAAAAGGCATTCCGGTTGGGTATGAGTTGGGCACGCAACGCCGCGCGCTCCAAAGCCCGCAAGGCTCCAAGAAAATGCGTACCCAGCACTAAAACTCCCTATTCTCTCTCACGCACATACCATTTTGTGATACGAACGGAAGAGTGAATATAAACGCTGCAAGGTACTAATTATGTAATGAATTCGATAATGTATGCCATTTGTAATGATTAATTAGTTGTTTATGCTTGTGGTGATTCAAAAGCCAACGCCATTTTCTTTATACTCTCAGCCGATTGTTGCAGACCGTTTCCCTCTGCCTTCTTCCAGCCAAGTGATAGTTTTTTCCCCTGCAGTGGTTTCGCCTGCCGCGACCTGTCATGCAATGTCTTTCTCATATGACGTCACAAACATCCCCCCCATGAAGTTTGTGGGAAGCTGACTATCACTTAATCTCAGCTGGTAGAGCATCGCATGAGTTATTGGAAGGTCGCAGGCTTCCTTTAGTCACTGCTGAGATGATCATAGGCTGAAAGTTTTGCTCTGCGTGGCACTGTTAATGCTTTCGTATTTCTTCGTTCCTTCTTGATACCGTTGATTCACTTGGCTCTCACCCGGAAGACATCTTCGTCGTCACAATTTAATGCCACATCTAAGGTAACGTTCCAATTCAACGCACCTCATGACGCCTGGTATAGCAACTGATGTATCACCTAACGTTTCCACCTTAATAAATGTTGAGTAATTTCCTGATAATGGAACTGCGCAACGCCTTTCAAAAAGTTTCTTCCTTGCCTTCTTGCACACAGTGAAGGCACGTAGTCTGAATTTTAGAGGCGAAGTTCCTTACGCCGAGGGTCGTATGTCCCGTGTCTTTGTAGTCAGCGCAGTAGCCAGTTGCACTGCATTACATGTCAATAAAAATGGTGTCACAGAATATCCACAGAATTAATGATGATAATTGGGTGAATCGTCCGTGAGTCCGTCTGTGATATCGTGTGCTCATTTCTCCATCCATCCGTCCGTGCGTTTGTCGTGCGTCCGTGTGTCCGTTCATGCGTCCATTGATGCGTCCATCCGTTCATGCATATGTCCGTCTATCCATGCGAACATCCCTGCATCCATACCTTCTTCCGTGCGTCCGTTAATGCATCCGTGCGTGCGTACGTTCATCCGTACGTCTTTCCGTCCATCCGGTACGCTCCGCTCATCATCAATCACCTCCTGGATATGCTGTGATTTTTAAAGACGATAGTCTTTCTTGGGGACCTTCAACGCAAAAACTTTTCTCTCTCTGTCTGTCTACCTGTCTGTCTGTCTGTACATTTGTCTGTTTGTCTACTCTTAACGGCATCGGGTACTTGGCACAGCCGACCTCATTTGCAGCGCCCACCAATGTCGCTCAAGATTCAGCGTTCATACTTGTGCAATTGCCAACTAAAAAGCAATTATTGCACATGTCTGTGGCACCATGACACGTACATATTCTGCATGTGCGTCTTCTCCTAGAAAAGGCACACATAAGTAATTTTAAGGACCGTAGCGCTTATCACGCTGCGCTCACCATGCAATGCGTGCACGAAGCGGCGAGTGTTTCTAACGCTTTGCTAAGAAGAGGCGGTGGGGGCACCTACCCATCGCTTCGCGTTCTACACCTTATCACCTCTGAGACAGGCGCGCACGCCCGTCTCAGAGCCGCGCGCTTCATTTTCCAAGAAAACTGCCAGATGGTACTCATGTCTCACGTGTTACGTGACTTGAGGCGTTCGTTCGCCTCCACTGCTTGCTCGAGGAACTATAACGGAGCACCTCCAGAATACCATTCACCAATTTTCTTGCACAGAACATCAAATATTTTCTTCACTCTCTCCACACGTAAGACTATCGCCTTTCGACGACATTTGCACACTAACATGCCGATACGGGGCCAATTTTTTTTCCTGTAGGAGGGACATGTTAGAGGCCTTTAAAAGCACGAATTTTTATTAGTTGACCTCGCTAAAACACCTTTTTCCGGTCGATTTTTTCTTTCTGCATTTTTTATGCATGTGAAGGGAAATGGTCCCCACCCTGAGACGATCTTTCTTTTCCAACTAGCCGAGCGTCTCACATTTTTTGTGGGTGAAAACAACGGTATACCAAGACAAGCCACCAGTTGAAAATATGGTAGCAAACTGTGCTTTTTAACTAGTTGTTATCATAGTAGTTATGTCAATTGCACTAAGATTTGGTTTAATATAGCCTGTGCTTGACTAAAACTTTAAAACTACTTCAAACCAGTTTACACAATTATATTTGTTTTACTGCCAAGTTACACTGTCCTCTGTTATACTTCTTGCTATATTTATACATAAAGTTTTTTTTTCACTACCTACGTATTCGCGAGATCCACCCTCGCATGAGAGAAGAACTCACCAAATAAGGTGGTGTACCCAGCTCTGTTTGCCCCAGTGTTCAGCACGCGACCCTTGCACTGGTATCGACTTTCACGGTGGTCAGCCCTTACTCGGTGCTGTTAATGATGTAGGTATTTCGAATATTCCGGGAATATCAACGCTTAGAGTGACATGGATTTTATTGAATCTAAACTAATATGGGTGCAGGGAGGGCTTCCCATTTTTGTCTTTGCTTCTTTGCTGGCATCAGAAAAGTGCACAAAACAAGCGCATTCTTATGCTTTCATCATTAGCATAATTCTCGTAGCCTTCTATTTAGAGCCGCAGGTTCTGTCTGGCGAGTCCTCGTCCGTTTGCAAGCTCAGCTCTCCGGTCTCTCAGCAGCACACTGTACGCACTTATGTTACCGCGAGGGCACTTTTTCATTCCTTGTGCTTTCGTCGAAGCGTTGAGGCTCGTGTTTAAGTATAGCTTAGCTAGTGGGCGTCATGCCGCAACAGCCTTTTTTGAGTTCGCACTCGGCAATAATGACTTTAACTATCGTCTTATCAGTGTCTCAGCAGGCAAGCACAAAATATATAAACAGCAATAATAGCCGAGACAAGGCTTCTTCTTTTTTTGTTATTTCTGCTTACTCGTCATGGCTTTTTTCTTGCGCATCCACCTATTCTCGAATGAGTAAGAACGAAATCTAATTTGGAGAGAAAAGTATGGCGATTCTTGCAGCTCCTCGAAGTCAATGCCGATCACGGAGCCACTCCATGCTCTGCGTGGCACCAATAGCAATAGGTGTTATAAGTAGCTCACCTTTAGCAGGCTGAAGGGATTACGTTTAGTGGCGGCGTCTTATTATTATTATTATTATTATTATTATTATTATTATTATTATTATTATTATTATTATTATTATTAATATTATTATGTGTTGGGGATTGACGTCCCAAAACCACATTATAAGAGACGCCGTAGCTAGCGAAGGCTCCGGAAATTTCGACCACCAAGGGTTTTTTAACGTGCAGAGTCAGCTGGAAGTTGCTGGCAGCGGAGGGAGGTTTCTCTGATTTTCATCTTCAATCACACGCTTCACAAGATATTTTTCTGAGTTATTTCCTTTTTGTGACATTCATTTATGCACACACACGTATACTTGCAAGCGACATGACGGTGACATGCTTGCTACTACAGTGATGTACATAGTCTATTGCAGCAGTGCAGACATCACTTTCCACACGCCGCTACGTTCCCGTATTGGCCAAACCGAACCGTAATACTGCGGAAAGTGCGAGAGCTGCTGAACAGCCAGCCAGGACGCTATCACGCTCTTAGAATTCCCGCGGTACAAAAAATACTGCTCATGATTATAGATGAAACATTTTCATCTACATGACTAAAATGAAATATGGCCACTGGCTCAAAGGTTAATTTTACGACAATATGACTGTGCGGCTCATTCACCCGCACGGACAAATTAGACATACAGAATGTGACTTACTGTGAGCTTCAACCTAATTTGCTATATAGTAGTGGAGCAGCTGCCCCCCACTCCCCATAGCCTTCTCACATCCTGTCCTAGGAGTTTTCACCCTAACATTTAAGCCTAATTCATTTCAAGACAACTTAAGGAATAATTTTTTTCTCATCCGACAGTATATTTGCCCGTTTCGCATGCACATTTCTGAGCGCCTCACGTTGTTGTGATGGAAAGATTTTTCGACTGAATGGCGGAAAAAAGGGTGAAGGGATGAATCTCGAACCTAGCCGGTGTATCTGTGCCCGCGTTGCATGTCCTGTTCACATAACTCTGCTCAATGACCTCCCTGACCCCTTAAAATTCCTTATTTAAGGCATCTGTCAAGCGTCAGCGAACAGCCTGTCGTAACCATGGTGTCCGCGATGATGGCGGCTGCGGCGAATAGCTGGTCGTGCTGCCGTCTCTTTGCAAGGCGTTAGTTTTGCTCTCTCTCTCTTAAGTCGGCTCTTTCTTCTTGCAATCTCACTTCGTTTCTTGCTCTTTGCACAGACGCTGGTATATCTCCTGTCAGACACGACAAAAAGGCGCCCGCGGCTCACAGGTCAAGACCAACAAGCTTGGACCAAGGTGGTAGAGATATATGATAACTTGATAAAATGCACGAGGGAATGGCAACGCCTCTGGTGGTGGTCGCTACACGGCAGCCATCGAACAGATAATGCGTCATGCACTTTGTGCGACGAAGACTTTAGCGAATTTGAAGAACGTAGTAAAAACGTCGTTTCCAACTTCAGACCAGAGTATTGTCCACAAACCCAGTTGGGTGGAAAAAGCCAATCTCTCGTGGTGTGTTGGAACCTTATATCAAGGAACAAGAAAACAAGCTTCTCCCGCCATCCAGCTGCTGCTGGCGTCGACGCCCACACTGCAATGTCCAGAAAAATCTTAGGTGGACATTTGGTGAAGTATAATGGAAATGCACTTTTCACTACCATCACAGGTACCGTGGAGTTCGAATGATGCCAAGGAATAAGCACTGGACAAACACCGGCCTAAATGCTACATGTAGTTCAGTCTTTCTGAATTCACCGCGTGCCGTACGAAGACCTGTGGAACAGCTCCAACGAAATGCTCCTCGCACTGAAGCAAGACGCCGGGCTTGCATACGTGCCCAAACAGAGGAAGAACCTGCTGCTGTGGGTACAAGAAACGTTGCAGCTTAACGTACATTCGATTGTGTTCACTACAATTCGTGTGCTTTTAAATATTGTAGCATTACTTTGTATAAGCCCAGTGGTTTGCTAACGCACTCATTGCTTCGGCCTTGTGCCGAAACTGTGACTTTTTTATTGACAGCGCAACAAGGAATCATTCAACGGATGTTTAGCTTCGAAAAGTAGGATGAAGCTTCTCGTTTGAAAGGCTTGAGTGACAGTTGCGTGTTCACCTTAAAATGCTGTCAACCCTGTACATAATAACATCGACATGCACGCAGGAAGGAGTGAGCGAGAGAGCATGTCTAGCCGGTGCGCTGCCGGAAAAGTGTGGAGGAAATGACGTCATGGCAGCCATAACTACTGGGCTCAATGGCGGAATTTCTATGGTTACGTGCTCTGCAGTGTGGCTGGTCTAGTACTGAGGGGTGGCAGTATGACGGTGGCCAGTGTGCCTCCGCAAGTGCAGTACTGACTCGTAGCCAAGAATCCTGGTGCTTTGTGCCGCGTCCTTAGCTACGCAGTGTTCTATCGGTGGTTATGGTACTTCTAGAAACGTTTGCAAAATCTCTTGTTAGCTACGGGACCTCAACAGTGCGGAGAATGAGCCCGTGTATGCTTGTGCCGTGCGATGAATGAAGTTATTGAAGAGTTTAGCAAAATTGCGTTCGGACACAATCACAAAACGGAACAAAGACGAACGCCTTGCCGATCAGAGACGGTTGTGGAGTGTTCCTGCATATGATGACAAATGAAACAGTCGTGCTGGGGATGTCATTTGCATATAGGTAGTCTTGTGTTCGATATATTTACAGTAAAAACTTGCATGTGCGTATTTAAACACCTTTCTTATTTCGCTTGCTATGCTCCACCTTCGGCATCAGGGCAACAGCATTCGTGTGCCACTGGCACCAAGCCCACGGTCACCGCTGTCACAGAGTTCTGACGCCAGTGAGCTTTTACGAGGAACACGGGCACCAGTGACTGGGCGCCTCGCCGGCAGCATGAGCGACCGAATGCAACCCTAGAAGGCGGCGTAGGGCCGATCGTGTTGTCTGTATACTGTCGTAAATGTAAATGTCGTCAAAACAGTGGAACCACACTCGCCGCTGTAATACATATAGCATGCGTTCTCTTGTGATTTGGTCCTTGTCGGCGAGCTGTTATTCGCTGTTTAGGACTCGGACAAAATGATTTCACCAATGTTATTGCACTGGCCCAGCGTGTTGAGCGCCGTTCTGTTGCTTTCGTATCACCTCGGCACGTGCTCCGCTTAGCCCACGTGCTTTTCGAGCCGGAGTCATGCCACCTTCCCTACATTGGGATGTGGGTAAAAGAGAAGAGTTTGCCCAGTCAAAATGGCCGACTTGCGGCTTCACCACGGCTTCACAAGGGACGTGAGGGCCTCTCCTCCGTTGCGTCTTTCATGCGTGATCGTGACATATGTATGTATGTATGTATGTATGTATGTATGTATGTATGTATGTATGTATGTATGTATGTATGTATGTATGTATGTATGTATGTATGTATGTATGTATGTATGTGGATATGGGGAAAATGCGTAGCAGGCATGCATGTCGGCTTGGAAAAAGAGAAGCTTTGTGATCAACCTGGTAGCGTAATGAAGCGGTGGCAAGCCGCTCTTCTCGGCGAGGCCCTCGAAGACTAGGTGTGGGCCGTCCAGCGGGTCAGGGCCGTCGCCGAGGACCTCAAGGAATGTTCCTGGAACGATGTGTCCCTGGCAGCCCAGCCCAGGGCACAGCAACAACCGTTGGGCAAATAAAGTTTATTAACTGAACTAACCTCTATTCAGATAATGGACCCGGGATCATTGGTATCATCTGCTGTGGATGAGCGGGATGTCCTCACTTACTAGCTGAGGCAATAGTGTTACTGTGCCACCACCCAGAAGAGAGGGGTGTTCATTTCGATACGTGCACGAAAATCAATTCCTGCAATTATGACGCCTAAGTTCTGGCGAACTCAATATATGCGTTCCGCATGAAAATTCTAGCTCATTTGAAATTAGTTTAGTTTGTTACCTTTTGAGACACTTAGTCCGTAAGGTAGGTATTCGTAAAACACACATTAAGCTGCCTTGTGTGGGCGTGTACATACGCTTACATTAATGAAGTACATTCATCCATGTGAAAGTTGACTGCTTCGTCTGAACGTGTAAATTGATAGCGTAAATTTGGTAAATTACATTTCCTTGTGAATATCAGCTGCGATTCTCTAAGACAAATAGAAATAAATTGACACAGATAGCAATGTTAGCGTCCCATAGACGAGCGCCCGATTTCGACATCATCAACGACAAGTCATATGTAAGCTCATGAAGCTGAGCTTACACTAGCAGTCCTCTACAAAGACAAAACTTCTCAAATGTTTATTATTGGGACATTGTTTCAAATATTAGGAATTTTTTCTTACAATGTTCATTACGTGAAATAAAATGCTCAGCCTGACCAAAATGAACACCAAATCACACTGTGCTGCTTCAATCGCAATCTAGCCCCAGTCACCATCGGTAGATTCTTTTTCGAAGTTTGTGGAGTCGTGGTTGGCTCCTCTTCAAAACTAGTGCAGTGGGTCCAGTGTTGATCACGAAACTTAAAAACCATTTTCCCTCAATCGTTACAGAAGGTATCCATCGTGACTGCAGTGTGCGACTCAATTAAAGACACTAAGATGTTGTTAATTATAGGGAATACGGCTAGTTACACTATAAGATGCGCGAGGTGTCGAGTGAAAGACCTGCGAGCCGTTCGTGCTGATGCTAGGAGCAGAATAATGCGTCTGAACACGCCATAAATAGAAAAGCTACGGATGGAGAAGACGGTAGGCGCTATAATAACATTTTTCGTGTTTCAATGTCATGTTCCTGCAGATTGTATGACGACGAAAACATCCGAGATGGCCTAAACGGAAACACGAGCACTGCTATCACGAAATAAGTGCACGCGACACTGGAAACAGCGGTGTTATGCAATGTTTCCATTTCTGGAGAACCTTGAAGGTCGCCTTTCGCTACGATCAAGGTCGCCCAATGGCTATAAAAGAGCGCCGAAAGGAGCATGACTTTCCGTCTGCTCCACGACGCTTGGAAAGAAGGAGAGAGAAAGTGAAAGAGGTAAATCTGCCTGAAGCTGGGCGCAAGGGTGGGGTTACTAAATAATGATCGGGAAGTCAGACGGGGCGTGGTCGACAGCGATGAATAGGGGGGGGGGGGGTCAAGAGAAAAAAGGTGGTGGAAGGAGGTGCTGCCGGTAGATACAAATATACCTTTTTCCCCATTTCAGAAAAGCAGGCGCAAGGCTGGGGCCAATACACGCCTGCCGGGGGGTAGAGCATGGCCCCCGAAGAAGAAGCGAAACGAAAGCACTATGCCGCGCGGACATGGACAAATACGGAAGTGTGATGCCTTTAGTTGGGCGCTTGTAGGCAGGACATAAGTTCCTTTGATTGACTCGGGAGCTTGAGAGCGAGAATGGGGTTCGGGCCAATGGTTCGGCAGGAGCTGAGGACGGCCGTAGCAACAGCCCTAGCGACCTCTAGAGACGCCCTCTCGCGCAGACAGCGGAAATGGTGAAAGAGAGGCCACCGCGAGCGAGAGAAAGCAGAGTATGAAAGAGCAAGACAAAAGCACACGTTTTCTATTTTTTAGCTTAGTACACGTAAGCTCCGCTTCGTGCTTCCTCTTCCTAGTGGAGGGCAAAGGCGACAGCGAACAGAGGAAAACCCCTCGTGACGTCGTGCAGGCAGAGTGACGTCAACGACGCTTCGCTATTGAGCGTCATGCGCCGTGTCAGGCAGCCATTCAGAGCAGATGACATCCCCGCTTGTGCTTCGTTGTAAGCATTCATGGCAGAGCCTCTGAGGCAGAAAGAAAGAGGCGCGCGCTGAAAATGAACGCTACACCACCTGTCTTCTAGTGAAGACGCATCGTTTAAGGCGTCCAAGCATGGAGGTATAGAACAGAACGGGTAACAGATACAAGAGGAACAGTTAAAAGAAAGAGTGAGACAATGGGCAGCGAAAGGGCCGCTGGCGCTCGCAGTTTTCTTTATTATATTACGTGGCACTGCTCGCAGTGCATACTCAGTTTTTGAGCTTGTCTTATATTTGTATACATTCAAAGAAACTTCATTTTAGTGAAAATTCTTCGCGGTCTGTTTATCTACACTTCGTGTATAAAGAAGCTCATAAAAAGTCCCAAGGCAGCGCTAACAAAATGCAAGATGTACTGTCGACGGCAAGATTCAGTTTTGGCAGAAATGTTTTCTAAACTCGCTTTTTCTGAGAACAGTGTCAATATTATTCCTTGTTGGAGTGAACAACTTTCTTCAGCTTCAGAATTTACGCCGAGAACGAGTTTGGCAAAGAAAACATGAAGAGCAGGACGAAAAAACGCGACTTAGCGGTTGGCTATTTCTCCTGCAGAATGCCGTGATCTATTTTTCTAGTCTTTCATTCGATTGAGGAATTTTTTTACTAACTTGGCAAAGCCTGCGTCAGGTACCGCGTTGAGGAAGCCGTACAATGATGGCGTTTAGCGCATTTGCGTGTACACTTCTCCCCATTGGGACGTTTTCTGAGCGGACTTACTTTTACAGACGGAATCAATTACGCCATAACGCTTACTGAAATTATAATCTGTGTTAGTTTTGTTAACGAGGATAATTATTTCAAATTCAGATGTGGGTTTCTCTGACTTCCCCGGAGTTTCTCAGAGCTTGCATGTTTAGTGCAATCTTTGTCACTCTGAACTGCCCGAGTCCATTTATTGTTTCTAATGTTCTGGCACCATACGCTAGAGCTGGTGAAATTCAAGAGCGCTAAACTTTCCGGTTTAGTGACAGTGAAAATTAAGTTACCACTCATGAACTGAGGATAGCCATTTCGCATGATGATTGAGGACAGCTGTGGAAGAGAAGGAGAGAGCCCAAGGCACTCAGGTTCTTGCTATACGTGACTTTGTTTTTGGTTCTGAAACCAGGGAACAAATAAGGGACTTTTGTTTTTTGTTTCAATATTGATCACTAAAACGACAGCATCAAATGCACAGCTTCTTTAGCGGTCTTGAGGTTGTCTGTTAAATATCTAGATATACATGGCGGGTGATGAAGAAATTATTCGTGAACGTTTCTATCACACCCGTATTTCAATTCTGGTGTTATTGCTAAACATTGGGTGAACGACGACGAGCGCCACTATGATCATTAAAATGAGAACAGGGACTCCTGCTCTGTGGTATTTCACTACATATTTGAAACAAAGCGATTGACTTGTGTGTGTATAGAGAAAGTGGTTAACGATTTGGTATATGTGATGCTAGCGAAACGGCCGCGAGCGCATCATGAACTTGGAACGTAGTTCTGTTGTTACTTGACACTCATGTCATGATTTTAATGTTAGGGACGGTCGTTTGTGTTCGCCATGCAATCAAGTCATACCATACCAGTTATATATGCGAAGCATTTCTTAGCGAACTTCGGGGCAACTATGAGCGTATCTATCTATCCATCTATCTATCTATCTATCTATCTATCTATCTATCTATCTATCTATCTATCTATCTATCTATCTATCTATCTATCTATCTATCTATAAACGCATTTCTCTTCAGTCTCTGCGGTCTGCGACTAGCTAGACTTTCACTGGGGGTGTCGGTGTCTTCTTCATGACGAGGGCTGGGCCCATGGAGTGAGGTGTACGTAGCGCACATGGCAGTGTCACCTTCACCAGATGTAACGTGGTGGTGACGTCACCGTAGCAAGAGATGGCAGGTCAAAGAAGGAACTTTTCACTTGGCCGATCTTGTGGCCAGGAAACTGACGGGGTCAGACTACAGGAATGCAATGGAATATCGGCGAACACCTTGTCGGCCGCCGATAAACTAAAAAGCGGCGAAGCACGTTGGCATTTTTACGTGTACTGCTGATTATTCCAAGCTTATCACTTGTCTTCGCACAAGCTGTGGAATATTCTCGAGTGTTTGCGTCTCGCACGCAATCTAAAGAGAATGATGTACGATAATCGCAAACCTTCTTGAACAATGAGGCACAGTCCGCGCTGAACGTCCCCGACAAGCTTTCTGGTCAAAACCGGAATGCAACAAGTGTGATGATTTGTGGGGTTTAACGTCCCAAAACCACCATATGATTATGAGAGACGCCGTAGTGGAGGGCTCCGGAAATTTTGACCACCTGGGGTTCTTTAACGTGCACCCAAATCTGAGCACACGGGCCTCGACATTTCCGCCTCCATCGGAAATGCAGCCGCCGCAGCCGGGATTTGAACCCGCGACCTGCGGGTCAGCAGCCGAGTACCTTAGCCACTAGACCACCGCGGCGGGGCTGCAACAAGTGTGAAAGATTGATTGATTGATATGTGGGGTTTAACGTCCCAAAACCACTATATGATTATGAGAGACGCCGTAGTGGAGGGCTCCGGAAATTTAGACCACCTGGGGTTCTTTAACGTGCACCCAAATCTGAGCACACGGGCCTACAACATTTCCGCCTCAATTGGAAATCCAGCCGCCGCAGCCGGGATTTGAACCCGCGCCCTGCGGGTCAGCAGCCGAGTACCTTAGCCACTAGACCACCAGGGCGAGGCACAAGTGTGAAAGTTATCAATTGATAAGCGGGGTTTAACATTCTAAAACCACCCTATGATTTTGGAAGACGCCGTAGTGAACGGCTTCGGAAATTTAACCACCTGGTGTTCTTTAACATGCATCCAAATCTGAGCACACGGGCCTACAACATTTCCGCCTCCATCGGTGAAAATTCTTACCAACATTATTACCAAATGTAGTAAAAATCAGTAAGCCTATCCCGAAGTAGTAGTTTACCGTATTAGTATGTCCAAAAAAATATAACGCCCCTGAGTTTGCGTGATACTGGCCTTAGTAATGTAAAATGCGAGGTGTTAAAAAAATCCTCATAGGTATTTCAGGTGCCTCTCTGCATCTGGTTACAACGCATGAAGTAAGGAACCAACTGGACGTATTGGAGTCTGATGTTGGACGTACATTCTAATGAAGTCACAATTGAAAAGACGCTATATATTGTAGAAGTATGAAGTGGGCACACTCAAATTTTTAGAACTCTGCAAATGTAGAGAATATAATGCTAAGATAACACACAGTGAAAGTTTTTGAGCCACCACCTCGATTGGCTGCTTGATTATCATGTTTAGTGTCCTAGAGCGACTCAGACTACTACACACGCCGCGGTATGTACACCACTTGATACGCTAGGACGTACAATGACGTCCTGAAGTGTACGGCCTTCCCGTGTTTTGCCTTTGTCAACACGTAGCCCGGAAAGAACCCTCTCATTTTGAGACAGCAGCTAACAACCAAAACAGCTTGGGCTTTCCGACAGTGCCAACTAGTATAGAACACTGCTTCTGCGCGTGTTCCTGCGCGTGTTCATGCTGCTGTGTAACCTGTTTCAGGCTTTCCTATATGACTTACTTTCCCCAGCATGCATGACAACGTAGTGGCAGCTTAGAAAGTTATAATATGCTCGGTTATACCAATAAATAGGTTCATACTTCATCCCGTGGGAGAAATATTTAGATAAGGGCGATGTGTAAGATTTTTGGATGCCAGTTCAGAACTTCGAGCGGTCAATATCATTTCGGGATTTCTGGTTAAGTCGTACCTCTTAATCTCAGCCGGGTTCTTGGCTTTAAATGAACTGAAGTTAATAGTTTTACAGTAGCGCCATTTCTGCACAGTTCGAAGTAAACGACCAAACACACCAATGAAAAGCATTCATCACTATTGTTCACATAATTATTAAGCCTGGCACGCCAGCAAAACAGAGGGCAATCTTGGAGGCGTTGCCATGCAATACTATGCTATTGCGAGCTCCCTTTTCTGCCTCGGTCGCATAACTTGGAACGTTTTCACGCGATAAAGTCGTCCAAGAACAAACGAATGCAAGTATGTCGACCATACAGGAAGGGCGGCCCACACAGGCTTGCTCACGCACATGTAGGATCATAAACGACGAAACGAAAAACGCGGATTTCGTAACCAACAGCCTTATTTACAACCTCGAACGCAAGTATGAGCCGCTTCTCTTCCCTTTCTTAAAAGTTTTTTTTTTGCTTTTTAATGATTAGTTAACAATACAACTTTGTTCTCAGCCCCCCTTCTCTACTTTTCCTCTCCTTGACAAGTGTTTTGTTAAATAAACTGACATTAATCTACTCTGTAAATCGTTCGTAATTTACATGTCGCTATATTAAGATATATATTTCAATTGTGTTGTCATCTACAAAAATTTCATCGCTGATTTCACTGTGTATTAACGCAGGGTCACATTCCTTAAGCTTCGCCTAATAAACATGTCTAAGAACATACTTAAGAGAGCATTTTGTCTATCAGCTTAGGTAGGACATTATGATGGAGATTACTGCAGCCTTTATTGAGGACAGTATAAAAATCTTCTTTCGAATAGGCAGAGTTCTTCTCGACCCGACATATACTTTAATATCCATGCTTCTAACTAAACCTGCCGACCACCGCGTCAACATGCCAAAACCATAGTCTGCTGTTTGAGGAAACACAGTTGACTTGAAAGCTAAGCATTAACACGAACCTATTGGCACCGTTCAAGCCGTTTTTGTGTGGTGAGCGAGAGAGAATGATGGAACTCTTCAACAGTGAGGAAGAGCGCAGTGCAGTTTGGGTGGAGGCTCGAGTGTGTAGGTGAAAGGATGCATGTCAACACATATAAAATGGGCTTTTTACAAAGAAAACAAAGCAGGTGATTCTTCTCCCCCACCGATGCACTGTTACGCAAGTGCGATCGAACGTGCTGGCTCGGCCTAGCAGAAAGGCATGCGTACGGACTGCCCAATCCCTGTATGGACGCCGGTAATCATTCTTTGTAGGTGGAAGCAGCCCTCCCTGTTTTTTGTCTCTTTTTATACCGCTCCATGGAGAGAGCCCACCAATACTGTGGTGGCTGCGCAATGGCACGCAGTGGCGGCGGTGGTGATTACGTGGGTTCTGGCTTACGCAACACCGATTCCGCAGCTGCATGCACCTAGTAACGGCTGACACAGCGTGATAAGACAGAGAGCGCCCCAAAAAGAAGAAGTGTGCCTGCTGGCACCACAGCCCTCCACCCCCAAGGCCTCGTCTCGTTCTTTGGGCCTTGGTAATTTTTGTTTCCTTTTTTTTTTGCGCCCTACCATCATCTACGTCCCAACATCGTCGATAACGAGAATCGCGTACGTGTGTATGTACACGCATAAATGCTCGACACGTAAGATCAGTGATGGGCTTCGTTGTCATTCCCGAAGAACCGGAGGTGAAATTCTTAAGCGGGAACACCCGTCCTGAGGAGGCAAAGAAAAACAAAGGAAGCGACTGATTTTTTCCCACTTCTTTTTCAGCGTTTTCGTGGTCGAGTAGAAATGCTCTCCCATAAGGAACAGCCGCTGCAACCACCCGGATACCAACTTGCGCCAAGCTGAGGTGCGTGTAGTGTGCACTTGGGGCGGCCGCCAAGTGTTTGGAAGAGATTTAACAGGCAGGATAATTTAGTTTATTTCCGACCACCATGATTTTTTACCGCGTCATTAAGGTTGAAGCGTGAGCTCTTTCTTTATCGCTTTTTAGGACAAAAACAATATAAAAGTGCATTTGGTGTACTAGTCAAATGGGCCTTCAAAGACAACAATGTTGGTTTTGTAAAAAGAAATAGCCAACATTAACTGTGACTACCGAAGATCTGCTATAGTATATCCCTTCCTATTCATTTGTTAGCGCCAATACTGACCTTCTAAAAAAGTATGTCATGCTTGCACTAATATATATGTGCCCATTCCGTGCTTAGTTTTAAGTAATTGATAGTTTCCAACACTTTACAATCTTTGCGCTGACCAATATTTGGGAATACTTTCCCATAATTCCAGAATATATCATTTTCGAGCACTTTGAAAATTTTGCGCCAATTGACACTTTCGATATTTTGCCATGTTATTATAAGAGATATTTGCCAGTACTTGGCCATCTTTCAAATACCGCAATTTTCGAATAGTTTTTTGGTTTTTACAAAAAACTGAGACCTGCTGATACTGTGCCAAAGTTTTCTAACCAACAGAGGCAAGTGCATGCCAATCTTAGCGCTACCTGACGTTTGCTAATATATATTAAACTATGTTTGCACTGTCTGAAATTGACGAAGTATCTCCTGTCTTTTAAGTCAAACAACAATTTCCACCATACTTGAAAAATTGAATTGCTGCACAAGCTTGAAGGAGAACAAGGAAGACAGGAAAGAGCCCAGACTACCAACTGGTAGTCTGCGCTCTTTCCTGCCTCCCTTGTTCTCCTTCAAGTTTGTGCAGCAATTCAATTTTTCAAGTATGAACCAACTAGTCTGCAAAAAAGTATTGCTTCAACATTTTTCCACCACAGTTTGCCTTGTTTTTGATCACCGACGTTTGCAAATGTAAAGTCGCGGTCTGAACTAGTTGGTTCAATAACACCAATATGCCTGTACATTACCATATTTCGACTAAGCTACTTTTGCCAATATCTTCCGCTTTTCCTTCGAACAGATATATGCCAATAATTTACTCTTATTCAATTAACAGACGCCTTCCGAAACTTCATCATCTCTCCGTTAATCGACATCGGTCTTCACGACTTCACATCTTCCTCAATAACTAACTTTTAAGAAGAGTTAAGAATGTATGGACGTAAGGCAGAGTAGATATTGGATAGGCAAAACACTATTTTTGCAGCTCTTTTTCGATGCACGGCTGAACGCTTCGCTTTCCCTTCCATCTCAAGTCGCTGTTGATGAAGAGTTCATTTAGACCCACCCTTTATCTCCTTTCAGAGGCGTCCCTGTGATGTTGGGTTTCCGTTGAAGATGAACGCCATTACTCAATCATTTGATTTTTCTGGGTATTTTTCATTGTAAGTTGCCCACTGCGGAAGCGTTACGGTAGCGATGATTCTGACCCAAAGGTTGCGGGTTCAATTCTAGCCGCGCTCGTCCCATTTGAATGAAGGCAAATCGGTGGAGGCGCGTGTGCTGTAATGTAAGGGAACGTTAAAGAACGCCACATGTCCGAAATTTCTAGAACCTTCCAACGGCGCCTCCCAGACTCATATTGTAGCTTTGAGATATTAAACTCCAGATACTATTATTCGTCACTAAAATTTTTGGCAGAAGCACAGCACTTCAAGTGCTTCGGTTGTTCTTACTGTTAGTCAATCACATCGTTTCAAAGGGGATTGAATATTTCTTTGATCAAGCGAGAACAAAAATGCTTCAAGTCAAACTTTAACTACGATGTCGCCATTCAGAATCACATGCAAAACATTGAAAACCAAGTATTAAACAAATATCACCTTTTCTTGTGCAAAAGGATGCCTTTTTACCTAAACAGATGTCCCAGTATGAATCCATCTAGTTTTAGCATTAATATTGATAATCTCCGTCAGTAAACAAGGAATACTAGCGTTAATTAGCTGACTGAAAGTAAAAGGATAAAACGAAGATACGATGCTAAACCTTGGCTGCCATCTGCGATCCATGCGCAAGGTCTTTTGTAGTTTGGCGAAATAAAGTGAAACGTTGCGGTACCCATAAATCTTCTGCTTTAAGATTTTAACGTGATAGTGATATACTGTGCGTACTTTGAACACTAAGTCCAAGAAATCTCTTTGAACTTGCTATGCACCACTACGTGAAATTTAAGGGGATAGGCGCTGTAGCATATGTGCCTTTTGTAGGGGGTACCGGCTTTCAACCAAGGAGCCATTATGATAATCACATATTGTGACGTCCATTGGCGATGAATGATTGTACCATGCAATATTACTGTAATTTTTTTGTGTTGCATGTTGAAGCATGTATACAGGAAGCGTGTGTTTGCAAAGCATAAAAGCTACTTTCACTGCTTTTCCAAGCAGACGAAGTTCTTTTCACTATATTCACAAGCTGATGCCATGCACGTGGTAGAACATTCACTTGCGACGCAAACAACCAACGTTCGATTTCCTCATGAACCCAGGATTGTTTTTATCACTTATTATAGTTGCACCGTTCTTTATTTTTCGGTCACGCATCACATGAGGATTTTTCGCTCACATTCAATGAATCCGACAGCAGAATTTCCGTGAAACGTGTTCTTTAACGCTATCGCATATATAGTGGTTGAAAACAAACTAAAACGCATTGTCATAAGTTGTTTTGACTTCTCAAAAGTAGAGTCCTATGAATAAATTGACTAAGTGAAGGTCATGTGTAAAACGTAATACGCCATGCGTGATTGTTATGAGAAGTTACTAGTTATCGCAATACAAAGCAGTCACGGACTGCGAAACTGAAGTCAAGAACTTTAGTTTTCTGATTAGAGTTATGAGTTACAAGTTTTTTAGGAATCATAGCTTAAATTTCTCCACAAAGTTGCAACATTGCATGCAAGTAAGTTGAGCTTACATAGCTCAGTTTTTTGGAGTAAGGATTACGTAGCCACTTGAGGCAAATTTTTGCCGTCACAGTTTTGTTTTATTTAAAAAGTAAGGACCAAAGCATCTTCTTAAATTATGTATGCCGCGTTTATAACGTGAACGCGAAGCATAAGGGGATGGGATAGGAAGTGCGACGTCTCTATTGCAGCCGCATTTTAGTGCGTGTGGTGTTAAGGGGGACGTCACTGCTGAATCAAGCACGTGATTATGCCATTGAGCCGGGTCTCTTGTGTGCCAATACCGACAGCGTACTTCATCACTTTTTTGTTTGATGATCAGATAATGGTCATTGAGGTAGTGTTGTTCTCGTTTCTCTGGGCGCGTGCAGTACCGCGCACGTTGCTTGTTACCATAATTAGCAAGCGACGTCTTCCTGCCGATGTGTGAATTACCGCACAACAGCAATTTCGCATGACATTGATTCTCAGAATAAGTGGCATCGTCCGAATTTTAGCGGCTATGTTTAATCGTCATTCTAAAAAAAAAGAAGAACACATAGAGAAAACTACACCAAGGCAAAGTTACAAACATTCGCGTAGAGACTAGAATAAATCTTGCCTCAAGATATAATGCCCACCATGGTCAACACATCACAAACCGTCCTCATTCACCGTGTGTCTACTTCTATTTTAACTTCTTATTCCTCTCATCTCTGAGGCCTATTATGATGTCAAGGTAAACGGGCAGCCATGTACTCCCCCAGGTGCACTGATTCATGTTATGCATACAGCAGCGACATTTGTAAACCAAGCATGACTTCCAGATCTCGCGTTCACCTTCCTCAGCCTCTTTAGTTCCGGCAGGGCAAGTTCGAATCAGCAGATAGCCAAGCCCGGTCCAGCCACAACATAGACCGAAGCAAGCACTGGTGGTGCAGTAAGGAGCTCGAACGATTATTTTCTCTCGCCGCTTTGCTTTAGTGACATGGAAGCCACACCGCCTCGTTTAAGTTTTGTCATGCCACCGCCTCGGAACAGTAGTAGCCCCAAAGCGTAAACACTCTACACATTCGAGTATAGAGAAGGGGAAATGGCAGACACCGGGACAGAGAAGTAAAAGATATAGACAACGTAAAGGTATAGATAGACTCACGTTCTCTCAACTTTCCTGCTGTACTTTTTTCGCAAAATGGACTCACGTTCACTCAATGTTTCTATTTCTTCTGTTTCCCATAACGTCTCGCTAGGATTGACGTGTGTGTTGTGAGAGTGCGTGGGAAGAGAAGAGTTGCGGAGAGGGAAAGTGTAGGGCAGATTGTTGTGAGGCATTTTCTCACAAGACTGGTTTGAACCTGACTTTCAGTTGTTTTCTCTTTGTGTGAGTGTATATATATATATGTAAAAGTGAAGGAAGTTGGGTTTGTTGTGCTTTTCGTTTTCTTAGACAAGTGCAACACCACTACAAATCTAGGCAATCAGCTCCCCTGCACAGAGGAGGGATCGGTGTAGGGACGGGCGAGGCAGGCAATACGTGACCTGGACCGAATTGGCTCATTGACTGTGACAGAGAAGTCGGCAGATTCACGTGAGGATTAACACCCGCCCCCCCCCCCCCCCCACACACAAGAACTCACACGCACGAACAAATATACACACACTTACACAAACGAAAACACAAACGAACACTTACGCGCACATTCACAAACGAATTCACACATACAGACATTTACATGCACATACCCACACGCACAACACACACACGCGCATGGGCATATAAGTACCAACACATGGCAAATTTTCTGGTTGGGTAGGCGTAATCAGGCTGCAAATCGGAACACAGACTGCCAGAACCGACTAATAAAGCGCCCAAATTTATTATGATGGTGATGTAAAGGTATTTTGTGGTGATTGGGCCACAGCTCGCCAAAGAGCGTCATGTTAATTTATGTTGGAATGTCGATGAACCAAAAGCAAGATTGTGATAATAATATAGTGGCTGTAAAAAGGTGTACAACAAGCATACACAACAAACGGAGTTTCGATGGAAATACTGGGTTGCGCAATGAGTTACATTTTGAAGTGTTAGGAGGTTGACATAGATTGGAGGTAGTTGACAAGATATGAAAAAACTCGATGTTGTTTCGTGAAAATGGTACTAATTTCTCAACTATGGCTTTTGCTCGACGTCAAAAGCTTGGAGACATGCGCCTCTTAAACCTGCCACAGCAGCAGACTATCATGAGAGGCGGAACTACGGCAATGTTGAGGCAATAACAAGCGAAAATTGAGATTCAAATAAAAACTGACAGATCCCATGAACAATAGAAATCGATGACATGTGAAGCACAATTGAGGAAGGTTGATATGTCACGTTAAAATGAGCACAACGTGATCAGGCGGACGTAAATTTTGTCGTACATGACTTTCATATCATGATTATCATGTTTGGACGTGTCATTTACCTTCGTCGTGTATTCACGTGACGTGATACCAAGTCCGGTATATGTGGAGCTAGCAAAACGGCCGCGAGCATGCCAAGAGCGTAGTAAGTAGTAATGTTTCACATGACACGCATGTATTGATTATCATGTTTGGGCGTGTTGTTGACCTTCCTCGTCTCTACTCACGTGGCGTGATACCAGGTTGGTATATGCGGAGCTAGCGAAACAACCGTGAGCTTGCTATCAGCTTAGCATGTAGTTATGTTTTACATGACACGCATATCTTAATTTCAACATCAGGGTCTGTTATTTGTGTTGGCCATGTAGTCATGTCATACCATACCAGTCTTGCAATATGTCATGTGAACGAAACCATCGAAACAGCAGCAAGACCATGAAATGTAAATCATAGCATTATAACATACATGTGAAGTCTTTCATGTTATGATTAGTCATTTATGCTCATCATACAGTCATGTTATGCCATACCGATTTCGGTACCGATCCCATTATCGAAACAACCATGAGAGCTAACAGTCGTAGGCCGCTCGATAGGTAGATAGATAGATGGATAGATAGATAGATAGATAGATAGATAGATAGATAGATAGATAGATAGATAGATAGATAGATAGATAGATAGATAGATAGATAGATAGATAGATAGATAGATAGACTGAATGTCACCGAAGTTCGCTAAAACATGCTTCGCATTTAAATACCTATAAACAGGCACTGTGAACTCCGCATTTCCACACCCATCGACTTCCATCGGTTCTTCCGATCACACGAACCGATGGAAGTCGATGCACCAAGTCAACTAAACGCTTTTCACGCATGTGCAAAGCCTTTAGTTGACCTGGTGCAATCACAATGACGGCAGAAGCACCACCTAATCCGAAATTCAGTGTATAACTATGGATATTGCAGTTATTTTTAGGGGCAAAGATCCTCAAGCTCCACAAGGGTGAATAATTAGGCCACTTTTTTTTTCTGAAAAGAATGCAGGATCTCTTGTGAGGGTTTAGTTTGAACGCATTGTCATTGGTCCAGGATGACAGCTTATTGAGACCCAACTGTATCTGCCACTCCCAAACATCAATAGTACAGGATCTAAAGCATATAAGAACATCACCAACATAGACTGAATAAAAGATCTGTCTTGAAATGAATGACCACAGAGAGGTCATTTTGACTATGGAAAGGGTACAGCTTAGCACTCCGCCCTGCGGTTCACCAGTCTCTTGGATAAATGGCTCTTGGATGGCTCACCAGTCTCTTGGATAAACGGCGAAGGTGCGATCACCTGGCGAGCTTTCTAATATGCTTAACATGTTTCCTCAAATACCCAAATGTAAGAGGCCTTGTAAGATTCTGAACCGCCAAGTATATAGTGTCATTTAAGTTTATTTTTCTTTTGTATCACAACGGTTTAAACATAGATAAAGACAACTATATAAAGCCGCCTAACCATCACTCCCTTTGTACCAACCACAATAAGTGCATTAGACCATTCATGTCACGCTGTGACACTTTTAAATATTCATTCTTCCCGTCAGCAGTGGAAGAGTGGAACAAATTGCCACGTGAATGTGTTAATCTTTCCTCTGCAGATTCATTTGTTCGGAATGTAGAAAGCCTGTTTTATGACGACTAAAAGCAATTTTTGTTTTTTTCATGTTTGTGAGCGCTTCCGAACACACTGATCACAGTACCCCCTGCTGATACCTCGATGTTTTGTGACCTGTCCATGATTTTGTACAATTGCTTTCATCGTTCAAGTTTTATTTTCACCATCATCTTGTGATTCTGTTTCTTCCGCTATGTGCGATATTGCCTGGTTTGTACGCGACTGTGTATATTTACTCGCCCACCCTGTATGAGCCTGAGAAAAGCCTACAGTAATAAAAAAATTGCCCGCAGCTTCCCTCGGGGGAACACTGAGGAGGATGCGGAGCATATAATTGGTTAACGGGGTGTTAAAGTGCGACTTACTTGGGTCGATGGCTAAATTGGTTAACGTGGTTGTGAAATGGGGTGTTCAATTGCGACTTACTTGGGTCGATGGCTAAATTGGTTAACGTGGTTGTAGGAGGGGGTGTTAAATGAGTGGACACGTACACACGTAAGCGAAAGGGCGGCGCTGGTCGAAGGGACGTCGATCATTGTGTTTGTGGATTCGTTGGAATTCATTTCACCGCGACCTTGGACGTCGACGCGCCGTACAAACCAACCGACGAGCGGCAACTGAGCGAGCGAGCGCCGACCTTGAGTATATATGCAGCGCGACGGCGCATGCACTGTCAGCTGTTGAATGTTCTCGAAGCGCGACGCCACATGCGCGTCCACTGGAGAATCAGGAGAATTGTAGATGTCGAACGCGGTGTGTAGAGGAGGAAGGGTGCACAGATGGTGGAGGAGTGAAGCGCGCGCGGTGTGTAGAGGAGGAAGGGATGCACAGATGGTGGAAGAGTGGGCGACGGCGCGACGGCGCATGCGCGCGCGTCAGCTGTCGAATGTTCGAGAAGCGGTGCGGACGGCGCGGACGGCGCGGACGGCGCACTACAAGGCGCGAGTATAAGATGCTTCCGCATCTAATAAATAAATAAAAAATAAAAGAAAAAGTATGCATTTGCCATATCAAGAAACAGGCGGTGAAAAAAATGTTTGTGGGTGAACATATCCCGACTGTAGGCGTCAATGCGCACGAGATGGTCGGTCGTGGAGCTGACCTTCCTGAAACCGCACTGATACATATCAAGTAGCTTATTAGTTTGAAGAAAGTACAAAAGCTTCCTACTTATTATCTTTTCAAATACCTTACAAAGACAGCTTGTCAGAGCCATCTACATTCCGTTCCTGTTTAAGAGGCATTCCCCCCCGAACAGTCGGGGTCGATGGCGGTGGTCGATAACAGTGGGCGGGAACACTGCAGTTTGATCGTCTGTGTTGGTACCGACTGTAGCCCCCCGGAAAATCGAAAGTGCGAACGGGAGTACGCGGCCTTGCTGACGTTGTAACTGAGTGTTGTACACACGTGACTCGTTCTTTGTTAACGAATAATCATTACGCGTGTACTCGGCATGAAACAGTATAGAACAGTGACAATGTCATTATTCTCAAAATTTCACTTTCCTCAGTAGCGTCCGATATCCAAGAGGCGTTCAATATCTTGACACAGCTAAGTATTGACAATAGCGGACTAGCTGCTCGTTATGTTGATGAGTCGTGCGTGTATTACGTGCGCGATCACAACTGCTCTCCATGACCGTCAAATTTTGTGCCCAATCTTTATGCTTTCAGCGAAGTTTTACACAGCTCTCCACAGCGAAACATTTGTCTCATGCTGAAAAGCTCGTTCATGGTGTATCACAAAAGAGGACGGTCGACTTGCCTTTCCTACGCTTACTGAAATCAGACAGCAGAATTAGGCACCAGAAACTAGCTTTAAATATGCGGTGCACGGTAATTAACAACAAGAATGGTGTGCCTTTTTGCTCATATTGAAGTTATTTAGAATAATAAAACAATATCATAAAAGCGTCTGCTCAAGTGTTCACCTGAACTTCGAAAAAATCCCCAAAAACACATATCCTTTAGACAAGCGTATTGCTGCTTGTTAAACGGTTTTTCCTTAGACGCAGACAGTGTCTACGTCGAGAGCTGTATAGACAATGTATACTAAATGTCTGGTGTATCGCATCTGAAGCCCATGATTAACGATGGCGTACATAATTTTCGTTCCTCCGCTACGTACCTGTGCATACTCACACATATCAGTCAGAAATTATGAGCTTTTGTTTAAGCCGAGCTTCTACCTGAAGACTCACATTAGCGCCACGCAGGTGTATTATTAGGGAGTTTTAGAATAGAGCACCGCGAGCCCTTGCGGTGCGGCCGCTGCCACTGCGTATGCGCCGTAACGTGAGTCGGCATTGGCATTCGCGGACCACACGCAGAAAATGCGAAATTGCGTGCGGCGATCGCGGCCCGCAAGTGGCCCGCCAACGCTGGTTTTGAGGCTACGGTGTCACTGGGACTATGCGTTGCGGTTTGCAGCAGGGCGAACGCTATTATAAAACACATATGGCGCCCGCTACGCCTGCTACGCTCACTACGTCCGCAACGCCCGCAGCACTTGCAAACGGTATTCCAAAACTCTCTATTGCTATCGCGTCGCAAGAACACATGTGACTTAATATCTAATGCCGTGTGTTCTTCACAAAGCACTCTAGCGCGACAGAAGACACCTCTTGGTGGCAAACATAAAATCTTGACAGTCAGCGAGCAAATGTGTCATTACTTTGTTCAGAACCTCGTACTCAAAGAAGCACCGGAAGTCTCAGCTCAGATGCTTGTAAGAATTAAAGGGACCCTGAAATTGTTTGGAGAATTTTCGCAAAGACATTTGACCGGTAGACCAAGCCCCAATGGTAGTTTAAAGACCAGTTTGAGCTCTGTGCGTTAACTGTGTAATTTATCACAAGACGGCTCCAGATCGCTGCTCATTGCTGCGACTCGGCCACACGCATTTTCAACCACCCGTACATTAAGCGACACGGACTGCCCCACAGACGTCATCGTTTCCAGCTGATCTGATTTGTTGTGGAACGCGCAGCATGACTGCCGATATCGGATCGGCTGCGGGATTTACGCGTAAGCGGTCTCACGCCACATCGTGACGCAGGCGCCGTGAAGGCGGAGCCTATAGCCCCAGCGCTCGAAGAGTTGAGGGCAGTTGAGGGTGAAAGGTGGAGCAGAAGAGGAGGGTACTTTGTTAATACTCGTAGCTCCATTAACAATGGGTGTTTCGATTGAACTCTGGTGCCAATGATTTGCTTCAGTAGTGGTCTAATGAAAAACGGAATGTGAAAAAATCATTGAGGTACCCTTCAGGGCCGTGTCAGACCAATTCAGTGCACTGGCGTGAAAGCATGGTCACTTCTATTGCCACATGGCACTCTGTTCCCCGAGGGCCGCCTTACGTTACGTCGGTAAAGCAAATACATACTTTACGCATGATAAAACGAAAGCTTGCCTCGTCGTTCTCGAAAGCTGTTGTACAAACTAAGAGTGGGCTCTGTGCTGGTGCGTGAACGATTACACCGTCATCGGAGTGTGGATAGTCCGTTGTGCACAAAACTTGAGCATCTCGTAGTAAACTGCCCCACATCTGCTACGCAGCGGTCTTTGCTGATTAAAGAATATAAATTGCTAGGACTAAAGTGAGCGACCCTAGACGACTACCTCTTTCCGAGCGGCTGTGTTTTCCGTTTATGAAGCAAACGGACGTGGCCACCCATTTATAGATGCTTTTTCATTATTTTGATTTGTTCTTTTTACTCGTACTTGTCGAAGTCTTCGTCATTTTATTTCCTTCCTGATCTTTCCTCTTTTTTCTCTGTAATGTTTGTTTCTTCTGTTGCTTCCCTCCTCCCGAAAGAGTGAGCAGGTGTTGTGCCCCTTCAGGTGGCAGTTGCCAGCTTTGACCTTTCCCTTTTGCCTCTGTGTCCTCGTGTATCTTTGCATGCAAATCAAATAATAATAATAATAATATTAATAATGATAAACGAAAGCGCACACAATAAATTGATTCCATGTATTTTCGTTTAGTTCATGCTAGCACCCTGATGGACTGATAATATAAATAAATACTTAACCGGCGTAAAGAATCAAAGTCAAAAGAGTAGGTGGAAACATGTACTGCCCACTTGTTACACAATTTATTTTTTAGCCTCAACTAAAATGTGTGATTCTCAGTGCATAGCGCTTCTTTTTACAACTGAAGCTTGGTCCTTAGTAGGAAGCTGAGCAATTACTTTGATCTTCCTTACATGTTTTTTAGTGGCCAGTTTTATGTGCTGCGCCTTTTAATCGCCTAGTCTCCGACGCTACTTTGTCATTATTGTTGCTGTTTTTCTGAAGACAGCAAATAGCACCAATTATCCCGGGCAAGGAAACGGATAGAGACCACCATCGTCTGCTCTAAGTTTCATACCTCGGGCAATTTCTATCTGGACTGCTCCCACATACTCTGCACGTACAAGCCTCGCCTTTTTCGCACGCACTGAAATCACTAATAGCCTTCCAGCCTGATCGGCGGCAACCAGGGCCAGCTAAGTGACTTATCGCAAAGAGTCTTTTTGCTACTGCAACATCGTAAAAATAAAACCAAAACAGATAACAAACTAACAAAAAAACAAATTGCGTTGCACAGGTCTGCTGTCTTCAGCAGAGAAATGTGATCAGAGAGGCTCTTATCCTCAGGGCTTTGTCACTTCAGAGAAATCACTCGAGGCTTACCTCGGAACCAATTCCAGACGTTAAGCTTATATTTGTCATGCTTTACCGTACTTTTTCTTCATTTAGTCTGGTAGTATAGTGAACAAAAAAAAAACCTCTTCTTGCCATTTTGCTATTGGAGCAAGCTTCCTGTATTCTTGCTTAAAAAGTATTTGCGAAGGGACCTATACGCTAAGTCAACTCGTCATGAAGCTTCGCCACAACACTACGATGGGTGTAGGACAGAGAGGTGGTTGCACTTCTGTTGTAAAACCGCATGATCTGATGATGGAAGAGAAGTTGCGATGAATTTTCAAAGTAAGCCATTCTCTTTCAAATCAAAACTGTATGCCAGAGACTGCCCACGGGCACTTGTTATTTGTTATCGCGTTTTACGAGCAATGTCCACGATACTATTATGAGGCATGTCGCAATAAAAATTCACAGATTAATTTTGACCACAGCAGTTCTTCAACGTGCACCTAAATTAAAGCACGGGTACGTTCTTACATTTTGGCCTAAGTAAACATTCAACCGTCATGCGCTGGAATCGAACCCCGGACCTCGAGCTCAGCAGTGCAGCATGGTACATAATAAGCTCTTTTTGACGGGCCAAAATGATCCTCACAAACTTAGAGCTAACGCACAGACGTACAAATAGAAAATTTGGTGCATTATCACGACACTTCACTTCCAGATATGAACTCTTCCGTCACAAATCACAAGCTCATCTTGCATCTTCAGAGCAATCTCGTCACACTACAAGGCGGCACTTCACCAACTATGAAATCTTCTTAGTGGGAAGCAGTGAAATTGATTCTGCACTGAATCCTATAACATTAGTAGTTAGGTTTTGTAACTCCTTGTGACGTGTTTCTGTGATTTAGGCATTCCACTTTTACGTTCGCTTTCGGAAGAGTGTGACGACATTCATGGCAATATGTGCATAAAACGCATGAGGTAGGTTGCTTTGTTGAAGTTAAAGTGACTTGAATTGGGCCCCTTTTTAATCAAATGCCTTCATTTTTTAAATACCCGAGATATAAAACTACCTATGACAGTTGACTCCAGGGAAAGTTTAAGAAAGTCATGTCGTTCATAAATTCTGTCAATTAGCAATGGGCGTTTTACGATGACATTTGCCGAGTTGACTCTGCTACCAGGGAGAAAATATTTGGGGCAGGGGAGTTTTGAGGACTCATCTGCTAGAAAAACTCCCATTTTGGCTTGATTTTGCGTACAGTGAATTTTTGCCTACAGTTGTGCTATTTCTAACACTATGATGAGAAATATGTCGGCCGGGAGCAGCTCTCGCGTCCTCCCCGCTCCTTTTCATAATCACCGTAGAAGAAGTGCAAGACGACATTTGCACGGTGTTTTCAATTGTGTAAATCCGCACAAAAAACCAATCTCTGCATCTTGTGTGTGTGTCAGAACTGAATTTAGAATTGATCGAGACATGGTCAATATACCGAAATTCGCGGCAAGTCTACGAGTACGCCAGCCAATGGCTAGCTATGTCAGGTCACTTGAAACCGGTTCCACGCAATCGTAACTTAGCACCAATAAGTCTTTTTGTGTTTATTTGTTTTAAATTCTTCACGTGTACACAAACATGTAAACACGAAGCACGCCAGTACGCAATAGGCACGACCCTTTCATTCCAGATGGAAGCAATGTTCATTTTGTTTATTTTCTTTTATTTTTTATTGTGTGCCTTGATTTAGTTTCCTGAAGTTACATTTTCTGTAAACGTGAGATAACGCCCACTATAGTCACGTCGTGTGGGGTGATCACCTTCGCAGATAATCGTCAAGCCCTCTTAGACAACGCTCGTAAGCAACAGAACACGTGAATTGTTATGCGTCTGCGCAAGTCTCTGAAAAACACTTGAAGGCAGCGGGGAAGCTCTCAGCAAACCTTGATGTACAGTAAAGCACTTTATTGGCTGTACACGACTTCAATTCGTTATGGCAGCGCACCACTTGTGAGACATGGTTTCGACGCTACTTATTATGAAGCTATAAATCAACTCAACCAGCTTGCTTTTACCAGGGCTAGAAAATACGTTTGTAGTTGTATGTTCATGCAGAATGAGCCTTGTCATCTGGCGCAAACAGGAGGGCCGATATGTATTATGGGTAGGCACTAATGCATCTATTTAATTTACATTGATACTTCACTAATGGGACTTCCTTTTTGTGTTTGCAACGTTCCTTGTGAAAAGCAGAACTTCATTACATTTATTTGTTATTTGCATTGGCTGCTGATGGTTCTTAGTTTCTTTCTTTTGCGAGTACGTGTACTTTTTTTTGTATCACTTTAAGTTTTCATTTAGAGTTTCGAATACAGTGTTGCCAGCTGACGCGAAGGGTTTCGCTGTGAAACTAGTCGCATTGTTCATTAAAAACGTTACGTAATCACGACAGCGCAACTCATAATTAAACATCAAAAACTGTAACATATCTCATTGACAGAAGACATTTCTGTTTGAACATGTGGAATATTTTCGTCATTTATTCGTCGTTTATTCGTTTCGGCGGTATGACCGACGCTCTCAGCACATGCCTCCTCGACATCCGACGTCTCGTTACGACGTACCCGACCAGTACATTCGTTACAATTTTGAAGGCAACGTTTTGCAACAGGGGCTTCATGCAATTGGTCCAAAGACATTATGGTGTAGTTATTCGGAGCAGTCAATCAAATTTAGAGAGCTCAAATAATTGATTTTTTCTAATATGCATGAGGGCTACGTATTTCAAATAAAGCTTTTCAGAGCACGTGGGCAAACTGAAGATGAAGCGTCAGCACGATTTTATACCTTTGTATTTTTTCATGCCTTTTTTACATGTTCTGTCGACTAAATTATGCTGACTACAATATAACGAATGCTCACGTACATACATGAAATGTCTTTTTCAATTTACATGCTTATTTTAGCCGAGTCATTCATAAAACATGAGTGGGTTAAAGCTTGTCGCTGCAAACTCTATGACGAGTATCAAGGTTATACTGTGCTAGATTTGCATTAGTTTATCAGAAAAGCGTTAATACTTCCTCTTTCACTCGGATGCTCGGATAGGACAGGCGCTGTGCCGGCGCAGAGTGCTAAAGGACTGCAGCTATTTACATTGTTATATACTATCCAGCCTTTCACTTCCAATGCCTTCTCGTTGTTTATGTTCACTGGGCATCGTGGTTACCTTGTTGCAATTTTTTTCTTGTGGCTGTTTTTGTTTACAACCACTTGTCTAGTATTTTATTTCCATCGACACGCAAGCGTCGTAGTTTGAATTAAACTCGTGACTTTCGCGTCACCAGCAGAGCACCAGAAGCACTAAGCCAATGCGGCGGCTTAAGATTTACGGTTCGCTCGATCGAAGACTTGATGCTTCGCACTAATGAATATTATTTATACTGAAGCCTGTATTACACGTGTGCTATAGGTTATAAGACTTAGAGGTCTTGCGAAAACAGAAAAAACAGTGTCCTACAGTCTGGGTATAAATTATGTCCCACCAAGTTGACCCTCTTTCAGCAGTGCCACTCAGGGACAGTGAGTTTAATGTTCCACGTTGCCTTTACTTCTTACAGTAGAAGAAAAATGCTTAGAAGTTAGCACTGATAAGTAGACACCGCAGGTGGCCTGCTTTGTTAATGAAGTCAATCAAATGGGAGAAGATGGTGAAAAAAATTGACCGCATATCTACGGAGTTAATGATGAAGAGTGGGGCATTCGTCCGTCCATTCGTTCTTGTTTCCGTCCATCCATGCATCTGTCTGTGTGACCGTCCATGCGTCCATCCGCCCTTCTGTTCGTGCGTCTGTCCGTGCGTCTGTCTCTGCGTTCGTCCATGCATCCGCCCCTGCCTCCGTTCATGCGCCCATCCATGCATCTGTCTGTGTGTCCATTTGTCTATCTATTCAACCCTCCATGTACCACTATCTCGCATATTTTCATCATATATTCCTTATATAGAAGCACCGCCATCCAGCGGAAATTCCAAGGACTAAACGAGAGGTGGCACACGCACACTTTCTTACGGCTTGCGCTTCGGGTCTACTTCCCACCTTTAACCACCTCGAGTTCATGGTATATACTAGTTCACTGTATTCATGGCACTGCGGCCCAACGCTCGCTAAACCTTTCTAAAACCAAGGAGGTTATGCCCGGCGAGTATAACGTAGCAACCTTTTCCTGTCAGATAGTGCTCAATGTACATGCCAATGGCTGCTAGTGAGAAATGAGAGACAGGAGAATGCGGCTTTTAGTTAACGCACATGCCGCGAACTTTATATTGTTCAACAAAGCACACATGAAATCAACAACCGGCACCACCTTGCAGCTCAAAATGTAACACTTGTTACACCCTACGACTACGACTACGAGGAATGAACGGGTGCCACTTTAAGGAGCTTCGCCCCTAAAACAGTCACTTCGATTGAGATCGATCCACTATACCCAGCCGCGGAATTCGGTAAAGCCCACATCTGCTTGCAACCAAAGACACCTTGCATCGATTGGAATTTTGTAGTGCTCGCGTCATGAAATCGCATAAGTACACGCACTCGCCTGAAAGACATACAAGTACAGCTCGAATACGAGGAAGTCGTACATAAAAGCCATAATCACAGTAATACTAAAAGAAGCATATCAAGGAAGGGCTGCAGGTCTTTTCTTTGAGGCACTCTTGAACGCACAGAGAAATTTGTCTCGATGTGCCATTTCCTCAGACAATTTTTACGACAATGAACCCAGACGCTCCACTTCTCTGTATTTGAGGTGCTTAATCGCTAGCTACTATACGTAGTCCTCCTTCTCATATCCCTTATGCAGATGTAACCCCGTTCCGCCTTCTTATGATTAGTGGCACTAGGACAAAATGCAGTTTTTCCAGCAGTGAATAGCGCCACTATAGAAGAGTGCATTTAAACTCCGAACGCCCAACTTCCCAGTCGGAAGAGCGTTCACCGGAAAGTGGGGCCTAGTGGCACAACATTTCGATGACGACCAAACTGTGCAGCGCGAGTTCTGTCGAAGATTTTTGAGAATGAATTATTTTAATGCCACGATCGTCCATACGCCTTCCTATTGTCAAAATATATGAACCTGGACATGAATTCACACAGCAGTGGGAAGCCGTGGCTCTTTCGATGAAGGCTCACGGACACAGCACAGTCCTAACGTATTCATAGTTGGGCAATATATAGGAGGTTGCGATGTGATACGAGTGTGGGCAGGTTTTTGACGTGAGGGCTTGGAAGATGGACTATCACTCTAGCGGTCGCGGAAATAGCTGCGTGATGATCTCGGGTGGTATCTTCTCGCACTCCCCTGACATCGTGTGCTTCGCTAGTGTGGCCGCGCAATAAAATACGGCGCCTTATGCAAAGCACACACTGTAGTTATCTCAACTCCATCGCTTAGGCGTGCGTCGTGAAACCAGTCGGGCGTCTTGATAAACGAGGGCATGCGGAGTATACGGGTTGAGTGCATAGCCCAGGTAAAGGCAAGGCTGCACGCAGATGCGATGACCTGGCATGCAGGAGGTACTGCACGCCGGAGCGTCCACTGTGTGGCCACCTGTCTGCTGCCCGCGTCTGCCTTTGATGCGTTGTATGGTGGGCTGATTTTGCATTGTGCCCAATATTAGTACCCATTTCGAGCATCCAGTAGAAGATGCACAAGAAATACTAGAAAATTATGCTGAAGGATTGGTGTTTGTATAAGTATCTGCGTAAGCAACAATGACAAAATATTAAAGTGCGGAAGAGCATTCAATGACAACATTCGTGCTGCATACGTTTAGTGCATGTATGAGTGTGTAGTCAATATATTGTTCAGTTCCGCTGTAGTCACATCGAACAGTGCACAGTCCTCTACCATTTCTCTCCATCAAGATGAGACCACCGCGGACGAGATAGAACGTGTCATAGCGTGCGCAGAAGACCAGCCTAGATTCCGATCCATGCTAGAGAAAAACATGGAAGGAAGAGGACCTAAGTCATGGGGCTTTTAAGCAAGTCTACGCACTAAAACTTGTACGAAAAGTCTCACACCTGCCACAATATTAAATGCACATAGGCGTATCCTTGAACATCGTTAAATCACATAGTTAACATCGTGCACACTGTTTCGGACTACAGTGAAACGGCTTTATTAGGTTTAAACTTTGACGCGAGTCAACTCAAACAGCTGTCTGGGCCCACTGGGAGACAATCCTATAAGCAATGAAAAACGAGATACAAAAAGTAAGCGGCACAAAGATATAGTACAGGTGGATATTCCAGCATTCTTTTTGAGGAGGAGTTCGAACACACGTACCCACGATTCGAAGGCAAGTGTGGTGTCCAGTGGACTATCCAAGCAAGCAATCCGTGCATTCGCTCGTATAACACAGTATACCAAGGAGGTGACAAAGAAAAGTGAGGGTGAGGACTGATGTGAGCTTGAAGAGTAGAGTAGTGAGTAAAGCATGATATAAAAAGAGAACGAGAGAAATATTGAGCACGAAAGCCAGAAATAGAAGCCAGAATAGAAGCAAGCGAGATAAATAGAGAGATAAGAGGAAGCGGGATATACCTATAGAGAAGATTAGGAAACACAGGAAGAAAGAGAAAGACAAGCAGAAATACTGAGAAAAAGAAATAAAGAGCAACATGTGAAGCCCTACACTACAAGCATATAAAAGAAATAAAAAGAGATATAAGAAAACAGCAAAACAGCAAAAGCCCGGACTGCCCTTCAGTTACACTGTTTCTTTTTTTAGCACTGTGCTTTCGGTGAAAGCTGCATTACTTTTTTACGGTCCCTTCACGCAATATTATAAATTCTCAGGCAGTTTTTGTGCCTTCCCTGAGAACCTTAGCTTGAAACCCGCTGCTGAAGGATTAAATGCCACCTGAAGTCTTGTTCGATAAAATAATCTTGACATAGGGAATATTTCTCCCTAATGTTTAAGGAATAAAATATCCTCCACGCGCAAACCAGTCGACCCCAACAAAACTCAAAGTCTGCGTGCGCCATTACCACTGCGGCGAGCTGCTGAAGTCCAGGAAAAATTTCACGAGTACCTTGGGAGTTTCTTCGTTTGTGAATTTTACGTCCACGATGGGCACATTTTCTTCCTCACATCTTTCCGCCGTTTCCGCTCAAAGCCGACTGGGGATGTACAAGTCTACGCGGCATCAAGCCGCCTCAGCCATGAATCCTCCAGACAATCTTTCGCAGCGAACGAGGGCGGTTAAACTCCGTGTGAATTGTTAAGGATGGATCATCTTTGTGGATATGTGTCGCCCTTCTTAATCGGATATCTTAACGAATTACTGGATTACCATGGCAGAAAAGTAGGGGCACGCACTGAGAACAACAACGAAAAGAATACTCGCCAAATGTGCTCATGGAGTTCAGAGCTGTGCGTTGCACAGAGTGTTGTGTGAAATGTAAAATTTCTGATGTTGTGTGTTGTCGTCAGCATTGCCAGTTTCACTTATAATAAGATCTGAGCTTCTTTTTTCGCCGAGTCACTTGTTGAATTTTCGAGCAGCTTTTTGTGTTTTTTCGGCATTTATGGCTTTTTCCAGCCATTATGGTTACTTAACACTTCGTCACGTTCGCGTTGAGTAGTTAAATGTTGATGTCAAGCATTCCCTGGGAGAATCAAGGAGTAACCTGACACCGCACTGGCAGAAGTGCATTTATCATAATTTAGGCTCCACAAAGTATTCAAAAATGAATCTGCGCTTTCGTTGATAGTTGCGCATATCTTCATTGTACAGAATTACTGAAGTTCTTTCTCACTATGCTTCATCTTTTAGGGGCTATTTTATCATAAATATTAAATTTTGAACAATTCGAAAATTCGGTATATTTTCTCTTCTTTCGGCTTCATCGCTAAACCCCTGCTGTTTTTTAGGCCTCTTTTGCAATGAGTATTTGCTTCTTAGCTTGGTACCATCTGGGAACTTCAGTTGTGGGGTTATTAAGGCACGTCCTGTTTATGTGGGCGACGAAGGTACATGCACATGTATTATATAACATGAAGATACATGGATGTAGCCTACGTTTATTCTGCATTCGTGTATCGTAGATACATGTGTGGCCATATAATAACACGTGAAAGCCTGCACTTTATTTCTTATTCGGCCTATTCAGATTCACGGGGGAAAATTCACCACTGACGTTATTTGGTTTGAAGAACAGATCCCCACGTACCTTGACAATCGATAATATGCGAAGCTTTGGGAGCTAGGGTGACAGTGTTGTCACTAGTAAAACGTTACGAAATGACTCCAAAGATGCGTAAAAATGTACGCACAGAAATATCTTCAACAGTCGCATGTGTTTTTATAACCAGTTGTTTCCACTTGAGGAAATTATGCCAACAGTAACGTGAGTGTTAGCAACATCTGAAGCGGTAAGGTGATATGTAGCGATTGTGCTCGCGAGAAAGGTAGCCCTGGAAACTGCTACAAAAATCAACTTCAGTTGATTTCATCTAATTAAACTTGACGTTAATGCGACGGGAAGGCTGTATCGTAGGAATACTCACGTACTGTTTACACAATCGCATAGTCAGCATTGTAAACACAATTGATATCTCACCAACATTACGCCTGGTTAGTGTATTCTTCCGAAGCAGTATCAGGACCTGGCGTGGCTCTGTGGTAGAATACATGATTGCCATGCAGAATGATTGGGTTTGACTCCTCATGGAGCCATGATATTTATTCTTCAAATTCTTCGGGTCAACGATACCGATGTCAGCTTTTTGTAACGGGTTAGCGTTAAGACTACCAATGTCTGTTTTCGCTGTTCTTAGGCAGACAATCTATCAGCCACCTGTGACAGATACCCGCCTGTGGTGTTCTCGGCGAGATCAGGCTATAGGTGACGGCACCGTCTCAGCACAAGTGTGAATACGCGGTCGATGGCACGTTTACGAAATACACGCAGCGGCGCTTCGTTGCGTGCGGTCTCAGCAGGTTGTTGGCAGATAAAATGCGTTGACTACAGTTTACTGCTAATATCCACACTCTCTCCACTGAATCGGTGCACGACGCTTATGCAACGTTAACAGTACCCGCAAGTAAAGCGCATTTGGACTTTCATAGAGATGCTCACCCTGGGACTCTCTTCATGCATTAGCACTAAATCACGTCTCTGCTTTGTTATTTATACGTGGTTAGGTTGGGTTCCGCCTGGTATGCACTGCTGCAGCCTGACGGAACTACTTATTTACATCTTTGTCTTCTGCATACTATCAAGAAAGAAAGAAATAAAGGTCGTAGAAAGCCCGCATATCTGTGCGATTCGTTGGGTACCAACATTAGCACCTTTACGCATATAATTTTTTTCTCTCATTCTGTTCACCATAAAATGTGGGAAAGTCGACAAGTCTAGTCAGGAAAGCTTAGCCGCCGACGGCACTTCTCGCTACACTGTGTCTACGTCTTGTACGCACATGTTCTCGTACCAGTAAAAATTTTTTATAAGAGCTCAGCAGAAAGCTTTATTTGATTAATTACGATCATGAGGGTGCTACAACAAAGGCCTGGTTGATCGAACAAGCACGTTTCTTTTTTTTTCAGACAAAAATACCACTGCGTTTCCTCAGTCACTAAACTAACAATGCCACACAAACACTGAAAACAATGTAAAAATACTTTATATATAAGGCATTCCGTCTGAATGAATTTTCAACATCTGGCCTCTTTAAAGGGTTCTTAAGTCTAAGCACACGGTTGCGCACGGTAACCCTGTTCTAAGTACAGTGTAAATGTTAGTTGTTAGTGTGTGTTAGTGTGTTATTAATATTGTTAGTGTGTTATTGTGATAGTAATAGGTTGTGTAGGTATGTTAGTAATATTTCAATGTAGTGGTATTAAGGCCAGATAAACACAACTAAGGCTCCTCGGATGATCGATAAACTATAGTGCCATAGTTGTACACCTGCCAACAGTGCGCTAGTCCATGAACTAAAACCTTTTTTTTTTGCAACAAAGTAACTATAAAACGCTGCATTCCCACAGCATTCATTAGGCCCCATGTTTGGGAGGATGCCAAGAGCATTTTGCGATGTACTTGAAACAGGAAGCGGCACCCACTCTGAAATTATTCTGGTGAATGGAGGGTACTCTGAAATGACAGCACTCTGGAAAGTTGCATTTGCCGATCTTACTACAATGCATTAGCAGTCGAGAAAGACCAAATGCTTTCGTACGTCGTTTCAGGCATGCGTAGAAACAGTCACACTCGCGCTGATATGACCGGACAAACCACACTTTGAGAGAGTGAATGACATACGCGCACATAGAAACATGACGTGGCTAGCAGACGACGCAAGGAACAATCCACACTTCACCGTTGCGGCTGGCTGCCGCCAGGCAGCGAGTCTGCTCAATCTTGCGGCAAATACGGGTGTGTGCCGCACGTGTCTGGTGGAAAGGCTCTCACGATATATGCGATGGGACCATCATTCTTCCTGTCATATCCAGAGAGTGATATGCATGAAACCATCTTTTATTGTCATACTAATTTGGGTTCACCTTTAGTTAAGGACGTCATCACGAGAGCGCCCAGACGTAGATATAGATAGATAGATAGATAGATAGATAGATAGATAGATAGATAGATAGATAGATAGATAGACGGCAGACAGACAGACAGATAGATAGATAGATAGATAGATAGATAGATAGATAGATAGATAGATAGATAGATAGATAGATAGATAGATAGTTAGATAGATAGATAGATAGATAGATAGATAGATAGATAGATAGATAGATAGATAGACAGACAGACAGACAGACAAACAGACAGACAGACAGACAGACGCTAAATATGACGATGACACGTTGCGAGTCGTACGGCTTCGTGTTCGCGTTGTGTTTTCTTAAATTGTGAAAAACAGAAAACAGCCTCACCTTTTTTATTGAAAGCGTTGCTGTTCCGGACGCAACGTCTACTTATTCCGAAGAACACGAATCGCCCGCAGTAGGCAAAAAAATTATTCGCATTTAAAATATCTGTAGTTAGACTGGGGTTGCAAAAATCAAGGTGCAAATACGCGTGCGTCCAGTCAATAAATTGCTGACACAAATTTTTCCGCGAAATGACAATATTCCAGAATAAGCGCAGGAAATCAAAGGCAAGATTTCTGTAATAAAATTACACATCTTTTCGCAAACGAACAATGTCACGCATATAGGCAAAGTGTTTCAGCTCTAATTGTTCAACGACGCCATACATTGTATACTACTGTGGAGTTCAGAAGTGATTGCAGCTAGATGTGCTTGTAGAGCCGCGACTCGCATGGACATTTCTATACTGAATATATACCAGTAGCAATGAAAATTGGTGGCTAGCCTTTTGTTGACTCTATAAGTATCAGATTTTATAAGGGTATAATTTATGTGAGATCATATATTTTCAATATTTATTACCTTCAAGACACGACGAGTGACAATCAAATAGGATAAAAAGTATTGAGGAGGTTACTTTCTCACGTAAGAACGCACAAAATGCAGCCATTGATCTCTTCGAAGGAAAGGAGTCATTGAGCCACGACTGTGACAATCCTAATATTTCGATACTACGCCGAAGTTCGCAAAAGCCTTTTATTCGCGTGGCAAATGTGGGCTAAGTAATGTCGCCATCGGTGAGCGGCGGACTCAAGCATTGTGTTATGACATTTTCTTGTGCTGATGCGTCATGAGATTGAGTTACGATGCAGTTCAAGCATGACCTACGAGATGCCATGGTGTAAACGACTCGGTACCAGCGATGTACATGGGAGGCGCTGGCATCGGGGATGGCTCAAGACGCTTTCACGTTCTTCGCCTTTTGGTGCGTGCTCGCATGTGACAGCTCGTCATCGGAGTAGTGCGGCTTCCACATGCACAAGCAGGGTTTCTTCACTGCCGACTGCCTCGAGTACTACCGACTAATAAAACTGGTTTAATACGCGCAGCAAAAAAATTGCCCGCAGCTTCCCTCGAAGGAACACTGAGGAGGATGCGGAGCATATAATTGGTTAACGGGGTGTTAAATTGCGACTTACTTGGGTCGATGGCTAAATTTGTTAACGTGGTTGTGAAATGGGGTGTTAAATTGCGACTTACTTGGGTCGATGGCTAAATTGGTTAACGTGGTTGTAGGAGGGGGTGTTAAATGAGTGAACACGTACGACACGTATGCGAAAGGGCGGCGCTGGTCGAAGGGACGTCGATCATTGTATTTGTGGATTCGTCGGCATTCATTTCACCACGACCTCGGACGTCGACGCGCCGTACAAACCAACCGACAAGCGGCAACTGAGCAAGCGAGCGCCGACCTTGAGTATATATACAGCGCGACGGCGCATGCGCTGTCAGCTGTTGAATGTTCTCGAAGCGCGACGGCGCATGCGCGCGTCAGCTGTCGAATGTTCGCGAAGCGCGACGGCGCATGCGCGTCCGCTGGAGAATCTAGAGAGTTGTAGATTGTTCTCGAAAGGGAGAAGCGCGCGCGGCACAGATGGTGGGCGACGGCGCGACGGCGCATTCGCGCGTCAGCTGTCGAATGTTCAAGAAGGGGGAGAAGTGCAACGGCGCATGCGCGCGCGTCAGCTGCCTATGTTCTCGAAGCGCGACGGCGCATGCGCGCATTATCATACAGCTGGTGAATGTTCGTGAAGAGGAGAAGCACACGTGTTGTGTAGAGGAGGAAGGATGCACAGATGGTGGAGGAGAGAGGCGTGCGCGGTGTGGAGAGGAGGAAGGGATGCACAGATGGTGGAAGAAGGAGGAGGAAGCTTGCGGACGGCGCCGCACTACAAGCCTCGAGTATTAGATGCTCCGCATCTAAAAAGCTACGATGTCGACGGGCGAATAACGTGCCTTGGAGAACAGACTGAACGACTCGTGCGTCGTGAAACGCTTGTGTGGGCTCATGACTCAATTACGAATCTGCCTTCCGTGTTCCTGAGGTGAGTGTGGTAGTGTATGCATCAGCGCACGCGTAGGTTACCATGTAACTTGGAAGCACACATTGTGGTGTTTGTCTCCCTAATTGGCTTTGCTATGACGAAGTGCAAATCGAACATCAGTGTTTACTATGAGCTTGTTGATGTCTGTCACGTTGCATAGGATTCAGAATACGCTCTGTCAAGGTATGCCTTGACAATTCTAGCTACAACAACGGATAAATCATGATCACGGGTGTTAGTCCTCGCGACATGCATGTACCAATACGTGCAAGCGTGCGTGCATTAACGTCAGATGGTGGTATAGCTACCGAAAATCGATAGAAATCGCACGAACTCGCATATATCACTGCATAATGAGCTCTGCTTCTGAGATGACAAATTACACTTTCGTGTTATACCTATTGTTATTGCAAAAACATCACTTAGGTTTTCCCTTCATTATTGCTTGTAGTGGCAGAAATTTATTGCGTAGACTGTTTTTGCTTATGTTCAGTCTCCTGAGTTCCAACAAATTGTATTCACCGATTGATATCCTGGCAAAGCCAACTTGTTTCACCTGAAGCGCCAGAACAATATATAAATAACTCTACCCATCACGAGAATTAGCAGTAGAGAATACAGCAAAAACGCGAAGATTGCCTCGAAATGCTGTATTTTTATAGAAGAAATTAGGCAGTGCAAATCACGAAAACATGGCATTCCTGGCGACTTTGCACTTTGCAATTTTTAAATAACGCATTATTGAATCAATTCAAGTTTTACTTGGGTTGACTAATGACGACGTCAACATGTCTCGTTTGTCATAATTTACAGCAAAATGTGTTATGGAATGACAACACGGGCCACGCGCTGCACCTTAGTTATCCACCGCCTCCACCGGTGTCCGTAGCCACTATCGCACAAAATAAAAAAAAATAACTGAAATGAAAAACACCAAGAACATAGTAAGATTCACACCCGGGTCCACTGCATGCCAGCCCAGTATCCTACTGCTGAGCCACATCGGTATTTTTCCATCACTAGCTGAGCTACGCTGGTACTTGGGACTTTTTCTCAAACTTGTCGTAGGCATGCAGACTTGATGTTGGGAAAGTAGTCGCGTTATTCTGAGTAATAAAGAGTTTTAGAACACCAAATGAACAGACAGGTGTCACACAATGCGAATTGCGTAACGGGTGGGAACTCAAATGCTCCAACCTATTACAAAAGCTTGTTCATGATCACCTTTTTTTTATTGATATGATATATAAGGAGATGTTGGCGCCCAATTCTGGCACCGGCTACTCCTTAGCCGTTGAGTGAAACTTGAACACGTATCTTGAAGTAAAACATACAAAGCAATGCATAAAAAATAGAACACTTGGAAACAGATATGCAAACACACACTTATACTCACATATCACAACATAATGATAAGGAAATGTTTGAAAGTCAGCGAATGAAGTCTCTGATAATGTCCCTCGTTAATATTCAGTACACCAAGCACAAAACAGCAGAGCACACGTCTGGTCCTTACGGAGACTCATTCGCTCGTGTGTACATATTAGTCGACACGTCTTTCACTTCACAACACACACATTATGGGTGTCACATGATTCTGCACATAATAAGTACATGTGTTATACAAATGAAAGTTCGTTATTTCTTAATACTTGTCAGCAATTCCGCTATCTTGTAAAAAATGTGTTAATGCTTTCAAAGCGTGCGACTGTAAAACTCCAGTTGGCCACGGGCCCAGAAGTTTTTTCATGCTAAACAGTCTGCTGGCTAATGCCAACAGTTCAGATTTAAGACGGCATCTCGGCGTGTCTTGATGTGATGTGACACGGTAGAGGCGTGTCAGCTCTGCCGATTCTGTGCAAAAAATGTTTTGTGTATGCGGTGCTTAGCCTCAATAGTTGAATTAGAGTTTCCATACTTCTATCTAATGTTGGCGTAATTTCGAATTCAGTAAATGGATCGATGTGACATAAATCGCATCTCTTTGTACTTAGATCAAACCAAGCAGTATTCCTCAATCTGAAAGTTGTAGTCTTTATAATACTACGCAATTCCTTTTTCGAAATTGGTAAAGAAACAGTAACATCCTTACGATGTGCTTGTCGTGGTGCTGCAGCTGTGTTTCCAGGAATGTTGCAATGGCCAGGTATCCACTGGAATTTGATCTCATGTTGCGCCTTGTTTGCTTTGGTTGATCACTTATTAACTATGGCTCATACTCAATTCGGGTGTAAATTGACATCGTCGTCAGTCACTGCATGAAACAAAATTTGCCGCAAGTGTTTACCGGATACCATGCTTCTCCGAAGAATGACGAAGAATAGCATAGTGAATGTTAGCTGGCCTGTACTGCACATAAATTATAATTATTTATGGCGTATCGGGTACCCAGGAAGTGCACTTCTGGTGTTTACCCAAAGAGTGCTTACAAAATGCTCTGGAAGGCCACTCTTCCAGCTTTCGCAATAAGTGTGCTACGCGTTCCGCGCAGGCTTGGCGATTTTTGAAGCTTGCCACAAGATACTAGGCGTCTGTTACATTGCCGCAGTTGAAGTTTTATTCTAGGTAAAACTTTTCATGTGAATGGACAAGAACGGAATGTCTGAACGACTTCTCCACTGTTAATTTGGATGATAACTTCTTATTTCTGAAGCCATGTGATCAATATCTCGAATACTTAAAACAGGTAATTGGATATACTTACTAGAATCGTCTCACTTCCAAATGCTTGTGATCAATCAACCACACACAAAATCCACATTCATTAAGTAGCTGTCCTCGAAACACAACGTACCGCTCTCAAGGAAGCAGTTTTTACTTAATTCTCAATTAATGTGGCAAGACTTTAAGATACGCTTTACTTTCTGCACTGACTAAATGCACGCAGAAGCGAGTTTTCGGAGATGTTTTTCAGCTGTATAAGTTTTTTTTTGTGTTTGCTTTGTGGCACTGCGTAGGTTTCCCTTGAGGCGTTGTCTGGATTTAATGATCTGCATGCTGTCGCACCGACTGAGGGGCATTCATGTCAAGGCCCATCCTACGTGTGGCATTTCCCTGGAGTCTTCGAGAGTTCTTTTGCCTATGTGATTAGGTGTACCCCTAATTTATCACCGATGGAGTGGCACTATAGAACATGCTTTGCTCAACAAGTTCGTCTATGCGGATAAAGAAAAATTCTGATGAAAAGTAGCAGAATAAAAACATTTATGGAGATCACCAAAAGAGTGTTATCTATAGAAACGGAGAGACTACTGTTCAAAAGAAAAAAATATTTTGTTATATAATATTCTTATCAGGCACCAAGAGTGTCTAAGTTCTCAAAGGATAGCATTAGCTGAACAGATTTTTTTTTTTAAATTGCGCATAGAGTGTTACCAGATTCACTGCTTCCCTGATATTGTGGATTTCTAGCTTTAGACAACATATTCACCGCGTACCAGCGTTTACGACGTTTTCCTGCTATTCTGCTCAGTGTAGCTGCGTTCGCAGTCACCGTGGCCACATTTTAAAAAGTACATTGCAAAAACACACCTTTAATTACATTAAATGAATGTGAAAAATATAATTATCGCCAAAAAAACCTGACCTGTCCAACAACTGTGTTCATCAAAATAATAACATGAAGCATTGAAATTTGAATGAAACGTTTAATTACCTAGCAATAAACTTTGAGGTAAATAACCAGTTTTACATTGTCTTCTTTAGCCGTGCATATCATACAGCAAAAAAAAAATGTGCGAGATCAAACAAGGTCAAATGAGACCCCCTCTACGTGCATGTTTAACGCACTACAATCTGCTCTTCAAGCAGCCTACGCAGATACTGTGCTGTAGGCTCGCATGGAGGATGCCATATGCGTTGCTGAGGACTTTTCTGATTACACTGATATCAATATTTTCTAGCCTTATTGTTCTTCTAAATGAGGATTCGAATTTATAATAAGTTCTGCATATACACTTTGTTACCTTGGACTGATAGCTAAAGAAGAAGCAACTGTAATTTGGTTAAAAAAAAAAAAACGTATTTCTTGTACATATTCTTACGCTGCATCCAGTCTACGCATTAGTCATGCGATTTCAAAACCTAGAACTTATAATTGACCTTACAATTGGCAATATATTTTATGTACATACAAGAGATTTTATTCTATTACAGCATAAGATGATCGTGTTTGTTTGTAGACGGAGACCTAAAAATTATAATTTTTGAGAAGCGCTATCTTTTTTTTATACACGCATACATTATGCTCTTCCAGAAGAATATGAGGAGGCCTCAATTTTTCTAATAATTGTTGCTGTTTAACTGTCATGTTCGCAAAAAGGACTGATCACGCCGTTCTCAGAGGCCGTGCACCCCACGAATGCATAGCCCCTTTGCGACTCCTCAAGCCTTTTCTGTAACCAACAATTATTCCTTTATTATGCAATTCTAGGGAGGTTTGTCTAACTGAATATTCTGGGTTATTCTGACTATACGGGCCCGTTGGTCTTGAACGGAGTTCGAAGAGCTAACGACTAGATATGTAAAGTTGCAGGTGCAGCCTAGATTTCTGGGACGGCTTTGTGCTCTCCCGTAGTAGGGTACCACGTACTCTAAATCGTTTAGCGCTTTTTTTTTCTATACACTAGGGCAAACACTTGATAATACTATTTGTTGTATCGCACCCGCTTTTGTTACCCGTGCTAATCTGTTATGGGGTCCTCTTAAACGAAGGCTATTACGAATCAGCACTTATCTCTTCCGTCCTCTTTTCAACCAATTCAGGGCACAAGCATGCTTTGATGGGGAACAAGAATCAATAAAAAATTTGCGCAGATATCTTCTACATGTCTGCAACTTTGAACCCTCACTCTAAAGACTGTTAATTACTTCCAAGTACATTTACCTAAAAAGATTACAGCATTGCTTTGGACGTAACATTGTGCGCATACGTCCGACTTCATGGTAATGCAAGCATTGACGAAAAGTTATGAACTACTTGAATGAGAAACTAGTAACGGAAGTGCAAAACCAAAATGGCTCTGGGTGTGCAACTTTATACTCAGACCGAATGTCAAGAGGAAATTGCTTGGGGAGTGTCTCTTTTATCTACAGGTTACATAGAACATGGTTTGTAAGGACCCCAATGCTTTCAACAGAGCTCCTTGCAGTTTTAACCATACCTGCTGAGCAATGGATGTGAATACAGTACAACACAAGAGTGCGTATTTTCGGCTTCTTAATTGAAAATCTGAATAAGCTATTCACAGCTTTAGGGCCGGTGGTAAGAAATATAAAAAAAGAAATTGCAGCATATCCACCGAGTGAATAATGTCAAGTGGAGTGAAGCATTCGTCAGCCCGTCCGTGCTTTCGTCCATCCGTTTGTTCTTGCCTCCGCCCATCCGCGCGACCATCCATGCGTCCATCTATGCGTCCGTCCGTCTGCCCATGCGTCCATCCGTTTGTACGTCAGTTCATATGTCCATCCATCTTCTAGTCTGTCTGTCCGTCCATCCGTGCGTCCATCTAGTGAGCACTCCAAGTACTGCCATCTCGCATTCCCTGTGGCACATACCAGCTCTGCGCGTCCATCCATTCATGTATCCATCCGTCTGCTAGTCTGTCTGTCCGTCCGTTCATGCGTCCGTCCGTGCGTCAATCAAGTGAAAACTCCAAGTACCGCCGTCTCCCACCTCGCCTCCTAGTGGCTAGGTACGACAACGACGGAGGATGGACAGATTCATGCCTTAAAGACCTTCGCCCCTAAAAACTTGACAGGTGGATATTACTTCATTAATGAAACTTCATGCTGAGATTCCTGAAACCTTTTCTTTCTAGACGGAGGCGGGCCGCATCCGATACGGTACAGTCCGAGCGAGTATATCGCACAGAAATTGAGGGAGGCCCACTACCGAGTACAGCAGGTGGGAGAGCTAAGCGACAATTCTGCCTGGAAAAGCGGAACACGCGGAAATCCTGAGGATCAGAGAAAGAAAGAGAGGAAAAAGCGAAATGCCTAACCGGAAAGAGGGAAACAAGAAGACGAAAGACATCGGAAAGACAGAAAGACTGAGAAAAAAATAGAGGGAGACAGTAATCGAAAGAAACATACGCGAACATGACAGAAAGGACAAAACAAAGAATTATAGCAAAAGTACGCAAAAGAAAAAAAAAGATAAAAAGACAAAGAAAAAACAAAAAAGAAAGACAAAGCAACAGAAAGTTAGAATGGGAAATAGAAAGAACGAAAAGAAAGTGAGCGTAGACAAGGAACGAGAAACAAAAAAATGTCATCCACCTCTGCTGTTCCTTCAGACTTGACAGTAGTGTCGAAAAGTTGCCATAATAATTTTCTTAGTTCCAGCAACATTTTCGAAGATTCGGGAAAAACTGCATTACAATTTACGGCAAGCCTGAAATTAGCCAAAAGGAATTTCATGTCCGAAATACGCAGAAGAAAAAGAGGCCTGGTTAAAAAAAGAGTGACTCACGCGGGATTCAGCCGCAAAGTTTCGTAGGCAGGGTTACCAAGTGGTCCGAGCTAACCAGAAAACGATCCCTGAAAACGAGCCCCGACAAATCGGTACGACTTTTGCGCAGAAGCCCAAAAGAAGCGTAACCGTTGTGAAGCTGTTGCAGCAGGTCGTCGCCGCCGGGCTCTCTTCCCGATTTTGGAGCGACTGTACAAATAAATAATATCTGCGTTGTCGGAAAAACTCTTCTTTCTGGGTGAGGAGGAATTCCTTCGACACTGGTCCTGCCGTTTTGTGTTCATCTGTGAGAGAATTGTAATGCTTTTTTTCAGGCCTGCCAGGTATTGGTAGGTTAATCTTTGTTTAGTACTCATACAAATACCTTGTAAATACTATGTAAATATCTGACATATTGATCTCTACATTTCATTTGTGTGTTCTTCGTTTACCACGTATTGTGCATATGTAGATATGGTTTTTGTAACAATTCCTGTTTAGTTGTGTAAGTTGTGTATGTTGTGTTCCGTTTACATATGTACACATATCTTTTTGTAACAACTTTTCGTGTGTCTGTGGATGTTGTGTTCTATCGCAATGTTCTGTTGGATTGTAATTGATGTTCACTGTCTGTGAGAATAAATTTCTCTAAACACAAAAGAAGCGGATATTTGATGAACTTTGACTTTCTTAACGAAACATTAATTACAATAAAAAAACCAGTGACATACAAAGGGTCGTTTAAAAACTACTTAAATTTTTGTACACCAAAAATATGCACAGATATGAACAAAGGCGCATATTTACTGTTTAGCATTGCCGACCTTTGGTATCGATCAGGTTAAATTCACTTTTGCCAGTCAGTGATTGGCGTCACTTGTTGATTACCCTAACGAATGCTAGATTTCTAACTACTCGAGTCACCGAGAGACGCTTTTTTGGTAAATCTACTTATCACTAAAATGACTATGTCTCCTGGAAAAATACAAGAAATGCACAACATGCGTGACAGTCGACCGGTGAATTCTACGAGTGGCTCATCGAAAAACCAGGCCCATATGCGCTTAACATATATGCAACTGACCCCTCTGGTCTTGGATCTGGTTGCGCGTTTCCCTAAAAAATTACCACGTATAACTTTGTTTCAGGCGTTATGCTGAACTGTTTTTTTCTGCTGTGTGCATGCTGCGACGCGCTCATTACTGCATGTCCATGGGCGTGGACCTCAAAATGTTATTCTTTTAACCAGAACTCATAATCTTGAGTATACGTTGCAACATTGCTTGTGTTATGAAAATTGACATTCCCACTTGGTCGGTGCACACTTCTTACTGTTTTCGAAAAAATAAAACAGGTACTTGCCTTATCCGCAGAAAAGAAAAAATGGCAGCATATCCAGGGAATGAATGATGGAAAGTGGGGCGAAACATTCGTCCGTCCATTCGTTCTTGTTTCCGTCCATCCATGCGTCCGTCTGTGTGACCGTCCAAGCGTCCATACACCCATCCGTGCGTGCGTCTGTTCGTGCGTCCGTCCCTGCATTCATCCTCGCATCCGCCCCTGCGTCCGTTCATGCCTCAATCCTTGCATCTGTCTGTGTGTCAGTTCGTTCATCTATTCAACACTCCAAGTACCGCCATCTGGCATCTTTTCATAATATATTCCCCTTATAGAAGCATCGCTATCCAGCGGACATTTTAAGGACTAAACGAGAGGGGCACACGTACACTTTCTCACGGCTTGCGCTTCGGGTCTACTTTCCACCTTTAACCACCTCGAGTTCATGGTATATACTAGTTCACTGTATTCACGGCACTGCGACCCAACGCTCACTAAACCTTTCTAAAACCAAGGAGGTTACGCCCAGCTAGTATAACGTAGCAACCTTTTCCTTCAGATAGTGATCAATGTACATGCCAATGGCTGATAATGGGAAATGAGAGACAGGAGAATTCGGCTTTTACATTCTTACGGCTTGCGCTTCGTATTTACTTCCCAGCTTTAACCACCTCGAGTTCATTCATGGTATATACTAGTTCATTGTATTCATGGCACTGCGACTCAACACTCGCTAAACCTCTCTAAAACTAAAGAGTACACCCAGCGAGTTTAACGCAGCAACCCTTGCTTGTCAGATAGTGCTCAATGTAGATGCCAACGGGTGCAAATGGGGATTGCAGCGTGCGCATTAAATAAAAGCTGAATGCTCCTGTCTCTCATTCTCTATTAGCAGCCATTGTCGTGTACAGTGAGCACTACTTTCTATTGTTCAACAACGCACAGAAGAAATCCCTCAACGGCACCACCTTGGAGGTCAGAATGTTACACCTGTTACATACTACAACGGCTACGAGGGCCGAGCAGGTGCTGTTATAAGGAGTTTCGCCCCTAAAAACATATATTGACCTTTCGGGCGGCTACGGGTCCCTTGATCAATTTTAAGAACATGCAAGAGGACGTGCCTATTTATTCATACAATTCCACCCTTTCGCACGCTCCTATTTGTTAACAATGACTCGTACCAGCCACCGAAACGTGATTATATGTTGGTTTTCTTGTTGTTGGTTTCTCCTTCCGACAAGGCAACGGCTTGTTTTATTTCTTCTAATGAAGCCCCCTCACCTGACGAGTTTTCGTCGACCCTTAAACCATCGTACTGTCTTACGCCGTGGCGTATGCCACGCAACTTCAAGACGAGTTTAGTTAGTGGATATCCCCATTCGCGAGAACCTTGTTAGGCACGTATACAAAGGCAGCTAGCACAAGTGAGAAAACAGTATAGAGAGCTGTCTTTTGCGTACCAGGCAAACACACACTAAATGAAAGAAACTAAAAGTAAAAATAAGAAAAATCTAACGTAAGGTTCAGATTCCTGACTAAGCGTTTCGAAAAGCTTTTTGCGGGAAGGAAGCCCTAAGGTATGAGCCTCTCTAACAAGGTATTTCTGTTGTAAAATGCAATGTTACGCAACGCTTTCTGTTCATCTCTATTTTATTTTTCTTCGGTTTGCATGATTAGGCTATAGGAGAAATTTGTGCGAAGGGGTATCAACAGTGGTAGCAGTTGCCTCCAACCAAGCTGGACAGCTATTAGTAAATACATTGCATGTAATAAAGGCAACGGTTGTACCAGCAGAGCAAGTGGGAGCGAGCCACACACAAATCGCCCTATGGGGATGAAACTTAGACAAGACAAATGTGGTCCCTATACCTCTCCTTACCCCGGCTAATTGGCGCTGTTTGCCGTCTTAAAAAACAGCAGTATTGGCAACATAGTGGAAGGCTAGGTGGGCAAGATGCAAAGAAGCATATAAAAAAATGACCAATAAGTTCCTTGACATAAAAAAAATGGCAGCATATACACGGAGTGAATGATAGAGAGTGGGGTGAAGCATTCGTCCGTCCATTCGTTCTTGCGTCCGTCCAACGTCCGTCTGTGTGAACGTCCATGCGTCCATCCGCCCATCCGTGCGTGCGTCTGTTCGTGCGTCCGTCACTGCAATCCATGCATCCGCCCCTGCGTCCGTTCATGCGTACATCCATGCACCTGTCTTTGTGTCCGTTCATCCATCTATTCAACACTTCAAGTACCACCATCTCGCATTTTTTCATCATATATTCCCCATATAGAAGCACCGCCATCCAGCGGACATTCCAAGGACTAACCGAGAGGTGGCACATGCACACTTTCATGCGGCTTGCGCTTCGGGCCTACTTTCCACCTTTAACCACCGCGAGTTCATGGTATATACTAGTTTACTGTATTCATGGCACTGCGGCCCAACGCTCACTAAACCTTTCTAAAACCAAGGAGGTTACGCCCAGCGAGTATAACGTAGCAACCTTTTCCTGTCAGATAGTGCGCAATGTACATGCCAATGGCTGCTAATGGGAATTGCAGCGTGCCCGTTCACTAAAAGCCGAATGCTCCTGTCTTTCATTCCCCCTTAGCAGCCATTGGCATCTACATTGAGCACTATTTTTTATTGTTCAACAAAGCACAGTAGAAATCTCTCACCGGCACTACCATGGAGGTCAAAGTTTTATACTTGTTACACACTGCAACAGCTACGAGGGACGAACGGGTGCCGCTATAAAAAGCTTCGCTTCTAAAAAGGCGAAAAAAAATGCGTGGCCGGGCATTCACGACTCTATTTTCAAAGTAAAAACAAATTATTCGTTCAAAGAGTGACTAACTATGCGTAGATGCTAAATTAAAGAACTGAAAAAATTAGATGGAAGGCAGTAGGGGTTTGCGCCTTGTTTTGAAACCTCGATGTTTCATGTAGGTAAATATTTTGATATTTGAAAAGAAGTACCATAGGGCGTACAGCGTGAACGAAGCATAATTTTGGGTTCTCAGAAATTAAATGAATACTTCTTGAAGGGTTTTTTTTTCTGCGCGTTGTCAGCCAGCACTGTCGTAGTTACGTGAAGGAACCTGTAGTTGAACATTTAAAAACCTTAAATATAAATTATATTCAAGAGCTTTCAACTAATAAGCTCCCCACCTATTTCAAGTATGTTTTCACACAGTGATAAGAAAAACATGTGGAGGCATCAAAACAATATTTCAAGAGGTAGAACAATCATTTTCATTCCTTTCTGATGAAGATATTTTTAGGACTACAACCTAATATTGAATGATAAGAAATACCGCTGAATAGAAGCAGTTACTTTTTCCTTTTAAACTCTAAAAAGCGTTCTTTTAGGCTTATATAACACGGTAGGCGATGAATAGTTGTTTTGAAAGTGCAGAATGGATAAATTTATTTCAAATTGTTTGCTTGCACGATCTTTTGAATCGTTAGGTCATCCGATTTTTACCTTATTGTATAGAAGAAGAACACAAAATTTATTGCCGAATCAAGACGATTCGAGTCCGGCGTTTTTGTTTTTTTCCAGTGGGCCTGGGCACCCATCAGGGATGCGTTTCCGAGACCTTGTCTCGAAGCGGCTTCCTCGGTACGCTGGACGGCCCAGGGTTGTCCTGTCAGGTTAGAGCTGATCAGTGCGACCTTCCAGCGCGGGCGGGGGCTGGCAGTGGAGGAGAGAGATGAATTGGCACTGTTTGAATTGTCTATTAGGCCCTGACACTCCGACAGCATGTGACCTAAAGTGGCAACCTCGCCACATGACGTGCATCTGTTTGTTGTGTAAACGTCTGGATATATGGCGTGCATGAGCCTGCTGTTTCGGTATGAATCTGTTTGTTTTTGTCTAAAGTGTACCGCTTGCTTCCACAAGTAGCAACTATTCATCACCTACCTTGTTATCGGCTTAAAACAATGCTTTTCAGAGTTTAAAGGAAAAAAAATCTGCTACTATTCAGCGGTATTTCTTATCGGTCAATATTAGTTTCTAGTCCTAAAAATATCTCCACGAGTCAGGAGTGATATTGATAGTTCTACCTCTTCAAATAAATAATTGTTTTGACACCTCCACATGTTTCTCTTTTCACTCTGTGGATAAATACTGGAAATAAGTGGGGATCTTACCAATTGAGGGGTTTTTAATGTATTCGTGAGGGGATGGGTGTTTGTGTATCTGTAACTGGTATAATGTATGATGGTATCATGAAACCTGGTCCTACGGTCCGCTCATGCCCAGAAGTTTGCAGTACCCATCGGGGGATTGTCATCCTCCGGCGATGCTCGGTGGATGAGGCCTCGAGCAACGTGGTGAGCCACTTCGTTGGGCATGCTCAGACCGCTGTGGCTGGGATCTATAGCAGGTGCCTTCGGTTATTGAAGTCGACCTCTCCTGGATGCATGGAACATAACCGGAGTATGTGAAACGCATCTTGAGGGATGCACGCACTGGCGAAATTGCGAGTTGCTGTTTGCGAACCGCTAGTCACGTACGTGGCCTAGGTCAGTGTGAGGGCCAGTGCCGCTTCGGCGTGTGCCATGTTCACAGTGATGTATTCGCCGCGATGGCTGGTAACTAACGCAACAAAACTTTTTTGTCGTTTTTTGTCTCCATAACGCGCCACATCGTAAAAACCGCTTCCGTGTTCCACGGCTGCTGTATAACATTGAACCGCTTAGCGCACCGCTTATATGGCATTGTTTGGCACTGGTACGTTGGTAGATGGCATTGGCTGGCAGTGTACTTTTCGACTAGATCATTATAAGGAAGTGTGCACATTTTCAACCTTAAATAGGTTAATGACCTTTATGGTCATAAGTAACCCTTAGCTTTCCAGTACCGCCTCATTTATAACTTAAATCTAATATCTGGAATTCGAAACCTTTTGTGGTATGTACAGCTATTCAGCGACTGGTGTTTTTCCGACGACCCCATTCGATCTATATCCACGTCACTGTTTTAGCTAGCGCATTGTGACGCACACGCATCCAGATTTTTTTCAAATGATTGGAACAATATATTTGGCGAGAAGAACAACAAAAGTGCATGAAGTGAATCCCTGTTCTCGCGTTAAAAGACAGAATACCTGGTGTCGGCCGGTTCATTGCCAGTGACACCGTGCCAAGGTGACGATCGGTGCCAGTTGGTTCATGCAAATTTCTCCAAAACAGTGCATCGTGGTGACTTACATTTGTGACTTAACATGCTAGATCAACAGTCTGTCAACGTTTACAATATTCTCTCAGCGTGAGCACAGCCATATCCCCCCAAAAAGAACAGAAAAACATATGAGTTCTTTCTTTCTTTTCTTTAGTTACCCAGCGGGTTTACGTTTGCGCTCTTGTAAAGCATGAATCTTCTGTACTTTCTACGTAAGCATAATTGCGCCGTTAAGTAGGTGTGCAATGAATCATATATTTACCAACATTATGAATAACAAAGGATAACATCAGAATACCAATACGTACGATTGTATGTCCTTGTAAGATCAATGATACGTTTGTTTGGTATGTATCTGTTAGCGTTTTAAAATGTTAGATAAAGATGTGTTTGCTTCACACACAAATACAACTAGTTCGTGATTGCAACTTCAAGTGATGCTTCAAGCTTAACGAATGTTTGCAATAGGACATTCAAATTACCTTGTTGAAACAAGCCTGCTCGAAACTAAGACACTGCTAACAGTTAACATGCGCAATGATAAATTACTTCGGTAACACACTAATCAGTTTGAACTTCCGTGGGACAGGTGAAGAAGACGGTGCTTTCTACGTATGCGACCAGTAGGCCTTAGGCATACGCGATGCCCCGTGCACAGAATTAGCCCAAGCACTCCTTATCGCTAGCACAAAATTGGTTAGATCGTTCGATATTATTAGCTCAAAAGCTCAGGTTCTCTTAGCATCTCTGAGCGAAAGTACTCCATAACATAAAGACGAACGTACTTACTAATTGCCATGCTTTTACACTTGCCAGGAAGAGGCACCTTCAACATTACTCCGACGAGTACATATGGAAACTTGACAGCGGATAATAAATCCTGTATGGTAGTACAACAGTAGAGGAAAAACCAACACACACACACTGCTCATGTGGACCTGAATTTGCGTTGCTGTTGGAAGCTCCGTCGATGGGAAGGGATCATACTTTTTTAAGTATATGTGCAATTATTCGATTCGTGGTAGTGAAAGAAAGAACAATATATACATGTTAATAGTATGGCATAGTACGGATACATTACGCAGATGCGTTCTCTACACAGCTGTCTCTGCAGGCTGCGATGAGGAAACATCGGATTACGAGCAGCAACATGCCTTAATAGGCAAACTATGTTTCTTTTTACGTTTTATTGGTAACGCCACAATCTCTTTACCTAGCACTGTTGGTCATATATGCAATTGCCACGTTAAATACCACTACGAAAATCAATACTATCAGCCTTTTTAAGTATTCCGCAGCTTGTTGCACTGAAAATCTCAAGCTAGATAGAGGTGATTACTTTTCCCGAGCGTACATATGCCAGCAAGGCTGACTTCTTAAGTGATTTTCCTATGTCAGGAAGGCTGACTTTCAAAGTAGTTTTCCGATAGGAGAATCACTTAAGAAGTCAGCCTTCCCGACATAGCTACGCCTCTATATAGCTTGAGATTTTCGGTGCAACCAAGTGCTGAATATTTAAAAAGACTGACAGTATTGATCTTTGAAGTGGTATCTAAAGTGGCAACTGCACACATTAATACAACGGAATTCTTTGAATATGACAAAGGCCTTACTTAGAATACTTTTGTAAAACTTAGCTGCGCGTGCTAACCGTACACATGAAATCCAATGTTCGCGAAGAGCAGTTGTGGTCGCATATGTAATGCAAGTATGAGCAATCAATGCAAAAAGCAAGACGTCCGCTAGCGTATAATAAAATTGACGCACCAGGCATAGCTCTTAGATATCGAACGCTTCTAAGAAAAAAATCGCAGATCCCAAGTGCAGTGGGAATCGATGATATGCAAAGCACGAGTGAGAAATAATGATATGTCACTTGAAATCAGCACAACGTTATGAGGTGGAAGTAAATGACGCCGTACATCACATCCGTGTCACGATTTTTATGTATTAATGTGTCGTTTACCTTCGCCATCTATTCACATCACGTGATACCAAATTTAGTATATGTGAAGCTAGCGAAACGGCTGCGAGCACGCCATGAGCGTGGCATGTTGTCATGTTCTTACATGACACGTAAGTCAGGATTATCATGTTTGCACCAGTCATATATTTTGTCATCTATTGACATCACGTGACACCAAGTTGGGTATATTTGGAGCGAGCGAAACTGCCGCGAGCTCATCATGAAGGGCCCAACATACTCCGATGTAGTGTTGACGCGTGCGCACGCTGGGCACAGCGACGCTACGTTAGCAAATCGTGAGCACTCTATAGTCTGACGCCAGGCGCGATCACCGTCCGTCGGCACAGCCCGACGGCAACCGGTACGAAAAGCGACACGCTACATTTCTCGTCGATACGTTACCCAAACAACACAGCGTCTCCCTCTTTTCGTGACGGAGGGCCGCCGGACGCACTGAAGGCGATGCAGCGCGGTGCGCGCCTGCGAGTATACGGCAGGACCAGCACCTGGCGTGGCAACGCCGGCATGACGCGACGAAATGAACACCGGCGAGCACGCGCACCACATAACGTCGAAATGTATTGGTGCCTTGACTATGGCATGTAGTCATGTTGCCACGTTACACAATTCTCATGATTATCATGTTTGCACCAGTCACTTACCTTGGTCATCCATTGGCGTCGCATAATGCCTAGTTTGTTACATATGAAGCTAGCGAAATGGCCGCGAGCGCATCATGAGCGTAGCAAGAAGTCATGTTGTTACATGACACGCATCTCATGATTATCATGTTTGCACCAGTATCATACCTTCGTCATCCATTCTCGTGCTGTAATACCAAATTTGGTATATATCACGCTTGCGAAACGGCCGCGAGCGCATCATGAGCGTGGCATGTAGTCATATTGTTACATGACATGCACGTCATGATTTTCATGTTAGGGTCTGTCGCTTTGGTTCGCCATGCAATCATGTCATGCCATACCAGTTTCGCAACATGCCATGTGAACAAAACCTCCGCAAGAGTTTCAGGACCATGACATGTAATCATGATATTCATGGCATACGTGCCATGATTTTCATGTTGTGACTAGTCAAATATGTTTTTCATACAGTCATGTTATGCCATACCAAGTTTGGTATCAATACCATTATCAAAACGGCCAGGAGAGATAGAAGTCGTAGGCGGATAGATAGATAGATAGATAGATAGATAGATAGATAGATAGATAGATAGATAGATAGATAGATGGATAGATAGATAGATAGATAGATAGATAGATAGATAGATAGATAGATAGATAGATAGATAGATAGATAGATAGATAGATAGATAGATAGATAGATAGATAGATAGATAGATAGATAGATAGATACGCTCAATGCCGCCGAAGTTCGCTAACAAGTGCTTCGCATTTGAAAGTGAAGTTTTGTGCCTAATGACATCACCACTGACCTGCACTGTTTTATTACGACAGAGCTCGTCATGCTTACGTCCTAAAGAGCCGCATATGCGTGTGTACAGTACTCAGAGACAATATCTGTCAGTCTACAGATTCCAGAATACGCGTTAACTTCTTTGAAGGAAGTTGATCTGTACAGACGCAGACGACCTATGATCAGTATCTGTGCCTGCTGCTATTGACTCCCACAATCAACTCCGGTCTTTTTTTGAAAATATCCCTATAAACTTAAGCCTCATAGCAAAACATCGCTTAGTTATTAAAGTTATACTTGCCTTAGCAGTACTATCGTGACAGCAAGAGCACTTGCACACTTGAGAACCACTCAGTCTTAAGGGACTACGGTAGCTTGGTTGCAATAGCGGTAATTTTTTCTAAGACATGCAGTGCTAGTCAGTTAAATTTTTGCGCCGTCATTCAGTCAACTGAACCAAGCAGTAAGAATGTTTTCTTGAAAGTTGGATGATTACACTCTTTCCGAAATGTGAGGTGAACCATGCTGGCTAAAGTGTTTCCAACCAAGCGTGGCTATGTATATGAATGATTGATCTCTGCATTCAGCTTTCTTAAAAGCCTTTCCGCTAGCATTACGTGGCTTTTATAATCACCTACAAGCTTGCATGAAGTGGCACTTGCCAGAGTGATCGCTCAACAACCCAGAAAATATATTTGCTTGTGAGCACACGGTGACCGTGAACGTGCCACCATTCTGTAATTTGAGCAGAGACAGCCAGATCTCTCACCGTTCTTATCAACAATTTTAAAAGCGATAGTCTTTCTTGGTGACCTTCGACGCAAAAATATAGGTTTGTCTGCATATTTGTTTGTATGTCGACCCTTATTCTAAACGGCACCAAAGTGACCAAACGATCCTCCAAACGACCGGTTCCATCCGCATCACCCACCGATATTGCTTAAGTTTCTGCGTTATACTTGCCAGATTGTCAATTGAAAGCAATCATTGCGCATATCTGAGGCACCATAACAACACGTCAATACATTCTGTATGTGCGTCTTTTACTAGAAAAGGTATACATGAGTAATTATAAGGACCGTAGCGCTCAACACGCTGCGCCGATGATGCAAGGTTTGCACGAAAATGGAAGTGTTTCCAGCGCTTTGCTAAGACGACACGGTGGTGCAACCTACCCGTCGCCTTGCGTTGTACACCTTAGCCCCTGCGAGACGGGCGCGCACGCCGAGCGGTTCGTTTTCCAGGATAACTACAAGATAGCACTCATGTCTCTCGTGTGACGTGACTTGATGCGCTCGTTCACCTACGCTGCACGCTCGAGGCACTCTAATGCAGCGCCTCCACAATACCATTCACCGATTTTCTTGGGCAGAACATCAAATAAACGTTTTGTTCTCTCTCTCCAGACGCAAGGCTATCGTCTTTCGACGACATTTGCAGTGTTACATGTACTTACAAAGCCATTTTTTTGCATCCTCCTTTTTCTACACAGCTCTTTGCCATCTATGTATAGCGGAAGCATTTTAGAGTGTACACTTGCATGATCTTTCACAGTGTCGTTTGTTGTTTCACTGCATGGTTCTCGTTCCTTAATATCAACGTCTCTGCGCTTTGTGCATCCTAAGATATATGATGGGGAACACCCAGTTCGTGATTGATAATCAATTACTTCAAACGTACAGTAATGTGTGTGCCCTTTTGACTCGTAAAATGCCTTTTCCCTTAGCATATTTGTATTATGAATATTTTTATGGGTGAATTATACGTTCAACCGCATTAGTCGTTGAAAGCTACTTGGGTATATCATGTTATATTGTCGACGACAGTACATCGTCTGTACTGTCAGTATAAACACGATAGCTTTAACGAATTTGTTTCACGGGAACATTGGTGTGCCGGAATTCCTGTGGCAGAAAATAATCACTGAACATGCCCGTAAAGCAATACTTATGAGTCAGGATGATACACGTCTTTCTATATTCGACAGAGATATACGGACTTATAGGAAGCCAAAGCAACGCATCGTGGCACTGCCACTCTTGACAGGCAGCGCCATCTCTGGTAGAAAAGCAGAAGTAGGAGATGTATATCACGCGTTTTTCCTTCCCGCCAACACGCTGACGCTCGCTTACGCGCTCGTGCAGAGAGTGCGCGGTGCGTTTTAGTTATATCGCAATGTACCGCCTGCAGTTTGGCTTTTTAAAGATCTATGAGCTGGAGAAGCACTTCCAAGACGTGAATCTAACAAAAGGAACAAAGCTGGCTAGTCAAGTTTATAATGTGGAGCAGATGACGGAAGACGAGGATGCCCGATCCACTGCGAAATGCATTTCTCGGGCCCGCGACAATGCCGTGTACTACGTATGCCTCGAGGTAAGTCTCATTCGGCCGACATGTATCGGCGTACTCTATTGATGTACTGCGTTGACGTTTATGAAAATCATATAATTGTTGTTTGAGAGCCGGATCTAGCAGTGTCCGCCATGTACTGTCATGTGCAAACATTTGTGGCGTGTTGTATGGTTATGGCAATATAATGCCCGATATGTTTTAGAGCCATGTCCTCCGTGCGTTGGGACCATGACCCACTGACTTCGCCACGAAGTAGCAAGCTGGGCTTTAATTACAGCGAGTCATGTTGAGTGCTCACCTGTTTTTTTTTCGGCTCTTGTGTCATGCTTGCTCTATTTTTCACGGAGGCGGCTGTGTTCACCGGCTGTGACTTGCTGCAAATGTGATACAGCTTTACGTAGAGAGCCTCCATTGGTGATATCTGCATTGTTGTGGCAGCCCACAACACAGTATTTCGGACCGATTGTGGTACGATTGCAACGATTGTGGCATCGCGATTGTGGCAACTAGTGAACTTTCTGAAAAGTAATTCAAAGGAAACAAGAAAACGAAAGGAAAGAGAATTAGGGCACACTTGACTTGCGGAGCATGAGATATGTCTCCTGCATAAAACTAAAATTTCGACGTGGCAGGAAAAGGTGATGAGTTGGAGGAAAGTGTGCTCAATGAAAAAAAAAAAAGAACAGTAAACGCCGGCCTGTCGGCCGAGAACGTCATTGTCCATTTAGGTACATATACCTAAACCGTAATGTACATAGGTAAGTTAGTAATTAGCTGCATTCATTTACATAAGTCCCTTATGTACACGAATATCAGTGCACGTTCTTGTTTTAGCAACATCATTCTCAAGACCAAAGATACAGAATCATTTGTCTCTGTTACAAACGCCAAACTTACATTAGCTGTCTCCTCTCGAGTTAGTAATTAATCATTGCACCTAGTGGCTGTACAACGCTATAGCATATCATAACGCTATATCAACGCATATCAATGCTATAGCATATCATAACAACCACATTTGATAATAAAATGAGCCTCCCATCTTCATATCCTAATGTTAGCTTTAATCGCGTGAAAATAGATGGAATGTAAGCCCAGGTGCTGTAAGACATCATTCTGGTTTTCTTTTTGCCACTTGATCAGAGCAAGGGAAATCGTGCTTCTAGGAAGCCACAATTAACGTACGTCCACATCGTTCTTTCCAGTGTAATGAAAAATTTTAGGAATTTTTGTTGTTCCGGGTGTTGTCTCTCGTTGTTGTGCTGGTGTATACGCTAGTGATCATTGCTACCGCTAGAGGCGCAGCTGTGCTCTTGGTTTCAATAGGTCTTACAAGATGGCGCGCCGCCGCTCAAGCGACGCTCGCTCCACTCTCTGCGCGTGCTCTAGTTTGGTAGCAGACCACCAGGTGGCCGCGCCTATATATAGCGCTTGCTTTAGGCGCGCTTCCTTTCTCTTTCACCACACAACACCCAGTGAGCATCGATGATGCTACCCACTATGAACACCGAACACCGCAGAAGCCAAGGTGTTGGCGCGGAGGGCTCGCAATGCAGCTGCAGTGGGAGCTCACCGTTGGGACCCTTTTCGAAATTTTCACTACAACCTATACTTCAAGATCCTCTGGCTTTGTACTTAACGAACCCCATAGCTATTATACTAAAAGTAAATCGTTCCTACGAGCTTATGGGATCCGTAAATAAGCTCTTGAGCAAAATATACATATTGCATCAGTATGTAAATATCTGTATATAGTACATTTATTTGTAAATATTAAGCATTCTGCATATACCTTGTAAACACAATCACACCAAAACAACTGTCATGTCACGTCTTTAGATGATGATGAATGAGCATTATGTACAGAGGATTCACGGTTTACCGAATTTACCTTTTGGAGCGAGCCCCTTCATCATCTTTCACTTCATGGATATGTGAGAATGTTTTCCTCAGCAGCAGTGCCAGGGGCAAAATCATAACCATAAACTGCGGCGTGTAACGTTTCGAGCGTGAGGGTGCGCTAAAGAGGTAGAGCGATGGCATGTCGTGTGGAAGAAGGTACTAGGGCAAAGATGCGGAACCGGATGCTGTATCGGCGTAACCAGGCGTCGCCTCATGTGTGGCGCTAGAGGAGAACACCACCAGTGCGATTGCTCTTGCTGCTACTAATGTTGCTGCAGGGACAAGTGATGTACGGCCGTGGTCTGCCGGCTCGAATACACTTAGCAAGAATGAATAGAGAAGACTGTACTGTGACCTTCGCTTTCACGTCGGGAGAACGAACTGCGTGGCAGCTGTGTGGACCTTAAAATGGTAGTGGGCCTAGTGGCATTCCAGGTTAACGTGGCGCAAACCTACCCAAAATGATGTGGAAGGGTGATGAGCCTAGTCGTCAAGAGCCCCGAGCGAGCCACTCAACCAACGAATCACATCGCAAGGTTGACGGAGCACCTAGCCGTAACCAGTGGAGCTGAGGTATGCGAATGTCTCATAGGTGTTTTCTTGCAGCTTATAAAAAAGAACGGAAGGCTCTCATGTCTTTCCGCGCCTTCAGTAAAAGGGCTCTAGTACTCCCAGGGAAATTGGGTTTCAGGCCCTAATTCAACGCCTTTGCTTTAATATCCTCAAAATCGCTTAGATGATCATGACGATCAGAGCAAAAAATAATAGCAGATCCACATACATTGGGAATCAGCTGTACGCGAAGCATGCAGATGGAAGCATGTAAGCTACACGCACTACCAGCATGAAATATGGTAGGCTTTAATGTTTTATTAGGACGTGATGGTGATTACATGTACACCTATCACAAATACGCGTATATCTCTGACGTATTTGTGACGTCTGTGTGTTAATGGGTCATGAATACGCGTTGCAGTGGGCTGTTTACTGCTCTTTTAGTTGGGCCAAGTCACTTTTTAATGTAAGCATCACCACCAGAGTTATACTTGTTCCTATATTCACCCGCTATTTGGCGATGAGGGGCCTATGTACACTCAAGTGTGAGGTATACACAATTTAGTTGGTTGAAATTGTTGATGTCTGTAATGAAGAAGTGGTCAATGACACATCCGTTCTTCGTCATGTGCATAAGCTCTTGGGAAGCCCTATCTAAATATAAATCCCCTATGAAGTATTGTGTGAACTAGGCCTGGTTGCGTTTTTAAACATCTACTTTAAAAGCATCAGCAATGCTCAGAAACGGTGACCTAATAACTAGCGCTTGGCCCCAGCACCGTGGTCTAGTTTCTAAGGTACTCGGCTGCTGACCAGTTGATCACGGGATCGAATCCCGGCTGCGGCGGCTGCATTTCCGATGGAGGTGGAAATGTTGTAGGCCCGTGTTCTCAGATTTGGGTGCACGTTAAAGAACATTAGGTAGTCGAATTTTTTGGAGCCCTCCACTACAGCATCTCTCATAATCATATGGTGGTTTTGGTACGTTAAACCCCACATATCAATCAAATATATAGCGCTTGCGCTAGCGAAGATGCCGGCCCTGGACACTGCTTGACAAAGGAGCTTCAGTGAATGGCGCTTCACTGCAATTGCCTTCATTTCGACGTGACGGCTGTAAGTTAGAAGTACGCATGTACTATTTGAAAGCTTTATAGTCACCACTGCAACCACAATTGACGTTTAAGGAACATTATGGTCTCCTTGAAAATCAGTCTGAGACTTAGCGTGGCTATGCGGCAGAATACTTGATTTGAATAACGCGTTCGATGCTCTAACCACTGAGCTACCACTGCGGCCTAAGAATACTTGATTGCCTCGCAGAATGGAGCGTTTGATTCCTATTGGGACCATGATACTAATTTCATGTGGTTGTTGGGTAAACGCTGCCAATGGCAGCTTTTTATGGGCGAAGCTCCTTATGGCCAACTTAGTTGGCGTCCATCATGCCCCTCCAGAACACGAACAGAAGCTGAACGCCTGCACTACGAAGAAATAAAAAATGTGCGTAAACAACCAACTGTGTGTGTAATCAACTACCAACAGCAAAATACATCACAGTACGCGTCATTCATCAGTTTGTTTATCTATGCACCTGCCCACCTGTCGATTCGTCCGTCCAGTTGCCTTTCCGCCTACCTGTTCGTTCATTCGCCAAACCGTCCGTGCATCCGTGAATACGTCCCGTCCATGCGTCCGTCTGTCCACCCGTCTGTTCTTTATACTGCTTGGCAACTACAACTTAGCAATTATGGACCTTAAAATATATAACTTCGCCCACTCGTCATCATTCACTACGTTGAGATGCACTGACTATTGCTAACGCTCTCAATGGAAAATTACTAATGTCTCTTCGCGCCATTCCTTCATAACCTCATTATCATCACCCGAACTACGTCCACTGCAGGCAAAGGCCTCTGCTATGTTCCGCCTGTCAACTCGATCCTGTGCTTGCTGCTACCGTTTTATACCCTCAAACTTCTTAATTTCATCTGCTCACTTAACCTTCTGTCTCCCCCTCACCCGCTTGCCTTCTCTGAGAATCCAGTTAGTTATCCTTAATGACCAGCAGTTGTCCTGCTCACCTAACCTTCTGTCTCACCCTAACCCACTTGCCTTTTCTGAGAATCTAGTTAGTTACCCTTAATGACCAGCAGTTGTCCTGTCTATGCGTTGCATGCCCGGCCGATGTCCACTTCCCTTTCTTGATTTCGACGACGAAATCCTTAACCCCGGTTTGTTCCCTGATCCACTCTACTCTCTTCTTGTCTTTTAAGGTTACATCTGCTGTTTTCTTTTTATTGCTCGCTGCGTCACCCTCAATTTAAGCTGAACCCTCTTTGCAAGTTTCCAGGTCTCTGCTCCGTAGCTAAATGCCGGCAAGATGCAGCTGTTATATACGTTCCTCATGAGGGATAGTGGCAATATGCCCATCAAGATTTGAGAGTACTTGCCGAGTATTCTCCACACCATTGTTATTCTTCTAGTTACTTCAGTGCCGTGGTTAGATACTGCGTTTATTACCTCACCTAAGTAGAACAAGTGTTCCAAGGTGCGATAATTTGTGGTCTTGCAACTATGGGAATAACGGGCCACCTTTTACGCTTTGTTCAGGCGTTTTTGACTGATCACTAGATGCAGGTGAAGTTAGGGACAGTGCTCAGTAGCTCAAGGAAAATCACCAGAGGAGTGCCACAGGGGTGTGTTCTCTCCGATGTTGTTCAATGTGGCCATGGCTGGTTTACCTAATGCTCTCAAGACTGCGAGCAAGACAGTACAAATATCAATTTATGCCGACGACATATGCATCTGGCTTTCTGGATATCAGCATAAGCGATTGGAAATGATTGGCCAAAGAGTTCTGCACTCCGCGCACACCTATCTTGAATCTATTGGACTAACAATATGAGCTGAAAAGTCTCAATTCATGCTATTCCCTGATATGCGAAGACGAGAAACAAGGATGAAAGTATTACTTCCAGGTGCATCAATTAGGCAAGTTAAGTCCATGAGGTTCCTTGGAGTCACACAAGACAGCAGGATGAATTGGCGACAGCAGTAGACAAGACGATGTCAGCGCTGACGCCCCGTGTAAACATTCTTCGAAGGATGGCAGGAAAAAGATGGGGGAGTCACCCAATATCAATTATAAAGTTACACGAGGCAGTAATTGTCAACCGTGTGCTTTCCCAATTACCTCTGATCTCTCCGAGTGAGTCAAAGTACGAACGGCTGGAAAAACTTCATCGTAAAGGCCTCAGAGTTGCTTTGGGAGTGCCAAAATTTGCAGCGAGCATAAAGGTGCTTCATGAAGCTCGTCTTCCGCCGTTACGTCTTCTCGCCTCTCAACGACTGCTAACACAGCTTTGCTGACTTGGCGAATCGAGCTCAGGACGAGCACTGCTCAGTCGCCTTCGGCGACGCACGGAACCCCGAGCTTTTGTGGCCCTCAACACCCTTCGCAATCTTATCATCAACTTCCCCAAACAAAGACAACTTCGACAAGGCCCACCTTGGTCACATGAGGATGTCGACTGCCAGGTGGCGATTCCATTGATGCAAAGCAAGCGTTCCACACCCACAACAGAAATACTTTCTTTGGTACTTGAATATATTGAAGAAAAGTCCGCCGATCATTTGAAAGTTTTCACCGATGGATCAGTCGACACAGTGCGCGGAGCAAGCGCTGCAGCGTTTGTGATCCCATCTCTAAAGCTTTCCTGGGCAGCGAGACTGGAGTGCGTTGTTTCATCGACAGCATGTGAAAGCGTGGCAATTCAGGCAGCCCCGAAAAAACTGCAGTTTTGTAGGCAGCAACAAGTCGTGCGGTTCTCGGACACTAAGCCCGCTTTGCAGCGGCTAAAACATGAATTGATTTTGGATCGATGCACTCAGAGATCACTGCGAATCCTTAAAGACCTGCATGGCATGGGTATAAACATTACGTTTCAATGAATTCCATCACAAGTGGGTATAGCGGGTAATGAGACGGCTGCCAGACTTGCCCGGAGTGCTCTGAAGCTTACATGAACGAAGAAGGCTCCCAAAGACAATCAGCGTATCTTACGAGAACCTGTAAACAAGCATTTTCACTTGTTATGGCTGACGCCTCAGCAGCCATGTGTGACAGAAGGGCTATCAAGGGAAGAGGCCTGCTTGCTTCATCGCATACGAACGGGATCAGCGCGTACACCAGCATAGCTTCACAAGATCAGACTGTCCGCGACGCCCTTGTGCCCGAAGTGCAAGGAAAACGGTGATATAGAACACTATTTGCTTAAATGTTGTGCGCTTAAGAAGGAACGGCAAGGTTTATTTGAGGAACTGCAACAGTTAGGCTCACCATGCGAAAGCGTGAGTGATATTCTGTTTCCGCGTGGTTCCTCGATCTTCAGGAAACAAGTGTCGCAACTTCTCTTGAAATTTTTGATTGCTACAGACCTCGCATGTGACTGGTGATAAGTTAAAATTATGTCTAGTGTATAGTTCAGTGGGATAGAGTACCGGCACAGTACTGCACGTGGAATAGCACGCAGGCCGCTGTCTTATGCAGGCTTACGTCGCGCTATGAACGATTTTTACTTTAAGAGCCTGCTCGTGATTAGTTAAAAAACAAACAAAAGACACAGCTTCATTTAGCAAAGAGGAAACGGGCGGGGCAATTGCCTGCAAATTATGCAAGTCTAGATCCGCCGGCTACCTACAACATTCTTAACCTTAACCTTAAGTAGAAAAAGTCTTTCACAACTGCTGGAGCATACACTGTTACCTATCACGGAGCGCTGTTCTCTTCCGAGGGGGTTTTACATTGCTTTCGATTTCTGCATATTAATTTTAAAACCTACCTTTCTTCTCTACTTGTCCAACCCGGTAATCGAGAATTGCAATTTGTCCCCTGGGTTACTCAGCAATGCAATGTCATCAGCGAAGCGCAGGTTACTAAGGTACTTTCCATTACCTCTTATTCCTAAGTGTTCCCATTCTAGGCTTCTGAAAACCTCTTGTAAGCACGCGGTAAATAGCATTGAGGAGATTGTGCCCCCTGCCTTACACCCTTTTTGATTGGTAATCTGTTGCTTTCTTTATGAAGCACTATGGTAGCAGTTGATCCCCTGTGGATTTCTTCCAGGATTTTTATATATACTTCATCGACGCCCTGATTCCGCAGTGTCTGCATGACGGCTGATATTTCTACTGAATCAAACGCCTTCTCGTAGTCTATGAAGGCTATGTATAGTGGATCGTTATATTCTGAGCATTTCTCTATTCCCTGATTGATAGTATGAAAGTGGTGATGCTACGGGGTGCCACGAATGAACATTATAGGAAAGAGGACGATGTTTAGGGTGAGCTTGTGCAGACTAGGCTCCATAATGTATGCCTGCCTGCTTACCTAATGTAAAGGTATTTTTCAGATGCATTCTCCCCGTAACAGTATACATACACAAAAACTAACACGAACAATAGAGTAAAAACAGGTACAAAAATAAATAACGTATAAGTACTGTACAAAGTCGCAGAAAAGTAATTATAGAGACAGAACTACACAAAAACGGAAGGCGTAACACAAGAACAAGCGAGGCTGAACATTTATATGCTAAACAATGCCAATCATAGTCAAGTAAGCGAGTTATACAGCGTGCTCAAACAAGTCGTTATATAAGCACATGTACATCTGGTTGCTTAGGTCACTCAAACACCAAGATGAGGCTTTAAATTGTGAGTAAATTCTTTGTGACGTTTTATACAGACACTATCGTTAGGAAGTTGATTCCAATGAATACCAGCAAGAAGTAATGGTGAATGTAAAAACAGGTTTGTACAGGTAAATAAAGGTTCTGATTTGAAATCGTGGTCCAGACCAGCAAATATTCTATGAGCACGTTTAATAAGTGCAGACAGTTGCGAATGGTTATGGTAGAGATTGTCATAAAGAGACAGAAGGCAGAACAGTTTGCGGGACTGCAGACTGTTCTGGTTTCCTCGGCTGGTTTTCTCGATAAAAGCCGAGAACCTGTTCTGAAGCGAGACTTAATTCCTGCACTTTCCCTCTCAGTGCTAGCTCATTTATTGGCTTCTTGCGTATCAGTTTCCGGCGTTGCTCCTTCAAATTTAGGCAAATTCGAGACCGTATCATTTTATGGTCTACCTTGCCATCGTACCTTGCCAAGCACTTCCACATCTATCACAATGCCTGAGTGTGCACCATGTATACAGTATATTTCGTTCTTACTTTCGCCACCAGGGTTTCTCCATGTCCACTAACGGTATCCTAGTTTTGGATAGAAGGTATTTAGGATCCGTAAATAATTGTGTTCCACAAATTCCGTTAATAGCTCCCCGCTGGCGTTTCTAGTATCGATGCCGTAATCTACTACTGCTTCGTCTCCAGCCTGCTTCTTCCCTACCTTGGCATTGAGGTCTCCAATCAATATAGTATACTGTGTTTTTATTTACTCATTGCCCATTCCACGTATTCCTAGAAGCTTTCAACTGACGCGTCATCATGGCTGGATGTAGGTGCGCAAGCCTGTACCACCTTCATCTTAAATCTCTCATTCAGTTTAATTACGATACCTACCACCATTCCAGTAATGCTAAAGTAGTTCTCCATGTTGACAGTTATGTTTCTGTGGATAAAGAATCCTACTGCAAGTTCTCTTCTGTCAGCCAAACCACGAGAGCACAAGACGTGCTCATTCATTAGCACTGTAGCCTCATCTGCCCCCCTAACCTCACTGAGCCCTATTACATCCCATTTAACACCCTCTAGCTTCTCGAATAGTACAGCTAGACTTGCCTCACTAGATAAGGTTCTAGCGTTAAACATTGCCAAGTTATGGTTCCAATGGCGGCCTGTCCGGACGCAGAGATTTTTAGCAGAGATCTGCGTTGCAGATCAAACCACCGCCGTGGTCAGTTGCCCCACAGCCACTGGGGATTGAGGGCGGTGTGTTAATTGACGTATGCATGTGGGAGGTAGTGGCCAGATACTGTACCAGGGTGGCCAATCCTTCTCTGTTGAGGGAGTACGTTACAGGTGTTGGTCACCGGTGAGGCCACACCCTGGGCCTCCTAATGCATTTCCATCGACCCGCGAATGTTTTTTTTAGATAAGTGATTCGACAGCAAATATCGCGCGATTTGAAAACTAGGGTTTTGTGAGCTGGCTTACAGCAAATTTTTCTAACAAAGATAATATGTTTCCTTTATATGTTTTTTTACTCTGGTTAGGAACTGCATGGCACCGGGATTCAAACTACGGACGTCTTGCATGCGAGGCTGACGCTCTAACCACTTAACCATCGCTGCTTCTGTGATTTTGATAGTGGCGGCCAATTGCGAAGTTGAGGCCTAATAGCATGTAACTCTTGTCTGTGTGTCTGTACAACGGGCTCTGCCAATAGCCCCTGAGCTTTCGTTTAGAAAAGGTTTCAAGTCAAGTGCAGGTATTGGTGTTGATGCATTGGCAGTGGTGTCATTGGCGGATACAGCCAGCTTGTCCGCCGAAACGTTTCCTTGTATCTCGCGGTGCCCTGGCACCCAACAGACGAGAACATGCTGTTTGGATTTGCACAGTGTGCATAAAATTGAGTAAAGCCAGACTAGGACGGGGTTTCTTGGTTGAGTTAAACTCTAAATCACTTTCAGTGAATCGCACTCAACAGCAGCTGGCCTTAACTGTACGTGAGGGCGGTATCATAGAAATACAGCTGTAACTTTCATAAAATTGAATAGCCATCACAGATTCCCACTGGACGCTTCAGGAAAATTACGGTCTGCTTGAAGAGCCCCTGAGAGAACTGGCGGGGCTCTGTGGGACAATATTTGCTTGCAACGCAGAATGCTGGGGTTCTATTCTTGCTAGGACCCTGACATTTATTTTTACATCCATTGCGTCCATAAATCTGATATCAGCTTTTTCTTACGCTCACTCGCTAAAATTCCTCATGAGTGTTCTCGCCGTTCCTAGTTAGATAGGAACTGTCAATGACCTGTGGTACATACCCGCATATCAGTAGCACACACACGCCCGCAGGTATGTGCAGTGGGTATGGGGTGCATACCGCCCGCGGTTATGTGCCACTGTTTGACGATGCACACGACGGTATTTTGATATTATTAGTGTCATCACCAGAGAGTCGTATTCGTGAAATCACCTTACCCTCACATACTAATAAAGGTTTACGTCAATTTAAAGGGGCGATCACAAGAGTACCCAGAAGTAGGCGGCTAGATAGATAGATAGATAGATAGATGAATAGATAGATAGATAGATAGATAGATAGATAGATAGATAGATAGATAGATAGATAGATAGATAGATAGATAGATAGATACGAATATGACGCGAAAAGTACTTGCCGTATACGCAAAGAAATGCTTCGCATTTAAAATAACACAAAAACACAAAGAAACTTAGCGCTTGTGTAGTGAACTTTTTTGTGTTCCTTTTGCTTCTTTTGCGATGGTCCTGAAGAGTATGTGTCAATTAGCCCGATTTGATTCTCTACTCCCGAGACGGTGTCGCCATGTATATGTAGTGTATTTTACAATATGCTGCTTAGAAATAAGTGTGCACATCTTTATTGCATGTTTTTTGCTGAGGCATTGTGCTAACAGATGTGTGCAAATGACAAAGATGAGTGGTTCGACAGGAAGCATCACGCGAATTGAAAACTATGGTTTCGTGAGTAGGCTTACAGCATATTTTTCTAACAAAGATAAGATGTTTCCTTTATATGTTTTTGTCTACTTTCTCATAATCTAAGCATTCTGCCATTATGAACGCCTGCAGGATAACGTTCATTGAGTGCGGCATAATGGGGTACAATGCTTTTGGCGTTGTAACGAAGGTCAGTTAGTTTGGGGTCACTTTTCAGTAGCTCAACGCGTTTATTCATCATCTTCATCTAGTCGCCACAGAGCTACGACTTCTTCTTTCATTTGAACCGAGTCAACAATTCTACTAAAGCGTGTCAGGATGAATAACTTAAGGCAAGCTGCGTCGCCAGTCGGAACGGGGTGCATTCCAACAAGCAGAAGCACGAACGCACCCATTACTAGCGGAGCGGCTGCTATCATTAACCCTCACTGAAGAAGAGGGTGGCCTCCACCGTCTAGAGTAGAGCACTCCTAGTAGAGCCATCATGGCCCTGAATGCCTGTGATACCTTGTTCCAAATTTGCTACATTGAACCCGTTAAACGGCGCACCGTTACGCCTTGTTATTTTAGTTCGTAGTTCGGCGCCATTTTCTTCTGCTGGTTCTTATGCCCGCACCCGTTCTTTTAGCAGAGGTGCATGCCGGCCCACTCCGGCTGGGTGACGTGCAGCCAATGATATTGGGTCGCTTAAATGGAGTAGGCTAAATACGGCACCTCGGCTAAGTCGTTCGTGTTTTCCCTTTTCATGTTTTGTCGATGCTAGTGGCGCTTGTAAGAAATGTCACTATCTTGACACACTAAACTGTGGATGCAGCGTTCGGACGTACCCTATTGTTGGGAGCCCTCGTAACTGAGGTGACGAGAAATGACGAGTGCGATGAATCAAGCGTACCATTGTTGTAAGTGTGTGCTCGTACCTGCTGTACGTATTTGTCTCTATGGATATTTGCTCATAAGTAGGTTGACGGACATAAGGTAGGTGTGTTCACCTTTTATAGACTATTTACACGGCAACATAACTGTGTACCACATTTAGGGCTAAATTGGGCTAAAAGAGGTTCATGAAATACCGCTGTCGTTAGAACATAAAAGTGAAATGCACACTTGGTCCACTCATTCTGAAGGTTATTAACAATGCGTCATAAATATTTTTAGCCTTTTGTCACAAACGTCGAGCACTCTCAACCACGCGCGCCTTCCGGCGATCAACGACTCTGGCAATTCACCCGCCTTCACAATTAACATAGCTTTAGCAATAACTGTTTGTACTCTATTATATGTGGTAGTGCTACTTATTTCAATCACTGCAATGTTTATTCTATGCTGCTGGCCATCTTGAACATAGTGCTTTTTTAATTTTATTAATGCCTTTGTGCCGTTTCATTGCAAATAGTCGGGTTTTTTTGTCCTGTTTTTATCTTTTGAACGTGTGTGCACACTTTCCATTTTATCTTTACTGTGTTGCCAATTTGTTCATTTAACAAATGTATACCGACTCGGATAAAATGGTCTTTGAGGGTTGCAGTATTGATAAATGAAATATAAAAATGAATAATGACTCGGTGACGGCGCCATCACGTCTTCTCTACACCTGCAGCGAAGGGGGAACGTATGTGTTTGGAAAAAAAATGACCTCGAAGGAGATGCGCATACTCTCCGAAGAGAGTTATATTGCTTCGGCAGTTCACATTGAACAAGCGGAGAAGGCTGTCATCGGTGCCGCGAGTTGCGGCGAACACAGGGTGTCCCGGGGAACAAATTGAGTCGGCTGCCGTTCCTAGCACCATCAGAGTACCGGCAGTGATAACAGCCATTACATTTTTTTAGTAACGGTAACGGTAACGCGTTCCTTTTTTGTTAGACTAAAGAGTAACGCGTTTAGTTACTTTTGTTTCGGGGAGGTGGGTAACACGTACAACACCGCTAAACACTCGGGCAGGAGTTTCAACCTATATACCTGGTATCGCCAGATGACTTGAAAATGGTGACTTATTTTGCTTAGGTTTATCAATCTACCCGTTGGTGTAAAAGAAGTGTTTCTTCCCCGTATGCACATTATTATCTACGGAGTCACACACTAACAGGGCCCATCAGTCTACAACATCTACATTCGTCTCAGAGAAACATAAAACTTCATTCACCAATAGCTGACAGAGCATGCAGGCAGCATTCTAAATCATCAGAAGAGCTCTAATGCTGGTCTACTAACGGTTTAACTGTATTGTCCACTGCACTTTTATTTTTTTTCGTCTACGCTATATTCGTCACACCATGGCTTAGTCTACTTATTATAAAACACACACACACACACGCACACACACACACACACACACACACACACACTCACACACACACACACACACAAAATACTCTTCCTTTTTTCAATCGATAAACATTCGTTTTGGCAGCGAATACTTCTGCCGACCGCGGTTTCTTACGAAGAAGAACAAAATACATATTAACGCAAAAGCTGGTCTTGCTGTGAATATTATTCGTAAAACACCTGATCCAGCTCCATTAACAATTTTCAGCATGGACTACGGCACGAAGCAGCCAAGTATGTGGGGGACCGCCTGCAAAAAACGACGCCGTGCGATGGCCCAAAAATAGCCTTTGCGTGGATGCGAGCCACAGCAAAACTTCGGAGCAGCTGGTAGCTGGAGCAGCCAGTCTCTTGAAAGGTTAAACATTTTATAGTAAAACTGTCTCGGGTTGCGCAACGAAAACAAAAATGTAACAAAAAACGTATAACCAGATATTGCAGGCTTCGAGTGGCTGTTGTAAAAGCGCAATTGGCCCATCTTTCCTTCTTTTCTTCTATTTTTCCTTCGTTTTGTTTTCTGTTGCCCATAGAATAACATCTTCGCACTACTTCAACTCCCTTCTCTTTCTTACTCTCCCTCTCACCTGGGCGCTTACTCTTTATCTTCTAACAGGCCACGGTCCGGCTCATTTTTCTCTCACTGATTCTCAGCACCGCCTGTAAATTTCCTGAACAGGAGAAAAGGCCAACCAGTCCCCCCCCCCCCTACCGCCTTCACCTCGGCCCCCATCCCTCAGCGGACTCACGCTGGCGATGCAGGCGGTGCCTCATTTGACTAACAAAATACGCGCCGTGCCAAGACCGATGAGAGTTCCGTGTCACCAACGCAATCTCCCCTTTCTGCCTGTTTCGTCCTCATCCTCGCTCACAAAGTGTAGATGTTTTCTACTTCAACGAGACAAAAAAAGTGTATTAAAGGGGCGAAAAGGAAAAAATTGCTGAAAAGAGCTTGTTTGAGAGATTAGGCAAAGCAGCCATCCAGGTGCTAAAGAGAACGAAATATTGTCAGTGGAAAATATCATAGAATGTAGGACAGTGAAGGCAAGTTTTGTGAATGTAAGAAGTAAGCACGCGGCTTTTACCGGGCCAACATTTTGCGCGGTAGAAGGGTAAACGTCCAGCCTGAAGCTACATTCATACCAACTTAATATGTGGAATCGAAGGTGACCGAGAGCCTGCAATCCTAATGAAATACTGGTATGGCTAGCGGAACCAAATATTGTATAATTTTTATTTAGGCAGTGTTCTCAACATTACGTAAAAAATGGCAGCATATCCACAGAGTGAATGATGAATAGTGAGGCGAAGCGTCCATCCGTCCACACGTTCATCTGCGCGTCCGTCCCTGCTTTCGTTCATGCATTGGCTCCAAGGACATTCCAAGGACTGACGAGAGGAGGCACACTCACACTTTCTTACCGCTTGCTCTTCTTGTCTACTTCCCACCTTTAACCACCTTGAGTTCATGGTATATGCTAGTTTCCTGTATTCGTGGCACTGCGGCCCAACGCTCGCTAAACCTTTCTAAAACCTAGGAGGTTACGCCCAGTGAGTATAATGTAGCAACCCTTTCTTGTCTTCTGTGTGTTGTTGAACAATAAAAAATTCGCAGCGTGCGCGTTAACTAAAATCCGAATTCTCTTGTCTCTCACTCTCCCTTAGCAGTCATTGGAATGTACATTCAGCACTATATTTTATTGTTCAACAACGCACAGAAAAAATCTCTCACTGGCACCACTTTGGAGGTCAAAATGTTATACTTGTTACGCACTACTACAACGGCTACGAGGGACGAACGGGTGCCGCAATAAGGAGCTTCGCAATTAGCATTCGTGTTTTATTGTGTGTGTGCGGGCTCTCGCCAACGCGTGCGTCCTGAGTTTCGGCGGCGTCTCTCCGGCGTCTCACCCACATTCAGGTTCCCCGGGGCTTCGGCCGAGAAGTCGCCCACCCCTGGGGCCCCTGGCAGGATGGCGTCGAGGCCAGTATGCACCCCGCCAAAAGAAAATTGTTTCACATTTACCGTTCCTGAAGGCGCGGTCTCCGTCGATGAGATCATCGAGTGTCTCGAAGAGACGACCGGTAGCGAAGGGGTGTTGTTCCTGCAACACCTCGGCGCTTTGAAGTTTTTGGTAGCAACGAGGACAGAGGAACAAGCCACCAAGCTGATGGTGAATGAAGATTTTGTCCTTCAGAAGAAAAAAGTTCAAGTGGAAGTCGTCGGCCCACCAAGTGTGTTCGTGAGTGTGTACAGGTTGCCGCCGTACGTACCCGATGACGCGGTCGTCTCTGCATTGCAGCCTTTCGGCAAAGTACGTAGTATAACATAAGAGACTCTGCAACGACGTCCGTCTACATTTACCGGTACACGAATGCTGAAGATGGAAATGGCAATGCCGGCACCAAACTTCATTTCAATCCATGGACACCGTATTATATTGGAGTACCGTGGAATGCGGCACGTCTGTGCGCGTTGCTACAACGAAGGCCACATGGCCGTGGCCTGTGCTACACCTTTTCGTCATAGGTGCAGCGTGTACGGACACGCTGTGGAAGAGTGCACGGAAGCCTGCAGAAGGTGTGAAGGTGATCACACGACCTAAGAATGTTTCAAGCGCAGATCATACGCAGACGCAGCTCAGAAGACGCTGTCGCCGAGTGTCGAAGACTTACCGACAATTGAAGAATCCTTTTCAAGCTCCTCAAGTGTGGCCACGCAATCTAGAACCTATGAAGTACTGCGTCCTCAAAAGAAAACGACATGAGTCAAGACACCAGACCACTGGGGTGAAGAGAGACTGCCGGATGATTTCGTAGACGCGCAGTCGGAAGATGCTACTCGCATCAAGCTGGCCAGTACGCCAGACGGGGCAACTTCAGATGAACAGCCCACTCAGACGCAACATGAACACCCAAATGGGAGTTCCACAGAAACGTCCAGTGATTTTTCTTCACTAGTAGGCAGCATCGAAACTCGACATAACTGCCGCGCATCAATGGCGTCCGAGAAGCGCCAAACGCCGGACGACCAGGTACCCATTACAAGAGGCATCGCAGAAAGCACTGCTTTGTTTTCCTCTGCCACGACAGCGACAGACGCCAGTGACAGCACACCAAACGCTAACTTTGGAATGTCGACAACCTTGAAGAACATGAAGGCTACGCCTTCGACTTCGATGAAGCAGCTAAGAAGGCGACCACTAATGCGGAGCAAACTGGCGGACACCGAGGTTTCTACCAAACCCGCACGATCTGCAGACGCATCGAGTCCTTCGAGTTCACAACGCCGATCCAAGCCAGGCAGTTGGAGCAGCGGCAGCGACTCCGCTAAACAGGGAACATTTAATAAACCCCGCGTGGGATCACCACCACGACAAACGTCACCAAATATGAGTGACGACGATATGTACTTTTAGCATTTGGCTCTTCTCTCTCTTACCTTTTCTTTCCTTTAAGGAACTTCCTCGCCTTTATTTCAAAAATGGCATCACTTTCTTTTTTGTCGTTCAATGTTCGCGGTTTTCGAAATCCGGTGAAGCAGAAGCAGTACTTCACCACACGCGGGCGCATCGCGTAGACATGCTTTTTTTGCAGGAGGCAAACTTTCGTACTAAGCTTGACGTTGCAGAGTTTCAGGGAAGGTTTCATGTAGAGGCCTTCTTCTCACGCACAGTTGCGCGTGCACATGACACAGTTGTTGTTTTCTTGAACGCAACGCTGAGGAGGGGTGCTCATTGTCTTGTTGGCACCGAAGGCCGCACCATAACATTAGATGTGGTACTTAACTGCAAACGAGTCAGATTTGTCAACGTACATGCGCCAGTAACGAGGTCAGAAACAAACGGGTTCTATAAAGGTGTCAGAAACTTTTTGATCAAGCCGATATCATATGTGCTTGTCAGAGATTTCAAATGCGTGCTCAATACTACACGAGACGTCAGGGTCCCGACCAAGGCGCCAACAATTATTACGCCAGAGAACTGCAGCAATTAGTTCAAGATCTCAAGCTGTCAGATGGATGGTCAAGTCTACATGAAGTCGAGTTCATCGCAACCTGTGCTTGTGGCGTTCACCAAAGCCGAATCAATAAAGTTTATGTGCCCGAAGACTTTTTAGCGAGCCTACAAGCATGTGAGGTGGTTCAGCTTGCGCCAAGCCAGCAGAAACTCAGCGATCACGCTCCGTTACTCGTCACGTTTAACGTGAGCACAACAACGAGAATCCACAAACCATGGAGGATGAAACCAACTATTCTTCATGATGACGAAAGCATTTCCGTACTTCAAACTGAGCTGGTGGCCTCACTGGCAGAGGTGGGTTGCATAACTCCGACCACATGGGACCACATAAAATCTCGCTGGCGCCTCATAGCTCAACAGGCAGGAAAAGCGCACCACGCTCGCTTCACGGCCAAGATGAATGAGATTTTCTGACGCATTCAAATTATTGAAAGAGGTGGGTCAACTACGTTCGCTATGCTCGAATACCTTAAATCACAAAACATTATGCATCAAAATCTTCTAAAGCAGAGGTCCCAGGCTACAAGGCTCGCAAGATAAATGCACTTATCTACAGATGAAATTGAAAACTTGACATATGCGCAAAAAAACCGAGATCGTCGATGCCAGCCCCGCTACATCGATGAAGCGCTGAAAGAGGATGGTACCATTGTTAATGACCCGGACGAAGTTCAAAAAGTTTTCCGAGACTACTTTGCAAAACTGTTTACTGCAGACCATGACGCACAGGACGACGAGTTTACTGCTAAACTTTCAGCCTTTTGCGAAGGTTTGCCATCGCTAGGCTCGGAAGACTGTTTATGCAGAAACTGATATGCAGAAACCGATAAAGAAGAAGTACGGTACGCCCTAAAATCAATGAATAAGAACACATCACGAGGGCTAGACGGAATACTCACGGGATTTTCTCTGCGTTTCTTTGATATCTTGGGAGATGCGATCACCAATCTCGTGAATAGTTTGTTGCGTGATGGCCATAAACCGCAGTCCTTCAGCGAATGAAGGGTGATTCTATTATTGAAAGAGGGTATGAAGCCGTCAGGTTCTGAATCGTGGACGCCCATTACCCTTATAAACACAGACTATAAGTTAGTAGCCACGCTGCTATCATGACGTCTGCGACCTTTCTTGGAAGAGATTGTGTCCCCCTTGCAGTCATGTGCAGTACCAGGACGTTCCGTCTTCGTACCTCTTACAATCATCAGAGACCTCTTTACGTATGCCTAAAAAAAACAAATCTCAGGACTATATATTTCTCTTGATCAGGCCAAAGCATTTGATAGAGTTGAACATGGGCATCTTTTCGCTATTTTGCGCATATTTGGCCTCCCAGAGCAGTATGTGCGACTGGTAGAAATACTTTTTCGGGGCCTGTCAAGCTGTCTTTATTTCAACAATGAAGTGACCAGTAGCTTTGCAATTCAAATAGGGGTGAGGCAAAGCTGTCCTTTGTCTCCGGTATTATTCATTTTGTCTCTAGAGCCTTTGATTAGAAAAGTTGCAAACTGCGAGCGCATAGTGGGTTTCCCGATGCCAGGCAAGAAAACCTTCAAAAATTGTCGCATACGCCGATGATATTTTGGTATTTTTTCGCAACTTGTCCAGCTATAGTACATTCCTTGATATTTTTTCTGAGTATTCTTATCTGTCTGGTGCTCTCGCAAACACCACCAAATGTAAGGCATTGGGCTTTGGAGGCTTCAGAGAACTATTGCCAGGAGATTGAGAATACGTTCAAGCTGTTAAGGTGTTAGGCGTTTACTTTGCGGAAGGAGATGTATCAAAAAAGACCTGGGATGACGTGCTTAGCAGATCTACCGATGTCATAGCAGCCACTCATTTTGACCTGTCACTAACGGCAAAATTAACAGTCATCAAGACGCAGGCATGCGCTTTTGCGTTTTACATAGCACAAATCGCCCTGCTACCTCGCCGTGGTACAGGACGCCTCGCCTCTATGGCGGGGACCTTTCTCTGGGGAGGAAAACCAGCAAAGGTACGGAGGAAGTTTGCACAGATTCCCACAAACCGTGGAGGCTTGAACCTCCCAGATGTACCAACGTTCACGAGAGCGCTGGCTGCAAAAACAACACAGAAGATGTTCGATGACAGCAACTACCCCGGGTACAGGCTCATGATGTACTGGAGCAGTACACTATAAGGGCCTTTCACGGCCAATCCATACATCGGACCACGAGCAGAAATTCCGCTTAAGTTTTACAGAGCTGCCAGTGGCTTAAAACAAACAGTGAAAGCAACAGGTTTATGCAGTCTGGAAGATGTTTCATCGCAAGAAATAAGCGAAATGATGACAAGTAGCACACTGAGCAAAGAGGAAGAAACAGCATCCTACACGAGAAAATGGAAACAATGACGTTGCAATCGCGTACCTAACCAGGTGCGCGAATTTTATTGGTTGAGAAGATGGAGGGCATTGCCTACGCATGACCGGTTATCACATTGAGGAGTCGTTCCAAATGACCGCTGCCCAAACTGCGGCAAAAGTGAGACGGCCCAACATGCTCTGTTTCAGTGCTCGGTGGCGAGGGGCGTCTGGCACATGGTACAACGCCTCTTGGGCTTTTGCGGGCTGTTTGCAAGACTGGTCTTTACAGTAACCCTGTACGTACTGTGGCAGCGACGGTGTTTAGCGGAAGTACGGCACAAGCCGCATAGAGGCGCCTAGGTGGCACTACAGCAAATTTGGCTCATTGTGTGAAATTAGGTAGATCAGCAGCTGGAAACGCACGACGAAGAGACCTTCCTTCGATGATGGCACACATGGGTCTTCAAAGTAAGAGAGGGGGGCCTGAGGTTTCTAGTTGTCCCGTACTAGCCATGAGCCCCCTCTAGTACGCATCCATAAGTGTTATCCATCCTGTAAAATGTGATTAACTAGATTATTTTAAATTTTTCTTTCACTTGTAACATTTGTATACTCAGCGATCAATTAGATTTTGGTGCTCATTTGTAAGGTGTATACACTGGATTTACTTGTATTTGATGTTTCGTTTGTGTACCTACAAGTTAAGTGTACGATAAACTTCCCTTTTTCGCCCCTGAACAAAAAACTAAACTTCCATCTCATAGAGATGCATGTTCTTGCCTTTGTAACTCAGTGAAAGATTATGTTCCTGCTTTCATGTTATGGTGGACTTCAAATATTAGTGGCACCTTTGTAAGAATCACACAGTCAACTAGGACCACAAAAAATATTCGAAATCACGCTCAAGTATAGCTGAATAAACTGCCGCCCTTTGTTAGTCTTTTACAACTTCGAGTTCGTTTGGAGGCGGTGCCGTGTGATTTCTTGCGGTTTGTGAGTTTGGGATGCGGCAGTGGTTTTGTTCGACGTGCGAGGCGATAGAGCTGAGCAATTTCGTGTTAGATATGAGAGGGTTGCCGGTGTTCTCTGAGTTCGTGGCGGGGCCCACCGCTCGGTTGATGAATTCTCGAGCATGTCGGTGGGCGGCCTCGTTCCCCGGGTTTCCTGCGTGCGCCGGGACCCAGATAAGAAATATGGGAGGCGCATCCTTGTCTTCGAAGTAGGCGAGAGACTCAAGGAGCCGTAGAGTACTGTAGCAATGGTACCGCGAGCAAAATGAGAGGTAGCGGTTTTCGAGTTGCTGAGGATCGTAATGAACCCGGAGGACACCGCGAGAGCCATGACCGCTTCCTCAGCTTCGGCGGGGTGGAGGGCACGAACAGAGCCGGCTACTCGCAAGATTGCGTCGGTGTTGAGGGGGGTGCGAGTAGTTATTACGCTCAGTGCGTCCGCGCTTAGTTGAGTGGGGTAGCTGGCCGCGTCCACGTAGGCCACATCGGGCCACGAGGCATAGTCGTCATGTAAGGCTTGGGCTCGTGCTCGGCATTTACCGTCGTGGTGTCCTGCAAGCATGTTTTTCTGCAGTGGTTTGATGACAAAACGTCGACGTAAAGTCTGACGTATAAAGACCGCGACTGCGCCCGATGGCGAGGCAGTGAGTTCTATGCGAGCGTTTATTGAGTCGCTCAAAGGGTTGGCTCGTCGTTACGTGAACCTCGCCCAGTCGAACGCGCCGCCGGAGCGCTTTTCCCCGTACCGCTACATAAACTTGCCCCTAGAGTCTTAGCGCTCACATCACAGTGGCTCCGATTCCACGCAACGTGGATCACCAGCGCCGCACCAATCGTCGACGCATCCGAGTTCGAGCTATGACACGTGTCTTTGGGGACAGTACCACAGATTTCAAATTCCCATACACTGATGCAGCACGCTACCCAGAGAATCCAGCCATGTTTAGCCGTTATAGATGACACACACACCCTCGTGCCGTCTGCCACACTACGCACTACGGGCAGTAGTTCTACAGAAAATGTAGCTCTAGTTCTGGTAATTGTTCACGTCACGACATTGTCTCGTGACTGCCCTGTCACAATCGTGACAGACTCGCAAGCCACTCACAATGCCTTAGCCTAAGGACTTGTGGCGGTCTGTAGATACGGAATACTTCCTTCTCTCTCATCGTCCGCATTACGCCCGATGCGTATCGTTTGAACTTCTGGAAACGCTAATGGTATTGAACGCATTCCCAAGGTATTGGACGGGTTCATACGGTTGCCTGAGGTCTCACCAGCCAAGCACTATTGTAAGAGCTGTCCAACACAAACGATGCACAACCACAACCTTTACACTACAACGCGATGCTAAATTACTACCAAAAACGCCAGTATACATATGCTCCTTCTCCTTTACATAAAAGATCAGATGCTGGCGCTTTGCGGCAATTGCAGGCCAATTCATTTCATTGCCATTATTGCCACAGTGATCGCTCCTATTATTTATTTTACAAAGAGGACCAACGGAACGCTTTGTGAGCGTCTAAAGTGCCTCGCAACTAACGAGACGCTATGTGAGCGTCTACAGTGCCTCGCAACCGACGAGAAGCTATGTGGGCGTCTGCAGTGCCTCGCAACCAATGAGACGCTATGTGGGCGTCTACTGTGTCTCGCGCCTGCTCACGCATATTGGGCAGACTGCGGCGGTCGCAGAATTCCGAAAGCCCAGAGACAAGAAAGAGGTGCGTCGATTTTTGGGCTTATGCGCTTACTACAGACAATTTGTAGAAAATTTCTCGAAAATCGCCGAACCTCTAAACAAACTCACAAAAGACGAAGAATCATTCGCTTGGGGTGCAGAACAAAAAACATATTTCAACGAATTAAAGCAACATTTGGAAAGCCCGCCGATCCTTGCCCACTTCGAGGAGACCGCTGACACGGAACTCCATACAGGCGCAAGCAAAATTGGTCTCGGCGCAGTACTCGTACAATGGCAAAGTGGAGAAGAAAAAGTGATAGCTTACGCCAGCCTAACCCTCTCAAAAGCCGAAAAAAAAACTATTCCGAGACAGCAAAAGAGTGTTTGGCAGTGGTATGGGCTATCAGCAAGTTCAGACCATACCTCTACGGAAGGCCGTTCCGTGCCGTCAGCGACCACCACTCACTTTGCTGGCTGGCAAACTTAAAAGACCCGTCGGGACGTCTTGCCAGATGGAGCCTCCGACTGCAAGAATACGACATTACTGTTGTATACCGGTCTTGGCGAAAACACAATGATGCCGATTCTTTATCACGCTCGCCCCTTGACTCTACTCCTTCAGAGGAAGACGACTCAACACTTCTCTGTGTGATGGAAGCCTCAGATATTGCGGAGCATCAACGAGCTGACGCAGAACTGCTCCCATTGATTGAACACCTCGAAGGGCGTGCCGGCCAGGTTCCACGTGTATTTAAGAGAACATTAGCTTCATTCTGTCTCCGTGAAAATGTGCTATACAAAAAGAACTTCGGGCATAACAAAGAGAAGTTCTTACTGGTAGTTCCGTTAACAATGAGACCTGAAATCCAAGAAGCTTGTCATGATGAACCATCCTCTGGTTACTTGGGCGTCAGCCGGACATTTGCAAGAATTTATCAGAAGTATTACTGGCCCAAGCTGCTGGTGTCCGTGCAGCAATATGTGAAGACATGTCGCGAATGTCAAAGGCGCTAAAGACCACCACTGAAGACGGCCGGCCTCCTCCAGCCCATAAAACCACCTGCTACACCATTTGAACAAGTTGGACTGGATCTTCTTGGACCCTCCCTAATGTCATCATAGGGAAAAAGGTAGATCGTAGTCGCCACGGACTACTTAACGTGGTATGCTGAAACCGGTTGCCTTGAGCGAGGAACGGCAGCTGAAGTAGCCAAGTTCTTCGACAAGGCGCGCCAAAGGTAGTAATCACCGACCAAGGAGCAGCCTTCACGTCACAGTTGATAGAATGTTTGATGATAATGACGAACACCAGCCATAGGAAAAGCACTGCGTACCATCCCCAAACAAATAAATTAACGGAACGCCTAAATCACACAATCGCTGACATGTTGTCGATGTACGTGGACTTGGAGCATAAAACGTGGGATAAAATCCTGCCTTACGCAACGTTCGCCTATAGTACGGCCCTCCAAGAGACCACCCACGTCATCCCATTTCAGCTTGTCTATGGTTGCATAGTCAATTCAACTCTCGACGCCATGCTCCCAGTCGACAATGACCACTACGAGCCATCTGACATTGACAAATTTCTGCAGAAAGCTGAAGAAGCACGCCAGTTGGCAAGGCACCGAATACGTCAACAACAGTTCAAGGATGCGGACTACTACAACCTGCGCCGCAGGGGAGTCAAGTACCAGCCGGGTGATCAAGTATGGATCTGGACACCAATACGACGCCGCGGCCTGTCAGAAAAGCTCCTTTGATGGTACTGTGGTCCATACAAGGTCTTTCGCCGGCTAAGTGACCTAACTAATGAAGTAATCCCTGACGGACAAGAGCGCTCGAAATGGCAAAACAATGCGGAGGTCGTCCACGTTGTCCGCATGAAGCCGTACCACGAAAGAGAATGAAACATCTACCCCCTCGACTATTAACATTCCGAATTCATGCATCGAGACAATGCGCATTTCGGAGGGGGAGTAATGCCACAGAGATTTATTCTACTAATTATTTTACAAAGAGGACCAACGGTACACTATGTGAGCGTCTACAGTGCCTCGCAACTAACAAGACGCTATGTGACCGTCTACAGTGTCTCGCAACCAACGGGATGCTATGTGGGCGTCTGCAGTGCCTCGCAACCAGCGAGACGCTATGTGGGCATCTACTGTGTCTCGCGCCTGCTCACGAATATTGGGCAGAGCAGCGCATGCCTATGGTGTACGAACACAAGCCGTGAAGACTGACGGTGTAGTTGTTCAGAAAGGGACACGTAAGCAGAACGCTTTTAGCAGACTCTTCTTTGTGACATAGATACTTTTCTGAGCACAATTTCGCCCTCAATAAATCATTGTGTGTGTTCCCCCTCTTGTATTACGTGACAATATTACAGCATAAGCTGTTATGAGGTCAAAACTAGGGTCACGCACGGCGCCATTGTTGTCCGCCACCGCCGCTTCTGCCACCGCCGGGGTCCGTAACCACACCGCACGAAGCAAACCTATAGCACCAATGACACAATGAGGCTCGAACGCGGGTCCACTGGGTGCTAGCCCAGTATTCGAACACTGAGCCACGCTGGTGTTTGGGACTTGTTGGCAAACTTGCATTAGGTAGGCTTGATGTCCGGAAAGCAATCGCGTTAATACGACTTATAAAACGCTATAAAACAGCGAAGGAAAAACCAGTCATCTTGCAATGCCAATAGCGTAGGAAGTGGGTCGTCCAATGCTCCAACCCATTACAAAAGCTTGTTTTTGTTCGCATATAAACTGTGGCGCATACCCACTTCAGGCATAATTTGTCATCGTCGTCAGCCACAGCAAGAAGAATCTGCACGAAATTCCTTGAAGATGTTTAGCGGATACCACGCTTTGTAGAACAATGAAAAAAAATAGCATAGCGAATGTCGGCCTACAACCCAAAAAAGTTCATTATTACTGCCGTAGTGGGTATCAAACAAGTTTGCTTGCAGCAGTTATACCCAATGAGTGTTCAGCAAAGGCTCTGAAAGGCAACTCTTGCTTTCGCTGTGACTATGCTGCACCTGCCGCGAAGGCCTGGCGTTTTTTGCTAAATCACTTTCATTGAACTCTGTACCCCTCCGTATATCGCTTATGTGGATATGTACCAACATTACGTCATTATACATAGAAATTATGTGCCCGGCGGGGTGTTCCCCCCATCCAAAACACACCCCTTCTTATAGAGAGTCGGCACTGCTCAGCTTAAACAGGTTGGAGCAGCGGCAGGTGGTCCAGTGGGTTCGCAAGGGCGCGCAAGGCAATGGAGCCCTGGATTGAGGGCCCAACGTAACGAAGCCTCTCTGCATATGCATTTGTCAATAAAAGTTTATTCTCTCTCCACCAAATATCTTTCGCTGTCAACAAGCATAGAAAGAGAGAAAAAAGAACACATCAGGCGGAAGAAGGTTACTCTCTTTGTGACAAATTTCCACTCTCAAAAATTAAAACAAATAAGAATAGCTATGAATTTACTGCACCAACTGTGCTACGCTTGGCCAGTTGTTGCCACACACGGAAAGAGACGGGACGCATTGACGAATAATAAAGCCGAGAATTCACGCTTGCCCATTCTTCGGGCTTACAACACCCCGGCCGTAGTTTTATAGCTGGTGCAACATAGTCCGTTCAATGTAACAACCACACTCGTGCAAGCATCTATGACTTGCAACTGGGCAACCAGGAAATGCCGGGAGGTGTCAACAATAGGATCGTGGAAACTACATCGGCAAAGGGCACTTGGCAGCTGCTCACTATTAAGTATGATTTGCATCCCTAGGCAACCACGAAAGCGGCCCTCAAGCTTTCCCAGCCTCCTACCATGCGGTGACGCGATAACTGTAGCCTGATAATGGGGTTCGCCATCAGAGAAAAGTGGTCGTGAACGCAACGGATCTCACAGCCACGCTTGACTTCTATTCAGAATTCTTGACTTCGTGGTAAAAACTTCTGTAGCGCGTTAGAGCCTCAGCGCACATACGCGCTGTTTTGTTTCTATAAGACCACCATGTCGTCTTGACAAAAAGTTCTTGTTGCTACTTGGTCGCGGCCGGAGAGAGGTCGCAAAGACGCAGGAGATTCCCACACATTTACTAATTTGATTAATTTGGCTTACGTTTCCCTAACTAGACGCTTTACAGACTTTTACACTACACAGCGTATGAGACAACTAAGTAACACTCGCTGCAACCAGCTCTCTTGTTGCCCCCTGAGCGACTCCCTCGAACCTTCCCTCAAAGTGCCCCGACACCACGCTAGAGACAAAACAAAAATAGCCGCGGATTCAAACACAGACACTTAATCACGGGTCTCTTGACGGCCGTACGCGCAAAGAATAAAGGTCTGAAATAAAAACTCACCGAAAGCTACCGCCACATCTGTTTGCCCTCTACCGTGCAGCATACCCTCCACGCCCTAAGGCATTGCGGATGCGGAGCCGTCTGTGCTCCCCAATAGACAAAAAAAGCATCTCGTTGGAAGACAACAATGCCACACTCTCGTTGGCAGACAACAATGCCAAAGACATCACCACCACAAACCCCGCTGCTGCTCAGCGCGGTGACAGAGAAAGAGGCAACAGCTCGAAAAAAAAGCCTATCAACTTTTACGCGACAGGACCTACAAATGGAACAACTTTCAAGAGAAAAACAGGCAGCACAGTGATATAGTGGACTTCTGGGTGGTTCTCGGGGAACTAAAACGCAGGCTGATAATATTCATGTTATTGCTGGCAATTTTCAAGCGAAAACGCCGTTAATATTGCAGTTATAATTTTGTAGCCTACATCGACCAAAACTTGCCACACTTTTGCAAGAGGATAGCTATTGCCAAGTAATAACAAACGTCGTTTAGTGAAAGCATGTCTGCGAATCCACACATGTTGCTTAGTGGAAGCAATATTATGTGCACTTTTTATTTGCCATTACTATGATATCTTTACAAGTTGCGCAGTAGTGGAAGGGACCGGGAACTTCAACCATGATGCTCTTTAACATGCACTAATATGCTTAGTAGAAACACGACGAAGCATTGTAATAATGTAGTTTCTGGAAACGTGGCAACGCATTGTCAATTATCGATTAGTGAAAAGATGACCAAGTATTGGTGAAAATCAGTTACTGAAAGGAGGGCAAAGTCTAGGCAAATGTTGGTTACTGAGGACGTAACAAATCATTGACATATGTCGGCTCACTCCTGCAGTAAATAAGTCAAAAGTATCCGCTAATATCAGCAATTGAAGCATGACAAAGTACTGGCAGATCTTGTTTAGTGAGAAGGAGAAAAACGGCAATTGTCGGTTAGTGTAAAGTTGGCAAAGTGCTCCCTATTTATTTATTTATTTATTTATTGATACCCTCAGTGCTTACAAGAATCATTATAGAGCGGAGGGGCTAAGTTACGTCGATACATGCAAAAAATATGTACAGAAGAATGAATTATAAAGCAAAAAAATTTTATAACGGGTGAAAAACATATAAGAGTGTAGGTAAACGAGCACAAATAGTAACAAATAAAAGTATATGCCAGTACGTTAGGCAAAATATTTAATATAGGGGTGGTGAAATGAAATAACTGTTTAGCAGAGATGGTTAAACATAGATAATCACATTTAAGCACGATAGACTTTCTTGGGGACCTTCGACGCAAAAATTTTATTCTGCCTGCCTGTCTGTCTGTCTGTCCGTACATTTGTCTGTTTGTAGTTCTTAACGGCTCCGAGTACTTGAAACGGCCGACCCCATCCGCAGCGCTCACCTATGGTGCTCAAGGTTGAGCGTTCATGCTTGTGCGATTGAAAATTAAAAGAAATAATTGCACATGTCTGGGGCACCATAACAACACGTATATGTTTTGCATTTGCGTTTCTTACTAGAAAAGGCATACATAAGTAATTTCAAGGACCATAGCACTTATCACTCTGTGCTGACCATGCAACGATTGTACGGAAAGACGAGTGTTTCTAACGCTTTGCTAAAACGAAACGGTGGTGGCACCTACCCGTCGCCTTGCGTTCTACACCTTCCCAGTGAACCACCGATATCCTGTCAACGTAGAAATAAGATCCATACATCTACATCTATCGATAACATCTAATCAACATCCCCACAATGTACCATCTTTACAGTCTAGAGAGCCGACGTATTATTAACGTCGCATGCACTTCTGCCTTCGACAAAAACTAGACGTTGCAAATGATGTCACCTATACGTACTCACAACATCAAATGCATCGCAGTTATACGATGTTATAAGTCATCTTAAGGGGTTTTATAAAACCCCTTAAGATTACTTTTATAACGCTAAATTTATTCTGGCATGTAAAATCTAAAAAGTGCTCGGAAATAAATTGACATTTAATGTTCAAGCGTACGTATTATGCGTAGACTTACATGTGTGACCATAAAATTAGCATGCGTGGCGTTAGTGCTGCTGTACATGATAGCGCGAAATCGTGAACGTCGAAGGTGCTTTTAGTTGTGAAGCACTTTAGGGGTCTGTGCGGTCGTCGCTTGGCGTACAATCAGAAAAGAGGTAGGAAGCAAGAATCAGAAAGATATGGAAAAAGAAGAAAAGCAGGAAGGGCAACGGAAATAGATAAATAGAGGAGCAATAAAGACAGAAAAGAAGTAAAAAAGAAAGAGAAGAGGCAAGGGATAGCTCAAGAGAAACAAGGCAGACTTCCCCTCTTTCTTCAGGCTTCTTGGCACCACTAGTGCACAGCTGCCTTAATTTATGTTTTTATACCCTGTACTGCCCCGTTTGAACAAACATACAAGGGTGACCACATCCAGAATTCAAGTCAGTAAATTCAGAGCGTTTATTCAAACTCATGAAGGATACATATATGTCCTTTGATCAAAGTATCAATAAACACACTAACATTTTTTAATTATGTATGCAGCACCAGCTTCTTCATTCAAGGGCTTCAATACAAGCTAGAATGAGGTGTTCACCTTGGATGTAAACGAGCATGCAGGGCTAGGCTGCGGCTGCCCTTTGATGCGAAAAAATTTTAAGAGAGAGCCAAAAGGTATGTTCATTCTCGAAACGTTATGCATAAATTCAATATAATGCTACTATACAGTTAACACATTACACTCTATATGAAAACACGGGTGTCGGGAACACTAAAAAGAGTGCCGGGGAGCCTGAGAATACATTGAATATATCTTTAATACCACCACATTAAAACTTACTTTGATTTTGGTATCGAAAGGTAGGCTTTGCAGTGATGTGTCAAGTCTTTCCGTGACGTCACGGGCAAACTGCAACTCGTGAAAGATGCACCTGTTGTTGTTTGCTGTCAGTCACACATGGTTCACGATGAGTGAACAGTTGTCCAGCAACCCCAAAAATGATTTCTGCAATTTAGGCTGCATGCTGAAAACATATTTCGCAAACCTAGTGAGCTGTTTTGGCATAACACTATGATGGTGGTGCAGCTGCTTTGCACATGCTGGGAGGCATAGGCATAGCCAGGAAGTGGCACACCGTGCCCACGCCCCCCCCCCCCCCTCCAAATTTTCTTTCGCCAAAGCACAGAGAGGAAAAACTGACCATTTTAAAAGGGTTCCCTTCCAGAAATAAAGGTGGTGCTCCCCTGTAAAAAATATCTGGAGTCCCTCGTGGACACCCTGGTGGCCTAAAGCTTAAACTCCTCAGGACCGTATATTAAAGTTCTTGACTGACTGACACGCCTGCTGGGAGGTGAAAACTTTAAAATCAAAGTGATATATTTTATAAGTGTTTTTCAGCTCCTGTTCGGGAAAGCGTTAACACTACATGTCAAGGAAACTAAAAACGTCTGTTTTGCTGCACCTCAAAATCGTGTCGGTACTCCTTTAGGCTTCTCATTGTGCCAGACAGAGCTAACAGAAATGATCAATTCTTTAATGATTGGCTCACACCCACTATGGGAGATTGGCACAGAAACGATTGATTTATATCTAAATGTAATCACACACACTATTGAATTATGAAATTGTTGGAGTGAATTAACAGTGCTAATGTAAACTTTTGAAATGATTATCACCATAAATTGGCCCATACTCTCTTCATCCTTTTTAATCTCTCAGAGCTCTTCATCTTCTGCTTCACTTCTAAAACCAATGCCTCCTGCACATATGCTGATTTCTCCAGTGTGGCCTGTAATAAATCTGATGGGTGAGAGGAGAAAAGTAACTGGGAGAGTGAAAGAAAGAGAACCAGGACAAAAGATATAAAGAAAACGAAAATCATTGCAAAAAGAGAGAACCAAGTAAAGGGAACACAATAGAGGAAAACGTGGAAATAAAAGTAAGCAAGTGAGAAATAGGAGAGACAGTGATACAAAGGTAGGAAATAAAGAGGTAGAAACAAAGAGAAAAAAGTTAAATGGAACAAAAAAAATAACAATGAATGCCCGGCCTATTATGACCGGTTATATAATAACACTATTGTAGCAGCAGGTAGGTAATATTGTTTGAAACCACCTCAATTTATCCCACGTATGGAGATTATGCAGCGTAGACATACGCAAACACACGGAGAAATCTTTAAGGCTGTCCGACCCCCCCCCCCCTCCCCTGAAAAAAAAAGTGGTCAACCAGTTTCTTGCCATCATTTCTCTCCGCCTCATCTAGTGGGCGCACCGAATACGCGGCACGAAACCTTGCTCTTCCACTCAGTGTACCGTAGCCGCTTGAATTTACAGCTTGAATTTACGAGGTTGTATCTTTATAGGTAGGTGTAAATCGGCCTCTTTGTAATCCCTGAAAACGCGGGGCAGTAATTGGCAGACCAAGTTGCCGCGAACTATTGACGTGTCACCGTGTTGCTCACTGCAATTGGCATTTCATAAATGATGACCACAGCTAACAGCATTAGCCCACCTAACTATATTACACTGCTGAACAATTTGTCGGTTTTGCCGACTGACACGGCCTGGCAGCGCTGACGTACTTCCGCACTTCGCTAAAAAGCTAGCAATGCGCGCAGGTGACAGCGTTGAAGTACTTACACACACCTCGCTAGAAAGCTAGCAATGCAGGAGCAAAGGCCGCCGGTGATCACGGGCTCAGTAACAAAACTTCGCAGCACCACTATTTCATGAGCGTCCAAATTCTCACCAGACGTGTACGTGCACGGAGAGTGCAACATTTATTTAATCGTCGACTTCCCAAGTCGCGACGACCGAAATGAGATACTCGGAAGCAAAGGCACTCTCACCTTTGACAAAACACCACACGGAGACGGGAACAACAAAAAATAAACTCAAGGCACAGCGCTGATGCACCGCGTTTTAACATCGCAATCTACACAATTTACAAAACGCAGTAGTCTAACAGCAACCCGCATATTCACATATGCACCTTTAGGCGGCTGCCATCTTTGCTAGTGTGATGATTATGATGATGATAGTGCGACCATTTTTTTTCTTACAGTGTACTAACTAAACTGTACCTTTGTAGCGAGCGGGCGCTACATAATAATACATAAGTATTACAATAAAACAAAAAAGTTTAGAAAAGGCAAACGGGCACTTTTATTTTTTTTTACTGTTGTGGTGTGGTGTACGCGTGATAGGTTAGAAAGCCCACGTCTAGCACGTCTAGTTTGTAACTTTTGCCGCTAGGGCCGTAACCTACGAGCGGCATGGCTCTATCAGCACCTGTTCACTCAACTTCAGTGATTGTGGTGACATTTCGGCCAACAAAAACCTCATAACGCAAAATTTTTATGCACAATAATTCAAAAATACATATACTGAAAGTCATTCGGAAACATAGGTTGCCCTACACAATTCTACGGGTTTCCACGTTTGTCAATCAGTATGCAATAAACACTAAACCTACTCACTCGACCAGCCATCTAAGCGAAGCTATAGTTACATACGCGTATATTCCACTAGTTCATCACAAAATCAAAAGAATGCAGGTGTTCTTACTCCGCTGCCATCCACAAAGTAACAAAAAACAGGTTCTGTAGATAGTGCCATCAACGGCGAGTGGTTCAACGAGAGCAGAGACACGCGACGCGCTCTTGTAGAAACCCCGCCATCTGGGCAAATCAGGAGTACAGTAGGTCGTGCCTGCTAGGCCTAGTTCCAGCATGTTTCGAACGGTTTCTCGTCACCTGGAATTTCCATCGCTGCAACGAAAAATCAACAGGAAAGTATGTTTCTGAATATGCGCCGTGGTATTGCTTGTGTAGCGTACGTAGTTGAAATTTAACGTGTTGTCGTACGCAGGCAGTGTTGCCGACTATGCCTTCATTGTTTCATGAACACTGAACGCATTATAGTCCAAATATACTTGTGTTTCCAATATACCTGTGTGTCGCGGTATTGCATGTGTAGCGTTAGTAGCTGCTATGGTTGGCGTACTTCGCGGGTTGTGATGTGAAGAAAGTCATACCTTGATTGTTTTGTGTGTTAGTCACAAAGAAGTGTGTGTAGTGCATGTGTCAAGCTCTTAATCATAAAAGTTTATTTTGCTTGTTACTGTGTAGTGTCGTACTGGTGTTCTAATGTCACAATTTATTTCTCAAAGTCATGTTCGTAAAAAGACCCGTTGTGACATCGACATTCTGTTTGAAACTTCAGCAAAGTGTGACTCTGTAGCGTCACATGCACCGTATCTCCAGCGTCAAGCACGAGACGAAAGTTGTGGCAAAATACGCAGCACTCGAGTAACTTTGCCTATGCAGTATTCATTGGGAAGCGAATCGAGTGAAGTAGGATTGAAACTTGGTAGTGGTGGTGACATTGATAGCGACAGCACAGTTTCGGTGAACTGGGTCGATGGAGGCCTGGAACATCAGGATAGCGTTGGGCAAGGAGAGTGCAACCTTCTCAATGTCTTTCCTGGATCGAATGCTTTGGAATCACGAGGAACAAAAGATTGTGATGTCAACAGTGATTCACCTACCTTTGCGAAAAGTCTGGCTAAGTGGGCAGTGGAACATAACATAACTCAGCGATCATTGACGCCTCTCTTGCGGCTCTTAAGGTCACATAATTGCTTCAGTGGCTTACCAAGAGATGCTCGTAGCTTGTTGGGAACCCCCCGTAACACTGCTGTTGCAGCAGGTATTGTACAACTGTCTCCTGGAACATACTGTCATTATGGGCTCAGGAAAGGGCTGGAACACATTTTCGGCTCCACAGAGTGTGTTTCAGATGTAATACCCCTTTGTTTTAGTATACATGGGCTTCCTTTGGGAAAGAGTTTGTAGCAGCAGCTTTGGCCAGTGCAGTGCTCTGTCCATGGTCCAGACTTGGCTGATGAGCTGCGAAAACCTTCTCTTGTAGGCGCATTTGTGCGTCCTTCAAAGCCAAATTGTGCTAAGGACTTCTTGAAGCCATTTGTTTCGGAGCTGAAGGAGCTGCTTCAGTCTGGTATATCGGTATCTGGGAAAGTAGCAGAAATCAAACTCAAAAGCATCATCTGTGATGCGCCGGCTCGGGCTTTTGTATTCAAGATTAAAGGACACAGTAGTTACTATGGCTGTCCAAAATGCACAGCAGAGGGTAGCTTTCATGAGAGAGTAGTTTTCTCTGCAACAGTTGGTAGACCTAGAACTGATGATTCATTTCGTCAGCAGGAGGACATGGATTACCATCTGGGAGTGACAATCTTGACTGAGCTTCCAATAGACTGCATCACTTGTGCACCACTTGATCAAATGCATCTGTTGTATCTTGGTGTGATGCGTACACTTGTGAACCTGTGGTTTTCAGGACCTCAGTGTTAGAATTGGGCCACTAAACCGAATAGAAATATCGAAACGCAGCTGTTCTCTTGAAAAGCACGTTCCTCAGGAGTTTGCACGTAAACCAAGGTCATTTGATGAAAATGACAGGTGGAAGGCCACTGAGTTCAGACAGCTATTGCACTACACTGGACCTGTGGTACTTGAAGGCAGCTTTTCTGCTGCTGCCTATGCTAATTTCTTGACACTGCACGCAGCATCAAGTATCTTTGCACACCTTCTCTCTGTCCTGAGCATGCAGACTATGGACACACTCTTTTGGAGCATTTTGTCAGAGGCTTTGTGGAATTGTATGGCGCGTCAAATGTCTCGTACAATGTTCACTGTCTTTGCATCTTGCTGCGGATGAGAAGGTGCATGGTACTTTAGAATCTTTTTCAGCATTTGCTTTCGAAAACAATTTGCAGATGATCAAAAAGCTTCTTCGCCGGTCAGGCTGTCCCCTTCACTAATTGTACAACAGGTTAAAAGAAAGTGACAACCTACAGAGCTTTTCTCACCATGCACTGTTGATGGATATGAGCCGCTTGGTAGCCATGATGCAGGTGTTACACCTGCAGGTTGTATGAACCCTCAATATAAGGCAGTCAAGTTTCGTTCTTATACGGTTACTCCTAAAGCAGCCAACAACTGCTGCAAAACTGAAAATGCGATTGTCCTTGTTGATGCTACAGCACACAGTAGCCAAAATGAGAGCCCTTGCATTGTAGGAAGGCATTTTCTAGAAGTGAAACCACTGTACACTCAACCGTTTGACTCTACTAGGCTCAGTATTGCTGTTGTTGACGGGCTTTCAAATGTCCAGTGCTGGTTAATCACTGACATTCAAAATAAGCTGGTTATCCTTCCTTACCATGACAAGTTTGTAGTTGTACCTTTACTTCATACGAGCTAGCTGGAACACCGTTCCTATGTTGGAAGAATAAACACTGTTTATGTTCTAGCTCCTGGCTAATTTGTTGAATGCAGGCTACAGCAATGAATAACTGAAATTTGTGCCAATGTTCTGATAGAAAGATATTTTTATCTCTTCTGAAAAATGCATTCAGCATAGGGATCTTTCTTAATGTTTCCGTTTAAGTGAGTGTATTAAAGGGACACTAAAGGCAACTATTAGGTTGACGTTGATTGTTGAAATAGCAGTCTATAAACCTTTTAGTGCTATTTTTGTGCCAAAAAAGGGCTCATTTTGAAACAAAATTCAGTTTTAGTCGCCCGCATCAGGTTAGAGCACTTCAAATTATGCGCCTCAAAAACAGAACCGACTTGCGTCTCTGTTGCCGTGTACAAACAATCGCCCAGCTTTACTGTGCAGTCGCCGACACGAGTAGACAGTAAGAAATCAGTGGGATCCACAGCAGCAACAACGGCCATTGATAAATTTACTGCCATTGGCTCTGAGACGGCAGATGTGCTTGGTTTAATTGCGCCCCGCTAGATGGCACGACCTGTCCAGTTTAACCACACAAAAATTGAATTTTAGAACTACTCGCGCCACTATCCTTAGTAACATCTGGCGTTCTTTTTTTCATGAATCAAACAAAAACGAACAAGAAGCATTTTATTGCGTCTCTTGGTGCATAGAAGGTTCTTTGTTTAGTGCAGCTAGATCGATTACTAGTGATTAATTTTAGGCGGTTCGTCTGACGTCATTGGTATCATTTTGAGAATGTCCTTCTGTGGCATTTGTATTCTTGTGCATTAACCTTAATTTTACAATAAGTAGGGCACTGCTGTTGATATTGTCGATTTAGAGGTTGTCATACATTGAGCTTTCACTTTGATGTAAATTGTTATTTACTTGAGTGTCCCTTTAATGCTGGCAGTATTTAATAGTATTTCAATAAAAAAAGGTCACGCTGCCATTATGTCATGTTGTAGCCTCTGCTACTAAAAATTTTCATACCACATTTATGGTTTGGTTACTTTTTGTGGAGGTTTGGCAGAAGAGAATTTTCCTAATGTCCAGTGAAATCTGAGAACACACAAACAAAAAATGGAAATTATCGCATGATCTTTAGAAAGAAAATTAACTAGTCAATGTTTATGTTCCTTTTTTGTCTGAGAGTGGTCACAGAGAATTTTTTACAGATGCGCTTTCCCATTGTGGAGTTTACTGAAGAGCAAACAGTAGCGTTTGTGCCCAACATATGGATCGTTGGTGGCAAATGCTATTGGCCACCAGGACCTGGCTGCAAAATGGCAACTTTTCAAAAAGCAAAAGCCCCCGAGGGAGACTGGAAATGTTACAGCATTGTGGTGAAAGCTACCTACAGTACGTTTCTTATAGATAGCTTTAACTTGGGTATAATGCAATTTTTCTCTGAATGTGTGGGTTCTTATTATAGGCACATATCAAGAGGCACGTAGAAATCTGGATCAAGCTCAGTATTCTGATGTTGAATCTGGGCACCTTCAGAAGCAGAAGGTTAGACTGACCTTTTGGCTTACCATCGTGCTACCCGTATTGCATTTGTGCTTTTTTCCCCATTCTTCAAACCTGCTTTGCAGTTTTGAGACAAAGCCCACAGTCTGTTGTTCTGTCTTTTTAATAAGGTGTCAAAGCCAAGTCGTTACATCAGCGATGATGAAGTGCCTACTTTTCATTCACGCCCCACTGGTTCAACAAGCCCGTCTGTAGATGAACGTAAGTTATCATACAAAGAGGTTATTCCCTTTTGTAACATTCTTTTTTGCATGCAGGAATGGAGAACACTTGTGCAAATGCTTGCGATGAATTTCATGAAGCAAACCAGCTGCAAAAGATTGGCAACCAACAGAAATGAGAGGTAAGTAGCAGCTTACCCTTTCAAAATACTATACTATAGGTCTCTCTTTGTTGCTACACTCGTTCAGTGCTGCATGCATAATTCTTTTTAAGATGTCGAAGCCAATCCACACTTCCAATGCTTCTTTGGAACCCCCCAGCAGCTTTCCTGGCCCTTCTGGTTTAACATGTAAGCAAATACGACCTTAAGAGTGCTTCTTGTTTGACATTGTTTTCGATTTGCAGACAGAGACTGCAACACTCCGGCAGAAAACACTGAAGGTAATTATTCACATTTCTGGTCTCATCTTAAGTTCACTAACTACTCAATACTTTGCAGATCTTTCAAGTGACTCTGATGAATTAGAAGATGATTGTGGTAAGCATTACACTTCCCTTACGGTGGAGAGCATATGATGAATAAGCTATGAAATTTAAAAAGTTTCCTTAAAGAAGGTGCCATTGAAGCATGTAAATAAGCTTAGCTGTATTTAAACCTTAACTTTTTTAAGCTGAGTTGTAGGGCTGTTAGGAGCCCAGCTCAATAAATTGCATAGTTTCCCAAGAGTGGATAGTTAGTCATCCCTATATATGCACAGCTGGGGGATGTTGCAGCACTTTCTTTTCAGAGATGCTGGATGGCCAGGAGACTGAAGCTGGCATGCGTGACTCTAGTAAACTGTGAAAGCTTCTCGTTAGCTATGTGTTTTCAGTTAATATGTGCCCCGTTAAACTTATCGGTCCTGTACTGACACTTTGTTAACCAAACCTGCATTGAAATTTTCATGTTTCGTCTGCAGCCATTGCTTCACCTCCTGCTCAGGCAAAAAACAAGAAGGCGCTAACTGAAGAGGGTACGTTCGTTATCAACTAATGGCGTTTTCATACATATTGTTTCTTTTAAAATGCAACCTCGAATGCATGTTCATGTTGCCTGGTGCAATGTAGGGCTAGTGTACTTGAAAAACTTTGTGTGCTGTTTTTTGTTGTAAATACAGATTTTTCCATATTCACTAAAGTAAAGCTTGTGTTATTTCCCCTTTCCTTCACCTCCATTTAGGGTAGCGAACTGAGCCAAGCCTGGTTAACCTCCATGCCTTTCTGTTTCGTTTACCTTTCTCACTATATTCTTACTTCAAAAGTGTGCCTCACTGTTTAGGCATATATAGAGTTTCTGTAAAGGACACCTGACACCAAATATAAAGCTTGAAATGTTTGCGTTCATTGATTGTCTAGCTTACACTGACATTACTGATGAGCACATCATTCCAAATTAATGTGGTGAACATTGTCCTTGAAAAATTTCACTTTGGTTTTTGAATTACCATTATTATTCATCTGATTAGGCAGCACATCTGGATATTGTCACTAGTATGATGAGGACAGGGTGTCCTGTGATAACGATTAAGGAGAGTATCCTCAGTCTCGCAGACAAATGTGCAGGGTTTTTCTTCCTTTTGTTGTGTGGCTGCTGTCAGTGTGGTTCTGGCTGTTAGCACCAGTGCATGGCTTTTTTAGGTAACATAGCATGGAAATTTTTTTTCAAAAGGGCACACTTGTGACAGAAATTTTAGTGCTCGTTATGTGCGTGTATATTATAGTTTAATTGTTTATAGAAATTTCTATGCTAACACTTCCCTGCAGTGTCACACCCTGACTTCCACCAAAAAACCATAAGCACTTTCAAGGCCGCCAAAGTGCGACCACACCTGGCCATCCACGTCGTCCGTCTCTTTTTGTGTATGTGAAAAAATTTAAGCACTGTTCTGGTTCTTCGCACAATGTACCAGCTCGCCCAAGCTTCAACGTTAGCACATCTGGCGTCATGGCACTCTCCTGTTAGGTCACTAGTTCATAATTTTAGATGGGGGTTATGATTGATGATGTCGTGATGGATTGTAATTATACTTGGATAGTTATGATGCATTACATTATTTGAAGTTTACTTTTCGGATTATCAGAGCTACAAATTAGCACAAAAGTCACAAACAAAAATTGGTTGTCAGGGGTTTGCAGGCTTTTTGTACCATTTTATTTCAGAGTTCCAGCATGAAGTACATGTGAGGCTGACAGTGCTGCGAATGGTTCAAAAGCAGCATGGAGAACTTGTACATGGGCTGATCGGTCGGTTTCGGTCCAATGCTGCCAAAGGAAATGCACCTTTAGTTTCCAGCCCGTTCTCAGAGTACGAGTCACTGAAACTGTTCGATGACAAGTTGACTGGCCAGATGAAAGATACGCTTGTAAGTGCATTGAGATTGTGTGTTTTGTGTGTTTTGATATCTGAGGGCCACGTAATGTCTTCTTTCTTTTCAACACTAGAGGAGTGTGTAAAGCCTCAGCCTCTACTCAATAGAATTTTAATTTGTCTCCTAGGTTACGTATACTTATAGAAAATTTAAAGTAATCGATGTATTCTTTTATTCAAGCCTGTATTTTCATATAATTATGAACTATGTGAAGTTTTCATTGCGCGCTTACGATAAGTGTATTGGCTTGCCTCTATTTCAGGTGGAAGAGCTCGCGAACAAAGGTGGCAACAACGTCGCTGCATGCACAAAAAGAATTCTTTCATACCTGTTTTGCGACAATCTCGCAGCACAGTTTCCATGGTTTGGTAAAAAGGGAAAACACCAATTCAGCCAGCTCCGTCTCGCTTCTTGCATAATAAGTGAGTGTTCTTCATGTACTTGATTGAGCGCTTCTCTTGTTTCCCTGGTGAAAGCGGTGTCTATGTTCAATTCAAATGAGCCATCAGGTGGCTGCCATCCAGATTTTTCTTTAACTGTTTGAAGCATCGTGTTTTTGCTTCTATGTTTATAGACAGAAGGGAGGTTTTCCAGAAAGCAGTTAATTGGCTACTCTATACCAGGTTATTGTTCTTGTAGTGTTGTTACTGGTGGATAAAGAGGGGGGGGGGATTCAGATGCCCTGACACCTTCCTCTCCTTCATTCATGGAAGCCTAGTGGGTGTGTCGCCACCCAGTACTGTTAATGAATCACCTTAGTATTTAGTCCCTCTTAAAAACTGATAAAAGAAAGGTGAAAGAAAGGTGTCTTTTGGTGTGATGAGACTGCTCCTCGTAGTATTGCAAGGGTTCATGGCAGCCCAGACACGGTTGCATATCTATACCAACCAATAGAAAAGTTAAATATATACATTATTTTGAACATGGAAATAGGGTTAATGTCAATGAAGGAACAACATGGAGAATATAATCACAGTGCACAAAATATTACTAAATAAGTCACTTGCACTTATAATAAATAGGTCACTTTCACTTACAAATTTATTACAAATGTAAACCTTCAAGTATCAGACTTTTATATAGCTGCCCCTCCCCCTGGACAGACTCTTGTATGACAATTGTCATCTGAGAGGAAATCAGGCTGTTGGCCAAATCAGGCTATTGGCTTGATTGAGTTTTTAAGTTGGTGTCTCTTTTTTCTCTCAATCAATTATTGCTTTGACTTTCTCAAAGGTGCTGTGCAAAAAGTTCATCCTGCAGATGAATTCACCATAGAAGCAGCCGTTCGAGAATGGTTGCGTCATGCCCCAGCAAGGCATAGGAATGCAGCAAGAGGTATATGCATTTCGCAGTAAGCTTAAAGGAAGTGACAGCTAATTTTTGCTGTGCCCAGTTTTTTTCTGTCGTAATCGAAGCTCGTTGGTCTCAGTATCCTGTTGGTGTGATGTAAATAGAAAACACTGTAAGAAATTTTGTATAAGCTGTGTGGATTAGTTCGTGCTTGGAAAACGAGCTAGAAACAGTGATGTGTGAGCATGGTAACAGTCATATGCCAGCATTTGTGTAAGTTAGTAGGCTATATCAGTAGTTCTGCTCATCCAGTGGAGGCACCTGTTTATGGTAAAACTAGTATACAGCTTTTTTGAATCTCACATAAAGACCACAGTATATATAATCGCTCTTGAGTTTGCCTACAAAAGCACTAGAGTGGATCTCCATGCAATCCCAGACACCACAGTTCACAGTAGGTGTGCTGCTCTACTGTTGCCATAACGGCAGCTTTGCTTCCTAGATTATTTCATCTCATTAAGCTATCGAATAAATAAATTGCACATGGCTGTGTGGCATAAGGACCACATTTTTAATGAACAAGTGTAATGCATTAAATGACAAAAAATTGCATATATATCTCAATTTTGTGTCACATAGTACCAAGCCAACCCTGCATAAGTGGTAAATGCATTTTTACACAAAAATTTATGTCGCACTTTATACTACCTACTTAAATCACAAGCGGCATAGTCAAAATAGTCACAAAAGTTTAGTTTCCATTTTTTACTAAAATCTTGCGACATGTTCTGATGAATGGTTGATCCATTTATTGGTTGTGTTTCTCATCATACTTGGACGTTAAGTCGCCTCTGAGAAATTTTCAGCAAGTTGAATGTTATCCCATAGCTTTATGGTACCATGTGGCAGACAATTACGCATACACTGAAAACTAAAGTTTGTGTCCAGTGTAGCTTTTATCTGTTGCACTGTTGTATGAGAACATCGCTTCCTTTTGTAGTAGGATGTTTCGAAAGTGACATTTACAATGAAGCACAAATTACTGAAATGTCTTTGTATGTATTGATACTCATAAGACCCGAGGACATTTCAAAGTGCTTTTTAGGTTCTAGAAGTAGATATACTTACATATGCTGAAACGAGTAACATCATTATTGCTAATGTATGCAAGTCATCTGCATTAGCTGTGTTTCTGAAGTAGGCATCATCTTTCTCAATTGTTCTGCTAAGTTCAGGAGTGGAGCATCACAAGCCAAGCATTTTTTTTCTCATGGTAATATAGAGTATCAGTACTGCTGGTATGCTGTTGCTTGGAATGTCTTATAGTACTTGCTTTCACTGTTTCTGGATAGCTAATATTGATTCTCTTTTTTCTTGTATTCTTAGGATCAACTGTTTGTGACCAGTAGCCATTTTGCATCATGAATCTTTCAAGTGAACCTTCTCTTCAAAAGGAACTTCATTGAAGATTTTCGTGCAGCAATTTTTTGTTCAGATTACTTGAAGCGTTCAAGGCGAACTTTAATGAAGACCTTTGTATTGTAATTTTTCATTCAAATAACTTAGGGCTTTTAAGGGGAACATCATTGAGCAATTTTTCATTCATGTCACTTCAGACCGTTTTAAATGAACTTCATTGAACTTTTGTACATTTTCATAACATTGAAACTTTCAAGGGGAACTTCGTCGAGAATTTTTGGTCAGCAATTTTTTATTCACATCTCTTCGAAGCGTTCAAGGCGAACTTCATTGTAGACTTTTGTACAGTAATTTTTCATTCACATGACTTTAGAGCTTTCAAGGGGAACTTTCATTCACATCACTTCAAAGTGTTCAAGGTGAACTTTATTGAACTTCAATGAAGAACTTTTTATTGTAATTTTTCATTCAAATAACTTAAGGCTTTTAGGGGAACATCGTTGAGCAATTTTTCATTCATGTCATTTCAGACCGTTTTAAGTGAACTTCATAGAACTTTTGTATATTTTCATAACATTCAAACTTTCAAGGGGAACTTCGTCGAGAATTTTTGATCAGCAATTTCTTATTCACATCACTTCGAAGCGTTCAAGGCGAACTTCATTGTAGACTTTTGTACAGTAATTTTTCATTCACATAACTTTATAGCTTTCAAAGGGAGCTTTCATTCACATCACTTCAAACTGTTCAAAGTGAACTTCATTGAACTTCTGTACATTCTCATAACTTTGTAACTTTCAAGGGAACGTCGTCGAAGATTTTTGGTCAGCAATTTTTATTCACGTCACTTCAAAGCGTTAAAGATGAACTCCATTGAATAATTTTGTACAATATTTTATCATTCACATATATTCACTTACATTCAAAGACTGATTTAAATTTATGTTCAATAAATGTCTTTGGAAACAATGTGCTGTCTGTTGCAGTAAATCTCTAAGGTCTTAAGGACCCAGCATAAACATGCAGGTTAGACGGCAGCTTGTGCTTGATGATAATGCCAGGCTGTTTGGGCTTTCTTTACCAAATATTGCTAAAACTTTGTCAGTGAGAACTTTTTTTTTCTATGCACATCCTCAGACTTGCTGCGTGTATAGTTCTGTGTGCCAGAGGCCTGCGCTTCCAGCATCAGCGTCGCGAGGCTGGCCTTACTAATTAGGTTTGATGCCTGACAGCAATCTGGCCGGCTTCACGTCTTTGATGCTTTACTGCATGTAGTTGGTTTGTTAGACCTGCAGTCTCATGGCAGTCTTGCTCATTGCTGCTCCGCTGTACTTTTTAGTGTTCGATACCCACTATAAAGTACAGCCGAGCAACTATGAGCAAGACTGCCATGGGACTGCAGGTCTAACACACCAACTACAAGCGGTAAGTGTGAACAGTGCATGAAAAAAGCTTTTATTTAATAAATGGCAATGTCTATGTATATCTATTAAATGTCTATTCAGTGTCCATTGTGCAACGTACCTGCAACCTTACTCGGACGAGCATTTTATAGTGGCGGGTACATCTAATCTTCGTAATTTAGATTTCTATGGATATCTAAGAGACGTTTACAATGTCCATAAGAAACATACTATAGATGTCCATACAATATTTGTGGTTCACTGGGTTATCACCTCTGAGATGGGTGTGCACACCCATCTCAAAGCCACGCGCTTTGTTTTCTAAGACAACTGCCAGATGCAGCTAATGTCTCACGTGTGACGTGACTTGATGCGTTCGTTCGCCTCCGCTGCACGCTCGAGGCACTCTAACGCCGCGCCTCCAGAATACAAATCACCGATTTTCTTGCGCAGAACATCAAATAAATGTCTCGTTCACTCTCTCCACACGCTAGACTATCGTCTTTAAACGATATTTGCAGATTACATGCAGAAACCAGGCCAATTTCTTAAAAATGAAATTTCGCATTCATTGATTCTCTAACTTTAGTTGTATCTGTCATTCGTCATGGAAGCGGTAAAAACAGGTTGTGCCGTACTGCTGAAGTCATGGCCACAAATAGCGGCCGGCTGAAGTAGCCAGGAGCTTTCGACGTGTTCGATCCCTCTCAAATCGTTTGCTGCCGTCAAAAACACTGACTGTTCGTGCGTTGTCCCAGAAAGGGATGCGTCTGTGCGTTGTGAGATAGCACTTCTTCTTGTCCTTGAGCTCGGGGAAAAAAACAGAAGTAGAGAGAAGTTCTTGCTTTCATTATTTTTGGTCGTCTCCCTCAAGGGCTGTTTCGTCACACGCACTTCTACTTCAGCTCTTCGGTAATGATGATGAAGCCAATTACCGATCGAAGGTTCTGTGACCTTGTGCGCGTATGCGCAGTGTCACTCCGGTGGTTAGAACCCGCGTGACTGTAGAAGTAGTTGCCGTGGTATCGGTGCAAAATAATAAGTAAATCCTAGAAAGACCAATATCCAATGAGTGCGACGGAGTGCTAATTGACATGAATATCGCAAGCGGGTGCAGCTCTATCGCGTCGCGCTTGGCCCTTTCGCGTGGTGTCAGCCGTTGTCATATGTAGGCGGGAAAGAGACGTGACGCCACGTAACCGGCTTTTGCAGTGAGGTGACAGAGAGAGAGACCGTCGCTTTAACCATCCTAGCTTTAAGGCGACACCAGTGCTGAAGCAAACGTATGCAGTCCACACGCAAACATAAGCGAAACACACGCAAACAATAATCGAAAGCAACAAAATTAGCTAGCGTAATGAAGAAGTACTAGGTCATGCAAGGCTCGGCAAACAAATCGTCAGTGCTAAGCACGAGACGCTCGGCCCGGACGCTGTCGCTGCTTTCGCTGGCTAGGCCTACGCTCCTACCTGGTCTCGAATAACAGTTCTGGCTGTCTCAGTTCTTTATTATATATGGTGGAGTTTGCTGGGTCTCCTTTCATTCCTGGAGTTGCGAAGCCGGACTTGACCTGCCGCTATTACCACTGCATCTGCCACATGCTCTCCAGCTATGGCTCCCCTGGCCATCGTGGGCTCCAGCGCGGTCCGTCAGCGCAACCCTCCCATATTCGCGGCACTGACGATCCCGACGTCGACGATTGGCTGGCTACCTATGAACTCGTGAATGTCTTCAACAAATGGGATGAAGCACGAGACTGGCCACCGTCGGCATTTACCTTGGTGGCATTGCCCACTTGTGGCTTCAGAACCATGAAACCAACTTTCCAACCTGGACAGCATTCAAGGCAAAGTTTAGCGAATTCTTCGCTCATCCTGCTGTCCGCAAACTTCGTACGGAGTAGCACCATCAGTCAAGATCTCAACTGCCTGGTGAGAATTTCGCCAGTTACATAGAGGACGTCATTGACGTGAAAACTCGTCGATGAAAACATGGCAGAGGTGGACCACGTCAAGCATATTTCAAAGAGTATTTGCGAAGACGCATTCCAGATGCTCATTTCAAAAGGCCCTGCTACTGTCGCCCAAGTTAACGAGCTCTGCCAAAGCTATAGTGAGCTCCGCAAGCAACGTCTAGTCTCCCGCCATGCTGTCCCGCATCAGAAATTGATGTCCGGCTTAACTTCCTCGGAAGATCTCGTCCTCCTCTCTCAGATCAAAGATTTTGTGCGCGAAGAAGTTGCCCGCCAACTCTCGCACATCTCCAGCCTACCGGAGCGCAGTGCGCCGCTTAGCCCTAAACTACGGACAATTATACAAGACCAAGTGTCTGAGGTCCTTCCTCCGCAGCTGGTGCCACCAGTCAACGCACCATTGACGTAGGCCAAAGCAGCAGACGACCACGACCACAGACGTTCCAAGCGCCGCGTCCACTGTCTGCTCCTGTTTATGCCACCCCGCCGCCACGACCTCCAGTCTACCAAGTCCCTAATCCATGGCGCACTACCGAAAACCGACCGATCTGCTTTTCGTGTGGTTTAACTACCCGGACACGTCGCACGTCTGTGCCGCCACCGCCCACTCCACTCACGTGAAAATCCACGTTCATATGAGGACGACCACACGTTTTCCTACATTCCGGAACCCCGAATCGCACCCTGCTCGACCAAGCCACCGACCAGCTTCTGATCGCCGATCTCTTTCTCCACGTCGTCACTCGCCCTCTCCGATGCGCCGACGCCCCCCTACAATCGACGCGGAAAACTAAATGACGCAGTTCCCGAGTCAAGAACTACGTCCTCGTCGCGAAGCACAAGCCCTCTGCGTTCGCCACCCAATGTAATTAATGCCGTTCTTGAAGGTGTTCCCGTACTTGCCCTTCTTGATACTGCTTCCACCATTTCTGTCATCACCGAAAAAGCTAGCCGTTCAATTCGAAAAGTGAAAACGTCTTAATTGGGTTCGTGTCATCATAATGACACTGCACAGCCTGTGCAGCCTGTGGCCGCGTGTACCGCCAGACTTGTAATTCAAGGAGTGGCCGACACAGTGAAGTTTGTAGTGCTGCCGCACTGTTGTCACGACATCATTTTAGGTTGGGGTTCTCTCCCATCACCAAGCCGTCATTCATTGCGCCCGTGCCGAAGTCGTCTTTAGGCCCCTTGGTGATGCTCTACCTGCGAATAATCGCCATTCCTACGCGAAGTTGAACACCCAGATTCCTCCGCGCGCTACTGTCTTCGCACCTGTGTGGTATTCCGCCGTCGTCGACGCTACCGCATTCTTCACGCCTTCCAGTGCTTTCGTTCATCATACGTATCACCACTCCCAACCGCTCTCCTTACTCTTCAAGGTGGTACGACCGAAGTGCCTGTGGCGAATCCGTTGCCATTCACGATTAAGCTGCTTCGGGGCGAATGTATCGGCTCGATAGAATCCTGTGAAACGATCGCCACACTTGACGTTCCTGATAGATCATCGGAAGTCAGCGCCCTGTCCTGTATTTCCGTGAACGGCCCTTGCAATACCGACATTTGCAACCGTGTCATTGACGAAAGCCTAAACCCACAACACAGGTATGAGCTTTTGAGCCTCATTGACAAGTTTCGGCCATCTCTTGACAGTCACATCGCTACTTTAGGTCGAATATCTATTGCATGCCACCACTTCGACGCAGGCAACCACACACCACTACGGCAGTGACCGTACCGTTCTTTGCCGACTGAACGCCGTGTCATCGATAAAGAAGTAGGTGACATGCTAAAGCGTGGCGTCGTTCAACCATGAAACAGTCCTTGGGCGTCGCCGGTTATTTCAGTTCAAAAGAAGGATGGCAAAATACGCTTTTGCGTAGATTATCGTTGTCCTAACAAAATAACACGAAAGGATGATTATCCCTTGCCTTAAATCGATGACGCCCTCGACTCTTTACAAGGCGCAGAGTTCTTTTCCTCCCTTGATCTACACTAAGTGCCCATGAATCCAAATTATTAGCCAAAAACTGCCTTTGTTACACCAGACGGCTTATATGAATTCAACGTGATGCAATTCGGCCTATGCAATTCGCCGGCAACATTTGGGCGCATTATGGACACTATCCTACGAGGCCTCAAATGGAACACGTGTTTGTGCTACTTAGATGATGTGGTGGTATTCTCGCTCGATTTGCCCACGCACCTTCGTCGCTTGGAACAGGTTCTACGCTGCCTCTCTGCAGCAGGCATGCAACTAAAATTGAAGAAGTGTCACTTTGGATCACGCAAGTTGACCATTCTCAGACACGTCATGTCGAAGGATGGTGTTCTCCCTGACCCCGCTAAGCTGCGTGCTGTTCGCGAGTTCCCGAGGCCCGTGTCTCTCTCAAGAAGCTGCGTAGTTTCATTGCGCTTTGCTCATACTTCCGCTGCTTCGTCCGGGATTTCAACTCGATCATGGCACCTCTGAGACACCTACTTCAGGAAGACCGCAATCAATCGGCGTGGTCTCCAGCCTGCGACAGTGCATTTGCAAAGCCCCGTGAACTGCTTGCAACACTACCCATACTGCGTCATTTCGATTCAAATGCTCCCACAGAAATCCGCATGAATGCTAGCTGTGTCGGTCTTGGTGGTGTACACGCCCAATGAAAGCCTGCATACCAAGAGTATGTTGTTACGTACGCGAGCCGAACTCTTACAAGAACAGAAGCAAAGCATTCGGTAACTGAGAAAGAATACCTTGCGATCATCTGGGCCATTAAAAATTTCGACCTTATCTGTACGGCCACCCTTTCGATGTTGTTACCGACCACCACGCGCTCTGCTGGTTATCCTCTCTCATGGATCCTTCCGGACGCTTGGCACGATCGGCTTTACGGCTTCAACAGAACGACATCCGTGTCATTTATCACTTAGGCCAGAAGCACGTCGATGCCGATGCTCTTTCTCATACGCCTCTTTCTACTGATATTGCGAGTGTCTCCATCTAAGATAACTTCCTTCGACAATCACGACCCATCGACATGGCTGCGGAGCAGCGCAAAGATTCTTGTATTGCGTCTCTGATGGATTACCTATCTGAAACACTCGCCCACACGCCACCTCGAGCGCTACACCGACAAGCCTCTCTTTTTGCCAAGTATGAGGGAATATTTTGTCGCCGCAACTACCACCCTGACGCCCGCAAATGGCTACTCGTCATACTCAGGCATCTCCATGCCATCATATGTGCTGCTTTCCATGCCGATCCGCAGTGTGCACACGCCGGTTTGTTCAAAACCTATGCCAGGCTACGTTTTCGGTTTTATTGGCGCGGCATATACACATTCGTTCAAAAGTTCATTCGAGCTTGCGCAGAGTGCCAGCGCCGCAAGCATGATCCTAGCCATCCTGCTGCACCATTGCAGCCGTTACCATGCCCAGTGCGATCATTCGACCGGATTAAAACAGACCTTTATGGTCCTCTGCCATATGTTTCAGCTGGGAATTACTGTATTATTGTAGCGATCGACCATCTCACTAGATATTCAGAAACGGCCGCTCTACCAGCTGCGATGGCACGTGACGTTGTGTCTTTCCTGCTGCAACGTTTTGTTCTGCGCCCCGGCACTCCACGTGAACTTTTGAGCGACCGAGGCCACGTCTTTCTCGCGGATGTTATTCAAGAACTTCTTGCTGAATGACATGTGATTCATCGCTGTACTACCGCATATCGCCCACAAACAAATGACTTGACCGAGCGTTTCAACCACACTCTTGGCGACATGCTTTCTATGTATGTCGCCTCTGACCACACCACCTGGGATCTTATCCTTCCCTACGTACCGTTCGCTTACTACACGACATCTCAAGCGTCGACAGGCTTTTCTCCCTTCTTTTTTACTTTATGGTCAAGAAACATCATCCCCAATCGACACCATTCTCGCCTACCGACCCCACCTATCCGAAGGCACACCAGTCTCCGAAGCAGCTCGGTATGCGGAAGAATTTCGGCAATTAGCACACACCCTTACAACACAAGAACAAGGGCTACAGATATTTCGTCATGATGATGGACGGTCCGACAACCAGTCTTCGCCCAACTCTCTTGTTTGGTTGTGGGTGCCCCCCACTGCTGCTCTTGGGAGCTCTACAAAGTTCGTCAGCAGGTACAAGGACCTTATCGGCGTCATAGAGGAAACTTCCGCTGTGAACTACCTCATCGAACTGCTCACGCCCACTGCAGACCTGCGTCGCCGAGGGCGCGCAATCGTACACGTGGATCGTCTCAAACCATATTACGAACCATTTGTCCTCACGAAACCTTAGAACACTTACTTGGCTCCATCTTCATCGAAGGGGAAATATGTAATGAAGAAGTGGTGGGTCATGCAAAGCTCGGCAAACACGTCGTCAGTGCTAAGCACGAGACGCTCGGCCCGGACTTTGTCGCTGCTTTCTCTGGCTAGGCCTACGCTCCTACCTGGTCTCCAATAACAGTTCTGGCTGGCTCAGTTTTTTTTTATTATACGAGGTATGTCTAAGGTGGTCCCTTGTAGCTAACACAACAAGCATTCGTCGCTGGTCACGAGGAGGTTGAACCTCATCGTCGCAAAATCACTCTCCATCGGCACTCGTTGGAGTGATGAGGCACTATTTCGCTTCACCGCTCACAGATGGTGGCACCGCCCTGCCACGACTATAGTCCCACCAACAGAGGCCCATGCTATAGAGAATGTGGGAGAGGTTTAAGGTCTGGTAGTGGAACCTCATTCATGTTAACCGTGGCGTAGTCGGTAAAACGCCGGGCCCCTAACTTTTCGGACAGAGATGGCATGTTTTCGACTCGTGATGATTAAACTCTCTCTTGGAGTTTTTTTATCATGCGTTGACTTCCTAACTAATAAAAGTATACGCCAGTGAAGTTTAAGTGGACCAAGGCAAAAAAAGCCCACGCTTTGAAAAGTCTTATAAGGTTGGAACCAGAACACGCTTATACTTTGATGTCGCACTGGATGTAAGTGAGGTGGTTGATAATAAAGTTTGGATTACTTTCTTTGGATTGGATTGGATAAGCTTTTGTTGTAATGCATAATTTTTCATGCACGTGATAATTCAGGTGTGGGGCGACCTGCCACAGTTTGAGTGCTAAGAAAAAAACAAAAGCGAAAAAAGATAGCGTGTTTTTATGCTCCTTGCTGAGGCGTTTCTTGGAGTCTAGTAGTGAAGCTCTGCTTACTCGTGCTTGGCGAACTGTGCCCGCTCTTGCTTCACGCATCGCTCCGCATCCTATCAGCATCGTGGCTACTTGTGGGAATACATTCATCTCCGAGCAGCACTTTCGATCTTCACTCTCCATGCAGGGTCTGCATCCTTCATTCGCATCTTGTCGGACAAGTTTACGGCGTGCACGGGTCGAAATGAAGCGGTCGAGACAGAAATGAGCGATTGCGATAGAATCGCACTGCAGGGCACCATGTACATACATGACTACCTTCTGGTTAGCTGAAACGTTCTGCGTAAAAAGGATGTGAATGAAGCTTGTGTGTTTGTTTTGTTTTCTTGTTATAATTGTATTTTCTATCGAACTACGGAAGAATGTGGTTCTGCAAAACAACTGCTGGGTTCTATGTGCATGATTGAGTGGGAGATCACGATAATTTTTACCAAATCAGCTTTTCTTTGCAATGTGTACATGAATCAAAGGGCACAAGTCTTCTTGCATCTCGACCTTATCGATACTAAGCAGCCGAGGCCAGAAGTAATTGGTGTCCTTAAAGAGGCCCTGCAACACTTTTTGAGCATCGTCTGAAAACCCTGCCGATCGGTTGTAGTGGATTCCGGTAAGAATCAAGCCAGTGATTACAGCGCACCACGTGGCATGGAATTCACAAATAAATTGTCAAATTTAGCTTAAGATTGTTTTATCTCGACAATTGATGGAGGAAGCTAAAACTACTTTCAGAAACGCATCTATCAGCCATTAGAGGATTTGAACTTGGTGCGGTCGCTCGTTACAGGGATCGCCGTGAGAGGCCATGACTTATAGATGCTTGCGCGCGCGATCACACTGAAAAAGCAGTGTATTCAAAGGAAAAAGAAAATAACTTCTGAAGGTCTCGAGGCGCGCGTGACATACTTTCTTTGCCCATGCCATCCTTTTCTGCTAAGCGTCCAGCACTTTCGTCGAGACGAGAGAAAAGAGAATGTGATTGCAGCACGTGATAAATTTTTAGTAACACCACTCGTACTGGACGGATTCTTAACCACTTTGCTGCGTTGAAAACGTGAGGCAATAAGCTCTCTCACTTAGTCCATTCTACGGTTACTTGAAAAAGTGTATCGGGGCTCCTTTAAGCTTATCAGTGAGACTTCAGACCGCAAGTGCCACGGTGGGTCACACTGCTAAAGAACAATATCATATCAGCGAACGAGAAACAAGTGGCGAAGCCTGCCTATGCTATTGTCCATACCAAATAGTGTTCTATACGTAGTACTGTCGACGCGGTGGCTGAGTGGTTAAGCTTCGCGGCTGTTCAATCCTGGTTCCGCGGTCACATTTTGATGGAAATAATGTGCTCGAGGCTCGTGTATTATGCGATGATGATGCGCGTAAACTTTTTTCATATATATATATATATATATATATATATATATATATATATATATATTTATATATTGGTAAACAGTGCAATAGAAACACTGAAGCAAAAATGTTGACAAAAAGGAAAATCAGCATATATATGTTTTCAAAATAGATCACCCAGAAACCTTAACAAAAATAAGATATGGGGTACAAAATGTTTTCATTCAGATCGACGAAGAAAACTGTAAACGATGTGCTGCTTCATTGCTTGTGCCGTGTGATCAAGCATTGCTTAGATTATCGTGAGTTGCAAGTGAACTCGTACACAGAATGTGTTCCGATATAGATGGATGCCCGTGATGTGAATAATCCCTCTATGAAAAAGATGTCCACTGAACATCGATGTTTCGTTTAGCATCCCCTCTTTCCACAATTCACCTCACTCTGCTATGGTTGGCATTCGAATATATGCGTGGAAGCATATTTCTTTTCATTTTTTCACATCTTAATAACTAAAGAACAATATCAAGTACAGTTGTAGAACGCTTCATGCTACTCCGTAGTCAGGGCCAAGATGAGCTCCGGTGGCCTTCTGGTCGCGAGAAGAAACTCTGCAGCCCCTGCGCCAGCATACCACGCACCAGCGAAGTGTGGACCTCGCAGGTAAGCAGTATATATCTATGAGATTATGCACTAAGGTTAGCAGCTATGCATTTGTGGCCGTAAACAACTATAGGCCGTAAAAGACCTTCCACATCATATCGGCATTAGACAACATATCGACGCTCTCACTAATTTCAGATGTGGTTGCAAGCGAATTTCGAGTAGTGTGTTTTTTTTTTGCACGGCAGGTGTGCACCCATGCACGCATGACGACGATGGCATAGGAGTGATTTGTGGCGCTAGATGCGGCCCTAGTGTCTGATATAAGAATACAAGCGATAACAAACCTGCAGGAAACTGACTGAGAAGGCTACCACTTCACTTCACTTCACTTCACTTTATTTCCTTAAAGACCCCACAGGGGGGTGTTACATAAGGGGTGGGTTGTACAACAAAGACACAAAAGCCACAGGTTAACATTGCAGATGCCTTGACACACTTTGAATAAAACGTGATGGACAGGTGATTGAAACAACATCGTGGGGAAAGTCATTCCATTCTTTGGCGGCGCGGCAGAGAAATGATGCAGAAAATGTTGAGGTGCCAGATCGGGGTCGGAAGACTTGAAGTGGATGGCCAGTGCGGGGAGAAATGCGTGCGGCGGGAGCGATGTAAGGTGGTTGGTGGAGTGAGCTGTGATACAACTTGTGGTATAGTGACAACGTGGCAATTCTGCGGCGAAGGGAAAGACTTAATAGACCGGATTCATTTTTTAGGGATGAAACACTGACATCGTAAGAATAAGAAGAATGAATGAAGCGAGTGGCACGATTTTGAACTGCTTCGATGGCGTTGATCAGGTAAATTTGGTGAGGGCTCCAGATGGGTGATGCGTACTCAAGTTTGGACCGGATTAGCGACTGATAGGCTAGAAGACGAACGTGATACGGTGAGTGACGTAGGTGACGTTTTAGGAATCCTAATAATCGGTTGGCTGATGAAATCATGTTAGTGATATGCGTTCGCCAGGAAAGATCAGGGGTTAATGTTACACCAAGATACTTGTAGGATACGGCTGTTTCGACTGGCATGTTAGCAATTTCATAGGAAAATTGGAGTGGGTTTTTGCGGCGGTGGAAGGAAACTAATTTGCATTTGTTAGGATTAAGGGTCATAAGCCAATGGTCACACCAGTTTAATACTTCATTAAGGTCATTCTGTAGTGCTGCTTGATCAAAAGTGTTGGTTATTTTGCGGTAGATGACACAATCATCTGCAAACATACGAAGGTTGCAGGATAAATTGTTAAGCAAGTCGTTAATGTAGATTAGGAACAAAAGCGGGCCAAGGACAGATCCCTGTGGCACTCCAGACCTAACAGGAAGAGAGTTAGATTTGACGTTGTTAACGACAACAAACTGAGAGCGGTTAGTCAGAAATTGAGCAATCCAGTTAAGAAGTTCAGCTGGTAGATTTATTTGAGAAAGTTTTTTTAGTAGGCGCTGGTGTGGAACTTTGTCGAAAGCTTTAGTGAAGTCAAGAAAAATGGCATCAGTTTGGAGGTTACCATCGAGGTTAGCATGCAGGTCGTGAAGGAAAAGGGCTAGTTGGGTTTCGCATGAGCGGCCTTTTCGAAATCCGTGTTGCGAGGAATGAAAGAAATTGTTAGAATCAAGAAAATGCATGATATGAGTGTATATGACATGTTCCATGAGTTTGCAACATACACTGGTTAATGATATGGGGCGATAATTTAACGGGCAGTCTCTTTTACCTGTCTTGTGAACCGGAATGACCTTCCCACACTTCCAGTCGAGAGGCAGAGTACCTGAGGAAAGTGACTGGGAAAACAGCAAAAACAAAAACTCGGCTGATATGTGCTTTGTGTTCTTTAACAGCTTGGATGTAATTTCGTCGGTACCCGCCGAGGATGACAGTTTCATTTTTTCTAATAAAGACAGGATACCATTGAAACCTATGTTAAAGGGTGGCATTTCAGGCAGATTAACAGAGACTAATTCTGTTTCAACAGGGTCAGATTCATTCGTAAACACAGACGAAAAGGCGGCATTGAATATATTGGCACATTCTGAACAACTTAATTCTTGACCAGTATCATTAGTAAGTGTTAGGGGGGTTTATTATTTGCCAGAAACGCTTCGGTGAATCAGCAAGAATTTTCGGAAGTTCCGTATGAAAAAATGAGTACTTGGCGTTGCGCACTTCACTTGAATATGCTTTCTCGGCAACCTTGTATTTTTCCCATGCAGAATCAGTGTTTTTATTCTTCGCAGCCCGAAAGAGGCGTTTCTTCTTATTTTCAAGCCTTTTTAATGTTTTAGTAAACCAAGGTTTTTGGCGGGTGGGACGAAAGCTTATTTTAGGGATAAATTGGTCAGCTAGCTGGTTTAACTTGTTTTTGAAGATTAACCAGTTATCGTTAATGGGTTGCTCCCAGAAGCCATCAAGGAACGTCGGAAGAAAAACTTCAAGTTCTCGGGTGATGGCCGCGTAGTTACCCTTGTCATATAACCTAATAGTTTTAGTGCAGGCTTGGCGCATTTGAGGAACGAAGGTAAAATTAGCGTGAATGACCTTATGGTCACTTATTTCATCAAGATATGTTATAGAAGAAAGGCTCTCAGGATCAGTTGTTAAGATTAGGTCAAGAATGTTAGCAGTATTTCGAGAAACACGTGTAGGTTGTGTTATCAACTGAGTGAGATTAAAGTTGAGGCAAACATCAAGGAAATCGTTGGCCTCCTTAGTATTGGGTGCTGATGAAGTTAGATCACACCAATCAATGTTAGGAAAATTGAAGTCCCCCAGGAGGAGGATGTGAGCATTTGGGTATTTTGTCGTAAGTTCGGCTAAAATACCATTAAGCTGGCGCGCGAAATCCGGGCTACTTTTGGGAGGCCTATAACAAACACCTAATAGTACGGAATGTGGTACGGAACGAAAAAGCAACCACAATATTTCTAGGTCAGAATCAATGTCTATAAGGGAGCATGAAAGTTGTTCGTTAGTAGCAATCAGGACGCCGCCGCCCCGGGTGCCGGGACGATCTTTTCGAAAAAGATTAAAGTGAGGCAAGTCGGTCAAAATTTCGCTGTCGGTGACGTCAGAGGTCAACCACGTTTCAGTTAGTATAAGTAGGCTGCTGTTGGATGAAGATACAAGGTCGGACACGTGGTCGCGCTTGGAAAGATAGCTACGTATGTTGGTGAAAATGACCGAAAAAGAAAGATTGGCTTTGTGACCAAAGACGGGACAATTAGAAGATCTGGGGCGTGAAGGCAACTGCTACGAGCTTTCTTCTACATTTTCAGTTGCCTCGTTAAATACGTATCGTTTGGATCCCATAAAAAGGGTCTTATACCGTAAAAGGAAGGGACCTGATTTTACTTTAGCAAAAGCCAGTAGGTGCTTCCGTGCGTTCCGGACACGATGCGAGAAATCCTCCCCGATGCTAAAATTTGTATGTTTAAGCTGGGGGCCCTTAGCAAGGACGGCTTCCTTGGTTTTGAAGGATGTAAACTGCACTATAATAGGCCGACACCGGCCTTGCGAGTGGCGGCCAAGACGGTGGGCACGCTCGACATCCTTAGATTCGACAGTTATTTTTAGGTGGTCCCTACAAAACCCAGTAATACGCTCCTCAGACTGCGCATACGTTTCGGATGGCTTGTCGTCCGCTAGGCCGTAAAACAACAAGTTGTTTCGTCTGGAACGATTCTCCGCGTCGTCCAGTCGAGCCTCCAGTACAGAGACCTGGGTAGCTGTCTGGGAGGTGGCGGTGGCCATGGCGTCAAGATCGGATCGGAGTGTATCGACACTACTGTAGTGGGATTCTAGACTTTCGATTCTCTTGCCAAGTTCAGAAATGGCTTTATCAGTGGTAGAGAGCTGGCTTTTTAGGATTTGTACATCGCTAATGAGCTGGGATTGACCGGAAGACAAGCTTTTTAGTTCAGTCATTATTTGCTCAAGGGTGGTCGGACCAGGGTTAGTTTCAATATCTCCACCCAACAGTAACAGCAGAGAAAACACAATGTTCATACAATCAGAAATAATGCAAACACAGCACTGGGGGCTCGGTAGCTGAACAAGGCATCGGTTGCTTGTTTTTTTAGCAAAAATACAGTGATGATTACTGACCTGCATCACGAACAGAAGTGGATTAGACTGCGTCGTGGCACAGCCACCGAGCCCACAGAGCGCGGCCGGCTGGTGGGGGGGATTTATACGCCGTGCGCTTGTTGAAGTCGATGACGGTGAAGCTGTGAGAGCTCTTTCGAGCGTCCAGTTTCCGGACTGCAGCGTCGATAGGGCAGTGGTGGCCTATGCTGGAAGTAGGTGCCAGTTATCTGCGCTGACGGACCTTGACGGGAAAGGGTTGCTCGCATCGATGCATGATACCGGGCCCAGAAGAACGGGTACGAGCACGCAGCTGATAGCGCGTACGAAATCCTGCATCACGAACAGAAGTGGATTAGACTGCGTCGTGGCACAGCCACCGAGCCCACCACGACACTCTACACATTTGGTCGACCTTCTGGAGTATTTTTCGCCACATAAATTTTCCATGATTCCTAGAAACAGCTTTCTATTATTCATCTGGCGTAAATTTCTAGCAATTATTACTGCTCAACACTGTCATATTGCAAAGCTGATATCTTCATTTGATAGCTAGCATGCAAATATTCGTTTGATTACGGAACTTTAATTTTACTGTAGCTTAATCACGAGGGGCTCGCAGTTCTGTAAAGTTCACCAGCCTTGTGCAATTTTCCAACAACACACGCACGTTGTTTCAAGCAAAAGTCTGTCGAAAATCACTGTGCCCGCAACAGGCTAATTCAAATTGATTCTGAAACCTGACAGAGTGTACTATTTACCAGAAAGTGTTGGGCGCAGGAGAGGCTAAATAAACATGACAAAAGCAAAGATCAAAAGCGCCGATCACCGGTCATCGATTTGAATAGGCGTGGCAACGAAAGATCTAAAGTACACCAAAATGTCTACATTATTTGGAGACCTATAACCCAGTGTCTCTATTTGCCTGAGTGATATAAAGACTATAAGAAGAACACAAACCAACCAGTCAACCAAGGTAGCCTTGTTCAAAGCTGCATATTCCGATGTGTCTCATGTCACACATGAATATATTATACCACAAAAGTACAGGCAACGCTTGTACAGAGCACAACCGAACTACTTTAAAACTACCCCAATGGGAAGTTTCTTGCACAGGCTTATGTTTGTTTGTAGTAGTGGTGAACACCAGAATTCGACTTGGGAACTTTGGTCTACACCTTTGTGTTTCAGCCTCTGTATAGTGCTTGCTCCTTCACTCAAAAACCTGGAATACGTCCGTGTCTGTGTTACACTGTTGGAATTTTAGATTACGAAGCCCAGTTAGATGCGTAGGCAGAAACGTTCTTTTGACAGGAATGTTCACATCATAGAGTTTCATAACAAGAATATTGCGAGAGGAATCTGGCACTGTGATCGTGTACCCCCATGGAGATTATGGGAAGTACAGGCTTCAGATTGGATGGCGTTTTTCTAGTTTCAGTTTTGTTCTTCGCGCAGCGCGCATAGTGGGGAGCGATGAAAAGGGTTGAAGCAGTGTCGTTGTTCAGAGAGGCTGAAGACCACTAGGTATTTGCTGTGATGTCGGAGCTTTACGAGTCGTATTTGACAGTTTAAATGAAGCGTCGTCTACTCACCGCTGCGCATAATTATAGTGTATTGCACCAGTGCAGGATAATGCATCGATTTGATGTTTTTTTCACGAGCGCGTTTAGCTGAATCTCTTTCAAATCGACGGCAAAACGGTGGCGAAACTAAGCAGCCACACCGTTAAGCCACTCTGACTCGACTTCACAACAAAACAAGATGTGCGTTGGGGGCACATCACTTAGATGCACCTGGCATTGCAGCGGTCTAAACGTCAATTGTTTCTGGCTTGATACTGTACCGTTATTTCTATAAATAAATAATGCGCACTTTCAAGCGAAGAAAAGCATGTCTTTTGACGTGTGATGTAAAAAAATCACAGGATTTTCACGAAGTCAATGATGATGAGTAGGGCGAAGCGTTCCTCAGCCTGTCCGTGCTTACGTCCATACGTGTGACCATCCGGGCGTTCATCCATGGATCCGTCCGTCTGTCCATGCGTCCGTCCGTGCATCCATCCATCTGTGCATTCGTTCACGCGTTCATACGTCCATACGTCTGCACGTCCATCCATCCGTTCGTCCGTCTGCTCATGTGTGTGTCCATCCGTCCGTCCGTGCGTCCGTGCGTCCATCTAGTGAACATTCCAAGTACCCCATTTCACATCTCGCATCCCCTGTGGCACATACCCACTCTAGAGCAGGTATGCGTCACCCGTGGCTACCTACATACATCAGAGGACGTACAGACCCACGCCTTAAATGAGCCCTGTAACACTTCTTCAAGTACCTATGTGTAATGCGAATAAATAGAGGACTAAGTCCGTGCGAGTAGAAATGCCCAGACTAATAGAGACGGCTCTGTAAAAGACACACACGACGTTTATCACAGAACACGGAAAATAAACTTCGAATACACAACCATAAAAAGCGTAAAAGCGGTTACGGAACAGACCTCATGAAAAAGACCATGAATGAAAATTCAAGGGCGATTGTTCGGAGACTCCACGGTGCGCGACGATCGGCATGACGGACACCGATGAGGTGCAGGGCACGAGGCGATAGAAAGGCGCTATGGAAGGTGCTCGTGTGTCGCCGTGCGACACTCTTGTGGTGACGGCGCTTGACGCCGTGGGTCTAACTACGGAGCAGTCAACCCGCCTCGGAGACACGATACTCCATGCAGACAATGGTCAGCCCACCCAGCGGACAGCCTGCGTCAAGACGCGATGCTCGGCGCAACCGGGACCATTAGCCAGGCCACGTCCGTCACTGTGCCGAACGGCTGACCGCGGAGACACCTTGCCGAGATCCGCGATGTCCTCAAAATGGAACAGAACAGCAGGCCAGGCCACGCCCCGGGATGCTGTACTCGTGCCGGCAACGCCGCCCCAGCTGGCGGTTGGATGGCAGCAGCGTGGACGGCCACGTTCCCTAGCCGGAACCTGGGGTGCCTGCGTCCGACACTTTGACCCGCTTTCTTCTGTCTGCAGCTGCTTTGGCTCGTCCCCAGCCACGAAGCTTACCACGAAGCCACGAAGCAAGTCTGAATTGAATTTAATTTCATATAATTTTGTTTTATACTCGGGACACAAGTGTTACGAATCTCGAGAACGAAATCTATCCGAAGCCGATCCGAAACCTGTACATTCCATCAATCCCATGGGGATACACGCGCTGAAGGAGCTCGTGTAGGCACCAGCACCAGATTCCCCCCTGGGCATTATTTTGTGAACCAAACGGTTCACATGTTAAATAAATGGCGTTCTGGAGTGGCTCGCTTGTTTCTTGTTCGCTCAATATTAGAGCGAAAGCTATTATTAGATAAGAACACGGGTCACGCACGGCGCCATAGTTGTCCACCGTCGCCGCCGGTGTCTGTAACCAGAATTATCGAACGAAAATAACTTAGAGTAAGTAAAAACAATAATGACTCAATGCGATTCAAAGCCGGGTCCACTGCGTGACAGCTCAGTATTCTACCCTTGAGCTACGCCAGTGTTTTCCTCAAGAAAATCAACGGATTCCGTCAAGGCAGATCAGTTATCGATAATGTCGTCACCCTCGTCTCTTCACTTGAAGATGACCTGTTTGCTGGACGCATTCGAATAGCTATCTTTCTCGACATCAAAGCAGCTTTTGACTCCGACTTTCACCGTGCCATTCTTTCAGCCATGGGTAGTCTTGGCCTTGGAGGAAGACTGTATAAGTGAATTGAGAGCTGTTTAAAAGAACGGAAGATATATATATGCACTCCAAACGGTCCCACACAGTTCTACGCAGTAGAGAAGGGCATACCCCAGGACGCAGTGCTCAATCCACTCCTTTTAAACACCACCCTAATACATATAACAAGGATATTGCCGAGAGGAGTGCACATGACAATTTACGCCGACGATATCTGTATCTGGAGTGCTTTCAAGTTCACATTTTGTTACCAAACTACGCCTTCAAAAAGCTTTGCAGAACCTCTCCGCGTATTTGGCTCCCAGCGGTATGCCCTTTTTCTCCAGAAAAAAGCACAGGCCTCGCATTCACGAGAAAACAAAAAAGACCAAGTATCCGCTCCTCCTCGGAGGCCGGTCGCTGACCTATGTATGGTCTCAGCGATTTCTTGGAATAGTCATCGACAGATGTCTTTCCTGGTCCCCTCAGGTGAATAAACTTCGAGCGAGAATAGCTGCAGCATCACAACTCTTCAAATTCATGGCGGGAACAAGATGGGAATGCAAGTGCCGATCAATGGTCCTGCTTGTAAAAGCGTATATTGAAGCAACCTTGCGTTATTGCCTACCGGTGCTTCACCGATCATCACCAACAAACAAGAGCACTTTAGAGGCCGCACGAAACAATTATGTCTAGGTCTTCCAAAGAGCTCATCAGGCTCGGGAACTGTAGCGGAAGAAGGATGTGTTCCGCTAGATGTCAACTGTACTCAAGAAATACTACGCACTCATTCAGCCATGTCATATATTGGAATAAGCATTTTCTGTACCACGTACATCTCACCCACAGCAATTCAGCATTCGGCCAAGCTGTGCAAATGCGTCAACTTATTGCTATTAGACAACTGAAGAAGTTGATGCCTCCAAGGTTTTTTCCGTGGACGCTTTCACCTCTTGATATAAAACAGTGTGTCCCAGGAATCAATGAAGCGAAAAGACGTATTGCACAGACCGCACTGCAGCAGACTACTCTCTTCTACTTAGCCCAGCATTACTTTCGCCATTATCATATTTATACTAACGCCTCAACTACTTAGGAAATCTCGTCATATGGCCTCTATGTTCCCTCTACAGGACAAAGTCTATCCTATCGGCTACAACGCAGGACATTATCAACGACAGCAGAACTTCATGGAATTGAAGAAGCAGTCCTCTACATCCTGCGTCAAACGCCGAACCGATGGGTGATCTTCACCGACTCTAAGGGAGCTCGACAAAGACTATTCAGCCTCTAAAGGAAAACAAATTATGACCTGATTTCATTTGATATAGCATACTTACACCATTTGACTATTATCGCGAGTTACCCTATCACATTTCAATGGATACCGGCTCATTTCGGCACACTGGTCAGTAGAAAAAAGATAAAGTGGCCCGCAAAGGACTTCAAACGCAAAACTACAGGCGAACCTATTTAACTAAATCAGATGTTTCCCAGCTGGCTAAAAGGTTTGCTTCCGACGAAACGAAGAGGCTATGGAACCTCCCGACTCATCATTATGCTTTCCTCCACTCTATCGACCCACATCTAAGAACTAGACTCCCATCCCGAATTCCTCGACACCTGAAAACTCTCTCTACCACCGTCTACGGCTGAACAGTGCTTATGGAAACAATTAACGGTATCGCTTCGGTCAAGTAGACAGTCCATACTGCAATAACTGTGGCTCCATAGGAACTGTAAAGCATATCTTGTTTGAGTGTCGAGCATGTGCCGATGAGCGTGCGCTCCATGAACACTGCCTGAATCTGTTAACCCAAAGAACTTTATCAGTTGGTTTGGTCTTGGGCCCTTTCTTCAAGTTCACGCAACAGAGGCATGCCATGTCACTTTTATTTACGTATTTGTACAATATCGGTCAGCAAGACAAACTGTAACGACACCTTGAAAACTCGTAATAAGTCCTTCTGTCAGCACAAGTCCCCGCCCAAGAGACAGAAAAATGTCTTTATATTTACTTGTTATTTTTCTTTCCATTTTAATTAATACTTTTTTCTCTCTCTACTTGCCTTTCAGTCCCCAGTACTCTTCCCCACGCAGAGTAGCAAGTCAGCGACACGCACACGACGGCTAAATTCTCTGCTTTTCAATTAAGAGCCCTCTCTCTCTCTCACACACACTCTCTCTCAGTGTTTGGAACTCGCTTCTAAACTGGCCTTAGACAGGCTTGATGTCGGAAAAGGAATCATGCTAACATGAGTAATAAAGCATTTTACAACATCAAAGCAACAATCAGGCGTCACACAATGCGCATTGCGTAACGAGTGGGTCGTCCAATGCCCCAACTCATTAGAAGACCTGTTCTTCGTTACCTATTAATTGTGACGCACACTAACTTCAGGCATTTTCGCTCATCGTGTTCAGCCACTGCATAAAAAGTTGCCCAAAATTTCTTACAAATGTGTAGCGTATACCACTCTTCTCCAAAGAATGACGAAGGATAGCATAGTGAATACTGGCCTATAGACTACACAAAGATTACGACTATTTATGGCAAAGTGGGCACCCAGCAATTTGCTTCTAACATTCCAAGAAGTGTTTCGAAATAGCTCTGAAATACCACTCTTCTAGCTTTCTCTGTGATTATGCGGTGCGTCCCGCGGAAGCCTGGAGTTTTTTTTTTTTTCGATCATCAGCTTTTTACAAGCTCCTCCAAAGTCACAAGACTCGGCCGTCATTCCAGATGCATTTATTACCTTAACACATTGCAGCACTTCAAACCATGATCTCGTCGATAGCACAATGAATGCATCGTGCTATTCACAGGCTAGAAAGCCAACAATTTACACCAGATAAGAAGACATTAAACGTACAGGAACCCAGTCGAAACGGGAGGTCTCAAGAAGCCAAGCAAAATAGGTAGTCACAAAGGAAGCATATATATTGTCCAAAAGCTTGTCTGCATGCAAAATAGGAAGCCCCAAAGGAAGCATATATATAGTGTCCAAACGCCTGCCTGCAAAACTTCCATGTCACCTGCTATTGTATTGCGTCCCCTTTACGTTAACAAAACATTTGTGCGAGTTAGTCCTGTTTTGTACTCTTCAAAAGGCCCCCTATTTTTCGCGTTCCCAATTCATGAAACATAGTTTTAACAATGCTCATTACAGGTCTTGTTGAACAGTTAAAGATAGCCTTAGCACTGTGTTGCCGCTTTCCATTAGTTTTATTTAATATGTAACTTACAGACAGGCACCTTGAAATTTGCGGTCCTGGTCATTTCACGTTGTGTAGGCGCCATGCAGACAAGCCTTGTTGCTAGGAATGAATATATTTAGAAGGAGGGCACACGTTAATATTACCACCAAGATTGTGCTAATCATATTATGTAACGGTGACATCATGCCCAAAGCTGCACTGTACGGCGTTTTGTGGTAAAGGCACAGGTTTCGCTTTTTTTCTACAGAAAATGTAATAAGCGGTCGTAGTGAGTATTACAGCATGAGTTCTTCAGCTGGTTCTGAAGGGCTTGGCATAAGGCTTGAGAAATACATGCGCCAATCATACACCCAAAAATGGCCATAAATAAAAGAGAGGTTACGCTGAATGGCGGAACATTTGCGTGTTGCCTCGAATCACCCTAATATAAACCCAGCAGTGATGGGAGGATTCCCATTGGGCCGACATAAAACTGTGGTGATATCTCTTTCCCCTCCTTCAGCTGTTCATAAAAAGCGCACTTGGAGTGTGACGGACGGCCAGTAGGCTTGGCACCTGCCTGCGTGCTTCCAAAACTTTACCGTTTTCCCCAACTTCCCTCTTCCACTCAACACTTATTCTACGCTCTTTAACATTATACCTGCTCCCCGATACCTCCACTGGCGCTCATATACGCTAAGTTCACATTTCTTCATTTGTGTTGCCCCTCCAGCACGTCATTACTCTTCTACGACAGACAATTGCCGACCTTCTATTCGATCCTTCGGCTGACCGCTAGGCTGTGACGACGGTGGCGGTGGGTCTACCACCACTATTACACCACCATCGGGGGCTAAGTTGTATAATGCCGCTATAAACTTCTACGTACAGGGATTGCAACGAGTTCGAATTCATGGCAGCCTCTCCGTGCCAGGCGCGATAATTACAAAGCGCATGCAGATTTACCGGACCAATCGATTCGACATGCGCATGACGCACTGAATAATGTTCCGATGCTCGCATTGAGTGTGTGTGTCACCCCAACAACACATAGCTAAATCGCTGACAGCAACGGTGGGTTCTTTCGCAGTCGATGCGAATGAAATTGATCTAGCAGTGTTTCTTTTGTCTCTCTTTAGAATGGACCGCTTTATTGAGCAGCTACGTATCATTTTCCATAACAGACCTATCTGCCTATCCGCCTGGAGAACGGACGCGCACCCACTAGACATGTAGATTCCACTGACCTCCATCAAATAGGCTGGACGATGCATTCCTGCTCTCTAATACGCTGCCTGAAATACACGATGCTTGTCGTTTAGTCCTCTCAATATCCATGACATAGCTGCAAGCAAAAAATGAGGAAAAAGAGCTTTGACAGTGATTGGGCCACCGGGAGCGAACGTGTACTTCTCCGCCCTTACCTCTTGCCCTCCTTTTTTTTCACAAGCACGCGTGTAGGCTTCCGACACATGCACATAAACACGCGCACACACGTACAAGCACGCACGCACCACATGTCGGGACCCTCAAATTAGCCATAGCCTAACGGATCCAAAATAACCACTGTTCAAGAGAAGTACGCAATCCCTTTCCCCACCTCGGTTTTCGCCGAAGTTGGGATGTCCAAACCAAGTAGGCCTATCGGCTGATCCACATTTGCCTGGTGGAGATTAATGCAGCAGCCGAGACTTAGATATACAAGCCAGCAAAATAGAATATAAGGCGTGCATTGGAGGCAGATCAACTCCCTCAAGTTGAGTTGGCTGCCAGCGTATTTGATGAGCGCCTGTACGAGATAAGCTCGGTTTCGAATACGTGAGCCTGCAGTAAAACAGTGCAGGGCCGCGGCCTGCTTGAGTGACACAACGGTGAATGTAGGGCTCTTACAACATTGAGGAAGGCAAAGTGCCAAGCGGGTAACGAAGTTATACGGAGAAACTACTTGCTTGTATCTTTCCAACAAGGGAAGAAAAAGGGAAGATAAAAAATTGTAGTTTTCAGGTGAAGAAGCCTTTACTAACAATTAGACAATACTGAAAAATCTGCAACAAAAAATAACAGGTAGGAATAGGGAATTGGGATTCTTTAAGGGAAACAAATGCTTGAGAGAGGAAACCATGAGCAACAAAGAATTATTGTGCCTTAGGACTACTTTGCATGGGAAAAGATACAGTAAGCCTAAAATGTCGAAAACAACCTTATTGACTATCAACGTAATATGGCAGTAAGCGATGCGCTCAACATAGTGCAATGTCTGCAAAACAAGCACTAATGTTATGACAATTCACAGACTAGAACGCATATGTAGTCGTGCATTGTATATTGTGGAATATGTTATGCCTATCAACCGACCGCAACAGCTTTACGACAGATGCAGTTTAGCTCATCATAGCTACAGTGCATTTTTGCGGGTATTCTCGTACTTATATGCTCCTCATGCTCCTCATGCTCGGATGTGATAGGCCGCCCATAATATTATATATGAAGGCAATGAAACGACCATCGTCACATTACGATGATGCCTTCTCATGTGTGTCGTGAAGAATGTGATCGTCTGTCATGCGACGGAAGCCGTGAATCACAATGCACCCTGGTCATGAAGTTGTGCCTACCCGTGGTAATTCTGCTATACACTCTTGGGATCAACGCTTAAGCCAAGCAGAAGGAGGAGTTCACGGTTCTCCGAAAAAGTTGCCGAAAGGATGCGGGACTGCTGACAGCCGTCCAAGTTTGGGTATTGTCCTCCCAACTGGGAAGCAAGGCGCATGAAGTCGCGACGCGGCAAAAGGTACAACGAGATGGCCGAAATGGTTTTGGTCACGACAGCCTTCTCAAAGAAATGGTGGCTTCAGCATGGATTACGATCAGCCCCGAAAAATCTGCGCAACAAGTGCGAGTCTTTTGATGCTTTCGGTAGTGCGGCGGTAGTACGAGCGTGGGACACAGCACCAAGCGACATTCTCGCCCTAAGAAGGAGACAACTTGGCGCCAGAGGGGGAGTGTGGTGGACACGTCTTGGTCAAAGACGTTTACCAGAGCGGGTGGGAGTGGCACCGTCGAAATTGATGTCACTGATGTGGGAACTATGGTTGGACAGAGAAGTTGAAATCTGTTCTCCCATATAACGGTAAGGCGACAAAGTGACTCTTGATAGCAAGCCGCAGTGGGCTCCTGCGAAAGCCTTCGACGTGTTAGTCACGATGTAGGACGAACTTTTCATCAGGATGTTCATACTGTTGCGAGAAAAGCTCACTTGTAAATACTGTAAAATAAACCTCTGTACAGTTTTCCTCATCAGGCTCTTCATGCTTGGCGACTTCTTCCCGAGTGTCCGGTGCCAGTAACGGCAAAGTTCCAACAACTCAACAATAAATAGCAGCGGCGGAATCCAGGTGGGCCCCGGTTCCAATATTAGGAAGTAGATTAAATGCCCATGAAGGTATCGAGACCTCGCAAAGTATGTCATTACGTATACAAGGTACACATGACATAGTATTCAAGTCATGATCTGTTTATCTGATGTATGAACGAGATGTCATGGCAATATTCGCATATAATAATGTCATAGAACAGCCGCGAGTGTGTCAAGACTGTTTCACATCATGCACTGTAAAATTGATATGATTTTCATATTATGACACGTAATTCAGGTTAGTCACATCAAGTGATTCACGAGAGTTTTGGTATTTACCAAGCTAATCACGGCCACAAGGCTACCAAAGCTGTGTCATGTCATACGTAATGAGTTGTGCATGAAAAGTTTGTATGTTTTGACCTACCACTTACGTTGACAATGCACACATTTGATTGCATGGCTATTTTATAATACAAAAAGATGGTGAAAGCAGTGAGAGGTGTGTATAGATAGATAGATAGATAGATAGATAGATAGATAGATAGATAGATAGATAGATAGATAGATAGATAGATAGATAGATAGATAGATAGATAGATAGATAGATAGGGTCAAAGTGTCTAAGGTTCACTAAGATATACCTCGCATACACTCGGCTTCTGAACTAATGCCTCCCTGCCCGGACGTCCTTTGCTATAGGCAAATTTTTCGTAACCATGCGTCTAAGAAAAAAAAGAGCTCAGGGGAACTACCAAGAAGGTGAAAATATGCAGACTTGTCTTTTGAAATGAATTGATCTCTCCACAGGAACTTCCATGTAACAACGTTTCTGTAAGCGCGACAATGTAACGAATAAGTCGTACACGATACTAGCCATCTCAGAATAAACACCACTGAAAAATTGTCCCCCCCCCCCCCCCAGAAAAAACAAAAACAAATGAGACGGCGCGATATTAGTGTTTCCTCAATGCATTCTTGCAGCTAGCATTCCTGATTTTATCGAAACAGTCCCCAGTCGTACAGATGAGATTGTATTTTGCGCACCACTAATATATAATGTAAGCGAATCTGAGAAATTTTCCACCGCCAAACTCTCTTGTTTCTGTTCACTTCAGCACCTTCTCCGCCTTGCCAAAAGCAATCACAGTGTAGCTTCCAAAGCGCATGAAAGTTATTCAGCCAGCAAACTAACCTAACTTGAAGTCAGCGAGTGTGAGAATTTAAAAAACTTCCGAGGACACGTAATCTTTCCATCGAAGGCAAATATTGCACTTTGTCAGCGTTGCCTAGGAACTTTTTATTTAGGACCATCGTTAACGTGCTGACAGAGCAGGACAACACAATCAAGCGTCCGTGAGAACAAAATTGCTACAGGTATGCAAGTATTCAGCAATCACATACGTCAATGACCCTCTAGTGCTTGGCCCTGCGCACTCTTAACACAACAAACAGTACGAGTAGTAGTTTAACATAAATTCCGAGTACTAGCGGCACTTTCGTTTCATTCAATGAATCTCTCCTGTAACGTTACTCTTCAATCTATTCAGTGTTTTGGTTTCAATACACCATATGCTTGGAGCTTTGAAACGCTTCGTCTTTTTTAAAAAAAAGTTAGTTTAACATTAATTTTGAGTGCGACCGTCTTCCTTTGTGCAACGAACACTCTTCCATGCGTATAACCAACCGCGAGCGGGGGATGATATTCGCACAGTTTGGCTAGCGGACTCCGCGCTTGACGCCCTGAAGACAGGCGTTGCTGACGTTTCAGGGCTCATGCCACGTCACAATGGCTTTTCACACCCCGATTGCACTTTTGCCACCCATCAGGACGAGGGGAAGGAAGCAGAGTGCAAATGTACTGCACTAATAAGAAAAAATGGCCCCATACCTGCATGTTACACTGCAATTGTCGTCGAAGACGATAGTCTTGCGTCTGGAGAAAGCGAACAAAACGTTTGTTAGATGTTCTGCGCAAGAAAATCGTTGAACGGCATTCTGGAAGCGCTGCGTTGGAGTGCCTCGAGCGTGCTGCGGGGGCGAACGAGCGCAGCAAGTCACGTCACACATGAGACATGAGCGCTATCTGGCAGTTATTCTGGAAAACGAAGCGCGCGGCATGCGCGCCCGGCTTTGAGGTGAATAAGTGTAGAACGCAAGGTGATGGGTAGGTGCCACCACCGTGTCGTCTTAGCAAAGCGTTGGAAACACTTGCCTTTTCGCCTGGTCAGCGCAACGTGATAAACGCCACGGTCTTTATAATTACTTATGATGCTTTTTCTAGTAAAAGACACACATACAGAATATTGACGTGTTTTGGTGCCTCAGATATGCGCAATAATTGCTTTTTAGTTGACAATCACAGAAGTATGAAAGCTGAATCTTGAGCAATATTGGTGGGTGCTGCGGATGGGGTCCACCGTTTAGAGCATTGTTTCACCACTTTGGTGCCGCTTAAGGTAACGTTAAAGGCGGACAGACAGAAAAATGTACCGACAGACGGACCAAAATTTTTGCTTCAAAGGTCCCCAATCGTCTTTGAAAAAGGAAAACAGAGATTTGCTTTTGTTTTCTTTTGTTCAGCAATCTCTCCTGCGCACGGTGGTCTTCCTTTTTCTCTTACCGCCGTCAGCACGAGAGCGCATCTGTCGAGGTCGCTCGAGCTGTTGCTACGGCCACACTCCCACTTATCGAACCATCCGCACAAAACGCGTTTGAACTTGAATGGCTGCCACGGTGAACTAAGAAAACTTGGTCTATGCTGGGAAGCGCGTCTCCAAAAAAGCACTGCACTTCCTTATTGCCCCTTGCAGGCAATTTTTCGTGCTTCCGTTTCGCTTTCTCTAAATCATCTTTCCTCTCCCACGCAATTTGGCGCAGAGCCGGGCTCCTTCCATACGCTCTCGAAAGGCGAAACCCAAAATCGTATCACAACGCATGTACCGCCACCCTGCTTTTCCTTTTCTCCAGTGAATATTCCTCCGCTATAAGTCCGGGTGCGTGACTCAGTCACGTTCCGCAGGAGTAAAATAAAGTTATTTTCCTTCCTTCCTTCCTTCCTTCCTTCCTTCCTTCGTTCCTTCCTTCCTTCCTTCCTTCCTTCCTTCCTTCCTTCCTTCCTTCCTTTCTTCCTTCCTTCCTTCCTTCCTTCCTTCGTTCCTTCCTTCCTTCCTTCCTTCCTTCCTTCCTTCCTTCCTTCGTTCCTTCCTTCGTTCCTTCCTTCCTTGCTTCCTTGCTTCCTTCCCTTGAGTGTAGCGGCGGCCACCTTGAATAGGACTTTCTGGAAATTTAAAAAAATTGCGCAGCAGCATGGTATGCAGGGGTGAGCACGCACACTGTGCGAGCGTACACATTTTTTGGTATACCAGCAAGTTTCTCTTCTGATTCCTTCTGCGCGACCATGATGTTCTCAAACACGCAAAATATAGTCTATATTGTCCGGTGTTTTATTCCGGACATAATAATTTCGATCGAGGCTAATATTTTATAGGAACTTTTGTGATCACTGATGGCCTTACTGCGTAAGCTTTATAAGTACAAGATCTTTAATGAATCAGTGGTTGTGGACCGGAATCACTCCAGGTAAGGAATAGCTTAAGGAAACTACGAACTCTTTGATATGCTACAACACAAGCTATCGTATGAGTAAATCGGGCTTAGTTGTCTCATGCCCGTCTGACTCTGCGCGCTTAGTAGTGCGGGGCACTTTAGGCTTTCAAAATGTCCCTCATTTGTAATGTCCTCTCCTGTCATCTGTCGTCTCATGTCGTCACTTGGTGTAATGAAAGCTAAATCGTGTACCGCACAGGAATGTATAGTATAGGTGGTGAGGTGACTGCCATTGTAGCAGCAGGTGTTCTGCCGCTAGAACGTTTCGATCATCCCATTTATCAAACTGTAACGGTGAAACGGACAACATTTTTTCACAGCAGAGCTGTTTAAACTGACTGTAAAAAATTGATGTGTGTAGAAATCCACAAGTGCGTATGCGCCGCGAGATTTAAGCAACCCCCCCCCCCCCTACGGAATACAGCATGGGCGTGTGTTACGCGCCAACTCTTATCGGTGAAGCAGAGTACGTGAAACGCGAGAAAACGTGGCGACAAAAAGAGAGAAAAAAAAGAGAAACTACAGAGAGAGAGGAAAACAAAGCAATAGAAAAAATAAAATAAATTTTAAAACAATTAAGGGGAACACGAATACCGGAGGGTACAAAATTGAGTGTGACATAAAATATGAAGAAGAAAGAAACAAACACACGAAGACGAGAGAGAAACACAGAGCACGACAGAAACAGAAACGTACTAATAAAGATAGTTAAAAGAAGAGAGAGAATTAGGCAGAAAGAACGTGAGAGACGAAAGAAGAATAAGTATAGAAAGAGTTCAGAGCAAACCTCATAAGCGCGAAAATGCACGCGACAGTGACGAGCGATGCTATGAGCGACGAAACAGGGCGTTCGCGCGCCGTGTCGCGTGCTCGTTTTCGCGCGATCGCTCGGTTCTCCAGATTTGGAAACCGTCGCTCATCGCCCGGAAGTGCTGGGCTCAAGCAGCCAATAGCGAAAAACCGGAAAAGACAAAGACTACATGGGTGCACGTGACCCTGCCCGAGTCACGTATGCGCAACAGGAAATAACGCAATGTTTGCGCATGTGCATATAAAAAAGTGCTGCAAGGCATTCATAAACACTTTCCGTTCCATTACACAACAATATATCTTATTTTTAAATTACATACCGCTCCCTACGCGGTTTTCTTGGTGCGAGTAGACAGCCTTATGTCAGCAACAGTGAAGTTCGCTCACCGAAGCCGTCGCGTGAATGAGGTTAGCCTGCGCTAGCGACTGATCGCGCGAAGACAATCTACGTCGCGTCGCTCGTCGCTGTCGCGTGCATTTTCGCGCTTATGAGGTTTGGCCCTGAGAAAGAAAAACAGTAGAAATAAAAAGAAATATGAAGAATGAAATAGAAAGCAAGATGTACAAAAAGATATAATAGAAAGACGGAGAGAAAGAGAGCAATAGAAAGAAAAAAAACAAAGAGTAACGAAGAAAGCCGCTCAGAACCGCTCTTCCTTCCGTCCTGGCATCGCTAGCACTTAGCTGCCATACTTATTTAGTCATCTCGCAGCAAGCTCTACCTCTTTCTGTGCCCTTGCATAAAAGGGGGGGGTGAGGGAGTATAAAATTCAAGAGTACCTCTTATAGCTTGAACCAATATAAAATTTACATACTTGGGTTCGCTTCCCTGCCGAAGCTAGTGTGCTACATCTATGGGCGAAATCCGAAGACGCTCAGGGCATGTGTTTCTTAACAATCAAACCATCTATAATGTTGCAGGTTAACGGATAGGGATGTCAGAGAGAGGGGAAGAAACGTTGGTGTAATGTTTAGCATAACTGTGTTAAGCATAGCAGACCATCAAATTTGGATCGCGATGTGTGGGTCAGATGAGGGGAAGATTGTACTGTAACCCAAGTTAACCTTGCTTCTCACGCCATCTCCACCGAGTGCGCTGAACGTTTCGAACATCAGCGTCGCAGAAGGTTAGGTACTTCTTATCATTCCTCCATCGAATGGAACTGCGTGTATTTCTTTTGCTTGTGAATTTGGTCTGTCTTTCTTCGTAATATCCGTGTCGCTCTGCAGTAAAGCGCCAAGTCGTGAGAGCAGCCGAATCGGCATTCAGTAATTAGTTGCGTTTAAAGGCCATTTCGCAATAGAATGAAGATGACTCATTCATATGTGTCACCAGGTTCTACAGTGAACGAAAGAAGTGAAGATTTAAGGGCTCATTTTTTCGCCAGCCAAATAATAATTGAAAACTAACACACATTGTTGCCAAGAGACTTGAGTACAGGAGACGTAATTAGAGATAATAATAAATCTAATTTTAAGAAAAGAACATAGACAAAAAGATAGCTTTTCACCAGCAAAGGCGGAACCTGCCTGAACTTCCAAGAAGGTGTCCGATGCTCTGCTGACTGAGCCACAGTGCATGTAGCCTTTTCGTCTTTTTGAATTTTTTTCATTTTTACATCATAATTATCACAAATACCATCCCCTGTGCTTTATTTGGCTTTCTTGTATGCTAGGACTCATTAAGTACTACAGCGGCACTTGTAAAATTCGGTCATGTTGGCATTTAAAGCTATCACCCGCCCCCCAAGAAGAAGAAAAAAACAGTACAGAAGCTATACCAGGAACCACTGCTTCGAAGACCATTACCTTGACAATAAGGTGAGATTAGTCAGTGTTCAAAGTGGCAATACCATATTGCTTTGAACTTGTCGACACACTTGAATTGTTCTGCTAATTGTCACTTCGCATACAGAGACAATTTGGACAAATTGTACTATAGAGACGCACTAAAAGCATAATATTATCAGAAGTAATGCTCAGTAGCGACGAAAGTTGCTCGAGCTGGTGATAGTTCATGCATACCATTGAATCAGTACACGGAAACAAGCACAAAATTTAAGATGTTCTTTTCGATCCTTTTGTGCTTGTCTCGGTGCGCTGCTTCATAAGTAAGCAAGATATGATTCAGTAAAAACAAAACACGAATATTCCCACCACCTTCTACACTACTAATGTGTTAAATATTGAATTATGTTCTTCTCACAAAGTGTGATACTTCATCTATCACTAAATCTTCTGGTAAACAAAAACGTTCACATGCGCGAGTCTCAAAAGTACGCTAAGTCGTATTTTATAGTACCAAAGTAGGTAACAACCTCTTTCCGCATAATATATTAGATTTTCCGCACAGCCTATGATGCCGCAGACCATACAAATGCTGAAAGAGCAAGTCTTTGTTAGCAGCCCTCAGGACGGAAGGGGGTCCTGGCCCTGCACCTCACTAAAGCATTTGACGCAGCATGGCATCAAAGCATACTACAGGCTATGGTAGGTATGCCCTTGCAGTAAAATTACAGGCCTCTGTCAGGTCGTTTCCTCTAAACAGAACCGTTATCATTCGAGTGGAGCCGATTCGGTCGATTGAGTTAAAATGAAGACGTCAGGATACTGATCAAATTAGGATCGAGAGATCACTTATCTCGTCACTGCTCTTCAATAAGGCCCTCAAGCTTCTTTCAGGCTGGCTGGCCGAGTTACGTAGTATACGTTACACATTGTACGCGAATGACATTACCATTTAGAGTTCAGCGGGTTCCCTTAATTATAGGGGGAAACTCTACAAGTGGCCTCGTGCGAGATGGAATCCTACCTCGTGGACGTGGGTCCTAAGCTGCCTCCTGAGTCCTGATAAGTGCGCGTTGTCACTGGAAAGACCGCGAATACAAGAGATTCCAGCTGTAGTACTTATAAAACAGCTCCCTATGGCATTCTATGCGAGTGGGAAGAAAATTCTTAGAGTTGACTATGCCAACATCTTAGGCCTGCTCATAGACGCAGGGGGCTGTAACGCCAGTGGATTTATCCCCGTTACTGACAGGATAAAAAAACATGCCGAAGGTAATGACAAGGAACTCAGCAGAACAATCCCCTGCTCACACTTATTGAAATCACGAAACATTACCAGCTTATCAGGAGAATGTATCCCCTTCCGCATGAGGAGCTCATTTCAGTCATTGGCTCTGAGAATGCAGCAGACAAGATGTGTTTCCCGTCGCGAGGCTTTGTCAGTAGAATATATCCGAACGTTGACCTTCGTTGTCTCGACTGCAATGACACAATTTGCTCTATGGCTCATATTGACTGGCAATGTGCTGCAATGCATAACAACCTTCTATCCAATGAAGCCAAGTGAAAGCAAGCCATCAGAGGGCGCTAAACAGGTCAAACGTCGCATCATTGGTTCTCTCCGTAGGCACGGCCAATAGAACAGCCCACCAAAAGGGGGTTCCTGCCAGTTACTCCTCAGAATCCAAAATGTTCATCGTCTGTTAGCAAAACTATCCTTAAAGCAACCAGGAAATTTTGAAGTTGCATAGTTTTACAACTATAATTTTATAGGCGACTGCTACAAGCCGTTATTATTTGAATAACGCACATCATTTTATGTTGTTATGATCTAGTAGACGAGGCAAAAGTGAGGCGACTTGTTTCTTATGCTCGGTAGAATGCTGCAAACAAGTCCCTAATTTAGCACACATAGCTCTTTTCCTTTACTTTTATTTCTGGCTTGATAATATGGTACATCTCCTTACGGAAAGGGCGCTATCAAACATAGCGTGATCAAGTTGCGCGGTATGAGGGGCCAGTCAATATGGCTTGTGCTGAAGACATTTCGTTGACGTATGCTCATACGCTCGCAGGCATGCACGCTCGTGCAGGCTAGATGAGCTTATGCTTTGGAGGATTATGTTTTGGCAGCCCGGGAAGCAGCACCCAATCGGAAAGTAGCTAGAGAAATCATAACATGGGAGACCCATCCACTGGGATTGGCAGAAGCTAAGTCCATCGAAATGAGTTGTCTTGTCCACATATAGCACTTCGCACCACCGCTCTTCTAGAGGTGACACTATTGCCCGAGCAAGTCAGATGTTCATTTAGGCTCAATCAAACCCGCTGACATCAATGGTGCCAGATTCACTTTTTGGAATTATATAAAAGACGGGTGATGCTGCCTGGTTGATTACGACGCTGCCATTTTAAAGCGGATCTGTATGCCGGCCGTGCATTGTCCCCACATATACGCAAGCACATATGTGTGTACAGGCGTACGCACTCGCTTACTTGCATACATATGTGAGTGAAGTACTCCCGGAACGAACAGCAACGTCAACCATTTTAGTATAACGACTGCTAGGGGCAATTCCGCTCGTGATAATCACGCCGTAGTCACCGTAAATTGGGGACTGGAAGTTATTTTAGCTCCGACGTAAATAATCGTTTCAAAGTTACGCAGGTACAACACAAACTGTAGACGCTGGAAACAAGTGCATACGTGTGTTACTGACACCTAACATTTCTCGTTTTAATCTGGACGTACACTGCACGTGTGGAGAGTTGGTAAGAGGTGTGAAGGAGTACGGTAAATGCGGATCAGGCGGAGCACCTCCAATGCTATTTTTAGTTAGCAGAAAACGGTTGGATCGCAAGAATATCACCAGCAATAATGATGGAGGCTCTAGCAGGTGTATCACGTAGCCGTAAGCGGTGAAATTGCATTGTTTCGTTGTGCAGGTAATATAGGAAAGTGAACTGCCGAACTAAAACATCAGAATTAAAATCAATCAAAAAAAGGGCATTGTTCCTGCGACTGACTGCACGCATCGACTGTGAAGTCTTATTAGGTTGTGCGAGCAAGTGATGAAAAAAGCGAATCTTGTCATACCGACATTATTGAGCGCGTTTCCCTCTTCTAACCAACTGTTGCATTTTAAATAAGGCCTTCGATGAGGTATTCGCAGCCGCCTTTCTATTGCATAGCGCTCGGAGTAAAAGGTCGTGAACCTTTGCTGAATCACTCTTGAATGCCGAAAAGGCAATAAAGCCCACTTGAGCTTCGTAAAAGCACATGAACTGCGCGAACGCTTGTTCCTCAACATATTAACCGTCAAGTGCGTTTGCTTTGACATAATTTTCTACTATTTAACATCATTTATTTAACGTTTAACAAAGTTATCATGTTGCTGAAGTGCAGGGCAGATAAACTCGTACGCCCGTGGTCAACAGCTCGGCTGATTGTTCTTCACCTCTTCATTTATCTCTTTCCTCAAACTAACCGCGTGAGGCTACAAGTAACACGTTTTCTTGATATACGTTTGCAGGTACAATTGTATACCATGATATTATTGGCCTTCAATACGAACTGGTACATGCTATATATCTAGATATTTTTAACCATTTTCCCTCCTGATAAATGAGTAGCAGAAATGTTTAATATCAACAGTATTATTTATCATAAGAAATTGATTTTGAAGAACAATAGCTTTACTCGTGAATATTACAAAGCAAAAATTTTTCGATTGGCATATAGTTATGAGGAGCTGTTGAAAACTACTTAAGATGTAATGTTGTGTCGCAGGGAAAGTCTGGTTACAAAATACTACTGTTCAGAAGAAAAAAAATGTTGTTGGCTTAGTTTAACTGCATATTCGATACTCAATTTTTCAGGCCACAAATTATGGCCTTGGTGAGAGTCTCGCTTGTGTACAAGAACCTTCTCTGTGGTGGCAAAAACGTGTTTTAATACGTGCCTAAATTTCACGGGAGTCTTCCTCTTTTTTAAGGTAATAGCACAAGCTGCCATACACTCTATCGTCCCAACGACTGCCATGTGGTAGGGACCACAAGAGGCGCTGCCCTCCCTTTACTTATTAAGTACATATAGAAGAAGTAGAAGATGCAGAAGTACATAAAAAAGATAGAAAGGCAGCTGCGAAATTTTGGAACCATCTAAACTCCCTAAGAGATGAGACGAGCCTAGAGCAGAACTTTATAACTACAGCCCAAGGTGCTAGGCTAGAAGGGGACGAAGCTATTGAATATATAAGAACAAGGGTGACAGAAAAATTTCAACAAAGAAGTACTTTATGCACCACAATAGACAAAGACGAATCAAGTGGTGCAATGGCTCCATTTTCACAACAAGAGTGGGAAAGGGCTGAGAAAAGGGTTCCTAGTAGTACATCAACAGGCCCAGATGGCATTCTAATTAGGCTGATAAAAACATTAGGTCCGAAGTCTAAGCAGGCTTTGAGAGAGGCAGTGAGTACAATAATAATCGATGGTGAAGTTCCCGATGGATGGAAACTTAGCAGGATGAGCATGATCTATAAAGGAAAGGGGGACAAAGCTGACATAAACAACTACCGTCCTATAACAGTGACATCAGTGGTCTACAGGCTGGCGATGCAGATTATAAAGGAAAGACTGCAGGCGTGGATAGAGGATGAGGGGGTGCTGGGGGAACTGCAGAATGGGTTTCGGAAACACAGGAGGTTGGAAGACAATCTGTTCTCACTGACGCAGTGCTTCGAAATAGCAGAAAAAGAACACAGGCCCCTGTGGCTAGCATTTTTGGATATCAAGGGAGCGTACGATAGCGTGGTTCAAGAGGAATTGTGGGGAATACTGGACACACTAGGCGTGGAACATGTAGTCACTAATCTTTTAAAGGGTGTCTATAAAGGTAACAAGGTAGTTATAAAGTGGGAAAAACAGGTATCCAAGCCTGCAGAGGTAAAACGGGGGCTTAGGCAGGGGTGCCCCCTGTCACCCTTATTATTCATGATGTACCTACAAGAATTAGAGGCAAAATTAGAGGGAAGTGGACTGGGCTTCAACCTCTCTTTAGTCAAACAAGGAAAACTTATTGATCAGGCACTACCAGCATTAATGTACGCAGATGATATAGTGCTAATGGCCAACAACAAGGAACATTTGCAGAGATTGATGGACATCTGCGGTAATGAGGGAGATAGGTTAGATTTTAGATTCAGTAGGGAAAAATCAGCAGTCATGATTTTCAATGACAACGAAGGTAGTGAGCTTAGAATACAGGAGGTCACGCTAGAGATAACAGATAAATACAAATATCTGGGCGTATGGATAAGCAATGGGACCGAGTATCTGAGGGAACACGAAATATACGTGACGACTAAAGGTAACAGGAATGCAGCAGTCATGAAAAATAAGGCACTGTGGAATTACAATAGGTATGATGTTGTGAGAGGAATATGGAAAGGGGTCATGGTTCCTGGGCTGACGTTCAGCAATGCGGTCTTGTGCATGAGATCAGAAGTTCAAGCAAGATAAGAAATTAAGCAACGTGGAATAGGTAGGCTTGCTTTAGGAGCTCACGGGAATACACCAAATCAGGGAGTACAAGGTGATATGGGATGGACATCATTTGAGGGCAGGGAAGCTAGCAGCAAGATAAAATTTGAGAAGCGATTGAGAGAAATGGGGGGAGAGCGTTGGGCTAGGAAGGTTTTCAGCTACTTGTACATGAAGAATGTCGATACAAAATGGAGGAAGTGAACCAGGAAGTTGACTGGTAAATACTTAGAAAACAGCAGGTGGCCAAACGAAAAAGAACTATCGGTTAAGAAAAAAGTGAAGGAAACGGAGACTGACATGTGGAGAATGGGCATGATTAAGAAGTCCGCACTAGAGATCTATCGAAATTTTAAGCAGGAAATCGCCAAAGAAAGGATCTATGATAATACTCGGGGTAGTTCTCTACTGTTTGAGGCCAGGACGGGAGTACTGCGAACCAAGACATATCCGGCCAAATACGAAGGGGTCGACACAATATGCAGTGCGTGTGGAGAGGAAGAAGAAACTACCGAACACTTGATAATGTTCTGTAAAGGGCTTCACCCTATAGTTCAGGATGATGGCGCAGAGTTTTTCAAAGCACTGGGATTTAGGGACAGTGAGGGCAAAATAGACTTTAAGCGGGTAGACTTGACTAGAAGGAGGTTATCTGATTGGTGGCTAAAGTCAAGGCACGAGTGAAAATTAAACCCTTCGCTGCGAAGTACGAATCCTCAACTTCATTATTTAAAGGAAAAAAAAAAGATAAATGTAATGGTTAGTTCACTAAGTATTACGGCTAGGTGGCGTTAGCCGCCGCCCGATCTAAAGGGTACAGCCACATCCATCCATCCATCCATTATTGTAGCGAGCTGTCAGATTTGTGCCACCTCGGTCCTGGTTCGGCGTCCTTCGCCTGTCAGCCACGGGCGCCTTCTCGTCATGACTGACGGGAGTCCAGCCCCTGGTGTACACGACAGACTGCAAGAAAAATGAGACGACGGCCAGCCTTGCGAAAGTCTGCAGCCGCCACCATCGCAGACGCCGTGGTTACGACAGGCTATTTGCGAAACCAGCCCTTTACAGCCTTTTTCAAATGAAGCAATGGGGAATGGTTGTGAAGATGGATGAGAAGAGCGATTTGAAGAAGCGGGCGGGCAGTGCGATGCGGGCACGTCTGTGCACTCTGGGGTGAGATTTGTTTCGCTTTGTGCCATTGACTGGCGCAAGTATCCATTGCGATAACAGCAATGGGAGCGTTCTTGTGTGGGTCTCTGAAAGGGCTAATTATTTTCCGGTCGAAAACAAGATGACGCAATCTGTCTCAAAAAGCATTGGACTGAATAATATTGTAGTAAAAGAAATTACCGTGAGAAATCATAAAATCATCATAATAAACTGTATAACATTGTCAGTGAGAAAACTTCTTTTTATTTTCATAGGGCAAGAAATTCTATACCAACTAATTACTAACTTTCAAGAACCTTCAACGTGTTCACGGGTCCAGAGAGTGACAGGAATGAAACGCAAAGGCAGTGAGGTAATTGGGGTGCTAGTAATGAGTTTGCGACACTGTACAGTGGTTGAAGAAGAGGGGTTGTGAAAAATAATCTGAGAGAGCGGGAAAAAATAAAAGGAAAAAGTTATAGCATCTCCCGCTAAAGTAAATCATGTGTAAATGCAAAGCAGCAGGCGCTATATAACGGCGGTGGCGTTGACTACGGCGCTCATGGCAGCGTTGCGCAGAAAAAAAACCTGAAGAAGCTCAAAGCACGCAGTGATAGACTTGTTTCTTACTGGAACATGCCAATGGTTGCTAATAGGCGATGAGAGACAGAAGACTCCGATTGGACACGGAGACCCTGAGTCTGTTTTTGTTAGCGTGCAGGTTAGAAATTTTTATTGTTCAACAACAGACAGGAGAAATCTTCCTTCGGCACTACCTTGCAGGTCAAGATTCAGTGCCTTCACATACGGGATGGCTAGTGTATGGTTGTGAAGCGTGAGCAGTCGGTTTTTTAGGTGCGAAGCTCCGTAAGTCATGGGTCGTGCGCCTGCAATGTATGTAGTAGTGTTTGTAGTCGTCGTAGTAGTAGGTACCCACCTGTCGCTTAGTCTTTGAAATGTCCACTGAATGGCGCGTACTTATATATGGTGAATATAGGATGGAAAGATGCAAGATGACGGTACTTGCAGTGTTCACTAGATGGACGGACGGGCATATGGGCGCATGGACGGACAGACAGACAAGCAGACTAACGGAAAGACAGACAGTGGATGGATGGATGGATGGATGGATGCACGGACGCGCAGACGGGTGCAAAGATAAACGATTGGACGCATGGATGGACGCACAGATGAACGCATGGACGGACGGATGGATGGACGGATTGACGGACACAAGCATGAGCGGACGCACGCATGGACAGACGGACGGATAGATGTATGTACAGATGAACGCATGGATAGATGCGCAGACGCACGGACGGACGCACGAACAGACGGACGGACGGAAGCGCGGACAGACTGACGGACTTTTCACCCCACTCATGATCACGCACTCCGTGGATATGCTGTAATTTTGAAATATTTATTTAGTTTGCATATTTCTCAATTTTCCGGTCACGCACGATATGATTATTTTTCGCTCCCAGCTAACGACGCGATCATCGGAATTTCAGTGAAACGAGCTGTTTAACGCTAATATCGCTATTAATATTTCAATTCTCGGTTTCGAAGCAGCAAATAAGTGTATATATGTGTTGCGAAATGTATTTTTCGATCACTGGCTTCAACTACGCCGTACTCTCTCTTTCCCAAAAAAGTCCCCCTAGAGTCCCAATGGCCACTATACTGAAGCACGTGCTACCACCCAGTGAAGTCATATAGTGGAAAAAAAAGAAATCTACCCGACGCTTTTCAGCTTTGCACTCATATAAAGCAGTTCTGAAACAGTGAAAATCCATGACCCTAAATTCACTCTGGGTCTAAGTGAGGAGAATATTTGCATGGGCCTAAATATTGAAGAGGAGGGGGGCTATGACAAGAGGCCAGAATAAATATAAGTGTGTCAGCGCATGTCATTATTGTGAGTGCTTTCTTCTCTTGTGTGTTATTTTTTTAATATTCAAATGCATGGCTTACTGACTGCGTCATTGGGAGCTTGCGCGTGGTGATAGTACGTTGCGCGGCCGCGGTAAACAGCTTTGATGCTCTAATCACTCGGTTTGCCGCGGCCTTTGCGTCTATAGCATAATAATTTAAGTTTCTGGCACCATTTGGCCACACATAAGAAGGTCAGCTCGAGCCGACCTCGCAAATTATTTTCAAATCTCAGGGCACGTTCTGCGTTATAATGTCTGCCTCAGGTGTTCTAAAGAACCTCGAATATTCATCGGCAACACTTTTTAAACGTGCTTAGTATTGTGGTGATTATGTGTGTCACGCTATTGAAGTATTACAAAAGCACGTGTGTGCACGCTCATCTCTCGGTGGCACAATCAGCGCGCTTCTGCATTGTTGACGACACGACTGCTCCTTCGTGAGCATTGCCTCCCGCGACAGCAAGGATTGAAAGCCCACTCGAGCCGTCGTTCACTGCTCTTCATTTTTCGTGTTATGCATCAGGAATAAAAAATGCGGTATGCGTCCAATAAAGGAGAATCGATACATGCACACACAGAAAGCAAGTAAGAAAGCTGCTAGTCTGCACCTTGTTCGCGCTACACAGAGTAGGCCGTGACGACTTTACCCGTGGTGAGAACGCACCCTCTGCGGCTGCATCAACGGTGGTACGTGATCCCCTGCTGGCGCTATATGATGGGGCCGTTGAGGATGGGGTTTCGCGAAACGGCTGAGCAGCCGGTTATTAATTGTCACGCGCCTTCTTTACTACTCCTCATTTCTCTTTTCTCTCCTTCGCCAGCCTTTTCGCGACCTCCCATTGAATGTATTTCTCTTTCGCGAAATCCGTGCAGTGTCCTCGTAGGCCTGCCAGCATCGTTACAAAGATGAATTGCAGAATGTAAGAGAGCGATACAGGAACAACCGCGTCCGGCCTCGAAGACAACCCACTTCCCGTAATGCAGTGTGCATGGCCCATAGAAGAAGATAACCTGTTGATTGACGCCTTTTTCTTCGCAACTCCGTATGGAGAACCCGTTTTTCGTATGTACCACTGTCAGATGAAACGTGCTGTGCTATACTAGAACATTGAATATAGCAAATGAGACATATTTGCTGTTGTTACACATCAGCAAAAAAGTGTAACAAAGCCGCTAAAGACAGTACAAAAGAAGAAACAAAGAAAGAAGGGATAAAATAAAGAAGGAAAAGAGAGAATGAAAGCAAGAAGCAAAGAATGAAAAAAAGAAAGCGAGAAGAGAAAAATGAAGGCAAGAAAGAAAGATTCAAAGAAAAAAGAAAGAAGAAAAATACAAAGGCAAGAAAGAAAGAACGAAAGAAAGGAAGAAAGAGAGAAGAAAAGAAAGAAAGAAAGAAAAGAAAGAGAGAGAGAGCGAAGAAAACAAGGGAGGAAGAAAGAAAAAAGAAGGAAAGAAAGAAAGAAAGAAAAAAGAAATGAAGAAAGAAAGAAAGAAGGAATAGTAGAAGGAAATAAATAAATAAATAAATAAATAAAGTGCTACTCCTTGATTCACACACGAAGTCTATTCGACGCACGGAATTTCTTGCAGCACACAACAGCCTCACTCTAACTATGGCAAAATAACCTACCTCGCATTCCCGTGACTGACACCCGGTTTATTTCGCAGCTCATTTGCCCTGCCTCCGGACAGAATGAATCTAGCCAGTTTTTGACGAGAAGATTGTGATGGAATGAAAGGTGCTCAAAACTATTTCCCGCTCTTTCGTTAGGAAGTGGATTTATAGGTGTACCAGGGCCATCATGAAATGCAAGAAATACATATATTTTGCAAGGAAACGTTGGTCGACAAGGAGAAGCCTTTACCTCGAAACACCACTTTTTTAAAGCTAGCTGTTTGACTTCCAGGGAACCGTACACTTCCCCAATAAAAATTGATAGTTAGCCATAACAAAAGTAATGTGGTGCAAAAAACAATTCGATGACACTGTTTCATGTGAATCCGACTAAACATTTGTAAATCTAGCGATTTCGTGCGCTAGTCACAGTAGTACATCACGAGGGTGGCAAAAAATAAGCACAGCCAGACACAAATGTGGCGGTCTGAGCGCGCGCTTGTCTACTGTATTTTTAATTATATTGCTCGTTTCAAGAACACCCAACGTTATGTATACTAAGCGTCTATCAACTTACGCAAATCAGTACTATATTCAGAGTAAAATATACAGAGGCCCATGACATGATGCTGTAGGACCACTTCACGATTGGAATTTCATATACTACTGGTCATATTCTTTTTACCGAGGTCTGTTCCGCCTTTAGGCCTAAGAATAAACGCCCGATTTGTGCACCATTCTAAAGAGCCTATGAGAACACGTGTGTATGCTAATCCAGCCTACCTCCCGAAGAGCCTAATAACCATGGGTACAGTTGAAACACAGTGCAACATTTATGAATGAGGTAATTGTACGCAATGGTCTAAAATAAACGTGGTCTCTAAAAAAAAAACTATAGGACAACGATCACATGGCCTTACTTACATGGAAACGTTAAGGATTATATTTCATTTTACTTTGTATGAGCTTTAGTACCTCGGCCACTCTGTTTGTTCTTAAAGGCAACAGCACGAAGATACATCGTTCGATCCAGCAACACACAGCTTCTAACCGGCCACCAGCAGCAATCAACCAATGTCGAAATTGGAAGCTGTGAGGAGGGGAAGGGGATGTTTACGCTAATGAATGCTTAGCGTTACCAACTATTCTTAAGGCCGTTCCACGTAACACAGTCCTAAATTAGCAATACAGGCACGACTTCACTTCATCGGAAAGTAATTCTTCCGTTAATTTAGTGCCACATTCACCTAATTGTTAACAGTTTTCTGAGTAATCCACAACGCTGGTGTTTCAAAAGCAGTCCAGTACAGAAACTTAGTGGTAATTTGTACTTAATCTTGCTGAGTTACACAGACAGTATAAAAAAGTTCCCTCCGGGGTGTTTTATACTGTACATTGCATATCACTTGATAAGTTACATGCAGTACGGAAATTAGAAGAAACTTGAAAAGCGCAAACAATGAAAACAAACCACAACACATTACACTTCATACACAACACTGACCTAACGGCGCTCATGTAATACACATGGGACCACAATGTAGTATTCCGTAGGGCAAGTCAATGTCAAAATAAAAAAAATTGGCAGAACCCACGTACAATGGGAATCGATGATATGCGAAGCATGAATGAGGAAGGTTGATACGCCACTATAAAATCAGAACAACGTTACGGCGTGGTGGTAAATGATGCCGTACATGACTTACGTGTCATGATTATCATGTTTGGATGTGTCGTTTACCTTCGTCATTCATTCACGTCACGTGATGCCAAATTTAGTACATGCGGATGTAGCGAAACGGCGGCGAGCACGCTATGAGAATGGTATCTTGTCGTTTCATAAAAGACACGCTTGTTAGCATTATCATGTTTGCACCAGTCATATACTTTCGTCGTCCATTGACGACACGTGAAACCAAATTTAGTATATGTGGAGTTAGCAAAACGACAACGAGCGCATCATGAAGGGCCCAATATACTTCAACGGAGCGCTAGTGCGCGCGTACGCTGGGCACAGCGACGCTACGTTAGAAAAAAAATTGCCCGCAGCTTCCCTCGGGGGAACACTGAGGAGGATGCGGAGCATATATTGGTTACCGGGGTGTTAAAGTGCGACTTACTTGGGTCGATGGCTAAATTGGTTAACGTGGTTGTGAAATGGGGTGTTAAATTGCGACTTACTTGGGTCGATGGCTAAATTGGTTAACGTGGTTGTAGGAGGGGGTGTTAAATGAGTGAACACGTACACACGTATGCGAAAGGGCGGCGCTGGTCGAAGGGACGTCGATCATTGTGTTTGTGGATTCGTTGGAATTCATTTCACCGCGACCTTGGACGTCGACGCGCCGTACAAACCAACCGACGAGCGGCAACTGAGCGAGCGAGCGCCGACCTTGAGTATATATACAGCGCGACGGCGCATGCACTGTCAGCTGTCAAATGTTCGAGAAGGGGGAGAAGCGCAACGGCGCATGCGCGCGCGTCAGCTGCCAATGTTCTCGAAGCGCGACGGCGCATGCGCGCGCGTCAGCTGCCGATGTTCTCGAAGCGTGACGGTGCATGCGCGCTACATTATACAGCTAGCGAATGTTCGTGAAGAGGAGAAGCGCACGCGGTGTGTAGAGGAGGAAGGGTGCACAGATGGTGGAGGAGTAAAGCGCGCGCGGTGTGTAGAGGAGGAAGGGATGCACAGATGGTGGAAGAAGGAGGAGGAAGCTTGCGGACGGCGCCGCACTACAAGCCTCGAGTATTAGATGCTCCGCATCTAAAACGTGAGCACTCTATAGTCCGAAGCCAGGTGCGGCCAGCGTTCATAGGCCCAGCCCAACGGCAACCAGCGCTAAATTTGCACCGATGTGTTACCCAGACAGCCCTGCGTGTGCCTTTTTTTCTTGACGGACGGACGCCGGACGCGCTGAAACGCGCATGCGTCAAAGAAACGCAGCGCGGCGCGCACCTGCGTGTATATGCCAAGACCGGCGCCTGGCGTGGCAACGCCGACGTGATGCAACGAAATGAACGTCGGCGAACACGCGCACCACGTGACGTCGAAATGTATTAACGTATTGACTGTGGTATGTAGTCATGTTCTCACATGACAGGCAGCTCATGATTATCGTGTTTTCACCAGTCACATACCTTCGTCATGCATTGATGTCACGTAGTACGAAATTTGGTATATGTGACGCTAGCGAAATGGCCGCGAGCGCATCATGAGCGTAGCATGTAGTCATGTTACTACTTGACACGCATGTCATGATTTTCATATTAGGGTATGTCGCTTGTGTTCGCCATGAAATTATGTCATACCACACCAGTTTTGCAACATGTCATGTGAACTAAACCGCCGCAAGAGCAGCAGGACCATGAATGTATTTCATGACATTTATGACATAAATATCATGAGTTTCATGTTATGACTAGTCATATAGGTTCAGCGTAGAGTCATGTTACGGCATATCAAGTTTGGTATTGATATCATTATCGAAACGGCCGCGAGGGCTAAAGATCGTAGGCGGGCGGCTAGATAGATAGATACGCTCAAAGTCGCCGAAGTTCGCTAAGAAATGCTTCGCATTAAAAAAACAACAACGATAACCACATACAACAGGACTGGTGCTCTGTTGTTTGTATAGTTAGAACTCTACCTAACACTATATTTTGGGCGTTGTAAGTGCGCATGTAAATATATTCGGCTGTTGTCCCCTAATCATAACGTTCTTTGTGGCTTTCCTACTGGGTGATGAACGGTAGCCATCCTGGCACCCTGGGATGACCGCTGACAGTGGCAAGTCAGCGATGGCAGCGTGCGACATGACGGCGGCTTACAAATAGCAGCGCTGCTGGAAAAGTTATGTCTGCATCCGAGGCTCTCCTCGACAGCGCGTGTCGTCCCCCCTTCTCTTTGCACCTCCCTCCTGATTGCGACATGTTCTATATGCCGCCTGTGATAGCTCATGTCTATAGCGTGCGGTGAACAGAGGCATACTGAGTTCGTCTAGAAGCAATAAACTCCCCGTCACTAAGCTGTACAAGAAGGCAGTCCTCAAGGTCTTGTTACTAAATAACAAGAAAAGAAAGTTCCTTATTGACGCGACAACAGTATCCTGTCGCCAAAGGCTGAAATATTGCACTTGATTTCATCGCTAACGCCATGCTGCATTCCGGTGTCATTCCACTGCCATTTTAATTAGAGGCGATTTGTCCGTACGGCGCACCGACACGCGTTCTGTAAGTAACGTAGAGACGTAACTGCGAGTTGCTTAGTTTTTGGTGCTGCTTCGTTTCCTAGTCTACAACACAAAAAAGTGACGTCTGCGTGGATGACACAGCACAGTCCCAGGGAAAGCCGGAAGTGTGGCCTTTCGGAAACATTTTGAAACACTCTTGGGGTAACTTCTACAAGCACACTTGCAGGGTACCCACAACGCCATAACAAATTATAATTTCTGTGCAGTAAAGAGGCATTCACCTTGCCATCTTTTGTCATTCTTCGGAGAAGTGTTCTACCCGCTACACATTTTCGAACAATTTTTGGAATTTCCTTATGCTGCTGACGACGATGAAAAGTTGCCGACGCTTTAGTAATGGCTTGGAGCACTCGACGGTCCACTCGTTATGCAGCTCGCATTGTGTGATGCCTGGTGGTTTCTTTGCTGTTCTAAAACGCTTTATTACCTATAAAAACAACGAACCATCTTCCCGAAGGAAACTCTGATAGGATGCGAAGCAGCAGTGATGTCACGGTGTCGATTCGGTTGAAACGGGCGTCGACACGGGTGCTATCTGAAGCGAAACTTCGTCTATCATTCACTCGCGTACACGTTTGTTTAAAACGCGAAAACACGGGAGATGGATTGGGTTTCGTGAAAGTTTCATCACAGATGAACGAGTCGAAAGAGTGTTGTAGCGTTCCTACTTAAAATAACGGAACAGCATTAAAGCTTCAGTATGGAACTGGCGTCCATCTTAATCTGCTTTATTTTTTCACTTCATCCTCCTCTTCCTTCCTGCCCCGGCCCTCGCGCTTCTTCATCTTCTGTCCAAAGGCTCATACCGCTTCACCCTTCCCGCTTTCTTTTAATTACCCCTCCTGGGGTAATACTTGAAGACATTCCCAATTGAAGCACATTCAACAGATCCACGTTCACCAGTGTACCAGACAGTCTTCAAAATTCCGTTCTGGGTGGCTGTCTTGGTCACAGAGTAAGGCCCATAAAATTTGGCACTGGAATCTCTTATTCCTTTTCTCACTAGTACGAGGTCGGTGACTTGAATGTCTGGCATGTCTGCTCGATGCCTCTTGTCGAAATTCTTTTTCATTCGTTTTCGGTACCTCTCCTCCTGTGATTTTTGTTGCCTCTCCTCGACAATCTTGAGGTTTTCCAAGAGTCCCAACTCACGGTCTGCCTGCAGAATAGGGGTCTCTCCTGTAGAAGCGTACTGTGGACTGCACCCCAAGCCACTTGTGTAGGATCGGTTATGATGTTTTACGGCTGCTTCTAAAGAACATTTCCATCCCCCAGGAAAACTATCGTACATCTTGATGTATTGTCTCACGTCCCGTATGGCACGTTCTGCAAGCCCATTCGCCGCAGGATGGTATGGCGCACAGAACTTGATCGATACATTGTAATCGACGCGAGAACGAGGCGAGCAGCGGGCCCCGGCCTTCTTGGATGGTGACTTCGTTCTGCGTCGGTGGGACCTTGGGTGTCGGTACATCGGAGGAGGTCGTTGCCACGAAGGGGCACTCCCTCTGTCCTGGAAGTCCTCCTGGCTCCTGTTGCCACTTCCGCCGTTACCTCCCCGTACTCCTTCTTCGAGATTTCTTCCGGAGCTGTTCCGTCCTGTCATTTCCAGGTTGCTCTGAAAACGGCCACCACCAGAGCCGTTTTGTCCTACTGCTTCCATGTTGCTTCGCGAGCGGCCACGTCGCCGACGAAAGTAGCGGCCACGGAACCGCCGTGGAGGGCGCCGGGGTGGGGGTTCGTTGAAAACCTCCTCTTCGGCGTACGCTGGCCGTGGCTCATCGACAATGAAACGCTGCGGTGGAAGCGGTGGCGGTGGTGGGGCTCGCGGAGGTGCTCGTGGCACTCCTCTGAAACGCTGGTTGTATCGCCAAGGGTAGGGCCTCCCCACGCCGTCCATGATCCACCGTCTAGGAGCCGGGTCGCTCTGGTCCTGGTGCGGTGGCAGTGACCGCGATGAGTCTCGGTTTCCTGCTTCCTCCCTTCGATCTTCCCCTCGGCCACGCCTTGACGCCGGCCCGCGCCTTCGTTGATTGCGACGTGGAATCCAGCGGGGTCGGAACGGGCGCCTGTCGGCCGCGTACGGGCTACCCTGAACAGGCTCACCATCGGGTCCGGTCACATTGGCTGCCTCGCAGCCCTTATCGCCGACCACGACGTCAAACTCGACGGTCTCACCTTCGCCAACGCTGCGCAGCAACTTCTGTGGGTTGTTGCGCGTGATGGCCGTCTGGTGGACGAAGATGTCCTCGTGAGTGTCGTTGCGGTTGATGAAGCCATAGCCGTTCTTGACATTAAACCACTTCACCGTTCCCAGGATCCTCTCGGCGACGATAGGCTTCTTCCTGCCACTGAAACGACTCTCTTCGCCCATTGCCAAGTTGGCGGTTATCTTCGGAAGGGGCCGGGTGCCGGTCACAGCTGCTGGAAGCCCGCCTGGATGCGTGATGCGCTTCTGGTGGCTTGACCAGTCCGATTTACTCCGACTGAAACAGCTGCTTGACTCGGCGGTTATGCTTGTTTCCGAAGCTGATGGTATGTTCTGAAGACACGCGAGGAGGTCATCTAGAGTCTTTGGTGACAGTATTTGCACTTGCTTCAACACGTTAGTGTGCAATCCATGCATTATTAAGGCAACTACGGCCGTAGATGGAAGCAAAGGCTCCGCCAGCTTTAAAAGACGGCGTTTCTCAAAGAAGTACTCGACAAGGCAGCTTTGCTCAGACTTGAAATTAAGCGCCGTGTTCCATCTTTCTACTGGATTGCTTCGGAATGCAGTCAAAAACTTTTTCCTCCACTGGCTCCAAGAGTCGTCACTGTCTTCCAGAATGCATGTTTCATACCACTTTCGCGCAACACCTCTCAAGTAAACGCGCATGTTGGTGATTTTAGCCTCATCAGAGAGCCACTTGTTTTTTCCAGCGGCATATTCGTAGAAATCAAGCCAACTTTCTGGATTTGAAGACACACCGTCGAAAGCATCAGGTTCTACGAAATTAGGTGTCGGTCTCTCAGCATTCAGAGAGCTTATAAGAGATGTCATTATTTGGTTTTGTTGAAGCATCTGTTCCTGTTGCAGCTGAAAAGCTTTCAAAACGAGGCTCACCTCTTCCGTCGAAGATCGTGATCCTGAGTGTTTTCGACGCGCTGGTTCAAGAACTAGGTCGTTGAAGGTCGCCACACGCAAGTTCACTTTCACAGCACCTTTCCGTCGTAGTTCAGTAGTGTCTACGGCTGCCTTTTCCACAACCAGGTTTACGAGTTCTTCCGAGCTGAGCTCACGAGGTAGGTCTACCGCTGCTTCGTCTTGAACTTGGTACTTCGAAAAGATGATCTCCTCGGAGGTCTCGTCTATGAAGAACGTCACCCACATGATGGCTTCGATGGCCGGCTGCGCCAAAATAATGTAGCGTTCCTACTTAAAATAACGGAACAGCATTAAAGCTTCAGTATGGAACTGGCGTCCATCTTAATCTGCTTTATTTTTTCACTTCATCCTCCTCTTCCTTCCTGCCCCGGCCCTCGCGCTTCTTCATCTTCTGTCCAAAGGCTCATACCGCTTCGGAATGCAGTGTGTGATGCCTGGTGGTTTCTTTGCTGTTCTAAAACGCTTTATTACCTATAAAAACAACGAACCATCTTCCCGAAGGAAACTCTGATAGGATGCGAAGCAGCAGTGATGTCACGGTGTCGATTCGGTTGAAACGGGCGTCGACACGGGTGCTATCTGAAGCGAAACTTCGTCTATCATTCACTCGCGTACACGTTTGTTTAAAACGCGAAAACACGGGAGACGGATTGGGTTTCGTGAAAGTTTCATCACAGATGAACGAGTCGAAAGAGTGTTTCAACTCGACATGCAGTCAAGCATTGAGAGAAGTGGAAAGGGTGAAGCGAGAAATAAGTGTGTTGCGAGCGTTTAGAGAAGGCAGCATCTGTGGGCGCTAAAGTGATCGTGCTACGGGTGATTGGGGGGAGTGACGTAAGCGCGCACCTGCCAGGGAATCGTGCGAGATGAATTTGAAGTTAATGCGCAGCAGTGGCGTGATCTACTTGGCTCCACTCCAACACATCTGACGAGGCGAACGCGTTGCGGCGTGTTCGTACATATGCACGTACGTAGAACGTTACACACGGAAGTACGTAGAACATTACACACGGGAGTAAAAGAGCTGCTTAGCATCTAATAGTGCGATTCCTTTCTCAACGTGCAGCATTCGTAAGGCCAATTTGCTAGGGAGTTTCAAGCACAGGCGCGGCACTGTGGTAGAATACTAGGCTGACACGCAGGGGACCCCGGTTCGAATCCCATGTTGCCCTTGGCATTCTAACTTCTTATTTCATGCGATAGTGGTTGCGGAAAACAGCTGCGGCGGAGCTTAATTACGGCGCATGGAACCCTTGTGATATCGTTTCAGCTTTCAAGTAATATTAGCTTTCATGTCAGCTTTTACGTGATATTATGCAATGATAGGTTTACATGGATATTCGAAAAGCATGCGGCTGTAACAAGAGTGTGTCGGAGAACTTCGTGCGGGTGCTCTATTGTGGGCTGCGTCACTTTTACGAATGACCACCAAATGTTTGTGATCAGTTTACCGTGAAAGGCGCCGTTAGTGAGCCGTAGAATATTCCAATGGATCATATGGTAAGACGCGCGCATCACCTAATGACACGTTGTAACCATTCGCTAAGGAACATAGCTCGCTGGAGTCCGTGTTGAACGGCTGTGCCATCCGTGATCCACTGGCACCATGTAGCTCTCGCTCTGCTGTGCCCCGTCCTTGCACTCCTTCGTTGGTGTCCCTCTCCCCTTTTTTCTATCGCTTATCTCCTCTTTCTTCACTCGTATGAAATGGGTGCTTCATCTTCTGTATCTTTCTCTCTCGACTATGTTTTTATCCTCTTATCCATCCCCTGCAAGAACTTGTGCCGTGTCGCCCACGAGGCAGAGAGAAAAAGGTGCCTTTTTCTTTTCTTTCGAAAATCGCTCACACACTGTGGACTTATATTGTTTGAATGCGTACCCTCGTGAGTAACACTCTTTTGAAATTATACTAGAATTCTTTCTGAAACACTTGTTAGTGGCTCATGCCCCTAGTGACACTCTTGTTTTTCTTGCAAGAGTGTGTAGTCGTGTACTTAATTCAAATGTTCTAAATATTCATACAGTCTTCTAATAAATAGAAATCGGTGCTAATGGTTGAATTTCAGAGTCATGTTCAATACATTTGATATTGGATCATTACTTCACTTCGGAGGCCTGTGAATCAACTATCGAGATATATATGATATTCAATTGAGATCATTTAAAAATTTTTAAGAAGCTTGGACAGTTGGGACAATTACCGTAGCGGATTCTAACCCACGCCTTTTTTCTTCGAGGCGTCCCAGATCAGATCTCACAAACTTAACTCAAGCATTATGCCAGGGTACAAAAAAACCGATCAATCAAGGCCCCTAGCAGCAGCGAAGTCAAAGAATAGGGTTGTCTTCAGATTTTTTTGTCATCTTTGCAGAAAAGCTCTTTTTCAAAAAGAGGTAGCCAAACTGTGAGAAAATACACGCAAGCCTATTCACGAGTGATCACTAGATTGCGAGCGATCGCTAGAAAGTTGGCAGATCTCACATACCTTGGGAATCGACATTATAAAAAGCATGAGGAGGGAAGGTGTCTGTGATGTAATTTTTAGGGGCGAAGCTCCTTATGGCGTAGGTTTGTCGCTCCTCCGTAGGCTTTTATGTCTGTCTGTCTGTCTGTCTGTCTGTATGTATGTATGTATGTATGTATGTATGTATGTATGTATGTATGTATGTATGTATGTATGTATGTATGTATGTATGTATGTATGTATGTATGTATGTATGTATGTATGTATGTATGTATGTATGTAGCCACCGGTGGCACATACCCACTCTAGAGCAGGCATGTGCAACGGGGGTTGCGAGATGGGAAATGGCGGTACTTGGAGTGTTCACTAGATGGACGCACGTACTGACGTACGAATGGAAGGAGAGACAGACTAGAGAATAGACGGACATATGGATGGACACGCGGACGTACAGACGGATGGACACATGAACGGATGGATGGATGGATGAAAGCACGAACAGACGGACAGACGGATGAATGCACGAACGAATGGAAGGACGGATGGACGCACGAACGGATGGAAGGACGGATGGATGGACTCCTGGACGAGCGCACTGACAGATAGATGGACGCATGGATTGACACACAGATGGTCGCGTGGACGGACGGAAGCAAAAATGAACGGACGGATGGAAGCACGGACGGCGTGACGGACGCTTTGCCCCACTCATCATCATTCACTCCGTGGATATGCTGTGACTTTTTATTGAGCGTAACGTCACGGAAGATCTGTAATGATATGTATACACATATGAACAAGCATAGGTTAAACAATCACATTTTACTGCTGCGTAACGATGCCAGCAGCAACTTGGTATTAGCATGGTCTTTTGGTATTGGCAACACCTGAATACCTAACATGATATGTTGCGCTTGTGCCATCGAGGATGGCGGACCTGGTCGCTGCGAAAATAGCTGCCCTGGTAACTGCGAGATCGGCAGCTCTGGTTGCTGCGAGAATGGCAGCCCTGGTTGCTGTGAAAATGGCGGCCCTGGTTGCTGCGAAAATGGCGGCGCTGGTCGCTGCAAGAATGGCGGCCCAGGTCGCTGCGAGAACACCACACATACATGGCGGTCGTGGTCATCACGAGAGCACCCAGACGTAGACAGAAAGACAGACAGACAGATAGACAGACAGACAGACAGACAGACAAACAGACAGACAAGTACACGAATAGATAGATAGATAGATAGATAGATAGATAGATAGATAGATAGATAGATAGATAGATAGATAGATAGATAGATAGATAGATAGATAGACAGACGTCAAGTGTTTGCAGTACGCAAAAAAATGTTTCGCGTTCATTCCGCCGCAAGTGTGCAACAACGGATGTGATTGCGACCAAATTGGAATGTCACGCCAAAACTGGCAAAGATTGAAACGCTCGAGAAGAGCGCACGAGAAGAACGCACGCAGGGCAGCACGAGCTAACGTTCACAGCTCAACACTGAATACGCGGCGCGAATACAAAGGACGCGCGAAATGTACTCGTATAAGAACAAGAGTACTCGAGAACAACTGTTACAGCAGTTACTTCACTGTGTTTGAAACGCTTGCTCTTTTCGCAAACAGCCACTCTGGACCGAGCGAAGAGAACTTTCAGCGCCTTGTAACCACAGCCCCATTGTTCCGGTGAAAGCCTTAACGCACAGGTCTCCCCGCACTGCGAGATAAGCTCGCACGGGCGATAACGTATTATAGGCCAAAGTACGTATATAAGGGTGGGGCGCCAAACACGCCCTTCACACCATCTCGCCATCTTGCTTGACGCTCATATTCCTCGCGAGATCAGCGCACCAGCAGAGGTAAATGCTGTATGCAAATATATAGCTCACCGTTTCTACCTCGAAAGACGTGCGCTTTCGTGGCTCAGTGGTTAACGCCCTATGCTGCTGAGCGAGGGGTACCCCAATCCTTTCTGCACCTGGGAAAATATTTGATTCTTGATTACTATTAAACGTGAAGCGTTTCTTAGCGAACTCCGGTGACTTTGACCATGTCTGTATATCTATCAAGCCGCCTACGACTTTTGAATCTCCTGGCCGCTTGAAAAATGGGATCTATACCAAAATTGGCATGCTATAACATCACTGTTTGACGAGCATTAATCACTAGTCATAACATGAAGATCATGGCAGGTATGTCGTGAATGTCACATTTACTTATAATGGTCTCGCTGTTGCTGCAGCGGTTTGATTCACGTGACATATTGGAAAAATAGTACGGCACGACATGACTGCATGGCGAACATAGTGACAGGCCCTCACGTAGAAATGATGACATACACGGCTTGTAAGTCATCACTACATGCCACGCTCTTTGTGCGCTCGTGGTCATTTCGCTAGCTCCACATACACCACATTTTCTATCACGTGACGTTAATGATTAATGAAGGTTATTCCTGGTGCAAACATTATGATCATCACAAGTGTGTCATGTATGTACATGACTTCATGCCACCCTCATTGCGCTCGCAGTCATTTCGCTAGCTTCACATATACCAAATCTGGTGTTGCATGACGTGGATGCACCATGGACACAAATGCCAAGCGGAAACTGATAATTGTGAGATGGAATTTATGTACGGCATAATTTATGTCCGCCTCGTATCGTTGTGCTGATTTTAATGCGATATATGAACCTATACCTTGTCAACAAACGCCAGAGGGTTAGCCGCACAATAGCTTCTGGAAGCTCTAGTTTTATTTCTAGACAATGTTCAATAAAGGCAACATGAACACTCGTTCGCAAGCCCCGTTTCTTTGTGCTGCAATAGAAAGTCAAGTCTTTACAACCAAGCCATGCAAACTTCGTATTTAGGCTTATTGCAATAAAGAATCCGCCAGTTTTTATAGCTCTCCAAGAAACAAATGCAAGACATGATAAGTTAAGACTGCCGGGTTACGTAGGCGTTCACAGCAATGCCTTATCCATGGTAATAGCGTGTAAATTTTTTTCATTGCACTGACACCACACATCCACGAAATGTTTTGAAAGCATCATTGTACTAACGATCTGATGATCGATTCGCAGCGATTGACGCAAGGGACCTCTGTGGACCTGAGCACCCGTTTATAGTCAGATTTTTAAATGCGAAGCATTTCTTAGCGAACTTAGGCACAATTGAGCGTATCTATCTATCTATCTATCTATCTATCTATCTATCTATCTATCTATCTATCTATCTATCTATCTATCTATCTATCTATCTATCTATCTATCTATCTATCTATCTATCTATCTATCTATCTATCTATCTATCTATCTATCTAATCTAGTTGCTTACGTTTGGGTGCTCTCGTGGTCACCTCGTTTACTTGGCGTGAGCCAAAATTAGCAAGAGAGGGTGATGGTTCGACGACTTCGACGCGCTTGTCAAGACATGAATAATGTCACAATATCGTCGCGTACGTCGTCAAACACTTTCCGCCAGACAGTGGCGCATACCCATGGGGGTGGGGGTATGTGTCTCTGGCATGCGGGTTGTGCCACAGGTGATTGAAGCTTGGTATCTGCTCAGGAAGGACGAGAACCCACGTGGGCAGTGTTAGCGCGCGAGTGTTAGGAAATACCCAACGTTAGTAGTGTCGACCCGACGTGTCCCAGCTGGAACCGGACCCAAGCATTCTCGGTGCCAATGAAGCAATTTACCACAGAGCATTTTACCGCGCCAGATCTCGAAACTACTTTTCAAACAGTCTTTTCTTCGTGAAACGTTTATAGCGGTTTCCGTGCTGCCTACCCAATCTTATAAACATTACATATGTGCTATTTTGATACAGTCGTCACGTCTGGTTAACGTCAGATGTAATTAGTTGCCATGCGATGAAGTTGATTATGTAGCAGTGCCCAGCGCAAGCATCTTAGCGAGCATCAGCGCTTCATATCAACTTCTGGTGTTGCTTGTACGCATATTCCAGTTGCATCGTTGCGCAAGTGCAAGCAATTGGTTATATAAACATCTGCATCTCTTCAATATATGTCTGTGTGTGCGACGTTTGTACATTATTTAGAGTCATTTCATGTCGTGTCACTCAATAAAAGAATTCTGAAACGGTCACCTTTCCTCCGCGTGCTTCGCACAACGTGGATTCCCAGGTGCGTGGGATCTGCCGATTTTTTTATTAAATGCGACGCATATGTTGGCAAACTTCGGCGACTTCGAGCATATCTATCTATCTATCTATCTATCTATCTATCTATCTATCTATCTATCTATCTATCTATCTATCTATCTATCTATCTATCTATCTATCTATCTATCTATCTATCTATCTATCTATCTATCTATCTATCTATCTATCTATCTATCTATCTATCTATCTAGCCGCCTACGAATTTTAGCTCTCCTCGCCGTTTAGAGAAAGGTATCGATACCAAACTTGGTATGGCATAACATGACTGTATGAAGAACATATCTGACTAGTCATAACATGAGAATCATGACATGATTGTCACGAATGTCATGATTTATATTTCATGGTCCTGCAGCTTTTGCGGTGGTACGATTGGCATGTTGCAAAACTGGTATGGTAAGACATGAATGCATGACAAACACAAGAGACAGACCCTAACATAAAAATCTTGACATGAGTCTCACGCAATAACTTGACTACATGCCACGCTCATGATGCGCTCGCGGCCGTTTTGCTAGCATCACATATACCAAATTCGGTATGACGGTACGTGAATAGATGACGAAGGTATGTTACTGGTTCAAACATGGTAATCATGAGATGCGTGTCATTGAACAACATGACGACATGCTACGCTCATGATGCGCGGGCGGCCGTTTCGCCAGCTTCACATGTGCCAAACTCAGTATTACGTGATGCAAACGGATGACAAAGCTGAATGACACATCCAAACATGATAATCACATGTGTGTCATGTAACAAAATGACTACATGCCACACTCATAATGTGCTCATGGCCGTTTCGCTAGCTTCACATATGCCAAATTTGGTAATACGTGACGCCAAATGGATGACGAAGGTAGGTGACTGGTGCAAACATAATTATCATAAGATTTGTCTCATGTGAGAACATGACTAAGGTCACAGTCAAGGCGCCAATACATTTTGTCCTGACAGGGTGCACGTGCTCGCCGGCGTTCATTTCGTCGCTTCACGCTGGCGCTGCCACGCCAGGCGCCGCTACTGCCATATACTCGCAGGCACGCGCCGCGCTGCGTTGCTTTGACGCATTCGTGTTGCAGCGCGTCCTGCGTCCCTCCGTGACAAAAAGAGGGAGATGCAGTGTTGTCTGGGTAACGCATCGGCGTGAAATGCAGCATGAAATGCTGGCGGCCAGATGGCAGCCAGCATTTCACGCTGGCTGCCATCGGGCCGCGCCGATGGACGCTGGTCGCGCCTTGCGTCCGACTATGGAGTGCTCGTGTTCTGCTAACGTAGCGTCGCTGTGCCCAGCGTGCACGCATGTCAACGCTACACTGGAGTATATTGGTCCCCTTATGATTTTGCTCGCGGCCATTTTGCTAGCTCCCGATATACCAAATTTGGTGTTACGTGACGTCAATGGATGACAAAATACATGATAATACATGATAAACATAATACTGACACTTGTGTAATGTAAGAACATGACAACATACCACCCTCATAGCGTGCTCGCGGCCGTTTCACTAGCTCCACATATACTAAATTTGGAATCACGTTACCGGAATAAATGACGAAGGTAAACCACACATCCAAACTTGATAATAATAACACGGAAGTCATGCATACGGCATGATTTACCTCCACCTTGTAACGTTTTGCTGGTTTTAAAGAGACATATCAACATTTCTTTTTCTTGCTTCGCATATAATCGATTCTCACTGTACGGGGGATCTTCCAATTTTTTAAAATTGATTTTCTAATACTTGTCTGAGTCTTAGTCTTTTTTTTACATCCCTTTCTTCTTTGCTCTTTCTCCCCTCTTATCTTCGTTCCCTCTGTTTGTGCCTCCGCCCAAAAAAGAGAGCAGGCATTGTGCCCCTTTAGGTGGCAGTTGCCAGCTTGCTCGCTCCCTCTTTCCTCTTTGTCCACGTGTATCCGTGTATTCGAATCAAATAAATATATAAATAACGTGCTTCATATATCGCCGCCTTCCACTGTACGTGGCATCTGTCAATTTTCGTAGTATATATATATATATATATATATATTGCAGAACCAGCACATTACTTATACGTAAAAGTTCAAAAGAATGTTTTCAGAAAAGATTGACCTTTCAGCTGTGCGACCAGCTTTCACCGGATAGATGCACACATGCGGCAGTAAAGCATTGTAAGACAACCAATGACGTAGCATGGCCTTGATATTGGCTGACAATTGATTTTTAAAGCACGAGCGCAAACATTACGCCTGAGAGGACAAGAAAATGAGAATTAGCGTATGCGCATTTACACAAAAACGCTAGGTATGCCAGAAGGCGCAGCCACAGCGATAACTAGAAGAGCGGCCTTTCAGAGCTTTTTCCAAACACTCATTGGGTAACTGCTGCAAGCATACTTGCTTGATACCCACTAATGCATAAAATCAAAACTTTCAGGTAGTAGGCCGGCTTTTGTTAAGCTATTTTTTGCCATTCTGAGAAGCGTGGTATCCGCTGAACGGTTGTGAGGAATTGTGTGCCAATTGTTCATGCAGTGGCTGATGATGATGAGGAATGATGGCTGAAGTGAATATGCGCCACAATTAGTGAGGGGACAAGAACGAGCTTATGTAATGTACTGGAGCATCGGACTACCCACTCGTTACGCTATTCACATTGTGCGACGACTGCTTGTTCTTTCCCAGTTTAAAAGGCTTTGTAAGTCATATTAACGCGATTGATTTCCCGACATCAAGCGTGCCTAAGGCAAGTTTGCGAACAATTGGTAGAATACTGGACTTGCACCCAGCGGACCCGTGTTCCAGCCCCACTGCGTCATTTTTATTACCTTTCTTTAATTTCTTCATTTAGTGCGATGTTTCTTCATTTCGTACGGACACCGGCGGTGGCAGCGGCGGACAACTACGGCACTGCGCGAGACCCGAGTTATGATCTTATAACAACTTTCACTGTAAAAAACGGAGTAAAAATTGAAGCCATCATGCCTGTGTCACCGGTACAAACAATCCGTAGCCATAGCTTCAATGGGAAGCAGATTGTCGATCAACATCAGTGTATGCGCGACATCTGGTCATTATATGACAAAAGAAATGAAAGAAATAGGGACTTAATCTATCTGCGTGAAAGTGTAGCATTGATAACAGCGAGAAATGTCAGGAGCAACTAGATTGGCAGAAAGTATTGCAGAACTTTCATTCATATTACATGTAACAGCTTTAAAGTTATAGATTATTTGTGGATAAGTTAATCAGAATGCCCACTGCTGCGGCTTCACGCAAAGAGACCAAGTTATACTAAAACCCGAGTCTCAGCGCTTTGGCGCAGACACAGGGAATGGAAAGAAGCTTTCGTCGTAAAAAAGTGTGTACATTCGACGCTGTCGACCGACCGCTGCAATGAGCTTGGAACAGACGCGCACCCTCAAGCCAGAACGTGCAGCTTTAAATAGAAGGGAAAGAAATGGTGGTTACGCAGGCATAACAACGCTCGTGTTTCGGGCTGGTTATCGAGAAAAAAAACAAACGAGCAAATATAGTGATGTCAAGACCTGCACATAGACTGCTGTATTACCTTCTCCGCCTTGCCCCGCCGCGGTGGTCTAGTGGCTAAGGTACTCGGCTGCTGACCCGCAGGGCGCGGGTTCGAATCCCGGCTGCGGCGGCTGCATTTCCGATGGAGGCGGAAATGTTGTAGGCCCGTGTACTCAGATTTGGGTGCACGTTAAGGAACCCCAGGTGGTCTAAATTTCCGGAGCCCTCCACTACGGCGTCTCTCATAATCATATAGTGTTTTTGGGACGTTAAACCCCACATATCAATCAATACCTTTTCCGCCTTCATTTGTATGTGACACCAAGTTGTATCACCAAAATATTCCAAATACCGTGATCATATACAGCACATAGTAATTGTCGAAAACTGTGAATGCCGACTATTGCCGTCTATGCATGACACACAGAATACTGAGGCATCTAGATATGCCCACCACATTGCTTGTTTTTTGGTAATTTTTCTGTAGGGTGAACCCTGTACAGCCTGTTGTGTTTGTAGGTTTGTGCAAAGCGCGAAAGTGTTGCATAAACAGCCGGCAATCCAGAAAGTCTGCAGTTCATAGAAGTGACACAAGGGAAGAAACCTTTTCAGCAGAAAATTGAGAAAACTATGTCACGAAATGTTATGTATAATTACGTAGCTGCTACACTGAACACAAATTTTCCGTCAGTTCGTTTTTCAGTAGGTAGCTAACAATTACAACTGCCGAAACTTGGGGGAGGGGGGGGACTCAGTCCTTCTACTACATTCAGTGGGGGGGGGGGGCAGCACACTCTTTAACGCCCAGGGAGATACGCCTATGCCTTTAGGAGAAAGGTGTGTCAGAACAGGGACTTCTAGGGAGGATGTAGGTAAGAGAAGCAGGGAACTCGAGGCCCTATTCTTTTCCCTAGTCTTGCCCATTTTCGAACACATAGGTACGTTTGAGGCGTGGGCAAGGACATGTGGGTGGAACGAGATAGGCGAGAGAGTGGAGATGGAGAGAAAGGACACCTCTCTCGGGAGAGCGAAGCAAGTGCTGCCAAAAGTGGAGGAGGGCGCCAGCCGGGAGCCACTATGTGGCATGTTGTAATCGGTGGTGGTGGCGCGCCTCCGCCAGTTGCTTGTATTTTATGACACCGCTCGTTCCGTTTCTGTCCGCTGCATCTGGAAAGGCCTCGAAGACAACTCCCGCACGGGAAAGATGACAACAATATGAAAGACCATTGGGCTAGTGCAATTAAGACTGTCGTATAGCAATACACGAGAAAATACGAGTGTCTCTTGATGAGTATTGAAGAAAACAAACAAGAAATATTAAATCTAGAAAAGCCTTTGGACGTTAGGTAGGCTGGTAATGTGAAAATAATGTTTCCATTATGGCGTAAGCAATTATTAGTGAGACTACAAGGGCTAATATTCATTGTTTGTGCCATAGACGTATCTCCCGCTATGCTGCGCTGGGTTCAATATCAACACGCAGAGCGACTAGGCTTCAAGCAAATGTATATCAATACTTCGATCAGTTGTTGCGTGACTTACATGAGTGCACCTGCTTTTGCCCAAATGATTTAAATAATTAAGGCATAGTATCTGTTTCATCAATAAGTGGGGTGATGTTCAGGGGAAACGTTTTGTAGTTCAGCTGCTCCTCATCATAAGAATAAAAAAATCACAATATCCACGGAGTGTATGATGATGAGTGGGGCGAAGCATACGTGCGTCCGTTCCTTCTTGCATTCGCCTGCGCGACTGTCCGTGCGTATATCCGTCCATGCGTCCGTTCATCCGTGCGTCCATCTGTACGTCTGTCCTTGCGTTAGTCCTTGCACCCGTCATTGCGTCCGTCTCTGCGGCAATCCGTGCGTCTGTTCTTCCGTGCATTCATTCGTCCATTCATCCATCCATCCATCCGTGCGTCCGTCCGTGCATCTGTTTGTCGTTCCGTACATCCACCGTCCGTCCATCTTGTGAACACTGTACCGCCATCTCGCATCTTTTCGTCATATATTGAGCATATAAAAGTACCACCATCCAGCGGACATTCCAAAAACTGAACGAGAGGTGGCATTCGCGCGTTTGTTTACGGCCTGCGCTTCGTGTATATTTCACACCTTTCACCGCCTCTAGTTCCAACCTATATACTAGTTCACAATATTCATGGCACTGGGGCCCAACCCTAGCTAAACTTTGCTAATAACATGGACGTTACGCCCAGCGAGTTTAACGTGGCATCCCTTTCTGGTCAGAGAGTGCTCAAAGTGCGTCCTTCTGATACCAGTATTTTCTTGTAAGCATCAAATTCAAAGCATATTTTATTAGGGAATAAGTCAGCAATACTTGCCTCTCTGTGTTATTTCATCAGAAACAACCATCTTTTTGTTTATGATTAACGTGCGCGGCTTTCCTCCTCAATTGAAAAGAGTGCGCGCATGCCGCTTTCTAGTTTGGCCGTGGAGGTGGCTACCTACTACTACGGCGACAACTACATACATCGCGGACGCACGACCCACGCCACAGGGAGCATTGCCACCAAAATATAGGAGACGCCGTCGTGATGAATTATGTTGGCATACTATTATTATATAAGCCAGCTTCAGCTGTTTGACCAACTTCTTCGACGTCGTAACAACCTCTCTGTACTCTTGCGCCGTCTTCTGTCAGTCCATAACCAGGCTCGTATCCAGAAGGGTGTGCCCTAGCACATCCCTTGGTTACGAGCCTTGTTATGGTGCCTGGGTAACATAGTACATCCACTTCATACATGTTATCTTAGCGCAGCGCGCGATAACAAGTAGGAGTGTAAGTGTCACACAGCTATGCTTAAATGGATATGGACAATCTTACGACGGCACCAAATGGTAGCATGGTAGTCTATAGCAAGGCTGAATGTTGAACTCCCTTCCACTCAGGCTGTGTGTGTGGCTTTGTCTGGCCCCGGAAATTCAGCGCTAGTTTCGGTTTCAAAGATTCTGCACGCTCGTAGTGGTTGCCGGGCATCTTAAGATCTTATTGAACGGAGTGAGGCGTATGTTATAGTTCTGATTTTTTCACTTTCACAAAATTTTACTTACACAGAAATTTGATCATGAGCGTGACTAAGAGCCACGCTCATGATTCTTTCGCAGCCGCTTCGCTAGCTTCACATACACCAAATTTGGTGTTACGGGACGCGAATGAAAGACTAAGATGTGACCAGTGCAAGCAGGATAATCATGTGACGCCTGTCATGTAACAACATTACTACATGCTACACTCATGATGCGCTCGCGACCGTCTCGCTAACTCCGCATGTACCATATTCAGTATTACGTAACGCGAACGGACGACTTACGTAAATGGCATGTCCAAATATGATAATCATGACATGCGTGTCCTGTCACATGACTACATGCCATTCTCATGATGCGCTCGGGGCCGTCTCGCTAGATTTATATATGCCATATTTGGTATTGCATCACGTGAATGGATGACGAAGGTGAATAAAAAATTAATGAAAAATTATGATATGCGTGTCATGCAAGAACATCACTACATGCTACACTCAAGGCACCAATACACTTAGACGTGACCCGGTGCGTGTGTGCTCCAGCGTTCGTTTCGTGGCGTCATGCCAGTGATGCCACGCCAGGCGCCGATCTGCCTGGCATATACTCGCAGGCACGTGCCGCACGGCGTTGCTTTGACGCATGCACGTTTCAGTACGCCCGGCGTCCCTTCACCGCGAAGCTAGGCAGACGCGGTGAATTCTGGGTAACGTGGTTGGGGCGCACCATGTCGCATTTCGCACCGGTTGCCGGCGGGCTGCACAGTCAGACGCTTGTCGCGTCTGGCGTCAGACTATTGAGTGTTCGCGTTATGCTAGCGCGCTCCGCCGCGGTGGTCTAGTGGCTAAGGTACTCGGCTGCTGACCCGCAGGGCGCGGATTCGAATCCCGGCTGCGGCGGCTGCATTTCCGATGGAGGCGAAAATGTTGTAGGCCCGTGTGCTCAGATTTGGGTGCACGTTAAAGAACCACAGGTGGTCTAAATTTCCGGAGCCCTCCACTACGGCGTCTCTCATAATCATATAGTGGTTTTGGGACGTTAAACCCCACATATCAATCAATCAATCAATCAATCAGCGTTATGCTAGCGCGGCTGCGACCAGCGTGGGCTCGTCGATGGTACGTCGCAGTGCATTGGGCCCATCATGATGCTCTCCCCGCCATTTCGCGAGCTTCACATATTCCAAGTTTGACATTATGGGACGTGAATGGACGACAAAGGTATGTGAATGGTGCAAACATGATAATCATGAGATGCGTGTCATGCAACAACACGACCACACGCCACGCTCATGATGCGCTCGCGGTCGTTTCTCTAGATTCACATATACCAAATTGGTATTGCATGATGTCAATAGATGGCGAAGTTAAATGACACGTCCCAACATTATAATCATGATATGCGTGTCATGTAAAACATGACTACATGCTACGCGCACAGCACGCTCGCGGCCGTTTCGCTAGCTCCACATATACCAAATTTGGTGTCAGGTGGCGTGAATAGATGGTGAAGGTAAACAACGCGTCAAAAATAATATTTATGACATGGACGTTATGCACGGCATAATTTACCTCCGCCTCGTAACGTTGTTATGATTTTAAACTAACATTTAATCCTTCTTCATTCGTGCTTCGCATATCAGCGATTCCCGTGCACTGTACGTGGGATTTGCCAAATTTATTTGTTATTTTCTAAGTTTTAAATGATACGAAACGGGGGGAGAGCAAAAACGTCATTGCTGATGATCGTGTATTGACTGGTGTATAAATGTAGAGTGGCTGTATCTGCCCTAGAGACTTCTGCGGCTTGCAGGGCTTAGTCGAGTGTGGACCGCTGCCTTACGAACTCCTTCGCAGAGAGCCGTGTCTCACGCGACATGTCCACGAGCGAGCGGCGAGAGGGCGTTCGCTGGGCGCCTCCGTCATTCGTATGCGATTTGTTGTACTGTTGATATGACTTCATTTAAGCGATTCATATTGTGCCCGTAGGCCTATATAGACGGCCAACTGCAGTAATGCTTCTCATTGCGTCACAGTTTATAAACTATTTCCATGAACTCTTTCTCACCGTTCTTCTTTGGTTGAGCTGACGCCAATGCCAATGTGGCATAAATCTTGTGGTGGTTGGTCTTACTTCTATTTTCGACATATTATTCTCGACCAGCTCGATGCAGTACCGTTGAATTGGGCAGATGGAATCCTACCACCAAGTATTAGCGGGAAAACTAAGCATAGTCCTGGGGGAAGTACACATTTCCCACCGTCGAGAAGCATGGGATCTGCCATTATCTTGGAACAAATGACCGGGAAAAGCCGATTATTTGAGAAAAATTGTTACCTTTGACGTCAGTCAAAGGCACTACGGTTACCACGGGGCAGAACTGCTGGACACTCGTCTGAACTTCTCAACAACAAGTGAGGTGAGCGGATACACTAACGAAGGTTAGCATGAAACTGATGTGAACACAAAATGGATGGGAGAGCACTAATGTTAGTAGATTTTAATGTGCGCTGATGCAAATCGCACCGATTCCGTGATAGTGGATAGCCTTAGAACTGGTTGGTCAGCTACCAGTATTCGGTCGTGAATCAGTACCATCATATTATTTTCCTGTCGAACTTTCTTATTTAAGGGTACTCTCTTCAGCCTCTGTAAAAAAATGATTGTTTGATTCCTCTGATATAGGATTTGGTAGAACACATGAAGGTTGAAGGTGTCCTCACAATTGTTCGATATGTATTACATATTGATATTTAATGTCTACAGCTGTTCAGTGGCGTCTGTTATATCAATGTTTCTAATACAGAAAGTCGCATAACACTCGAAACCGCGTCTTAACAGAAGTAGTTGAATGGTTCAACGTTTATTGCACATTGTTATATAATGTCTCTTCATGATTAGTCGCTACTGCGCACATATTGACACCTGGTAGGACATCTTCGCTACCAACACAACCAAAGGTTCGCGCTGGGGGTACACTTTCCGGAGACACTGCGTTGCTTTTACCGGAGCATCATGCAGGTGCACTTGAACCACACGTAATCGCAAACCACAACAGTGATACCGAACGGGTGTTCACTCAACTGTTCCTGAACCCGTGGTTCACTACAGCGAAGGAGCGTGATTTACGGGTTGGAGACCATCCTTGGGATGTCCTTGGCATGCATGCGTCGTCGTGTTGGCAAGCAGCCTCCTGCGGGTATTCAAGTTCGGCAAAAATACGATCATTTCTGTTTTGAATCGTTGTTTGTAAAGCAGCCAGTTGGGTCGCGATGCGTCCCATTTCACAAACCCGACTGAGTTCTCCGCCTAAGCAGTGAACGCGCGAAGGCCTAGCGCTCCATCCTGGCATGTCAATCAATGCAGCAAGGACTGTCGCGTGATATTCACCCGTCGACATAGTTGTCTTTGGGCTGCGCTTAATTTTCGAAATTAAAACCATCACACGAGTATCAGTCGACCACAGTGCTACACCATTCTTTTTATGGAAACTGGACTACGCTGCACACGCAAGCGTAACGCTAAAGATGAAGCACATAACTGCGTCGTCACCGTGTCAAATCAGCGCGTAGAAGGCAAAGCAATTACAGCCACCATTTCTGGCCTGCGAAACTAGATCCGTAAACCTGGCTGGGGCCGATTCTAGAGGCAACGCTACGCTTTGTTTCAAATAGAGTCAACGCCGCCGAGACGGCGTTGATAGGCTGCTCTTATGCCAGCTTCCACTTTAATGCTGGCATGGAGCCGCCTTAATGCGACAATTAGCAACTCAAATGGACATGAGAGGGCGCTGCGGAGTTGCAGAATAGCGGATTTACGGAGACTGGCGGAGGTCACCGCGCCCGCAGTCGCTAACACAAATATTTAGTTTTCTGCTGTGTGGAAGGACCGCCAGGGGGCCACGGAGTGCAGACACGCATGTCGCGTCGGCTCCGCAGATTTTCAGTGATTCTCAGCGTGAAATCGAAGAATTGACGGACGCCTTCTTACAGTGAAGAAAGTGGAAGTTCCACGGAACCCCGCGATACCACTCTCAAGTAGGTGGACGTTTAATTTTCGGCACATTGACCACATTTATGTAACGCCGACGAACGCACGACGCCGTTGCCTCCTGCTGCTGTGCATAATGCGCTTGGCCTAGCCCACGGACGCTGGCGTCTTGAGCCCCTTCAAGGCGGCGTCTTATCGGGTTAATGCCACAGGATGGCTACGATGAGCGTGGATGGCGAAGATATCACGCAACAAGAGTATGAGAACGACGCAGGTTGGCGCCTTGTGAACAGAAAAGGACGAGCCAACAAAGAAACCACAACGCATGAAGCCAAGGACCAAGAAACGCACTTCTCAAGCGAGAACGTGGTCAGTAATAGATGGAGGAAGGCACAGAGAGCAAGACAAATTGCGGCTGCGAGCAGGATGCCCCGTCTGCCGAAGGAAGATTACAAGATAATTGTGCGCCCACGTGACGGCTTCAAGGTCACTGACTACGGGATCATTCGTCTAGAATGCTGCTTCGCCAACGCCGCTAAAATACCCAGGAATGAATCGGAAGAAGACACGGTATGTGCCAACTATAAACAGAACATTCTAGTGGTCAGCACACCATCAGAGGAGCGTGCCGAAAAATACAGAACCATCGCTAAACTGAAGATTGGGGACAAAGAATTCGAAGCCAATGCGTACGAGTCAGCTCCGGAAGATACATCTAAAGGGGTGATCCGAGGTGTAACGCAGGACGTGTCTCCAAGAGAGATCGTGGAAATGCTGGTAACCCCGAGAAATCCGACAGTCCTCATGGCCAAGAGGATGGGAAACACCACAAACGTCATCGTCCTCTTCGATGGGCATCGCGTCCCAAGTTATGTGAGCTACGGAAGAGCACTGGTCAAGTGCTCACTATACTGCAAGAAAATAGACGTGTGCTACCAGTGTGGACGCCTTGGTCACAGAGCTGACGTCTGCCCGAGCCCGAATAACAGAATATGCAGAGGGTGTGGCACTAAGAACCCACCGCAGGAGCACGAGTGCGAAGTGAAGTGCCAGCTGTGTGGCAAAGACCACCCGACGGCAGATCGCCATTGCAAGGCCAGATTTAAGGTACCATATCTGGTGAAACGACGCCGCTGGGAACGAGCCCGACGGGAGGAAGAAGAAGCACTTTACTACGAGACGGAAGCGAAAACACTTCACAGGCAAAGATGGGGTGACTCAGGTCAAAGATCGGAACATCGAACGCGGGACGCATCCGGACCAGAAGCCTTCACCAAGCTTCAAGCACAAAACAAAAACCACTCTACGTTTACTACCACCACATCTATGTCGAGATCCAGATCGAGGTCCAGATCGAGGTCTAGACCCGAGACCGGCAACACCGGGTCTCCCCGATCAAAGGAGGGAGGAGGATCCCAAAGCTCAAAAGGACCGAGCGGCGTCCGTGGCACCGCGGGACCCTTCCAGGTGAGCTGGGCTGATGTGGCCTCCGGGGTGCGCGCGGAGGCAGAGGCTGCTTTTCAATGTAAAATTAAGGCGCTAGAGAACGAATTGGCGCAGATCAGGCAGAACAATGTTGCATTTATGAATGAGATTAGAAAGCTCAGGGAAGAAAATGATTTTCTGAAAAGCGGAGGGGTTACACGCAACGAGGAAACCTCACAAGTTATAATGAAGGAAAAAGGCGCAGCAATGGAGGAAGAGGTAGCAGCCCTCACCCCTGTTAAACGTAAACCAGAGAACGCTCCGATTAAAAGCGTGGTAAAGAAACCAAAAGCAGTGGCGACGCCACAAGAAAGACAGGAGGAATTTGCAAACACCATGAAAGCCGAAATAGAACAAATTGAAAAAAAATTGCAAACTAAGCTCGAACAACAAGAAGTTAGATTTGAGGCAAACATAGAGGCCAAAATTGAGGAGCTAGGCAAGACGATATTGAAGAAAGTGCAGCAAATGGTGGCTGATTTCGACGCCAAGCTAGCAATATGGGGATCGCAGTCAAGTGGTGGGGGCCCAGTTAAGACGTCTTTTAAACCGTACGCTAGGACCTCGGTGCCCACCGAGGGATTAGAGAGCCTGTAACGCCGCCATGGACAGACAAAATAGCTACACGATTTGGCAATGGAATTGTCGAGGATATAATCGAAAACGATACATTTTGCAACAACATCTTAAAGACACCAGCACCCCGGATGTTATAATGGTGCAAGAAACGCACGGGCTGGTCAAACTGTCGGGATATAAGTCATTCGGCAGTGCTGATGGGGAGACAAAGGTATTAGCAACGTTGGTTAAGCGAAATCACGCGGTGGTGCAACATGACACGGAAATCAAGGCAATAAATCACATTCTCCTCGAACTCATACCCACGCGAAAAACAGAGGACAGTCTTTTCGTATTGAATATTTACAGCAGTCTTAAATGCAGAAAGCACAAATTCCGCACGCTGTTTCGAAAAACCCTCGCTATAACGGGCAACCGGGCGCTAGTGATTGGAGGAGATTTCAACGCCCCACACGGTGCATGGGGATACAGGATCGAAACCCAGAAAGGCAGGAACTTGTGGTTGGACGCACAGGAGGAGGGCCTGACGCTCGTTACCGATCCATCCATTCCTACAAGAACCGGTACTAGCGTTTGCGCGGATACCACGCCAGATTTGACGTTCACCAAAAATATACTGGACATGCAATGGACCAATACGCAACATGACTTGGGAAGCGATCATTTTATACTTGAAATAACGGTGAGGGCAGGGCCGCGGAAGGCAAAAGGCAGACAACTTAAACTTGTCGATTGGGACAAGTTCCGAAACATCAGAGAGGAGCCCGACGAAATGATACGGAGTATTGAGGAATGGACCGAAAAGTTAAAACGAGACGTGGAGGCCGCTACGCAAACGGTGCCACCGGAGGCGCAGCTAGAGTATGTAGACAATAAGCTTCTCCACATGTGGGAAGCTAAGGAAGGTTTACAACGGAGGTGGAAAAACCAAAGGCACAACCGGACACTTCGTAGAAAGATAGCTAAATTGAACAGAGATATAGAGCAATACGCCCAGCAGCTGTGCAGACAACAGTGGGAGGAAAAGTGCAATGACATGGACAACCAGATAAAAATGGCGAAAACGTGGACCATCCTTAGACATTTGTTAAACCCGGACGGAAACAAGTTGGCAGAAAGGCACAATATTAATCGGTTAATACAAAGATATCTAGGTACAGAGCAGGATTTCCTGAATGAAATCAAGAAAACATACATCTCTCAAGCGCTTCCCGTTGCACACCCTGATTACACAGGGCTAGCAAATGATGATTTAGACAACGAGATCGGGGAGGCAGAAGTGAGGGCCGTCTTGCAAAAACTCAATACTAGATCAGCACCTGGACCAGATGGCATAACTAACAAAACGCTACGCAATTTGGATGACGAGTCCATAACTAAGTTAACTGAATTCATTAACAAATCATGGAAAGCAGGACAGATTCCGCAACAATGGAAGACGGCAAAAATCGTGTTAATACCCAAGCCAGGTAAGCGAGTGCAGATTGCGGACTTGAGACCCATATCTCTCACATCTTGCGTGGGGAAACTCATGGAGCACGTGATTCTGGAGAGGATAACTACCTATCTAGAGGACCGGGATGCGCTTCCACCCACAATGATAGGGTTCAGGAGGAACCTCTCAACGCAAGACGCAATGCTACAGTTAAAACATCAGATTATAGATAATCCGGGAACAGCGACAAAGGCCATTCTAGGGTTAGACCTCAAGAAGGCCTTTGATAATGTAACCCATGCAACGGTGCTAAAAAGGGTAAACGATCTAGATCTGAGACAACGGACGTACAATTACGTGCGTAATTTCCTTACGGGAAGGAAGGCAAAGATCATGATAGGGGACCTAGTTTCAGAGGAAATTGAGATGGGCAGTGCAGGTACGCCGCAAGGCTCGGTATTATCACCTATGTTACTCAATCTGGCTCTAATTGGACTGCCAACCAAACTCCAAGCAATCGAAGGACTGAATCATACTATATATGCAGATGACATCACCCTATGGGTGAGAAGTGGTAGTGATGGCGAAATAGAGGAAACGCTTCAAACAGCAGTCGAAACGGTCGAGCGGTATCTGGAAGGTACTGGGCTAGCCTGCTCTGCGGAAAAATCAGAGCTGTTGCTGTACAGACCTACTCGTAGAGGTCGCAAACCAGGCAACTGCCTGCAAGGTCTTGCTCATAGAGAAGAAATACAGTTAAGAACAGCCGATGGAAAAACCATACCCATAGTCGACAGGATCAGAGTACTGGGTCTGCTCATCGAAGCCAAGGGCAACAATGGAGAAATCCTCAGGCGATTGGATGCAACTGTAGCCCAAATAATGAGACTCATAAAAAGGATAGCAACTAAGCACAGTGGCATGCGGGAGGAAAACACGATAAGGTTGATACAGGCATTCGTGATTAGCAGAATAGTATACGTAGCGCCATACTTAAAATGGCAAGTCGCGGAAAAGATCAAGCTAGACTGCCTCATTCGAAAAATATTCAAACTAGCTATAGGGCTACCGATTAGCACAAGCACCGACAAACTGTTACAGTTAGGCCTGCACAATACAATAGATGAGCTTATTGAGGCGCAGCGTACGGCGCAATATGAACGTCTCTCTAAGACACGAGCAGGAAGACATATTCTAGAGCGACTAGGTATAACGTATCACACGCAACACGGCGTTAAGGTGGACATTCCAAAAGAGACCAGGGAAACAATGATGATACCACCCTTGCCAAAAAACATGCACCCCGAACACAATAAAGCTAGACGAGAGACAAGAGCAAAACAAATACAAAAAAAGTTTGGTAATGACAAGGACGCAGTTTTCGTAGACGCTGCTCGATACAAGCGCAAACGGGGGTTTACCGCAGCCGTAATCGATAGCAACAAACGCTGTATGACATGCGCGACGATACGCACCACAAGTACCGAGACAGCGGAAGAGGTAGCCATAGCGCTCGCTGTAGCTCAGACAAACGCAACCGGGATAGTCAGTGACTCTCAAACGGCAGTGAGAAACTTTGCCAACGGCCGCATCTCCCCGGAGGCACTACGTATTATCAAAGGAGGGTGTCGAACAAGCCCCAGAAATACATATATTATATGGACACCTGCTCATGCCATCGCGGGGGACAGCAACAATGGGGCTGTACATGACGCAGCTCGAGGGCTCACCGACCGAGCTGCCCTCTCAAGTGCCGCCCCAACCTCCTCCGGTGATTACGGCGTGGCAGACGAGTGGGAGTGGGAAGACAGAATGACCAGATACAATGAAATTACAAAGCATTATAGATTACAGAGGGGCATATTCCCGCCACCTCACCCAAAATTAACAAAAAAACAGTCTGTCGAATGGCGGCAGTTACAAACTAGGACATATCCGAATCCTGCACTATCGCACAATATATATCCTGATATATACAAAACGGACAGGTGCAAGCGTTGCGACTCCAGAGCCACTCTGGAGCATATGTTATGGGAATGTAGAGGGATTAGTACTCATAACAAGTATGCGGCCTCTGCTGACAGCCTTCGCGCGCGCTGGGAGGCCGCAATGCTCAGTTCCGTCCTCGAAGACCAAATGTGGGCCGTCCAGCGGGCCGAGGAAGCCGCCAGGATTCAAGGACTCCTGGCCGTAACCTAGGCGGGGCCAATCGCCCACCCCATCTACTCGCCGGACTCTGAATAAAGTTCTTTCCTCCTCCTCCTCCTGCTGTGTGATTGCAGATTGTGCGCTGATTTGTAGAAGGGGAGGGGGTTGTTGACGCGGAGAATCTTACTTTTTGTTGAGTTCCAATGGCAGATCCAAATCAAGTTTTTCTACTCTGAGCGGAGCAATCAGATTTCAATGGTGGATTGACAGCGTGAATTGTGTGTTCCAATAGATGTTTAGGGCAACCGCACACCACGGATTGCTCCGTGGAGCCAGAATTCTCGTTCCGCTGGAATCGGCGGATTCAACCGGAACTTCAAGTGACGTTTTCTGTGCGCCCGCCTTTCATTCAATCACCAATGATTGTCCGAAAAACGCTTTGCACTCTCTCGCGTCCTGTCGTGCTCTCTCGCTAGATTTCCGCTCACCGAAGGCTCCAGTCGAGACGCACGCTTTCCAATCGCAGATTAGGTGAGAGCAATCCCGCTCGGATCAGGGTGCTCCATTCACAATACAGGCCCTGCTCTCGCGATCTGCCGTTGGAATTCAACATTAGTCCGTACCAGTGGTCCCGCAAGCTCGAGGGGCGTTCTTGAAGTGGTCGCGTTGTGTGTGTAATGCACATGGCGCACCACATCTCAGCGAAATTCCTTTACATACTTCGGGCGCCGCAGCGACATGTAGTCACGGAATACAATGGTCATTAGATAGGTTCGAGTTAACAAGTTAACACTGGTGCCTCACCTGGAAAGAATAAATATTGTCACGTACGTCCCGCGAAAAAGACGAAGGCGACAGCGCATACGCGCATCTGCACGCTTTTATGCAGAACGCAACAACGAAAAAGATGAGGAACTCTCTCTCACGCGGTTAACAAAAAGACCGACCGGTTGCTGTTTTTTCAGCGTCTTCGAGTACGACCTCTCTCTTGACGTCGCGACAATATGCTTGGTCGTTCGTTTTTTCTTCACGGGCGGCACCATCCTGCCGTGCTCCTACCGTATATGACTGGCGCTTGGACTGTTTGAACCTCAGTACACACCTTTCTATATTGCCGCGAGGTGCCGCTTGAATTGCTGGAGTCACGATATTATACCGTAACGTTCCTTGTCGGTGTTAGTGTCATATTCCCTTATGTGGCGGCACCGCCGTTGCAAACGAATAGCGCAGATGCAGAACGAACGCGAATGAGATATATAAGCTGCGTTTGAAAAGCTCTTCGCAGATGCACACACTGGCTCAGTCGGTTAAAGCACCCGCCTTCTATCGCCGTGAACCGAGAGGTTGTGGGTTCAATCCTTGGATCTTGCAGATTTGCGAAACTCTTTCTTCGGAATTCCATCTTTGTATTATGTTCGTGTATCTTTTGACTATGTAATACCCCTGGTAAAAATACGTCAGTAAAGTGTTGATGAAATCTGGCACCAAACATTTTCGTGTTACAAAATCACAGCAAATCCACGGATGATGATGTGTGGGGCTAAGACTGCGCCCGTCTGTGCGTGCTTATGTCCATCTGCGCGTGCATGCGTCTGTTCGTTAATCTGTCTGTCTGCTTGTCTGTCTGTCCATGAGTACATTCATCTATAGAGAACAGTCCACGTACCACCATGTCGTATCTTTTCATCATACATTCATCATATAAATTTACGCCATCTAGCAGACATACCAAAAACAAAACGAGGGGTGGCTACCTACTACTACGACAACTACTATAAACATCACGGACGCACGAACCACGGCTTAAGGAAATTTGCACCTAAAATGAGGGCGTTACGGTGGCGGTCGCCATCCGGTGGAACCCACTGCGTAGTTTCGTCATTGTTCGCTTAAGCACTGCGCTTACTGCGTGCATCGTATTGATGTGAATTGTATAGTATTAATAAGCTAACGTTTTCCACTTTTTAATGACAGCTAGTATTGTTTGATGCGTTAGTACAAAGCAATTAAAACAGCGTGAGCAAAAACCAGCGTTCTTTCTGCAATGCCTTTGTAGCGCTGGCGGTGTGGCAAAACTGTTTACCATAATGAAATTTACTAAGCCCCTTACTGAAACTTTATGCAAAGTTTTTTGTGAAGAGATATTGCCAGTAAAGCAGTTAAAAATGATGCAGGCTCCTAGTAAAATTAGCAAAACAATGTAGGTCAATGAGTAAATAACTTTTCTTTTATGTGAAACAGCAGTATAGAACGGGTTACCAAGAGACAATGTACTTATTTCTACGCAAAGCTGTTTCGCCTTCTGTCACAGAACGAGCGCTAAAAATGGGCGCGCCGCCAAATTGTCGCGACGAAACGCCGGAGTGGCGCCGCGAGGTAAAAAGAAAAAGAAAATAAACATCTAAAGGCTCCCCGGGGCGCGCGCTCTCCCCTCGGAAGCGTGGCTTCGCCGACGAACCTCCTCGCCCCACATTGGCGGCCGAGATAGCCCGCGAAAGTTCCAGAACGAAAGGGGCGTGGTCATACCGAGTTGAGTCATCGGCCGCGGAGGGCATTCCAACTGTCTCGCCCTCTTCCCAGCCTTCGCTGCGTATCGCGCCGACGAAATGACGAGAACCCTCTGGAATGTCGCGCGCAAGGTATTTAACCGAGCAGCCGAGATGAGAGATCAGGAGAAGACGGAAGTTGCGCCAGAGTGCAAAGGGATCCCGCCGTGTAGTCGGCGAAGGTTTGTCCGTAGGGACGAAGCAGGAGATGAAGAGGATTTCCACCTGGGGGGTGAAGGCCCGAGCTACAGGCAAGAGAGTGTGTTTACCGCTATCGAGCGAAGACGCGTGGCGACAGCTGCGTGTGCGAAGCCGACGTGTTCGGGCGAAGAAGTTTGAAGCTTGGAGAGTGGCCAATTGAAGGCGTGAGGTTTCCTGGGAGAGAAACTTCGAGGGCGGGGAACGACAACAACGCTGGACTTTGAGTGAGTGATTCTCGGAAGAGTAACATCCAACCTTTTGTTCCACGAACTTTGGACTGGATAGGTTTCTATCTCTTTAGTCTTAAAGTGTCTTGGTTGTTCAATGCATGCGACTGCATTGTAGAGCGTATCGTTCGTTGTCTATGTCCGTTTATTTGAGTGTGGCTGATTGTACTGTGTAGTACGTTGTTTGATTGGTGACGTATTGTATGTAACTATTGTGGAGTGTGCATACGTGTGTATTGTTTTTGATCTGTCGTTAATGAGAATATAATTTTGTTTGTTCATCAACTCTCGGCTCTGACTTGTTCTTTGGACCACAGCCGGCGTCCGCTGGCGCGCCAAAAAGGACCACTTCTAAATGGTCCACGCTTTCGTGGTGCGGTTCGGGGGGCCGATACTTCGACCCATGGAATTAGCCCGGCGATTGCCTCCCTAATTAACTGGACCGGTGTGACAATTAATCTGGCGTCCGCGACACAGGACCTTTTGGTGCACAGTGTGTCCAAAGTAGTGAGAAAGAGCCTCGAATTGGGATAGTGCTATCGGAACGATTTTGTGTGTTGTGCAGTGTTCTCGTGACCCAGTGCAGGGAAGTGTTCCGATATACCGATTTAGGCAGATATTTTTTGCACGTGGCAAGGTTTTAGTTGCGAGACACAATGGATCTCGAAAAGTTAGTAGCTATTGGCGAGAAGATGGGTCTTTCTGGCACCGAACTACGGAAGTGGGTCACCCAGAAGGAAAAAGAAGAAAAAGAGAGAGCCAAAGAAGAAAAGGCAGCTGAGCTGGAAAAAGAAAGGCTGGCGGTCGAAAGAGCCAAAGCGGAAAAAGAAGCTGAGTTGGAACGAGAGAGGTTGGCAGCTGAGAGGGCGATAGAAGAAAGAGAGCAACAATTGAAGTTGGAGTTGGAGAGAGAAAAGCTGGCAGCTGAAAGGGCGAAAGAAGAAAGAGAGGCAAAGGAGCGACAGCTGAAAGAAGAAAGAGAGCAGCAGTTGAAGTTGGAGCTGGAGAGAGAAAAGCTGGCCGCTGAGAGGGCGAGAGAAGAAAGAGAGGCAAAGGAGCGACAGCTGAAAGAAGAAAGAGAGGAAAGGGAACGGCAGCGGCAGCACGAGATGGAACTCGAGCGGCTCCGGTTGCAACAGCGAAGTGAAACTCCCGTCCAACCTAGAGTTGAAAGCAGCGAACGGGAAGATCATGGCTTCCGCTTGAACCCAAGCAAGCTGCTCGTGGCGTTTGATGAAAGGAAGGACGACCTTGACGCGTACCTTCACCGATTCGAGACGATTGCGAAGAGCCAGAATTGGCCGGAACATCAATGGGCAACTGCTTTGAGTACTTGCTTGAGTGGTGAAGCGCTCAGTGTGTACGGTAGGCTGACGCCGACCGATGCAGCCAACTATGCAAAGGTGAAAGCTGCTTGCTGAAGCGATTTAGATTTACTGTAGAAGGATTCCGGGACAGATTTAGGACAGGAAAGCCAGCTGATGGTGAGACCGCTACGCAGTATGCCGCCCGACTTTGTCATTATTTTGACAGATGGATTGAACTTTCAGGGACAGCGCAGGAGTACGATGAACTTAGAGAGCTCCTAATTAGAGAACAATTTCTTACTAGTTGCCACCCAAGCCTGTCGCTGTATTTGAAAAAGAGGAAGGCTGAGTCACTTGAAGGAATGCTTGAATTGGCTGATCAATTTTTGGAAGCGCAAGGTGAAACTAATTTGGCCAAGGTCAAGACGGATTGTCGCGAGGATTCGAAGAAATTGGCTCCCGACGAAAAGAAGCGTGCACCAGAGAGCATTCCGCGATGTTTTCTGTGCAACCGAGTGGGTCATCGCGCGAAAAACTGTCGAACGATCTTTACGAGCCCTACGGCAGTAAAATGTTTTAAGTGTGGTCAGACTAGGCACAAAGCCGACGCATGTCGAAACGGGGCGAGTCAAACTCACCAGGTGTCCTGTGTGCTAGCAGCACTGAAATCCGATGATAAGGCCGTCACAGATGGATTCGTAGAGTTGAAAAGTGGGGAGAAAATTCCTATTGTGGGTGCTGTAATGTCAAAACAGCCAACCGGTGTTACGAAGGGAATGCCAACGCGGCCTGGAAAGGTTGCAGGCAAGAAGATTACGGTTCTAAGAGACACCGGTAGCTCCACTGTTATCGTGCGGAGAAATCTGGTACGGGGAAGTGAGTTAACAGGCAAAATGAAGCCGGTTTGCCAAATTGACCGTATGGTCCGGATGCTTCCCGAAGCAGAAATTGAGGTGGAAACCCCGTACTTCAGCGGGAAGGTTACCGCTCTATGTATGACAACCCCCCTTTACGACCTTGTCATCGGAAACATCGACGGGGCGCGAGGACCGAATGATCCGGAATGTTTGGGAGAAGATCCTAAGATAGAACCCTCGCCAACCCAGCGATCGCGAGATACAGTGGAGGAGCATCCCGTGACGGATCTCACTAGAGCCCAAGGTGAAGCCGCGGCGCAAGAGACAGCGAATGAGAAGACGATCGTGTTGAATGAGTTCACGGGCCGAGCAACTGGACTTACGTCGGCACGACCTCAACCGACCGACAGTGCAAAGGAGACGGAGTTGGCCAGCCAGGCCAAATGTCGGGACGTGAACAAGCTGGTAAATAAACCGACAGGACCCGTTGAACGTTATGACCCGTTAACGGTGTCGGAAGTGACAACGATGGCTGAGACACTGCCTCAGATACCGTCGTTGGAAAAGGCTCGCCGAAAAAGAACAAGGAAAAACAAGAAGAGATCGAGCGAGCACCACAAGAAAGGACGCAAGCGCAGCTCGAAATACACAGGATAGGTGCTGAGGTCGAATCAGAATGTGTTTGGCAGTGCTGAGTGCCATATGTTGTGTTAATGTTGTGTTATCCTGTGTACAAGTGTCGAAGTGTCTGTGCTGTGATGCGATGTATAGTGTTGTATAATTGTGGTAAAGACAGAACCTTGTACGTTTGTATTGTTTGGAATGTGTGATGAAGCGTTGTATTCATGTACCTGCGGTTATATTTCATGTGTGTGAGATTTAATTGTAACGTCCAATTGTATTGAGTGAACTATTGCGAATGTGACGTGTCATGAGCGACGGACTATGTTACAGTCTTTGAGTGTGTGGGGACTGTTCGCACTCGTTTGTGTGGTTCTGAATATTATGAGATAATATTCTTAAAGTGGGGGGCAGTGTCACAGAACGAGCGCTAAAAATGGGCGCGCCACCAAATTGTCGCGACGAAACGCCGGAGTGGCGCCGCGAGGTAAAAAGAAAAAGGAAACAAACATCTAAAGGCTCCCCGGGGCGCGCGCTCTCCCCTCGGAAGCGTGGCTTCGCCGACGAACCTCCTCGCCCCACATTGGCGGCCGAGATAGCCCGCGAAAGTTCCAGAACGAAAGGGGCGTGGTCATACCAAGTTGAGTCATCGGCCGCGGAGGGCATTCCAACCGTCTCGCCCTCTTCCCAGCCTTCGCTGCGTATCGTGCCGACGAAATGACGAGAACCGTCTGGAATGTCGCGCGCAAGGTATTTAACCGAGCAGCCGAGATAAGAGATCAGGAGAAGGCGGAAGTTGCGCCAGAGTGCGAAGGGACCCCGCCGTGTAGTCGGCGAAGGTTTGTCCGTAGGGACGAAGCAGGAGATGAAGAGGATTTCCACCTGTGGGTTGAAGGCCCGAGCTACAGGCAAGAGAGTGTGTTTACCGCTGTCGAGCGAAGACGCGTGGCGACAGCTGCGTGTGTGAAGCCGACGTGTTCGGGCGAAGAAGTTTGAAGCTTGGAGAGTGGCCAATTGAAGGCGCGAGGTTTCCTGGAAGAGAAACTTCGAGGGCGGGGAACGACAACAACGCTGGACTTTGAGTGAGTGATTCTCGGAAGAGTATCATCCAGACTTTTGTTCCAAGAACTTTGGACTGGATAGGTTTCTATCTCTTTAGTCTTTAAGTGTCTTGGTTGTTCAATGCATGTGACTGCATTGTAGAGCGTATCGTTCGTTGTCTATTTCCGTTGTTTTGAGTGTGGCTGATTGTACTGTGTAGTACGTTGTTTGATTGGTGACGTATTGTATGTAACTATTGTGGAGTGTGCATACGTGTGTATTGTTTTTGATCTGTCGTTAATGAGAATATAATTTTGCTTGTTTATCAACTCTCGGCTCTGACTTGTTCTTTGGACCACAGCCGGCGTCCGCTGGCGCGCCAAAAAGGACCACTTCTAAATTGTCCACGCTTTCGTGGTGCGGTTCGGGGGGCCGATACTTCGACCCTTGGAATTAGCCCGGCGATTGCCTCCCTAATTAATGGGACCGGTGTGACACCTTCTCAAAAATAGTTCACGAATTATTACTACTTGAATTCGGTCATTATTAGCTGCAAATATTCAGGCACTACCAGCGAAGGGACAAAACTATCGAAGCTGAAACTATGAACTGTGCAATGGCGAAGCAGTAAGCCCTTCTCTGAGTATTGCTGAAGACAAAAATTGTGGTAAGTTGATTAGAAAGTTGAGTTCGTCAGCGAAATTCACTGTTCAGAATATTTCATTTTATTTACGGCGTTCGCGACTGCGCAAGCGGCAATAACAGCGTGTAGACGACAAACGCGAATCTTCATATACACAGCCCTTAGTGCAGACGTTGTACACGTGCCCTTGAGATATAGGTGGCGAAAAGAAGATGTCGCCTAAAGGAATGGTAATGAAGGCGAGGAAGTAACCACTACTTCATCCGAAAGCAGGTTAATGGGGGGCCTTTTAGAACTCCTGCTTCAAGCGCCTGCCGCGTTTAAACGCGTTTGTTCCACCTTAAGCGTTTTAGCACTCCGATCTTGAGGCCTTTTGGTAGTTTAAAGTAGTGCAAGTGCGAATACTTCACATGCAAAAAGTTTACAAACGAAAAAAAACGAAGAGTTTGTGATGTTGGCGCCTTCAGCGGTTTTCAGCTGTGCCCTCAGAAGTGGGAACGAGACAGCCACACTATCCAAGAATAAAGCGGTCTTCAGGACAAACACATATTTAGCTCTGTACAGTGCCACAAATACGAGGCGTTCGAAACTGCTGCATATGAATAAAACACAGCGCTGTGATTGCCTTGTAACGTGTGTAGCGGGCGATGTGCGAGCCACGGCTGACATCTTTCTCCAAGGCCTGTCCCGGCGAGAACAGACGAAGCGAGGCGTTGCGCTCCGAGCACGTATACTTACCCTTGGTTGTTACCGTGGTTGCGCCAGCAGCCCGATGCAAATGACCTCACTGAAGTAGTTACTTAGCGTTGTGGTCCCGCCTTCCATGTTCACCGCACGCTCGCCTCGTTACCTAAATGCGCGAGCAAATAAGCGACGCGTTACATGACTGATGTAGGCTCCGTGCAATGCACTAAACAGTATAGGTGCTTCAACCCTTTACCTTATATTCACAGTTAATCAACGCGGCGATGAGTTTTGCTGCTGCACAGCACTCCGGGAACATAACAATGCACCTTTGTATAGTTGGAGCCCCGCTTGTCTGCATCGGACGAGCGGGCTGCGGACTGCGCCATCGTGCAGCGTTGCCTAGTGTTGGCCGTTGGGTTCTATATAAATTTGATACGAGCGTCATTATTGCACATACGACTCGATGTACTATCACACTGTTAGTCTATCTCGTGGGCGTCTCTGACGTCTGCATGCTGCACATGTCAGGGGCTCCTCGGTATAGTAGTTTGTGACAAGCGATTAAGAGTGGCCGGGTGTAACAAACGCCTTCGCAAAACAAGAACCTACTCTTTCATTTTTAGTGGGGGATCAAAGTGAAATCACTTTTCTAGTATGCCACCAAATTTTGTTCCAACATAAAGCAGTGGTAGTATTTGAAGTAAATATTCATGCCAGCAACAGGTCTGGGAATATTGAGTGTAGAGAACATAAGGAACCAAGGTTGTCGTATGCCGTCATCATCGTATGTCGTCGTTGCTTGGCATAACGCCGGAAAATCCGCATACAGCCCGGCCATTTAAACATGCAATCGCGCCAAAATGAAGTTCTCTTTCATTTGTCCTTCAAACAGCTTGATAATGATGTCAACTCGGACCAAACCACACAAAGCATATTGCAATTTTAGCGATAGCTTGCGCCATAATGGTAGTCTTCCTTTGTTCTTCGAGTGCCTAGGCAATAATAGAAATAAATGAAAGAACTCAAAAACTAAAAAAAGGAAAAAAGACAAAAGGGGAGGAGGAAATATAGATCATACCGAGGAAAAACAAGAGCTGTTCAGCTATGTACTTTCTTCAGTCTTGGTACCACAAGTCCCAGGTGCCCCGCCGCGGTGGTCTAGTGGCTAAGGTACTCGGCTGCTGACCCGCAGGTCGTGGGATCAAATCCCGGCTGCGGCGGCATTTTCGATGGAGGCGGAAATGTCGTAGGCCCGTGTGCTCAGATTTGGGTGCAGGTTAAAGAACCCCAAGTGTTCGAAATTTCCGGAGCCCTCCACTACGGCGTCTCTCATAATCATATGGTGGTTTTGGGACGTTAAACCCCACATATCAATCAAAAAAATCCCAGGTGCATGTAATAGTATTTTCCCCTGTAGCTGTATTATTCATCTGACACACCTGCGTATGTTATTTTGAAAACTCGGTGCTTAATAATATTACGAGGCAGTGGGCATGGCTCCGCCCCATTGTAGACGCATCGATGAAGAAGAAGCGGATTCGCCGCGCGGAATCCTAGCAACCCTTAGGTGTCACACCTATCTGTAAATATTGCAAATACACTCCTTTCAATCTTCCGTGTATTTGTAATCCCCGTAACAAATTGGTGGACGTGCTGGGTAACGAAGTGCACTACAACGGAGCTCCGCAGTGGTCGTCAAATCGGAGTTTCCGTGATGAAACACGGGACTGATCCCACGGCCACCTCTCCATCGGCCTCGGCAACGCCTGCATCATCTGCGGCAACGCCTCCACCGGCCCCACCCCCACCCACGTACGTGCTGACGCATCCGAAACATCCAGGAACGTTCTGTGGCACAGACGAAGTTGATGTGTACGACTGGATAGCCGACTACGAACGTACCAGTGCGCTCAACCAGTATGACCCCTCTCTCATGCTGGCCAACGTGCTGTTTTATCTGAAAGGCACGGCCAAAGTCTGGTACGAGTACATTGAGAAGGAGATCGGCAGTTGTGACACGTTCAAGAAGAAGCTTCGCGAATTATTTGGGCCGTTTTGGGACGTTAAATCCCACAAATCAATCAATCAATCAATCAAAGCGATTTATTTGAGAAGCCCATCGGTCGAAAGGTGGCTGCAAAAAAAGGAGTTGTCTTTACGTGCTCAGACGTCCACAGAGCCGTATATCTCGTATATACAGGACGTGCTGGCTCTATGTTGTCAAGTCAACAACGACATGTCGGAGTCGGATAATGTTGGCCACGTTTTCAAAGGGATAGCGGACGATGCGTTCAACGTGCTAATGTGCCGGAACTTTGTGACTGTCGAGAAAATTATTCAGGAATGCCGGCGTTTTGAACAGGCCAAAAGCAGGCGTATATAATTCAAGATCTTCACTCGACTGCCGAACACCGCTGCGACGTCCTCCTGCGAAGATGAACCGACCTCTCATCGGCAGTCTTCTCCGGCGTCTGAAAATACGCGAATCGTCCGGCGGGAAATAGAAGCAATTACACCTGCTCTTCCCAGCAACGGTCACGTCGATTCGCAAGTACCTCAGGTTTACTTGGTACAGTCGATTGGGCGGGAAGAACTCGGCCATTTGGGCTTCGATGTCTGCGCCGTTGCTCAGTCTCGACCATTTGGCTTTCGTTCAAGGTCACCACCTCGCTCCAGGTCACCTCCAGGTCATATTTCTGTGATGAGTTCCCGACTTCGTCACCGCCTGAAGAAAATTCTCACACTGGCTGCTTCTGGCATTATTCGTGTCGCCGACGGAAGAAATCTTGCCATCATAGGAATGTGCACAGCACGCATCGCAATCGCCGATCACCCCACATCTGTTCTCTTTGCAGTTATTGAGCAGTGCCTCAACGATCTGATTCTTGAATTGAATTTCCTGTCCACTCATGCCGCTCTCATTGACTGTGCAACCAGCGTTCTCCAACTTGAACTGCCTCGACTTGGGGCTGTGCCGTCCTCACCGTCACACCGATTGTGCGCTGTTGATTTTGTTCGGCTGTCACCGCAAGCCACCACGTTTGCGGCCTTAACGATATCACCAGCTCTTCCTGACGTTGACTACATAGTGTCTCCATTAGTGAATGTGCTCTTGGTGCAAAGTGCTGCTGTGCCGCATACAATAGTGACTATCGTGGACAACTACGTTCAGCTTCCGCTTCTCAACTTTAGTAGTTCGACCCAAGTTCTCCCGCAAGGCGTTTCGTTAAGCCATGTTGCCCAACTTGATGCATGTAACATCGTGTCATTAGACCCTGAAGACTGCTCGTCCCTTATTGCAGCCAGCCGACCAAACGCACCTACCGACGAAATCACGATGTTGATTGCCCCTGATCTTCTGCCCTGTCAGGCTGCGCAACTCCACCACGTTCTGACCACCTACCGAAATATTTTCGACATAGATGACCACCCTTTAGGTCAAACGTCCGTCGTGCGTCATCAAATACATACCGGCGATGCTAGTCCTGTTAGACGGCGACCATATCGTGTTTTCCAGTTCGAACGCCAGGTCATACAACAAGAAGTCGAGAAGATGCTCTCTAAAGGGGTCAAGAGGCCTCTTCAAGTCCATGGGCGTCACCTGTTGTTTTAGTCTAAAAGAAAGATGGCAGTTGGAGATTTTGCGTTGACTACCGTGCTCTGAACAAGATAACCCGCAAAGACGTATATCCGCTGCCCCAAATCGACGACGCCCTTGACTGCCTTCCTGGCGCGCGATACTTCTCATCTATAGATCTGCGTTCGGGCTATTGACAAATTTCTGTCGACTACTTAGACCGCGAAAAAACTGCCTTGGTCACACCGGACGGCTTTTATCAGTTCAAGATTATGCCTGTTGGGCTGTGCGACGCCCCGGCAACGTTCGAACGCATGATGGACTCTCTCCTCCGTGATTATAAATGGTCCATCTGCCTTTGCTACCTCGACGATGTGATTGTTTTTCTCTAACGTTTAAAAGCCACCTAACTCGCCTGTTGACCATTCTAGCCATTTTTAGTCGAGCGGGACTCCAGGAGAACTCGAAAAAGTGCAATTTCGGCTGACGAGAAATCATGGTCCTTGGTCATCGTGTAAGTGCTGCTGGCGTCCGACCGGACCCTGACAAGAATAGCGTTGTCAAAAACTTTCCTCTTCCTTCTACTACCAAAGATTTTCGTTGTTTTGTGGGCTTATGCTCGTACTTCCGACCTTTTATACGCAATTTCGCTACAATTGCACGACAACTCACTGATCTTCTCAAAAACAATGCGCCCTTCTCTTGGGGCCAAGACCAAGCAGCTGCGTTTTCCAGGCTGATACAGCTGCTCACTTCACCACCAATACTGGCTCACTTTGACCCGTCCGCGATGACTGAAGTTCACACAGACGCCAGTGCTCACGGCGTAGGCGCCGTCCTCGCTCAACACCAGGGAGGCTAAACGCGTGTTATTGCGTATGCCAGCCGCCTTCTCTCCACAGCTCAGTGACACTATTTGATAAAGGAGCGCGAGTGTCTTGCGTGGGTCTGGGCTGTAGTGAAATTTCGCCCCTACTTGTATTGCCGGGAATTTTCAGTTATTACAGGCCACCACGCTCTGCGTTGGTTGTCGTCGCTCAAGGACCCAACTAGTCGCCTAGGTCGCTGGGCTCTACGTCTCCAGGAGTATAACTTCGTCGTAATTTATAAATCTGGCAGGGTACACGAAGATGCCGATTGTCTCTCGCGTTGTCCGGTGGACCCTGCTAGCCTCGCCGTTCATGAGAGCGATTCTTGTGTGCTCGCCATATCCGATTTGCGTGACATCGGCACGGAGCAGCGCCGGCACGCAACCCTCAAAACGGTCATTGAGCGAGTATCTTCAGGACATTCCTACCCTTTGCTTTGTCAATATGTCCTCCGCAACGACATTCTGTACCACCGCAACATGAAGCCTGATGGCCCGAATCTTTTGTTGGTTATCCCCCGACACCTGCGTGCCACCATTCTTCAACATCTGCATGACTTTCCGACAGCAGGACACCTAGGTTTTTCACGCACCTATCATGGCGTGCGGCAGCGGTTCGTTTGACCTGGCCTGTATAAATTTGTGCGCCACTATGTCGCTGCTTGCGAGCGCTGCCAGTGTCGCAAACGTCCTACTCTCCATACGGCTGGCCTGCTCCAACCTATCGACATTCGCCCGGAACCATTCTTCCGTGTCGGCCTCGACTTGCTCGGACCTTTGCCAACGTCCGTGTCAGGCGACAAATAGATCGCTGTCGCAACACACTATGCGACCAGATATGCTATAACTAGTGTCTTGCCAAGTAGCTGCGCTACAGGAGCAGCAGACTTGCTACTGAATGACGTCATTCTGCGGCATGGGGCTCCGCGCCAGCTTCTGACGAATCGTGGCCGCTGCTTCCTCGCAAAAGGTATCAACGAAATCCTCCGTAGCTGCTCTACCGGACATCACCTTACTACTGCCTATCATCCCCAGACCAACGGTCTCACAGAGCGCCTCAACCAAACTCTTACAGACATGTTGTCCATGTACGTCTCTGCTGATCACCGTGACTGGGACGCAATGCTCCCCTACCTTACGTTTGCGCACAATTCATCAAGGCATGACACCACCGGCTATTCTCCGTTCTTTCTTCTGTACGGCCGCAACCCTGCCTTGCCATTCGACACACTCCTTCCTTCTGATACTACCGAACCAACGGTGTATGTTCAGGACGTTGCTTCTCGAGCCCACTTCGCTCACCAAATCGCGCACACTAGGCTCACTACTTCTCAGGCCTCACAAAAAGTCCGCTACGATGACAGGCAGCGCGAAGTTGACTATCCTGCTGACTCTCTCGTCCTAATTTGGACGCCGCATCGACGTGAAGGCTTGTGCGAGAAGCTCCTTCCACGATACACCGGGCCCTACAAAGTTATCCGCAAGGTCACTGACGTCGACTGCCTCATCACTCCCGTTGAACCACCTTCATCTTCTGCCACAACACTTACTGATGTTGTCGATGTGTCGCGACTAAAACGCTACTACACTGCCAGTCCTGATTGACTTAGCGGCACCGTGACGGCGCTTTGTCCACCACGGGTGATATTACGAGGCGGTGGGCATGGCTCCGCCCCGTCGTAGACGCATCGATATAGAAGAAGCGAATTTGGCGCGCGAGATCCTAGCAACCCTGAGGTGTCACACCTATCTGTAAACATTGCAAATACGCTCCTTTCTATCTTCTGCGTATTTGTAATCCCCGTAACAATATGTTCCTATGGAAGCTGCAATCTCAAAATTAATCTACTATCTGAAGCTGCCATCCAAGCATGTATCCCCCAGCATGCTAACAGCGAGCTGCTCTTTCACACCATTCACCGCTGGTGATAAGACAAAATTTGGTGAAATATCACTGTGTTCTCTGACTTAACAATGTACTAGCGAAATGGCTTTATGTGCGCGCATGGTGCCCCAGTCGTTGTGATGCGTCGGTTCTTAACGTGCCCTTTGACCCTAGGAGCTTATCAGATGTGCACGTACGTGTGCCTATTTTCTGGTGAGGCGACTTTGTGCGTGATTTGCTTGCACCGGAAAGATAGCTCTTAGGCTACAAAGTGCGCAAAGGTCCCTTCACTAGCTGCAAATGCTTCGTAAGCGATAAAAGCGCTTCGTTCAAACACCGTAAAAGAATGGATAATACACTTCTTAGTTCGCGCTCGCTTTGTGTACACCAGTGCGTATGTTTCCAGCATATTTTGTGTTTGAGGAATTCATTAAATGTCAAACTGTGAACGTTTGAGTAATCACTGTTCTTACTTTATATACATTTATTAACAAAAGGCACTGGTCTTCTGTGTGTTGCTGTTATGCGTTTTTTGTGCTTCGGCAGCTCGTTCTATGCTTTGATCTGTATGCCATTTTTTGTGAGATATCCCAATTTTTTTTATCACATTTATTGCTTCGCCTTGGCGGTAAAACTGATTTGTTTCTTTCCTTATCGATTTATTTTCTTCAATTGTAATGAGCCAAGTTTTTCTCGCAACTTTCTCCGTTATCCATGCTGGCAATAGATCTTCACCCACTTGCACAAATGTTCTGTTGTTTCAGGCAACAAAGACGATCATGTGTTCTTATTTAGGCAATCAATAATTTTGCTGAAATGAAGTGACATCAATAAACGATTAAACTGCCATATCAGAAACAGCTGGTGACCTAGAAATCAAAAATTGGGAGGACATAAGCGAATGGAAAGTGACCCTTGCAAATACGCATTGGACCAGTACACCTTCGGGACCACGACTATAAAAATAAATAGAAGGTAGGCAGATTAGCAGAAGGTACCCCATTTTTTACACTCACTGGCGCGTAGTTTATTATGTAGAATGCCACCGGCCAAGAAATCTGTAACCCGCAACAACCTGCGGTTGAAATGACCGGGACGCATTGTGACAACACCCAGGTCACGAATTTCACGCTAGGGGCAAATGCCATCAATGACGGCACAGTAGCCACGGAAGGACAAACGTGCACTAGAAAAAACGCAGGTAACTCTCTCGCATGAGAACGCTTCACAGCACCAAGAAATACGTGTTCGACTCGATGTAGTTCACGCTCGAAGTTCTATGACATAATTCGCCCGACCTGACTACGTGGGAAACAGTTTCAATTGTGAGAGCTCGCAAAACAGAGTCATTAAAAAAACTGATTCTTTTTTTGTTGTTTTGAACGTTTCCTTGGTGTTTTGTTGGTTTGTTTATTTAATAACTGAGCATGAACAAATATGGGTGGTGGTTGTCCCAACTCTAATAAAGCTAAAATCTCAGTGACAGAGCACTGAACTATACATAAAAAAAGAGTTTGTCAGCTTCATCTGTTAATCATATATTCTGAATACATTTCATCAATTCAGCGATGCTTCACGGATACAAAGGAAAATTGAATGCCATATGGACAAGCAGGATGACCCAATGCTGAAGAGCTTGATTTTCCCAAGCGTATGTCTCTTATATGTAGGACGGTGCATGGCCTTTTCTTGACCCCGCACAATGACATTTGTTGTTCCCTCTGGCTCTCTATCGAGGCCACCTGCAGGTTGATCTTGCTGAAAATTTCTTAGTGGTGGAGGTTGCGGACAATCAGTGTTGTCACCATGCCCGACGAAGTTATGGGTAGCATCCCTGTAGCACGTTCCTGAAATGTACGCGTTTTTGCTGACGTGACCATGCAACTTAAGCCACCTGCAGGCGTTCATCGTAACCTCGGTGGGATACGGTGTTTCATGTCACATTGAAGAACGTCCCTGAGATCAGATTAGCTCAGTTCAGTCCTTTATTTCAGAAAAAGGGGTGTCTTGGGTTCAAGAGAAAAAGGCAGTAGTTGTGCTCTACCTGACGAGAACCTAGCAGCACAATGCACACTCAGAGCATGAATGAACAGAAATAATATTATAGATTATTATTACTTGAAAATGCTGTTCCATAGAAGCTGAACAAAATGCATATTTTTTCAACAATAGACAAAACTCATAAATCAAGAAATAACGAAACCTGAACAGCATATACCTACAGCATACCAACTACGGCAATGCTACAACCAGTCGCGGAGTGAACATTTCGTGCTTGATAGGTAAAAGTCCGGCTGCTTGGTATAACTCCTCAAACGAGAAAAGCTGCCACTCAATCGACCCAGCATGAAAACGAGCTATTGCGATGTCCAGCTGCGGGGGGAAATCATTGGAAAGAATAAACCTCACGCACCTTAATTGGTACTGAGGGCCACATCATACACCCGAAAGCCATGGCTTGGTTTTCAAGATGACGTTCCTCACTTTCAAGCACCCTCGACATTGGCATATTTGTGCAACAACGTAAATGCTTAAAATGCATCTCTGCTGCAAGGATTCACTTTGGGAAAGGCACACAGGATTACGTAGTGAACCAAGCAACTTATTATTTCGTAAAGAATATTAGATTTGGTGGAGAAGCGCAACACAGAATCTGACATACCAGTTCAAGAGATCTCTCAGCGTCCACACAGCAGGCTGAACCACTGACCATAACAGCTAGCTTAGTGGCAATGCACAGTGGGGGGTTAACAGTCCTACTTCGTTGAACGTCACCATCATTGTAATTGTTGTGATTCTACCTGGTACAACCATCTGTAAAGTACGCTGGTCATACATGTATCTGGGCCTTAGCAGAGACAGATCTTCAAGTACATACATAGCTCGAAAAGGCATTTTCAATAACGTCAATATATCTCCGTGCTCCAGACCACAAATTTACTTCCGAGAAGTGCACCTTTGGGCCTTTTACCCGTATGCCCGTGATCTGGGATCTCGAATTAATCGACAAATTAAGGGCATCGTATGCAAGTTGTCGCCAATTCTTGAGCTCTATTATTCACAGAGATCTTTCGTGGAATTTTCGCACTGAAACGAGGTGCACATGGCAGAATAATAGGTAATGTATAGCATTGAGTATAACAAGGACAAAGCACAACACTTGCGCAAGCACACGTGTTGTGTCTTTTTTTTGTCCTCGTGCTACTTTGCACTGAATATATTCTAAAACCATACAAACGAGGCTGCATTTTTCTCCTTGTACATGAGGCTCACCTATATTGCAGACGTACTGAAATTTCTCACGCTAAAACATGGAGCGCATCCACGCAATTTATGCTTCAACTAAACGAGGTGCCATTCTTAGTGTGTTTGGATTACAACGTTAAAAATTTTTTTACGATTTTGGCTTTTAACGTGCAATGCCAATGCGCAGTACACGGGCCTTCAGCATTTTCACCTACACAAAAATTGCACCCACTGTGTCCGTGACTGAACCATCATCCGTCAGGCCAGCAGCGGAGCTCCGCAATCACTGCACTGCTACAGCTGCCACATGTCAGTGACCAAAAATTATCATCATCATCATCATCATCATCATCATCAACTGCCTGACTACGTCCACTGCAGGACAAAGGCTTCTCCCATGTTCCACCAGTGAACTCAGTACTGTGCTTGCTGCTGCCAATTTATACCCGCAAACTTCTTAATCTCATCTGCCCACCTAACCTTCTGTCTCCCCCTAACCCGCTTGCCTTCTCTGGGAATCCAGTTAGTTCCCCTAATGACAAGTGGTTATCCTGTCTACGCACTACATGCCTGGCCCGTGTCAATTTCCTCTTCTTGATTTCAACTATGATATTCTTAACCGTCGTTTGTTTCCTAATCCACTCTGCTCTCTTCTTGTCTCTTAAGGTTACACCTACCATTTTTTTTTCTATTGCTCGCAGCGTCGTCCTCAATTCAAGCTGAACCTTTTATGTAAGTCTCCAGGTTTCTGCTCCTGAGCTAAGTACCGGCAAGATGCAGCTGTTATGTACGTTCCTCTTGAGGGATAGTGGCAATCTACCCGCCATGATTTGAGAGTTCTTGCCAAATATTTACCGAAAATAAAGCAATCAAGTCAAATCTTGTGATGGCGTCACGGATATCAAGTTTGGCAAATATGCGTGAAAAGGCCACTAAATAAAGGGTAATTCAGCATATGAGTGTTCAAACTTTTCTTCATAGTTTTCAAGACTCACGAAATTAAGCATGACATGTATATTTGGCATTCAATAAAAGAATGTACGTTGCCGTTCCAATTCCACTCTAAACCGCTCAAACCGAGAAATTAATCTAGTAACAAATATAACGTAGTGACATTCATAAATTGTAAATAAAATCATTTGTAAGCACGGCTTTATGTTAATTGCGAGATCGCAGTTTTAGCTGCCACATCGGTGAACGCATTTAGTGGCTACTTCACGTGCGCAAATACGGACGTGCACATAAGAGAGAGATAGAGAGAATTTATTTACAGAAAAGTAGAGAGGTCACCATGAGCTATAATTTGCTCTGGCCTGCTACTCTACACTGGGGAAGGGTGACTGGGGATTGAAAGAGTGATGAATGACGATGGTAAGGTAGAGATATGATATGTTCTTATTAGGCTGGGTAACTCTACAGACGTGCATCCAGTCCAGTGGCTTCTAAGAAAGCGATGACGGCTCGTATAACCACATGCAGATAAAGAACACAGAGTAGCAAACTTAAGAAAGAAGATCATGAGGAATGAAAAGCTAAGATAGTTGAGAGCGGAGAAAAAACTAAAAGAAGAAGAAGAAGGACGCCCGAAGTTACCTCCTTTGACGCGGGGATTTTGTGTTTCTCTTAGGGTATTCAACTCTGAGCAGGAACTCGGGCGATGCGTTGACGGGCTTCGGTGACAAAGAAGAGGTTTAAATTCAAAAGACCCGCGCGTCTTCTTGTTTGAGTAAGCCACTAGTTGTTTAGTTCATTGCATGGAAAACTTATTGGAACCTTCGGAAAGTAATTTATCACAAAAAATGTCGACACAGACACAAGTAACGAACCATGGCACAGGTACCACTGCATGCGTGTCCATGAACAGAAATTTCCAGGTTAGCCCCAAAAACAATAGAAACCGACGATTTCTCCTTGTTAGTTCAAAGACGTGACGCAAGGTTAACAAGGCGAACAACAACAAAAAGACAGAAAGAACGTCTACTTACAAATTTTATTGCATTGAAACATTCGCATTATGAAAGCTCTTGTAGCACATGCACAGAACTATTGCACTCACTGCGAGTGCACGAAAGAAAATGCTAGGCCTGCGCGGAAGGCGCAGCACAGTCACACGGAAAGCTAGAAGAGTGGCCTTTCAGAGTCTTTCTAAACACTCACTAAGTAAATGCCGCAAGCACACTTGCTGGGTACCAACTATGGCATTAATTATAAGAATTTCTGTGTATTATAAGCCGGCAATTGCTATGCTATCCTTCTCCATTCTTCTGAAAAGCGTGGTATCCGATAAACACTTGCAACGAATTTTGTGCCAATTGTTCATGCAGTGGCTGAAGACGATTAGAAATTATGCCTTAAGCGGATACGCGATACAGTTGACAGCTGAACAAAAACAAGCTTTTGGTAAGGGTTGGAGCATTTCACGACCCACTATACTTACGCTATTCGCATTGTGCGACGACTGCTTGTTCTTTTGCTGTTTCAAAACGCTTTATAAGTCGTACCAATGCGATTGCTTTCCCGACATGAAGGCTGCCTAAGGCATTTGCCAACAAGCCCCAGGCACTGGCGTGGCTCCGTGGTAGAATTTTGGCTGGCACCCAGCGGACCCGGGTTCAAGCCCCACTATGTTATTGGTACTAGGTATTTGAGGGCAAAACTCCATAAGCCGCGGGTCTGCACATCCTACGATGTTGTTGTATGTAGCCACCGGTGGCTACATACAACAACGTCGGAGGATGTGCACCACAGGGGATGCGAGATGGCGGTACTTGGGGGGTTCATTGGACGGACGCATGGACGGGCGCACGGATGGCCGCGTGGACGGGCTGACGAACGCTAGGCCCCACTTTCACTCATTCACTTCATTGATATGCTGTGATGTTTATTCAAATTTCGCGTGATGTAGTTACGGACACCGGCGGCGGTGGTGGCGCACAACTACGATACTGAGCGAGAACCGAGTTGTGATCTCATAACAACTTTTGCTGTTGAAGAACGAGGCATCAAACTGACATCAAAACCACAGTATCTGAGAAACAGCAAAACCAAATGTATCCTGATGTAAAAGCTTGAAAAAAAAAGGAACGCACAAAGCTGTGCACTATCAGAAGTATGGTGATTGTGTGAAAATAAAAAAAAACAAATAAACTATATTGCGTGTACTTTCTAACAAAGTCCACTAAAACAAAGTAGACAGATCCCTCACACACCGCGAATCAACGTTATGCGAAGCATGATGAAGAAACGTGATTGAATTATAATTTTAAGGACGATAGTCTTTCGGGGACCTTCGACGCAAAAAGTTTTGACCTGCCTGCCTGCTGCCTGCCTGCCTGCCTGTCTGTCTGTCTGTCTGTCTGTCTGTTTGTGTGTACATTTGTCAGTTTGTCCACTCTTAACGGTACCGGGTACTTGAAATGGCCGACCCGATGCGCAGTGCCCACCAAATTCGCTCAAGATGTAGCGTTCATACTCGTGCAATTGTCAATTAAAAAGCAATTATCGCGCATGTATGGGGCATCATAACAACTCGTATATATTCTGCATGTCCGTCATTTACGAGAAAAGGCATACATAAGTAATTTTAAGGACCGTAGCGCTTATCACGCTGCGCTGACCATGCAACGCTTGCACGAAAAGGCGAGTGTTTCTAACGTTTTGCTAAAACGAGACGGCGGTGGCCCCTACCCGTCGCCTTGCATCCTACACCTTATCACCTCTTCGACGGGCGCGAACACCCGTCTCAGAGCCACGTGCTTTGTTTTCCAAGAAAACTGCCAGATAGCGCTCATGTCTCACGTGTGACGTGACTTGATGCGCTCGTTCGCCTCTACTGCACGCTCGAAGCACTCTGACGCAGCGCCTCCGGAATACCATTCACCGATTTTCTTGCGCAGTACATCAATTGAATGTTTTGTTCACTCTCTCAACACGCAAGACTATCGTCTTTTTACGACATTTGCAGATTAGGATACAGCTAAGGGGCCAATTCTTTATTGATCGAATTGTTACGATATGACCCTAAATATATGTACAAATGTTGACGCACAAAAATATGTTGAATTGTCGCATATGTTTTGTAGCGTCCGTTACACTGGCCGCGGTTGAGTATTCCTGAGCGGCTTACAATGATCATTTCTGCGCAAGCGCAAGGAGCATTGACGTCACACTCCCAGCTGGCGCACCGAAGACCTTGGAGCTCCTGGATTTGTGTGTCTCAAAAGGGCTAGCGCATGACTCACGTGAGACCACTCGCTCTATAGTATGTTCGTACGTCCGTCCGCTCATCTGTTCGTCTGTCCATCCGTCCATCTATCCATGGTTCGTTCATCTGTCAGTGCGTCATAGTTCGTCTGTCTATCCATCCGTGGTTCATCCATCGGTCTATTCGTTCTTTGTCCATCTGTCCGTGTTCGTGCGTCCGTGGTCGTTCATCCGTCTTCCCAATAGCGGCCGCTACGTGTACTCTTGAATAGCCGGGCTAATACATAACTAGTTTTTATATAATGAGTTCGTTACACTTTCGTAACGAGGCCAACAGAAACATGCGTATTAGCAAAACCGGAGGCGGTAAGATGATATGTAACGCTAATGCACGTGAGGACGTTAGCCCTTGACACTGCTACATAAATCAACTTGAATGAGTGGCGCCTAAGAACAGTTTACGTAAGCACGACAATAGGATGGTATCATAGGCGTACGTATGTATACTTAATAAAATTGGATTACCAGCATTGTAGCCATAATTGATATTTCACCAACATTACGTATGAAAAAAGTTTTTTTTTCCAAAGTAGTATCGAGACTGGGTTAGATATCTGGTTGATTCTGTGGTAAGAATATTTTACTGACAGGCAGAATGTTTTGGTTTGATTTTTGCGGGCCACTGACATTTATTCTTTGCATTTGGATGGCCAACGCCACCGATTTTAGCTCTGTCTTAACCCTTAGGCGTCAAAATTTCCCATGTTTGTTCGCGTCCTTGCTGGCTAGATAATAAGAGCCAATCACCTGTGACACATACCCGCATTCCAGTGGCACATACCCGCCCGTGCGTATGTGCCACTGTCTGGCGGAAAGTGTTTGACGACATACGCGACGAGATTGTGACACTATTCATGTTGATGGATTAATTGATATGTAAGGGTTAACGTCCCAAAACCACCATATGATTATGAGAGACGCCGTAGTGGAGGGTTCCGGAAATTTCGACCACCTGGGGTTCTTTAACGTGCAACCAAATCTGAGCACACGAGCCTACATTTCCGCCTCCATCGGAAACACTATTCATGTCGTGACTAGCCAGACATATTTGTCGCAGCATGTTACCCTCCCTTACAAATTTTGGTTTGGCCCAAGCTAAGGGGGTGATCGCGAGAGCCCCCAGATGTAGTCGGATAGATAGATAGATAGATAGATAGATAGATAGATAGATAGATAGATAGATAGATAGATAGATAGATAGATAGATAGATAGATAGATAGATAGATAGATAGATAGATTCAAATTCACCGATGTTCGCTAAGAAATGCTTCAGTTAGAAGCTGAGGCCGTAATTCACCTCGCCCAACAGACACACTGGTCTATAGTGTATGTCGTGCTCGAATACTCGAAGGTCGCCGGGTTGAATCCCGGCCTCGGCTCTCGAAGGTGAAGTACAAAAGCTCCACGCACTTGTGTTAATGTGGATGCTACTAGACTATAGCTCGCAAGAATTTCTCGAACCCATCTCTACGACCACGCTCTTATTCATATTGTGGTCTGGCGAGGTCAAATCACTATGATTCCTAATTTGTACGTAGTAACCACACGAAATGGAATCAGGCCACAATGTAACTATACGAAGTAGAATTGTGGTGGTGTACATTGGCACGCATTCTTAGATAATAACCAGAATTTTACCAGTACATCTGCTCTCATAAAAAAGCGTGTAAGAACGGCAACCACAACGTTACTTCAATACGGGTAAAATCTTGAAGCATTGCGCAAAGGCTTTTACTAAAATTGACGAAGATGTGGTGGACCTTTTAAAAGAGTGTGATAGATGTGAGTGCAACGAACAAGAAAAGAGCAGAATGAATCAGGGATCACATCTGGTTAGGGATATGTTAGTCGAAACCAAGAACAAGAAACGGCCACGCTAAGGACACGCTGCTCGAAGGCAAAATAACCGCTTGTCACTACAAGTGAGTTTTGAATCCGAAAGAAGTGGAGGCAGAAAGTTAGGCGCCCAGTGAACATTAGAAATTTGCGGGGTTTGACTTTGTCGTAGCAAGGAAAGGACTGGATTGAATGGAGAAATGTGGGACAGGCCTATGCCCTTGAGGGAGCTTACTCAGCCTGATTATATCAGAAAGGCATGGTATGTAGTGGAAACGAGCGCAACGTTCCAACAGACAACATAGTGAGCACAATTAGTAATAATGGCGAATATGAATGGAGAACGAAACACCTTGTTGATATATTAACCATGCATTTTGCAACGTTTTGTTTATGTTTGCCTAAATTTTGACTAGTCTTATAGCTTGGACATCGCGCACGTACGACAGTTACGTACTTTGAAAAGAAAAAAACCTACTTAGTCGTCGCGCTAGCACTGAAACAAATTATATAAAACTGGACGAGAGATTAGGATAAGGACGCATTCACTTCGCTCTTATGCACATAATAAGTTGGAGCTATTATTAAGACTCCAGACAAAACTCGTGCCATAACCCCCATCTCCCGCATACATACTCGGCCATATTTCATGCAGCCGCCACCCATGGTGATGTGGAATGTGGTGTAGAGAGCCTTATCTCGTTTTGCACACACGCCATTCAATTGTCCTCAAAGGTGGCTACCTCTGCAGAGGCCATTGTAGGAAGAAGGGATACTGTAATGCTTTTATCCACTCCCAGCAATTAGTCGGCATAGGCTAACGCTCGCTGCCTACGTAGCCGAAACACACACGCTACAAATGCACACTCGTGCTTGCCTTTGCGTGCATAGGCTTCATTTATGGTGCAGCAGGACTCTAATTATTGTAATTATTGATCCCTCGCTGGGCGTAACGGGCTTCAGAAACCGTTGCAAGTCTGTGTGTAAACTTGTTCCGAAGTGAGAGTGGAGTATGGTGAGAATCGTAGATGTTTGCAAAATCTGTACGTAGACAGTGACCACTCTTCCACCAAAGATCTGATGGAAATGCGGATACATAATATGATAAGTGGTTTTCCGCTTTTAGAAAGACTGCAATGCAGTGAAGCCACACAGACTTCTCGTTGCGAGTATGAGAGAACATTTTAAAATGCAGATTTCATGTCCCATCATATCGCGTCTAGCTGCAGTGTATTTGATCTCCACGCTATTCAAGGAAAATGGAAAGGATATGAAGTAAAGGAACGTTAGCAGTCGAGCAAAGCTGTCTGTCCACCGTAAAGTGGGGAGAGAGATGGGGGAATTCGGAAGCTAAAATTATTCAGAAAGGAAAACGGTGGGTCAGCCCATTCAGAATATCACAGTCCTCGCAGACGAGACATCACTACTGTCTGTAACCATTCATGCGATTCTGCTGTCTGATGGCATATTCAGCTGGGGGTTTATGAGCGCTCTGAAAAGTGACCGAGCGTTCATCTGTTATAGTTCGATAGCTCTGACTACGTTCAGTTGGCTCTTTCAGAGCGTGAGCCTCCGACTCAGTGGGTCGGATTAATGTGTTGAGCTCGAAAGTCTGGCGCTGCGCCCAGCTATGTCGGAGATGTCCACTGAACTGATCGGTGCCATTTGTCGACGCGGCGTACGACTGTCTGCCCGGCAGCTTTCCGCTCTGGCTGCATGGCGGTGCTACATGCGCTGTTCTCATGCCAAAATCCTTAATGGTAGCGTTGATTTTCCCCTTTTGTTTGAATACTGGCTGCGGAAAGATCAGAAACACTTCAGGTCACGTGACAGATTCGTCCGCGTTTACCTTCGTCGTCAGAATATAGCTTTACTTTAAATGCTATCGCAAGCTCACGTGCGGCAACGTGGCAGCATCCCGTGGTATTGCTACGGTAACTGAACAACTGACTATGGTCAGGTCAATGAATGGCCATGAACCTTTTTATAAGGTCTCATTATTGTTTGCGCCATCATTCGTCGAAAGAAGAGGGTTCTTTTCCAGCTGTCGTTCTGTATTATTTGTGAAATACAGGCTGTGCTACAATGTCTGACTCCCGTGTCCTCTGAGCTTCGACTATAAATGAGCAGTGACTTTTGACCTTGTCGAAAAAAATTGCTGGGCCCACCTAACAGTGCTTACGCCACTTTAATTCACGATGAAATTCAAGACAATATTATTAAAAATAGCGGTGGACGATATCGCTGTGTCTGCAACATGAGCTACAGCGATTGCAAAACATTGTCTCTGCATATTGTAGCGAAGACACTTGCAGACGTATTGAAGTGTTTCATACCCTACCTAGGCTGTCACAAGGAAACTGAATTCGTGAAAGCCACCCTTAATGATGCCTGGCAAAGCGGAGGGTCCTCATCTAGTTGGGATGCAATATGCCTCCCATAGCATGACACAGATAATGCTATTTCATTAGATCCACAAAATGATATCTAACAATTAATGTCTGTATCATACTTCTATGAACGTCTGATGCTGCCAGCTAAATTCGATGATTTGCATCATATATGAAGCAGTTACCTTTATGATTGCTTAATGCACAAATACAATACTGCCAGTGCCACAACACAAACATGCTAAGGAGAGGAGCTACAAAGTCTACGAAGTTGTATACGAGAATGTGTAACAGAAGTTTATCTGACAACTGAGGCCTAAGTAGTGATAATGAGAATATACAGATGAGATGAAGTATATGAATACTGTTCACAATACATATATATATAGTAATGCCAAGGAATGTACAGGGGAAGTTATTAAAACCAATGGAATGTAAATAAGAAGAAAGAAAAGTGGATGAAAAAATAACCAGCCGTGAGCAGGAATCAAACCTACGACCTTCGAATAACGCGTTCGATGCTCTAACCACTGAGCTATCACAGCGGTCTTCCCTCCATCCCCTTTTTTGGGTTTATATGTAAATTTAGAAGTAGAAGTGACACTCAGCGCCGTCTATAAGCCAAACGACGAGTGTGAAAACACTCTTATGCGCATGTTTTGGCGTCACGTGGGACGTACACTTATTTTGAGCAGGCAGCTGATTAATTGTCCCTCCTATACAACCTAAACGCACCAAGTCTGCCAGTACGAGACCCTCGTTCAATGAAATAACGGAAATAAGTGTATACCTAACGGCTCGTTTTTCTGTGTTTTAACACAATATTAATGAGATATAACAGACAGTCATGCCAAGGAACGTACAAGGGAAGTTATTAAAATTAATGGAATGTAAATAGGAAGAAAGAAAAGTGGGTGAAAAAATAAGCAACCGTGAGCAGGAATCGAACCTACGACCTTCAAATAACGCGTTCGATGCTCTAACCACTGAGCTACCACAGTGGCCTTCTCTCCATCCCCTTTTTTTTGGGTCTATACGTGAATTTAGAAATAGGAGTGACAGTCAGCGCCATCTATAAGCCAAATGGCGAGTGTAAACTCACTCTTATGCGCATGCTTTGGCGTCACGTAGCACGGAAACTTATTATGAGCAGGCAGCTGTAGAATTGTCCCTCTTATACAACCTAAACACACCAAGTCTGCCAGTACGAGACCCTCGTTCAATGAAATAAGGGAAATAAGTGTATACCTAAACCTGCTGCTCATGGCTAGTTATTTTTTCATCCACTTTTCTTTCTTCTTATTTACATTCCATTGGCTCTAATAACTTCCCCTGTACATTCCTTGGCATTACTGTCCGTTATATCTCATTAATATTGTTTTAAAACACGAAAAAAAACGAGCTTTTAGGTATACACTTATTGTCTCTATATATATATATATATATATATATATATATATATATATATATATATATATATATAAATATATATATATATATATATATAATGTTACGATTATTCAGCGCTTCATTTTCTCAACTGTATATACTAATCATCATCAATTAGGCCTGGTTTGTGGGTATCTGGCTCATCCGATCAAGAAGAGTCCTGCGCCTTCGACGTAGCTTTACAAGTGGTGCCGAGTACTTTCTAGTCTGCTTGAAGCTACGTTCAGGCTGTCGTCTTTACCACCTGCTCTCAGTCATGTTACATGGCGAGTCCAACAACGCGGTTTCATCCAAGTCACCTGCACTCTTGGAAATATATATATATATAAATATAAATATATATATATATATATATATATATATATATATATATATAAATTTGTATATATATATATATATGTATATATATATATATATATATATATATATATATATATATATATATATATATATATATATATATATATATATATATATATATATATATATATATATATATATATATATATATATATATATATATATATATATATATATATATATATATATATAGAAAATGAAGAAGATGTGCCTGCAGCGAGCAGCATTGCCAACGCCCGGCTCTCTCGGCTCGTGCTTCGGTTCGCTGCTGTGCCGGTCTCTGCTGGATGGTTCTTCGCGCTGCCTCGGCGCTCTCCTTAACGAATAATAAACATCTTCACATTTGGTGGATGGTGCTGTTTATCCCGTCGCTAGACCCTGGAGTTGCGAAGCCGCATGCTACCGCCCGTCATGACTGACAACGCCAACCCACCGGCGCCATCGCTCAGTTTGTCGCTGCCCTGGCCATCCTAGGCTACGGTACCTGAAGGTCTTTAGTGGTGCGGAAGAGACCGGCGTAGAAGACTAACTCGAGCACTACGAGCTTGTGAGCGCCAATAATAAGTGGGATGAAGCCGACAAGCTGGTTTGCGTCATACTTTTACTCACTGGCGTCACCGAATTGTGGTTTAACAACCACAAACACAACATCTCCACATGAAGCGTCTTCAAGACGTCATGTGCTGAAGTGTTCGATCGGCCGGCTGTCCGCAAGCAACGGGAAGAACAACGCTTGCACGTCCACTCTCAGCAGACTGGCAAAAATTTTACCAGTTATATTGAGGACGTCGTAGACCTTTGTCGACGTGCGAATGACACCATGTGCGAGTCGAACAAGGTAAAACACATCCTGAAGGGCATTGACGATGGCGCATTTTGAGTGCTCTTGACTAGGAATCCGAGCACAGTTTCTGAAGTCGTCTGCTTGTGTCAGAGCTACGGCAAGTTGAAGAAGCAACGCACTCTGACTCCGCAGCCTCAGCGTAGGGACGAGTCACTGTCTAGTTTCGACACCATGCCTGACAATTCACTATTGCTTCAGCAAGTCCGAGCCTTCGTCCGTGAGGAAGTGGCCCGCAAACTTTCCTTAGTGCCTTTAACTCACGCGACAACCACCCGTCTACCTGCCCCGCTTCACACTTCTATTTCGGAAGAGGCTGTCCAAGCTGTTCCTCTTGCGCACCACGAGCCATATCTATCTAGCCGTGTTCACTGCCCGCGTGTCGCAAAGCCAGCAGGTGCTCCTGTCACATATCCGCCAGCCGTGCAGCCTGTGGCCGCGCCCTTAACGTTTGCAGCACAGCCTGGGGCTCCTCCTGTCGGCTGTTCACAAGAGATGCAGCCCGTAGCCACGCCGCTCACATATTCTGACGCTATGCATAGGCTTCTCAAACCACCCTACACCACGCGCTCACAGACCGCACACCCAGCTGCTTATACTGCACCTTGGGCGGCGCCAACAGTCACCAGTCCTTGGAAGACGCTGATAACCGACCGATTTACTACGGCTGCTTCACTCCCGGACACGCTGCCTGCTACTGCCGCCGTCGACCTCAGACGTTCGGCGACTATGCCCGGTCATCGCAACCCGGCAGCCAACCCTTCGCCCAATACGGGCCGGTCTCGTCACCTCGCTATGCCCCTACTGGCCACCTTGACTTCCAGTCCCAGCGCGCACCCTCTCCTCGTCGGCGATCGTCCTCCCACATGGGTCGCCAACCCGGACCCTCCCACGAGGAAAAGTAAGCAGCGCAGTTCAAGAGGCAAGAACTGCACCATTTTTGAGCTGTCTAAGCCCTCGCTTCTCTCCTGCTAACATGGTCGCAGTAACTGTTGAATGCTATTGTACTTTCGCCCTTGTTGACACCGGCGCCGCTGTTTCTAGTATTGCCGCTAATCTCTGCCGTTTATTATGCGAAGTGACGACACTGCTTTTGGGACTGTAGCTCCACACCGCAAGTGCCAAGCACGTAACGCCTCTCGCATCTGCACTGCAAGAGTGTCCAACGAAGGCTTGTTTTACATCGTGGAGTTCATTGTCCTCGCTATCTGTTCGCATGACGTCATCATCTGGTGGGACTTCCTATCCAGCCATAATGCCGTAATCGACTGCGCACGCGCCGAAGTTGAGTTTTCTCCATGGTCTAATGTCCCATTACTTGACGCTGTTGATCAGCCACCGAAGTTGCTCGTTCATGAAGATACCGATATTCCACCTAGAAATTTCGCTCTTGTTCCCATTTCATGCAACGCCTATACTGACGCTATAGTCCTTTTTATACCTTCCGATATCTTCACGAGTCGTCGAGCTCTGCCGCTGACTTTCGCGAAATTGACCTTGCCGCCGGAAGAAGCAATATGTTCGTACTGAATGCGGGAGAATGTCTCGGCCGCGTGCAGGATCTCGACCCTTCCTCTTCGGTTGATGTTCCGGATGACTACTGCGACCACCCATGAGCACTGTCGGCACTCGAGTAGTGGTGCAATGATACGTTTTTCAGCGCCATCACCTACACCTTCACTCCCACCTAACATGCCGACCTGCAAGTTCTTCTGAATGAGTTCTGGAGTTCTTTCGATATGTCGCAACCTCAACTGGGCCACACGTCGCAAGTCAAACGTCATGTTGACAAAGGCCTACACCAGCTACTGCGTCAAAGACCATACTGTTTCTCCGCTGATGAGCACTACGTCATCAACGATCAAGTAGAAGATATGCTTTGTAGAGACGTCCTTCGATTATCTCGCAGTCCCTGGGCGTCTCGTGTCATCCTGGTGCGTAAGAAAGACGAATCTATCTGATTTTGTGTGGACTATCATCATTTGAATAAGATAACCTGCAAGGACGTCTATCCTTTGGCCCTCAATGATGATGCCATTGACACCCTTCACGGAGTGGAATTCTTCTCCTTGCTACATTTACGGTCTGGCTACTGGCAAGTCCCAACGGCTGAAGCCAATCGCCAAAAATTGCATTTATTACACCAGACGAACTATACGACTTTAGCGTCATGCCGTTTGGGCTTTGCAACGTGCCTGCCACGTTTGGACGACTTATGGATTATACGCTACGTGGCCTCAAGTGGAATGTGTGCCTCTGTTACCTCGACGATGTCGTGGTTTTCTCCTATGCATTTCCGACGCACCTCCTTTCTCTCAGGCACGTTTTGACTTGTCTCTCCAACGCTGGCCTGCAGCCTAACTTGAAAAAATGTCGCTTGTCTGCACGCGAGCTCGTCATACAAGGCCACACTGTGTCCAAGCACGGCGTATTACCTGACCCAGCAAAACTTCAAGCAGTCACAGAATTTCCCAAGCTGACGACTATAAAAGAACTTCGCAGTATTGTAGGCCTATGCTCCTATTTCCGGTGCTTTGTTCGCAATTTTGCATCCATCATGTCACCAATAACCCAGCTTCTTCGCGGGGAGGTGAACCTCTTCATCTAGTCCCCTGCATGCGACGTTGCCTTCACTACTCTGCGCCGTCTGCTCATCTCACCACGTATTCTTCGTTACTTCGACCCGACTGCTCCTACCGAAGTGCACACCGGTGCCAGCAGCATCGGGTTAGGCGCTGTCTTCGCTCAACGAAAGTACGGCTATTCAAAATACATTGTAGCCTACGCTAGCCGCACTCCGACGAAAGCCAAAACTATATACAGCGTGACAGGAAAAGAGTGTTCGGCTCCGGTGTGGGCCCTTGAAAAGCTCCGGCCATACTTATACGGCCGCCCATTCGATCTAGTAATTGATAACCACGCGCTTTGCTGGCTCTCCACATTGAAATACCCTTCTGGCCACCTTGCACGATGGGCATTCCGCATCCAGGAGTATGACATTCGCGTCGTATACCGCTGTGGACGCAACCACTGTGACGCTGATGCTCTGTCCCGCTCATTTTTACCACCAGATCCGACGTGCGGAAACACTTGCCTTCAGCCCTTGTCATCGCTAAATCTCGACTCGATTACCACCGAACAATGTCGTGACCCGTGGATCGCATCTCTTCTCGAATATCTATCTGGAACGCCCAACCTTGCGGTATCTCGATCCCTGCGACGTCAAGCTTTCCATTTTCACATCCGCTATCAACTTCTTTATTGACGCAGCTACGCTCCCGATGTCCGCCGGTGGCTACTGGTCCTTCCACGCACTTTACTATCGCAAGTATGTGCCTCTCTTCACGATGATCTGTAATGTGGCTACGCCGGGGTGTTGAGAACATATGGATACCTTCGCCATCTCAATTACTGGCGCGGCATGTACAATTTTGTACGTGAATTAGCCCCTTCTATGCACTGCCAAGCCAGTTGATCACGTCGTCGTTGACCACTACGGCCCCCTTCCATTGACACCGGATGACAATCGGTGAATTATAGTGGTGGTTGACCACCTGACACACTACGCCGAAACAGCTGCTTTGCCAAGCGCTACCGCTAAGCGACGTAAAATGAAAGAGGCGCAGTTCGAGAGCTCCTTAGTGACAGAGGCCACGCTTTCCTTTCCGACGTCGTCGAAACTATGCTTTCGGAATGCCACGTCATACATCAGAAAATGACAGCATACCACCCGCAGACTAACAGGCTAACGGAACTGTTTACCGAACGCTGGGTGATATGCTCTAAATGTGCTTGGCATCTGAACACAGCAACTAGGACCACGTTTTTCCAAACATCACACTTGTATATAACAAAGCAACACAAACAACCGCGATGTTTTCAACTTTCTTTCTTGTTTACGGACGTGAGCCTTCCCATACAATTGATGCCCTACTTCCCTACCGTCCTGATACTTCCGAGTGTCCACCTATCTCCGATGCTGCTCGACAAGCCGATGAGTGCTGCCAGCTCACCCGTACCTTCACCTCGGACGAGCAGCAACGCCAGAAACAACACCGTGGAACCGCCCCTCAAGATCTCAGCTATGCCCCAGGATCTCTTGTGTGGCTCGCCATTCCAACTCCGCGGCTCTCCTCGAAACTTGTCCCCCGGTACGAGGGGCCTTACACCGTTTTAGAGAAAACCTGGCTCTTTGGTTAATTTCTTAATTGAGCCAATTTCCCGATTGGATGACATGTGTCGGCGTGCACGTGACGTCGCCCTTGTTTCCCGCTTGAAACCGTACCTTGAGCCTCTGCCTGAAACATCTTAGGTCACCAGGATGGCTCCTTTTTCAGCGGGGACGACTGTGAAGAAGAAGATGTGCCTGCAGCGAGCAGCATCGCCAACGCCCGACTCTCTCGCGCTTAGGGTCGCTGCTGGACGGTTCTTCACGCTGCCTCGCCTCTGTCCCTAACGACTAATAAACCGCCTGTTCACATTATATATATTTATATATATATATATATATATATATATATATATATATATATATATATATATATATATATATATATATATATATTTATTTATTTATTTATATATGATTGATATGCGGGGTTTAACGTCCCAAAACCCCCATATGATTATGAGAGACGCCGTAGTGGAGGGCTCCGGAAATTTCGGCCACCTGGGGTACTTTACCGTGCACCCAAATCTAAGCACACGGGCCTACAACATTTCCGCCTCCATCGGAAATGCAGCCGCCGCAGCCGGGATCCGACCCGGCGACTGCGGGTCATTAGCCGAGTACCTTAGCCACTAGACCACCGCGGCGGGGCAATATATATATATATATATGTATATATATATATATATATATATATATATATATATATATATATATATATATATATATATATATATATAAACACAGAGAAATAAGACAAAGCGGCAACGCCTTTGCTGCAGACCGGTTGTTCTTTATCTGCCTCGTCTTCCTCTGCTTCTCCCGGCTCCTGCGCGCCAGAAATTCGATGTCGATCTTCGTCACTACACTAGGCCACACTCTGTCCCTTGCATAGGAAGCGACTGAAATTGCCTGCGGTGGGCCCCAATCGCTTTGCCGCTGCTGTCGGTGTTATAGACGCCACCGCTTGTCCAGCTCAACTGCCCTACATTCGGGAGGTCGAAACTGGCTGTATCGGTATAGTTGGCGTAGACATCGTCCACCCTAATTGTTTCCTTTTGCAACTTGAAAAACATGGCACCAGTAAAAAATACAGGCTATTCAAAAGGGGCCGTATCAGCTACACATTGTTGAACTGCTGCTCTTTTCTAAGTTGTGTTGGTAGTGCAGCAAATCGTCCATACTGCATCATTACCTGCGGCGCTAAGCGCGACGTCTGCGCTGCATGCGTTGCATCGAGGGACATCGGGGTGTACTGGTAGACATCTGTACACACTCTGGGCTGAGTTCAGGCAGTGACCCATGTGGTGACGCAGGCTCTTCCAGCATTTTCATTCTCAGGCTTGTGCTCGAGCTGGTCTTTCTTATAGTTCTGCACGCAGTAGAGCCATATTGACCTGAAGCTGCGTCTTCAGCTGGAGACATGACTTGCACCGGCAGGTCTGTGATGGTAGCGATCATAGCTAGGAAAGGTACGTCAGCTTCTTTTCTCGAAATGGCGCTTAGCACGTGGGGAACGTGCGCACACTAGGCCAATCAGTGCCATGATTTCAGAGGATGTGGCTTTTGACAGAGGGTCAAATCTGTAGTTGTTGTTTTTCCTTCTCTCGCAGTTTGATGCAATGAAACAGGCGTTGTCACAGAGCTGGCTAGTGCCTCCGTAAGCTCTCGTGTTCGCCCGCCTAAAGGTCGCGTTAGTGGCTGTTGTGAATAACAAGTGTTTCCTGGGTGTGTCCGGGATGTTAACGTGTGAGATACCAGCGCGGATTCCAAGACTGGAACTCGTGAGCCTTGTCGTTGAGGAGTGGTGGTACCAGGGCAGGTTGCGTAATTGGCTTCCGGTTTGCTGCAAAATAAAGCTGCTGCCTCTAGGTGGTTATCCTCCCGGGGTCCATCCTCGGTAGTGGTCAATCAGACCAGGGTGGTCATGGAGAGGTGGTGGTGACTCCATCGAAAAGCAGCTATGACCTTGGAGCTTCATTCCGCTAAAGACTACTACCACACACCTTTGTATCAATGCCACACTGCGGCATCATTGCGAAGACGGTCTATGACATGCACCACTCCTTTTGGTCCTTTCAGACTTCGCGATCTCTGAGAGCGTTGATGGTGGCCACCTATTCCTCAGCATCGTCCTCGAAGCAGCGAAACTCGGGTAGTTTGAAAGCAGTCGGTTGCGGTGATGCAGCTGGCGAAACTCCTGAAAACAACGACGTGAGCCAGTCGAGTGTGTGAAAAATCTCGTTGAGGGTGTGCAGAGCTTTCGACCGCTGTCGGGTGAGCTTTCTCCCCGGTCCAGTGAGGCGGCTGCGGCCAACGCCCCATCGATCACGCACAGTCCTGGAAAGGCTGCAGAAAACAGCAAAGTGGTCAATGCTGTCAAAGCGCTGGCGTCGAGGTGGAGTCGCGCGATGGTGCACGAAAGCTCGGTGGCGCTTTTGAAAGACCCACATGAACCGCTGGAGGTGGGATCTGAAGAGTATTCCTTGATCATCGTACTGACTTCAGTGGTGCCCTTGACCGATACAGCTTTGACAGCACTCCTAAGCGGCTGAGTTGACGTCGCAGTACTTAGCGAGACGTTGTAGCTGATGGAAGCAGGAACGGCATTCTTGGGCATTGGTAGGTGATGCACTGTCTTGGAGGGTCAGGGTAAGCCTGCCTAAAAGCCATTGAAAAGGCCTGGACGCCATCCTCGAATGGTGGCATAGGTAGTCCCGGCTTTAGGAGGGTCATCGGCTCCATGATCGCGGTGCCGTGAGCGGTGTTCGTTAGAAGGCAAATCCGCGGCCACGATGATCGAAGAGAACTGCGTTCCCTTCGGTGAACGACCCTCAAACAGTTACTTTGTAGGTCGTAGACTGCATAATTGCCGAGAAGTGAGACAAAGAGACAACGCTTTTCTGCAGGCTGGCTGTTCTTTAGCTGCCTCGTCTTGCTCTGCTCTGCTCAGCTCCCACGCACCAGAAAGTCGATGTGGATATTCGTCCCTACAAAATATATAAACTCTAAATATTTGCCTTCATAAATATCACTAAATAAAGTGAACCAAGATTAAGCTAAAGTTTTGAATCGCAATGTTTGTTATGGTATGCACGAAGCAAGACCGAGAGCTGAGATAATACTAAAGAGAAACGACTTCATTGGATACGAAACCACCGCTCCCAAAGATTTAGAACGAAACGCTCTTCATTTCTGATGCCGAAATTTTGCAGAGTACTGCATGAAATAAAGCTCCTCATCCACGTGTACAGGGCAAGAAGGTTGTTTTAAGTCAAAAGAAACACGGAAGAATATGTGAAAAGGAATGTCACGACGATCTCAGCACAACAAAGCAGTGTTTACGTTTTCTATTAAAAACATGCAAACGTGAAAAGACGGCAGCAATTTTGTATATTTCTTTTAGGAGATAGTAGAGATGCGAATCACCTGGTCTTTCATTATAATGAGACATTCCAACTATGTGCTGGTTGTGCTTCGTAAAGCTACAGGTATAGGTAGAAATAACAAGATCCACATTTAATGTTTGCGACTTCTTTTTCTTTACTGACACTGTTACCAAGGAGAGGGCACGAAAAAAGTGTTGTGTGGCACAGAAAAGCCAAACTGTCTTCATGGCACCTGCATTAATCGTCGTCCTTACACTTTGCAAACGTCGCCTCCTGTTTGATGTGCGACGGCTCAAAACATCGAAGTGCACGCTACCGAGTCAACGCCACCGGAAAACGCAGATTTGTCGCAGGATGTGCGTGACTCCCGCAAAAGATGGCGTGACACCAAGCAATGTCGGAGCGATATTCGTGGCGGGGCGATATTCTCATTTCCATCTCTTACTTCGTTTCTTTTCCTGCTCCGTTTGAATGAACTCTGCGCTAAAGCAAATGCGTCACTTGTCAGTTCACGGCTTTTTGCTGCTGCAGCTCTGTGAATTTCTATGCGTGACCATTTCAAGATAACCAAATCCTGTAATGAGAGGACGATTTATTGATACGTGGGGTTTAACGTCCCAAAACCATCATATGATTATGAGAGACGTCGTAGTGGAGGGCTCCGAAAAATTTCGACCACTGGGGGTCGTTTAACGTGCACCAAAATCTGAGCACACGAGCCGAGGCATTTCCGCCTCCATTGAAAATGCAGTCGCCACAGCCGGCATTTGATCCGGCGACCTGCAGGTCAGCAGCCGAGTACCTTAGCCACTAGACCCCCGCGGCGAGGCAAGGAGAGACCAAAGTGTCGTCAAATGAAAGAAGGTGTTGAATTGCACTTATGAACGAACACATTCTGATAGATTTCTTTTCGAAGAAGGAGAGAGAAAAGAAGATATCCACGAATGCATGAACTGTGTGCTTTAGAAATTTGTGAATGCAAAGCTCAATGCGCAGGTGTTGTATGCATTTTAAATATAACAAAACATGGCTAAAGAAAAATATATAGTGTGAAGAAATAGCGCACTTTGGATTGACACAAAATAGACAAGAAGGACCCCACACTCCATTTATCTTCTTTATCTCAATCCAAAGTGTGCTATGCCATGATACTATATAATGATGTCACCAACTAGCCCAGCTCTCAACCTTATGAAAGTGTAAGACGTTCATAGAGCAGATACAGAGTAATCGCAAGCGAACATAAACAGCGCAAGGGATGGCTCTTCCTCAAAGCTAGAAAGCTTAGAGTAGGTCAAGCTTGTGCTTCTCTCTAGACAGAGATTTGTGGACGGATATCTTTACTAAGTTGTCGTACGCGCAAAGTAAGGCGTAATAAATATTAGACAGCTTTGCAGATCACTGACTAGAAGTTTAAATTTATTATTATGCATACCTATGCTGGTACTATTGCCATTGTAGGCAGACTGATTTTCAATAATTTAAGTAGCGCGAAGTGATGGTCAGTTGGTGATAAATGAGGGTGTGAGCGCGAATGCTTGGAGACTAACTTATTAATAACAGACTACGCAAGGAAATCAGCTTGGTATATGTCTGACGTCTGTATGAGCTCGTGAAGGAACATAAAAGAAGGTTTCTTTCTTTATTTTAACCAGCCTCTTCGTCTCCTTTCTATCTTTTTTTTTCTTTCTTCGTTTCTTTCTTTCTTTCTTATTTTTTTAATTTCTGCATACTTTATGACACCGTGCGATAAACTAATATTAGCTTATATTAGCTTATTATAATATAATATATAACCACAGCAACAGAACAGCAATGCTTTATGAACGATCGTCTTTCTACGAGCGCGTGTACATTCGTACACGCAGCGACATATGCCGGTATATACGGCATGCAAGTGCAAATACAAAGCGATTCTCGTAATGACAATACTGGCATGTTTCCTCTATAGGTTATAACTGTACAGTGCGTGTATCATAACTATCACTTGGACATCTCTCGTGCACAGAAATTGGCTATGTTTGTGTTTTTTGGTAGCTAACGTGGAAGACAGCGCCACTGTCTGTCTCCTTTTCTTGTCCCTCGTTATTGGCGCTGTTTTGTTAATGTGAATCATGTCGTACCAACTCGCCCAAGCAACCACGTTAGCAGTGCCGCTGTCTGTCTCTTTCTGTTCTTGTACCTCGTTATTGGCGCTGTTTTTTTATGTGACTTATGTGTTTTTTGACACTTCGTGTTGAATTGTGTCCGTACGCGAGTGTTATCTACTAAAATATACGCCACCGTGTGTACACTGGGAAAGTTCGAAAGCTTCTCCGCTTCTGGAGTTTTCGACGTGAGAGGCTGCATTCTGTAGATGGATACACAGTCGATGGTGATTGGATTGATAGTATAGTGGGATATACTAGTACTCGGGAAAGCCAAGTACACAGTGCTAAAGCATAATAGGGAATAGAGTGTTTCATATCACAGGGACACACTCGAGATGCATATGTGTACTCGACAACTTTGATAACAGGGGCCCATTGGAAAGCTCAAGCGACACGTCTCGCTTCATTGCAAGTCATGCAAGGACCTTTGTTAGCTGAACCGAAAGGGCGAGTTGGGAAAGTTGGTCGATGTTCATAGCGGCAGTGATACTGAGGAGGGTGAAAAGAGTGTAGATTTTCAAAGCCTCCATGGCCAGCCAGACGCAATGAACCAGTTCGTCTTGTCAAATGGCCGCCTCAGGCTAGGCTGAAACACGCGCTGCCAGACACACAGACGGGAAGCGTTCCCTCCAAACCATCAGACTTCAGAGATAGGCAAAACTAAGGGCTTAAAATAATGAATGGGGAGCGCTATAGAGCAGCCACTGCTGTCGCATCAAGCTTATTTAGGAGATCGCCAAAGAATAAATGGTGCGTGACGCAAGTACAGAAAAAATGTCGCCCACCCACGAGAAGAGTTTGAAGATGGCACTCAATGGGCAAGCTGTGTGGCAGATGTAAAGTAGAGGGAGTGATGTATAAATAAAATAGAAAATTGTAAACATTTCTCATCTGTACAGAAGTGAAAAAAAACGTGTATCACGTGAACCACAAGGCGACAATTTAATATTGACGCAGACACAACGATGCAGAAAACATATTGTATCGCAAAACATATTGTATGTGTACTGAGACGATTCAATAAAACGAATGGACGTTCTGTCAGAGCTCCCAAATCATCAACTTCTCTATTCCGAAACGTATCGAACATATTCACCTCAATGGGCCACTATTCCCGTCATTCTTAACTATACTAATGTAACCAATGCTGAAGGAACGCTGACGCACTGAGTTAATAATGCCAGAATAAGGTGCGCAAATAAAAAGTACATTTTCGTGCTTTGGGCAGCTAAAGGTAGCTCTTTCAGTTTCCGGTAAGAAAGGCGATAGATGGGCTATACACTCATCATTAGAGCTTATTTTTTGAAAATCATATGGAAGATTTTATTTCTTCTCAAAGCTTCCTCCTGCTTAGGCTGTCATGGGGAATCGAAATATATATATAACTGCGCTAAAAGCGGGACACCAGAAACAAAGTGGACAAGAATATGGCAGACCAACAACTACTTTATTGAAACATACTGTCATGTGGGAGGGTGACTAGAGGTGAGTTTGACTAATTGCGCATGTGAGCAAGATTGGGTTCTCGAAAGATATAGTTGTCACTTCAGGTTACAATTAGGCGATAACGCAACCAGAATTGTTTTTCAAATGTGAAGCATTTTTTAGCGAACTTCAGTGGCTTTGAGCGTATCTATCTATTCATCTATCTATTTATCTATCTATCTATCTATCTATCTATCTATCTATCTATCTATCTATCTATCTTTCTATCTATCTATCTATCTATCTATCTATCTATCTATCTATCTATCTATCTATCTATCTATCTATCTATCTATCTATCTATAGATAGATAGATAGAGGAGATAGATAGATAGAGGATGGTAATGTAAATGAGAAGAAAGAAAAGTCTATCTATCTATCTATCTATCTATCTATAGATAGATAGATAGATAGATAGATAGATAGATAGATAGATAGATAGATAAACAGATAGACTTTTCTTTCTTCTCATTTACATTACCATTGGCCTAATAGCTTCCCCTATACCTTCCTTGGCATCATTGTCTATTAGATCTCATTAATATTGTGTAGAACACGAAAAACGAGCCCTTAAGTATACACTTGTTTCCGTTATTCATTAACGAGGGTCTCGTACTGGCAGACTTGGGGCCTTTAGGTTGTATACGGGGGACTATTGGTCAGCTGCCAGTTAATGATAAGTTCAAGTGCTACGTGACGCCAAACAGGCTCGTAAAGAGTGTGCCACACTCGCCGCCATGGCTACTAGTGGCGCTGACTGACACTCCAACGTTTAAATTGACATAGATACCCAATAAAGTGGCTGGGAGGATAGCTGTCGTGGAAGCTCAGTGGTGGAGCATCGAACGCGTTATTCGAAGGTCGCAGGTAGGGATCCTGCCCACGGCAAGTTATCTTTTCACCCACTTTTCTTTCTTCTCATTTACATTACAATTGGCCTAATAACTTTCCCTATACCTTCTTTGGCATTATTGTCTGTTAGATCCCATATATATATATAAATATATATACATTTATATATATATATATATATATATATATGCCTGAAATTATAAAACACTTCTGGGAAGCGTTGAGGACCCTCCACGGCCTACTGTCATCCCCGGCCTACTTCCTGCTACGACACTGGAAATACGCACAGTATGACCCACGATAACATGGGCGAATAAATGTAGAAAAATCATAGTTAAAGAACAAGGATGTTTTTTGGGAAATTGCCATTGGACGTTCTTGCATTGGTGGGGTGATTATACTATAGGAGAATAACACTGACCGAAAACTTTGTAATGTTCCAGGGAATGCGCCCCGGTCAGAGCTTTCGTCACTTCAATGGTTTAAAACTTGTTCACCAATACCAATTCGAGGATATTTCTGCAATATCACCCCACTTTTTTTAACTTCATTTGATTGATTGATTCATTCAATAATGAAGACGTGGTCATGCACACCAGCATGTACGCATGCGCCAAACGTTGGTGGTGCGCTTCCCACTTTATGACAGTTTACATAGTTCGCCTAGTTCACATAGGACTAGTGATGCAGAACTATTGACGACTGATAGAATTCAAAGTTATTTTTAACTATCGATATTGAAAAACAAAACTATCAATAGAACTGCTAACTAAGAATTTTATCGATAGCTCAATTATTTGTTCTGTCGGTAGTATTACTATAGATATTTCTTTGAATAGTACTGTGAATAACAGCGGTGTTGGAGGCTTTGATTGATTGATTTGTGGGGTTTAACGTCCCAAGGTGTTGGAGGCTGGCGATCTTGCCAAAAAGAATTCGTGTTAGCCTACTATCAGCATTACTTAGTTTAGCTAATTTAAGTGAAACCTTTGGCCAAATGAAAAAAGTTTTCATCAGTAAAAAAAAGGCAGCAATACATCCGTCCAAAAATTCTTATTCAGAAGCAGCTACTGACGCATCACAATTTAGATACTTACTTGTAGATATATTGCATTAGAAGTCACAAAATGCATTCTAAATTTGAAACAGCAAAGTACCGCCAAATGATACGGTCTTGTTTGCGGAACACCTGAATAATTCAACTTTATTTTTCAGTGACAGCCTAGAATTCTGGTTAAGGAACACAAGCCTGTCAACTTTCCTGCTCCTCAGCCAGCTCCTCCCGACGCACTTAGGTAAACAAGTTTACGCTGCGTTCAATTCACGCGGCTGACTTATACTATACTCGCAGTACTTTACTAGTTTGCAAATAAAAAAATTAGGACGGCTTTTTGCCGAGAAATGATTCTCTTTATGCAATAGTGTTGCTCCGTCCACAAGACCTTGAGGCCCACCGCTTTGCGCTTACAGGCAGCGCTTAAACACAAGCTTCTATGAGTGTGTCAGCAACGTAGAGCTCAACTAGAGGCCTTCACTTAGAGCTAATAATAATATTTAATTTTTTCAGCAGTAGAATAGAACACACAAGAGGGTTTATTGGTAAGCTAGAGTAGTGAAAGTCAGGATCACTAATGAAAACTGAGTGTATTCATCAGTTAGAAATAAACATTAGGTTATAGCAACTTGACGCTGTCGCTGGTGTGAGCTCGGTTGTGTGAAGTAACGTACACCAAATACGCAGAATCAACAAAACGACAGAACGCACAGCACCTCAGTCTCAATATAAAACACCCGCAGATGATGATGACAGCCGGTTTGTATCACGCAGCATGTTGAAATGCGAATCATTCTCGGAATTGTTTCAATACGTGCATACACGGCTGTTCCTAGGCATGCGGCATCGAGCGCTAACGCACCAGACGAAACACCAAGCTGATTTTGTTACCGAACACTGATTACACGTCACAGAGAAGTCCCTTTGCGTTGTTGAAATTGGTATACAAATAAACAGCTGAACAGCCAGCATACGAGACCACGATTTCATCGGCATCATCTGATGCCTATTACTTGCCGCGCATAGTGGAGACGGACATTTTGTTTGAGGCTCTTCAACGTGAAACAACCTGCTTCGTGATTCCTTTCGTCAGGGTGGTGCGAAGGCGATCGGCCCGCTGTCTCTATGAAAGGTGACGCCATTGGTTGAGCTGGTGTCTTTGACGGCGAAAAGCCGCGCTGCTCTAGACTTGTAGCCGAGTATAATAAACTTATTACCCGTAGCGTCACCAACAGTTTTTAACATAAAACTGTTTTATGACCAAGTCCACCATGTCCCCACTGACGTATATTCGTACCGGGTATGACGTAAAATGTACGCTAACACATGGCTAAGAAAAATCTAGAAGAAAAGGTTTCATCGCCGGGAGCAAAACCTACAACCTCTCGCTCCATAGCGTGCGGCGTGAAACGACTCGGCCACACACCGTGCGTTCTTCAGCCTTCTATGTGCGTGCTATATAGAGGAGTTATTTACCTTTGGCGCTACTTAGAGCTGGGCGACACGCCATGTGGTCGTCCATTTCAGCGACGTGGATGACACGGCTTGAAAAGAACAGACTAAAGGTCGTCACCTCACGTGCTACGATGCGTCCGCGCTCCTACAGGCCGACGTCACGCGTGCGCTTACCTCTTGATGGGGGTGCCTTGTATGTGTTGTGTTTTCCGGACATCTTTGAGCAGTTAGAAAGAGCATGAAGGTCACTGCAGTGGCAACAGCGGCAGTGTTTGCGAAAAAAGCACGCTGCTCACACTGGAAGAAGTAACTACCGAGGCAGTTGTTAGTTTGCGCCCCTCGTATGTATACCTGTCCGTTCGATTTGTGTTTCCTTATTTTTGTCTGAGCTGCTCTGTTCAAGTGCCGAGCTGTAAAGTTTGTTGGTTCACTTTCGTAGTTGTGCACCGTTTCTGCTTGTGGAGCAGGCTGAATGTTTAGAGCTGCTCATTCATCGATGATCATACAACTCGATGCTTAAGCATTCAGTTTTCCCCCTTTCGGCGAAACAAAGCACAAAAAACGCTGATCTGCCCCATCACGGGGTTCTACTGGCTAAGGTACTTGGCTGCAGACCCGAAGGTCATGGGATGGAATCCCGGCTGCAGCGGCTGCATTTCCGATGGAGGCGGAAATGTTGTAGGCCCATGCGCTGAGATTTGGGTGCACGTTAAAGAACCCCAGGTGGTCGAAATTACAGAGCCGTCCACTACGGTGTCTCTTATATTCGTATTGCCACGTTCCATTTCTCAAGTTTCGTTATCGCCCCAAAACATTACACAATCCTCAGCACAAAACGCGCGTGCAGGTTTTGAGAAGCTTCTGGACTTTAGTAGATCATTTCGATAAGATCACGCCCACTCTGCGAACTGTACAGATTATTCTGGAACCTATGCCACCACCAGCGATAACGCTAGAACATTCGATGGCAAGAGTGTAAATGCCGACGCACATCGCCGCTTGTCAGTAGTTGATCGACGGCCGACGCTCCGTTCGCCGCTATCAGTCCAGGACTGCTATTGTAATCGGACTTTCCGTTTACCGGGCACAGGTTCGCCCAAATAAACAGTAAAATTCCAACGCAAAGTCTCCTGTCTTCGGCCACGTCACGACCCCGTGGCATCTGGTGGAGGTGCTGCTTCGTTCATGTACCGGACGCCCCCGTCAATCCGTGAACCCAGACCAGGTCGCGGAGAAGACACCGACGCCAACCAAGAGCAGCGAACAAGCCGGCGACAGCAAGGTCTCCCACCGGAGCACGGCCTTCTACAAGAGAAAGCGCGGAAGACCAAGGCCATGACCTCGACTGCAGCGACAATGACAACTGAGGCGTCTCAGCCCGCGATCATCATTTATCAACCCAGGGAACCACCAACATTCCACGGGTCATCGTTTGAAGACCCGGAAACCTGGCTAGAAACATACGACCGTGTGGCCGACCTCAACTACTGGGACAACGAAGAAAAGCTCCGTCGTGTGTACTTCTACCTGGAAGACACCGCAAGAACCTGGCTAGAGAATCGGGAGTCCATGCTCCGAACGTGGGATGTCTTCTGCGGTGCATTTCTGCAAATGTTCGCAAGCGTCGCTCACAAAAAGAGGGCCGCTGCTCTACTAGAGATGCGGGTTCAGCTACCAAATGAAAACGTTGGAATTTTCACAGAGGAGATGACCCACCTATTCCGTCACGCTGACCCAAACATGCCTGAGGAGAAGAAAGTTCGTTTCCTCATGTGAGGGGTCAAACAGGAGCTCTTCGCGGGACTAATGAGGAATATACCGAACACAGTCCAAGAATTTGTATCCGAGGTGACCACCATCGAAAAAACCCTGGACATGCGCACCAGACAGTATAATAGTCGCCTGACTCCAGAATGCGCTGTTGCTCAAGCCAGTGACTCCGAAGACTTGCGTGAAACGATCCGAGCGATCGTGCGGGAAGAGCTGCGCAAACTGTTGCCTTCGGCGCAGTCTCAAGTGGATTCGATCGCCGACATTGTGTGAGAAGAAGTCCGGCAATCGCTTCGAATTCCCCAAACACCCCTGCCCAAGCCAGAAACTATGAGCTACGCCGCTGCAGTGCGCCACAACGCTCCTCCCCGTCCACGCCAAAACGCCGCCCCGTCGCACTTGCGTCGCCAGACGCCACCGCCGCCACTACCTCCAACGACGTCCTACCGTTCCTGAGCGGGCCAGCGCAGTGCGCCGAGGAAAACGGACGTTAGGCGTGCACCTGACAACCACCCGCTCTGCTACCACTGCGGCGAGGCCGGGCACACATACCGCCGTTGCCAGTACCGACAGATGAGACTGCGTGGCTTCGCCGTCAATGCACCACGTCCGCAGCCAGGAGATCGGCCACGTGACATCGCCGACTACCTGGTGGGAACTCAATGGACACCACGAAGTCCTTCCCTTTCGCCGTCGCCCAGCCGCCCCATGTCACCGCAGCCCCGGCAGTACTCTGGCCCAACGCGAAACCGGTCTACTAGCCCGGATCCGGGAAACTAAGGGCAGCAATCGATGGACGTGCGGTTGCTGTGCGACGAACTACCGAAGATCCTCCGACGACAACGCCGCCGCGACGGAGCTTTCCGAACACAACGCCAACCAGGCAAAGCCCTGACGGCAAAAGCTCACTTACCGAAGGTGGCCGGACGACGCAAAATGGAAGCAGCGGAACAAGCCGACGCAGTCGTGACCCGACGCCTCGCTCTAACTGTAATGCAAGACGGTGAACTAGCGACCTCGACGTTCTTATCGATGGCCACAGTGTAACCGCTCTCGTCGATACTGGAGCCGAATATTCCGTCATCCGTGGGTCGTTCACCGCGAAGTTAAAGAAAGTTAGGACAGCTTGAAAAGGTCCTGAAATCCACACAGCTGGAGGTCATCTCGTAACGCCTGCAGGAATCTGCACAGTGAGAGTCACCATTAACGGCCGTATTTATCCTACAGACTTCGTAGTCCTACAGCATTGCTCGAGAGATGTCATCCTTGGCATGCACTTCTTATGCTTCCATAGTGCTGTCATCAACCTAAAAACAAAGTCGATTACGTTATCCACAGAAGAAGCGCTACCGCCATGCACGCCGTCAGGAAACCATGCCTTGAATGTGCTGGAAGAACAAGTCACCATTCCCCCTCACTCCAGCGTCATTATTTCACTCGGCGCTCCTAAATCACCTGACCTGAAAGGCTTCGTTGAAGGCAGTCAGCATCTGTTGTTCAGCCGAAATATTTGTGTCGCAAGAGGAATTGCAGAGCTGCGGGGAAGCAGAGCAACGGTTATGCTCACGAATTTCAGCAATGAGTACAAACATGTGAACAAAGGAACAACGGTAGCGTACATCGAAGAAATTGTGGACGCCACAAGTGCTTTCGGCCTCGCCGATTCTACGGAACCTGCTCAGATGAACCAAGCCCCTTCCACAGCTTTTGACGTCAATTCCAGACCTCCGAACCATAAGCAAGAAAAGCTCAAGGCCCTGCTCCTGCAATACGAAGATTGCTTTTCACCGTCATCAAAAATTCGGCAGACTCCAATAACGAAACATCGCATCATAACCGAAGAAAATGCCAGATCACTCCGTCAGAGTCCGTACAGGGTTTCGACGCGAGAACGTGAGGCCATGAAGAGACAAGTTGATGAAATGCTGCGGTATGACATCATCCAGCCGTCCAAGAGTCCATGGGAGTCCCCCGTGGTGTTAGTGAAGAAAAAGGATGGGACCCTACGTTTCTGCGTCGATTATCGCCGCCTGAACAAAATCACAAGAAAGGACGTGTATCCTCTCCCACGAATAGACGACGCACTTGATCGGCTCCATAACGCCATGTACTTTTCGTCAATGGACCTCAAGACTGGCTATTGGCAAATCGCAGTCGACGAAAGAGACCGAGAGAAGACGGCGTTTGTAACACCGGACGGCCTCTTCGAGTTTAAGGTGATGCCCTTCGGCCTTTGCTCAGCGCCTGCAACTTTTCAACGCGTTATGGATACAGTACTGGCAGGATTGAAGTGGCAGACTTGCCTTGTGTACTTGGACGACGTCGTCGTGTTTTCCTCGAATTTCGACGAGCATCGTCGGCGCCTTGAAGCTGTACTTCAAGCCATCAAGACGTCCGGACTCACACTGCAGCCAGAATAGTGCAGATTTGCATACGAGCAGCTCTTGTTTCAGGGGCACGTTATTAGCAAGTCTGAAGTTCGTCCCGATCCACGGAAAACAGCCGCCATCACCGATTTCCCCCCACCCACTGACAAGAAGGCGGTGCGCCAATTTCAGGGCCTGTGCGCCTATTATAGGTGGTTCGTAAAAAACTTCGCCCGCATCGCCGATCCACTCACTAACCTTACCAAGGCCGACGTGGAGTTCAAGTGGGAAACGTGGCAGGAACACGCCTTCCAAGAGCTTAAACATCGCCTCCAGATGCCTCCAATACTTGCTCATTTCGACGAATTCGCGGAGACAGAAATGCACACTGACGCAAGCAGCGTAGGTCTTGGCGCCGTTCTTGTGCAGAGGGCTGACGGACTTGAAAGGGTTATTAGTTACGCCAGCCGATCGCTATCCAAAGCAGAAGCGAATTATTCCACAACCGAAAAGCAGTGCCTCGCCATCATCTGGGCTACGTCGAAATTTCGCCCCTACTTCTACGGCAGGTCCTTCAATGTTGTGAGCGACCACCACGCCTTGTGTTGGCTAGCCAGGTTGAAGGACCCTTCAGGTCGCCTCGCACGATGGAGCCTGAGACTTCAAGAATATGACATTACCGTCGTTTACAAGTCCGGCAAGAAACACTCCGACGCCGACTGTCTCTCCCGTGCGCCTGTCGACCAACCGCTACCCGACGACCCGGATGACGACTACTTCTTGGGAACGATAACTACCGACGACTTCGCTGAACGACAGCGGGCCGACCCGGAACTTAAGGCCCTAATAGAATACCTCGAAGGCAGGACCGCCGAAGTCCCGAAGGTATTCAAGCGCGCAGTTGCGTCATTCTTTCTGCGAAACGGTCTTCTCCAAAAGAAAAACTTTTCACCGCTTAGAGCCAAGTACCTCTTTGTGGTGCCTTCAGCTCTGCGACCAGAACTCCTGCAGGCCCTGCACGACGATCCAACAGCAGGGCACCTCGGTGTTTCTCGCACGCTCGCGAGGATACAAGAAAGGTACTATTGGCCACGTCTTACCACGGACGTCATTCGTTATGTGAGGACATGCCGGGACTTTCAACGACGCAACACACCACCGACAATGCCAGCGGGACTTCTGCAGCCAATTGAACCACCTCACCGACCTTTCCAGCAGATTGATATGGACCTACCGGGGCCGTTCCCGACGTCGGCTTTCGGAAGCAAATGTATCGTGGTAGCTACCGACTACCTCACCCACTACGCCGAGACGAAAGCCCTGTCAAAAGGCAGTGCATCCGAGGTAGCTAAGTTGCATCCGAGGTAGCTAAGTAAGAAAATATTGTCCTACTTCACGGTGCCCCGGAGGCGCTTATCACCGACAGAGAAACGGCATTTACTGCTGACCTAACTCAAGCGATCTTGGCATACAGCCAGACAAACCACCGCCGGACGACAGCGTACCAGCCACAGACCAACGGCCTCACCGAGCGGCTAAACAAGACGATCGCCGACATGCTGGCAATGTACGTCGATGTCGAACACAAGACGTGCGACGCCATTCTTCCGTTCGTGACCTTCGCATGCAACACGGCGGTGCAGGAGACGACGCAGATATCTCCAAGAAATTGTCTATGGAAGGAGCCCGGAAGCGAAGATTGATGCCATGTTACCCAACGTCACCGACGAAGAAAACCTTGATGTGAGTGAGTACCTTCAACTCGCAGAAGAAGCCCGACAACTCGCGCGTCTCCGCATCAAGAATCAACAGACGAACGAAAGCCGCCTTTACAATCTTCTACGACGCTTCGTGGAATACCGGCCAGGTGAACGTGTTTGGGTGTGAACGCCAATACGCCGACGCGGACTTAGTGAAAAGCTTCTGCGACGGTACTTCGGACCGTACAGGGTGGTTCGACGTCTCGGCCCACTTGATTACGAGGTTGTCCCCGACGGCATCACGAACTCTCAACGACGCCGATCGCGACCTGAAGTCGTCCATGTCGCGCGCCTCAAGCCGTTTCATGCGCGTTAACAAACTGAAACAGTGTTTTTTGTATTATTATTGTATCGTAATTTATTCACTGTACTTTCTTGCATTATTGTTGTACCTTCATCTTTATTTAAAGCATCGGGACGATGCTTTTTGTTTCAGAAGGGGGCAATGCCACGTTCCATTTCTCAAGTTTTGTTATCGCCCCAAAACACTACACAATCCTCAGCACAAAACGCGCGTGCAGTTTTCGAGAAACTTCTAGACTTTAGTAGATCATTTCGATAAGATCACGCCCACTCTGCGAACCGTACAGATTATTCTGGAACCTATGCCACCGCCAGCGATAACGCTAGAACATTCGATGGCAAGAGTATAAATGCCGACGCACTTCGCCGCTTGTCAGTAGTTGATCGACGGCCGACGCTTCGTTCGTCGCTATCAGTCCAGGACTATTGTAATCGGGCTTTCCGTTTACCGCGCACAGGTTCGCCCAAATAAACGGTGAAATTCCAACGCAAAGTCTCCTGTCTTTGGCCACGTCATGACCCCGTGAAAATATGGTAGTTTAGGGACGTTAAGCCCCACATATCAATCAAATATAAACGCTGATCTACCTCTGTGAAGTAGATCAGCGCTTCAGTTGCTTGTTATACCGAATGTTATGATAGAGGGATAATTCATTATTTTACCGATATCAATATCAATACTCATACCGATAGTTATATACATAGTTTGATTGTACGGAACAATTGATAATATTTATAGTGCCAATAATAGTTCTTCAGCGCTATGTGGCACACATACAAACACATGCACTTTTACACAAGCGGCTGCTCTCGATACACTAAAGCATATTAAAGAATTGGACTCAAAAAGCAATATTAACAGGTTAAAAGTGGACAAAAAGGGTCCAGCATGGCGCATTCCGACTTCATAATTTTTTTAGTGCCAACTAGACATATTGTGTCAAGCAGCTCGACGGTGCTATTGCAAAAGGTCTTGTTCCTTTGGCAAAAATACTTGTCTCTACATCATGCTGTATAGAAGAGCATACTCGTCGCCGAATAGTGACAGTATCTGGGAATGCTTATCTTCCTAATCTATCTCAAAGGGGGCACTGTTTAGCATGAGTTAAGAAGAATGCGGTGGCAGGCAAACGTGCCATGAAGTGGACCAAACATCAATCGCGCAGACAAATGCAACAGTCGATAGACGAAGCGGTGGTACCCCTTTATTCATCGGACGCTATACAGCAGAGCTGCTCCTGCATTTAGCCTTGTATAGCGATACAAATAATTGTAAACGGAGGCTCACAGAATTGGCCCCGCCACTGGATACTAATAAAAAGAAACACAAAGATATACGTCCGAAGGCTTCAGATCAACGCGCCCGCTTTCAATCAGTATATAGGAACAATCTCTTCCGCGTCTGCCCTAGAGTCACTGTACTTATGCGTGTGCACTCATCCCATCTTTGCTCATACCTTTACTCAAGGGTGTTATTTCTTTCTACTTTTGCTTCCGTTACCATTCCGTCTGGTTTTTCCTGCGCGTGGAATGCGAGATATGCGGCATGCGGACAGCATCACGATCGCTCTCTAGAAGGGGGATTCGATTGACCGGTGCACCAAAGAAAAGGGACATACAGATCGAGTGATTGGCACTTAGCATGATGAGCAAAGAAAACCGACAGGATAGGGGGTTGGCCGAAGCAGAAAAGAACCAAAATTTGCACGAGGTTCCGGTTGTGCTAGAAGCTCTTTGTAGGGGCTAGCGCCCTTCCTGTAGCTTTACTATCACAACAGCCTAACTAGTATCATTTGGGCTCAAAGAGACGAGACAGGCAAGCAAGATGCAAAGTATCATGCCTTAATACTGCATTTTTTATGGCTTAGGTAGTGCCAACATCCATGAGTTACGTGCGTTACAGCACTCGCTGGTGTAATGCAGGGACATAGATGCCATCACGCCTAGAATTCAAGCAAAATATAGGTGGAGACGATAACGACGATGGTTGGTTATGATAAGCGAGTACTAGAAGAGGGGAGCCGGTCCTCACAGGGCTGCGCGCTGAGGCATTTTTTGCTGAAAATATACGAGGTGCCGAAAACGCCTTCGTCTGAAGGTTACCGCAGATGTTGCCATGATTATAGCCACGTGCGGTGAACGCCGGCGGCAGCTTCGCCGTCACGAGTTCCCGCAGCGTTGCAACAGCGTTCGTGAAAAGCCACGGACGGTGTCGCACTAAGTCTCGCAAAACACTCGTAGGAGACACTACGTTAATTTTGCTTAACACTTTTGCTTGTGGCTAATAGTACCAAAGCTAGCTTGACTGCGTTTGATTTTTTTTTGTTTCGCGCAAAGGATATTCAAAGTAGCTAGTGAACGAATTGTAAAAACAACGAGCGAGCATTGGAGTTTCGAACAGACGATGACACGCCAGGCAGACGGTAGCTCGATGCTCTCGTAGTCATCGACCGCGGTCAGCCGCTGCTCCGGCGAATCAACAGCCCGGATAAGCCGGAGCTTCAGGAGAAGGCGACTGCAGCGCCATCGCAAACTTTCCGCACTTTTAAAGACGATAGTCTTTCTTGGGCACATTCGACGCAAAAATTTTGTTCTGCGTGTCTGTCTGTACAATTGTCTGTTTGTCTACTTTTAACGGCATCGGGTACTTGAAACGATCGACCCCATCTGCAGCGCCCACCAATGTTGCTCAAGATTGAGCGTTCATGCTTGTGCAATTGTTAACTAAAAAAGAAATATTTAGCATCTCTGGAGCACCATAACAACACGTATATATTCTTCATGCGCGTCTTTACTAGAAAAGGCATACATAAGTAATTATAAGGACCATAGAGCCTATCACGCTGCGCTGACCATGCAACGCTTGCACGGAACGGGGAGTGTTTCCTACGCTTTTCTAAGACGAGACGGTGGCGGCACCTACTTGTCACCTTGCGTTCTACACCTTATCACCTCTGAGATTGGCGCGCACACCCTTTTCAGAGCCACGCGCTTTGTTTTCTAAAAAAACTGTCAGATGGCACTCATGTCTCACGTGTGAAGTGACTTGATGCGCTCGTTCACCTCCGCTAAACGTTAGAGGCACTCTTACGCAGCACCTCCAGAATACCACTCACCGATTTCCTTGCGAAGAACATCAAATAAATATGTTGTTCACTCTCTCCACACGCAAGACTATCGTCTTTGGACGACACTTGCAGAAACATGCAGATACGGGGCCAATTTTTTCCTTCACGCATGCCGCTTGCTACCCGCTCCAGCGGACCCATCCTCCCATTCACGTTATGATGCACGCGCCCGTTATAACGAAGCAGCCGAACCTGATGCGCGTTACACCAAGCGCCTATCAGTTACTGCGCTCATATTGCTCGCCTCATCATGTTTACTATCGGTGATGCTGTAAGTAACAATCTTTTTTTTAACGTAACCTCGAACGCCGCTTCCTACTATCAAATTGCTGACACAGCAGGATACGGACACCGTTTTCGCCTGCTTGTGCTCCTGTAAACATGTTTTGCGAATGAACGCGGTTGTGATGATACATCGACAACACCACTTTCAAAAAAGAATCTCTGAACTTATCCCGCCTGCGGGACTTATAGGCGAAGGGGGAACCAGACACGGGGTATTAGTCATGCTCAGGATCATTGCTGCTAAGCTCACCACTGCGAAATCAAGGTAATCAAGCGTGCCAGTACTCCGGTGACGGTTTAAAGTGAAGATAATTAAGCCAAGCTCAGCTATCCGAGATATCTTATAGCAGGTATGTTTAAACTGCTGGAAGAAAACATGTAAGGAAATAGCAATGCGTGCACACATGAAGCGCTGATGGCATGTTTTTGAACTAGTTGGTTCATAACTTAAGGAGACAAATTTTGGTGTGTGAAGAACGAAACACATAAGAACATAGGAAGCCCGCACTGTCCATAGCGTAGCCTTGTATTCTTGAATATAAAAACAAAAAGAGGCAGGGAAAAAAAGAATGTTGAGGAAGAGGGATTTAAAGAAAGAGTATAAGCATAGGATATTGGAGGCGACTGGAGCAGGCAGGAGAATTGAAGGTTGGATGCATACAGGTGGCCGGAGAGAGAGGAGGTTACTTTAGTGCTTAAGCGTGTCCACATTCTCTTATCTTTGCTTTAGTTTCAATTTCATCGCTGGATATTCACCTCAACTTCTTTGCACAATGGCCTTTAGGACGTTGAGACAATTAAAGGTAGGAATAAAATGTAGGCTTGGGCGAGATGGGATACGTGAAAGCAAGCTGCTAGCTTCAATTTGTATATTACAATTTGTTGCGATCGAATTCATTGTTTAACGCTTATTGAGAAATGTAGATTTTCACAAGGCTATAGAATTGAACAGGTCGTCTCCTTGAAGTTTTGCAGTCCAATTGCACGCTAGCCATCGGCGTTGGTGCCGGCGTCATTGGTTGTGGGCAAAAAAATAATAACTGCTGTCCGTAAACTGAAGTATAAGGTAGAATAAAATAAACCAATAAACATCAGTTCGAGTAAAAAAACATGTCCTCAGGGTGACAAGCAGGTGTTTATCCACTGAGTGACAGCCATGCTTGAAAGTGTCTCGGGACGTACGCAACATTTATTTAAACAATGTGATCCATCGCGGGTGGTGCCCTTCTTTTAAGGCTATACTGGCTACAGCGGCTCGGCAGGCCTGATCCATTGTCGCCAGTTGGCCTTTTAGGGTTCGTTCAGTGAGTCGTGCCTCCCACGACCATGTTTGTATGGGTTGCATATGACCTATGTCGACTGTGGTAGTCACTGAAAACAGCTGTAGGTTATATGTGTTAGAGTAGGAGTAAATCCACACCACGGGTATGCGTTGGGATATCTCTAGGGGTACATGATGTGAAGCCTATGCAGATTTGGGAATGTATTAGTCTGCAGGCGGTGCCACTTCCAAGCTTCATCTCTATCGAGGTCCTTGTGAGGAGGTGCCCCGATGCGGCGATCTAATCTTTGTATAAGATGGCACGCCAAGTCACCCCTTCATCTGCATCCCCTTCAGCGGTTGGTGGTTGTGTGGCTCGGTCGCTGATTACTCGAGCTTGGCAATGAACTAGTTCATCGCCCTCAAGGCTTGTATGGGCTGGACACAAAAATAACCCATGGTTTGCTCCGCAATAGCTTGATGGCCCTGTCGGTTATATTCCCTTGAGGTACATGCGGCAAGCTGCCTGACAGTCTGAGATCACGTAAGCAGAAATATGCTGTTGGTCTGCCATTCGAATGACGAGAGCGACGGCAGTTGCTTCGGCTGACATGAAGGATGAGGTACGTATGGGCATGAAGTTGCCATGTTTACCCTGGTCGACTACTGCGAGAGTGTAAGCGGGAGCCCTTGCTGCTTAGTGTAGGGTCTGACGTCTGTATTATAAACGTCAGGGTGGTTTTTCAGTCGTTGCAGCCTCTGTACTCGAAGTACTCGGCGTCCTCTAGGGTGATACGGATGCATATTGCGAGGAATGGGCTGCGTTGCGACGTGCAGTCTGAGATTTTGTGAGAGTAGGTTGGTGGCTTCTGAGCAATAATGCGGTGAGATAAGAAATCCGAGTCTGTTAAAAAAATTCCGCTGTGGTGTCAAAATTGTCCGGGAATACCATGTAGTGCAACAAGTCTTTTAAACGCATGCTGTTGTGGTTCCTTTGTTCGTTGTGGTTCCTTTGTTTCGCACAACGCAGGTTTGGTTTGGGAGGTCCGAGGAGCCACCTCAGGACACCTCCCAAAGAACGAGTCCGTTTGACGCAAACATTTATTTACAATAGCTCGAGAGCACTCAACTCAAAATATAACGAGTCTTGTCTCTCGAACACAGTTAAAGAGAAATACAAAAGCTCAATATTAGTCCCTAGACAAAAGTCCTAAGCACTCAAGTCCTACACAGAGTGTGTCGTGGAACGTCTAAGGAGTGGCACCTTACCCACGTCGTGGTGCAGGAGCCTGGGCGCGATGCACGGGGTTGATGGCGTCGCCTTAGTTGGCATCGGCGTTGGGCAGCCACATGAACCGTAAGAGAAGCAGCCGGTGGACGCTGTACAAGCTGACGCTGCATTTCACGCACTGGCCTTGAGGTAGAGTCTCGGCCGGACAGCCTCACCTGAGCTCGAGCCCGAAGATTGACAGCTCAGACCTGTCCACGGGCACGGGAACGTCAGCGCTGCTTGGTAGCCCTGGAGCCCCCCTGGTCACCGCGCGATTAAGTTAGGAGCCTTGGCTCGGGTCCGAAACCTGACCGCCCTGATGCGTGGCTCGTCTTCCTTGCTTGCTTGCTTGTTCCTTTCTTTTGTGGCTCTCACCCACTAAGGGGGATTGGCCAAGAAGGGTGGTTATTGCAAGTCAATACGTTTAGGTTTTCTAGACAAGGAGAATATGATTACTGTGTTTTGACTGTAAAATTATTTTTGCGCAATGTAAAAACGAAAAAAAGGGGGGGAGAGAAATAATAGAATTTGTTGAATATCTGAGGTGTAATCGTTATATGGAATGCTTCTGAAAGTTGAATCATTGCAGTGTGTCAACTAAATAATAAGTCGTAGTGTGGCTAGTAAAATCTGAGAGCTGATCACTGACTCAGCAAGGTAATCTTGTGTTATATATGAATTCGCAGAGAGCCCCGCAGATGTTCCTGTCGGTGTGTCCTACTGAAGTGGCCCCAATAGACAAAATATTGTGAGTATTAAGTGATATTCCGAGTTTTCTGAATAAAATTTTGAAGCAATTCTTTCTTTGATTTTTGGGACGGTGACATGTGATAAGAAAACGGTCGGTATTTTTGGGTTTAGTACAGCTTGAGCACAAAGGGGATGGCCCCACACCAGACCTGTTTAACTATAAATTAAGAGGCGGTACACGGCAACGTAATTTTGTTATCAAGACTTCCAACTTACGCGTGGGACACCATTAATTATTCCATGTGAAGTGCAGGTGCGAAAAATCTGGATTCGGTATCGTGATTTTTGATGCGCCTTCAAGAAGGGAAAGTTTCTTAAACCTCGCTGCTGTTACATAAGCTGTAGGAGGCATGATTGGCACAATCGGAAGATCAAGAGATGTTCGCACAAGTGTGTCAGCCATCTCGTTTATAAGTATACTACGATGGCCTGGCACCCGTATCATTCGCACTAGACGAATGTTTGCTGGGAATAATGATTTAGAAGTTTCTCGTACTGCTGATGTCGACGACGATAATAAAAATGAACACACGAAATACGAGTCAGTCACTATCACAGCTGCCGAATGACTCGCAGGAAGTTTACGAATAGCTAGTATAACTGCCACTAATTCCGCTTCAAATATTGGTGTATAATCTCGGAGGCGTAATGAAAATGACCAGAATAATCAGAGAGAAAAAATACCCACACCTGCCTTCTCGCCACTCATAGATGCAGCCGTTGCAGTTACTGTATTAGTACTTAATTGAGACAGTTGTTGTTCTAATAAACCAATCAAATATTTAGAGGGCAAGTGTTTAATTAATTCATTGAGAAGATATCGTCAAATTTTATTTGCACTTGGCCGTTGGTTGGACAGATGGTATGATCTCGAATATATTTGCATTCAAAGCATCTAGAAGTAATAATACTGATTGTTGGCCTAGTTGTGTTTGAAGAAGTGTTTGAAGAAATAGCACATCTAGAAGTGTTTGAAGAAATAGCACTCGGGCTTTATATGCATGGGACCAATGCTCATTGAAAAAGACACTAGGCTCGGCAAAAAATACAAACTGTCGCCTTCTTAAAGTGGATTCAGATAATTTTAAATTGGTTTTGACTCTTAAAATACGAAATCTGCAAGCAAGAGTGGGTATCCGAGCTTCTTGATACACAGCATTGTTAGCTTTGCTCTGGTGTAACACTGCTGTTGCAACTTTGATAACTGTGCCAATCAAGTAGTATATTATGGCATGAACTTTAAATTAATGGCTACTTTTGAGTACTAAGGGGCAATATAACGTTCTCTGAAATTTTATGCCCCGCAATTGTTGTTGGTGAGCGTACATATGCGCATGGCACAAGCGCATTGCAACCTGTTGTTAACCTTCTCATCGCAATGGCTAGGATAGCGTGCTGCGAAGGTGATAGCGCGAGGTAATCTAAGACAAGTGTGTTAGGACGCCTGCTTGCACTTGAAGTATATAAACCGAACTTTGTGGAACAAAGGAAAAAAGTTGTAATAACTTAAAGACCCATGCTATAAAAACAGAGCTTTAGTTAAAGCAACAAATACCCTTGAAATGGGATATCCTCCGATTGAAAACCGATGATATATTTTCGTTAAATCTACTTCGCAATGAAAGAATAAGGCCGAATCAAATTTCTTTATTGCGTGCACCTGAGGCGGCAGTAGTGACTTTGCCAGTCTCGAAACCCTTCCTCAGCAGAGTCGGATCAAGCCCACCGTCATTAGTGGTCGTATTTCGAAAATAGGCCAAGTCTGCAACCAGTAGTCGGACTTGAATGCTCTTCAGTGGGGGACATGCCGGAGGACAGAGAATTATAACGCATTTGAACGGGGTGTGTATATGAGGGTGACTATCTAAATGGCAGTGACTAGCCTGGCTAGTTTCGCATAGGGTCCTAATAGCTGAGAAACATAGTTTGTAGGTGTGCAAGAGAGGTGCAGTAAGTTAGTGGTGTACGACGGCGTGGAAAAAGATTTTCGCTTGCAGCGGATACCAAAAATAAGGTGTATGCAATACATGCACCTTTAAAATGAGGTATAGTGACCTATATTGTAGTTGAAATTGGGTCGCCATAGTAACTACATTGTGAAATGTTTATAAAGTGAGATTGCCACGGTTTTTAGAGTGCGAATTCTCCACTAGCGTGCGTTTGTGAGTTGTAGTTTTCCTTCTTGTAACAATAATGCTTATCCAGATTCGGAGAGCACATGCAAATGGTTAATGTTTTCTAACAGATTTCGCGCAACTGCAAGGGGAACTTCACGAGCAACGCAGCTTTGAGGCTGCAATGAACAAACAATAAAGATTGCTTAGATAGACAAGAACAAGCGACTACTGCTCATTTTGCAGGGTATTCACTATTACGTTTGCAGCACAAAACAAGTGCCAGAATGCATATGTGCGTAAATTCGTAAAAAATAAAAATTGGGCAAAATTAAGTCAATATTACAACAACATGAAACAAGGCAGTCTCAATAGTCCACACCACAGCAGCATTTGTTGAATTAGCAAAAAGGCCCTACATTTTAGACATTTCGTGCCACTATTTGCGCTCCTCCACTTTCAATACTCTTGCAAAAGTGGAACACAAAAAATAAAACTGTTAGGTACTGCGATTATATCGAGGCAGTAAGAATGCCCACAATATCAAGTTATGTCAAGATCTCTTCGTTTGTGAAGATGTGGCTTGAAAGGTCATTACTCTATGACCATAAAACTAAAACTTAAGAGATTATTTTAATGCAATGATGTCACAACGATACTCTGTAGTCAATAGTCGGGATAAGTGTATGCACCTACAGACCACAAATGAAAAGCTAACGCACTTGCACTGCACGTAGCATTGCAGCTACAGTGCACCACACATAATATTATAGGATGCAAAGGCTGAAAATAAAATCACAACATCTTTACGTTTTCTTATTTGCTTTATTACTTTTAAGTCACCGTAATGGTGAGTCTCAAAGAAAGTATAAAGCAAGTAAACGCGTCTGACTTTTCTTTGGTCATCAGGTCTCGAAGAAAACTTTCACCTTCGCGGCGAAGTGTTAAATGTAGATTACTTGGAGAAATTATGTGTCTCCCAATTACCATACCGCTGACATTGCAAATATTCCGGAAGGTTCCGTGTGTAATGTCGTGTATTTCCTCTCCGAGTATCCATAGGCTGTCGTACGTGGACAAACGTTATCTTGGCAAAGAAAGCGAGGCCGGAGAGAGGAGTTTGTGTAATGCTTTCTTTCGATTAAATAGCATTCAGTGACAGTGTTCAACTTCAGTTTCTCTTGCGATCAGTGGGATTCTCCGGTCAGTGAGATCGGAGAAAATGTGTTTGAAGAACATCCGAATGATACAAAGCGTTATGGTAAATCGAGTTTTAAAATATTTCACGCACTTCTTTGTTTCTTCGAGGTCCACGAAGCTCAAGATTTACAGTTATTACACATGAAATCACCCTTGGGTGAACAGGGACACCTCAGATGGCGGTGATCTCCCCGACGCTTTTCAATATTTGCATGATCAACTTGTCACGAGCCTTGAACAAGATACCGCACATTAACCACACAATCTATGTTGATGACATCATTATCTGGGGGGACAGCAGATATGAGGGTCACATCGAGAGCGCTTTGCAAGAAGCCATCGATGTGACTGGGCACTATCTCACCCTTACCAGCCAACGGTGCTCACCCGCTATGTCCCAGCACTTACTTCGTAAGAAGAGGCCCAGAGATGGTTCTCATAGGTCCTGGAAGCCAGCAACGGAAAGCCACATCATGTTATTCACTAATAAAGGCTCCCCAGTTCTGTGCACGCTTTGACATTATCAGAGTCCTTAGAATATTTATCAAGTACAATCGACCCAATGAAGCCGCCATCAAGCGCATTTGTTCCACGACCGAGAGTTCGCTCGAGCTGATGAGAATAATCGCTAACAGGCACCAAGGAATAAGGAAGAGCAATATGACCCGGATTATCCACGCATTTGTGCTCTGTAACCTTTCTTAGAAGACAACTATACAAAACTGGCTGGTCTAGGAGTGCCACAACATCATTGCCCTAATCAGAAGAGTTTTCAAGCTGGCCCTCTTGGCATTTTCGTTCGAACGCACACATCAGACCCCCTGAAGCTGGGACTCCACAACAGATTCAAAAAAATTGCCAAGGCCCAATAGTTCTCACATTTTGTCAGTCTGTCCGGCATTCCAGCGTGTAGGGTCATACCCGACAAGCTGGGACGCAATCCTGCGGTCGACGATCCTGATGCTGTGAAACAGCCCAACGAAGTAAGGTTCAAGATTTTCATACAGCGGATACCACGCAGTATGCATCCAACCTACAACGCAGCACGAATACGAGGTAGGGTAAAGCAGTGCTCGCCAGTGCCTACCTGGACTAGGAACGAGCCTGCTTCGTTGATGCCACTTCGTTCGCTTAAGAAAAACGCTCTCGTCAGTAATTGCGAAGTAATCGGCTGCACTATCATCCGCGTTTTCAGCTCCAGTGTTGCAGAGCATGTTGCCATTGCATTTGCGGACGGTGTACACGACACAATTTATACAGACTCTAATTTGGTTTGATGATATATGTGCGGGGTTTAACGTCCCAAAACCACCATATGACGATGAGAGACACCGTAGTGAAGGGCTTAGGAAATTTCGACCACCTGGGGTTCTTTAACGCCCACCCAAATCTGAGCACACGGGCCTACAGCATTTCCGCCTCCATTGGAAATGCAGCCGCCGCCGCCTTGATTCAATCCCGCGACCTGCGGGTCAGCAGTTGAGTACTTTAGCCACTAGACCACCACGGCGGGGCAGCATTCAGACTCCAAGGCTGCTATCAAGGCATGATGGGCATGGTGGCTCCGAAGGTCGTACGGATCTTTAAAGAAGCCAAAGCCTTCAAAAATCACTGATTGGTGTAGTTTCGTGCACACCCTCGGCCCATTGAGGGTGCTTCGATCAGTCTGAAGAAGGAGGCGCGTTCGGCTGAACGAGGTTTGACCCACCGTGTGCCGGGTAACGCGCCATCTCCGGGGTGATCTGAGCCTCTCTGCACGAACAACGAGATAGGCAAGCAGCATTATTTCACAAGAAGAGTGGTGCTCCTACAACACTCCTCCCTGTGCAGGGCCCAAGCTGTTACTCTCAGACTAGTCCAAACAAGCACCGACCCGAGCTCTGCGGCACAGCTCACAATATGCCTCGAACGATTCTCAAACCCGGATCGCCCCTTGTGTGGCGGTTATGTGGACTTCGAGAATGTCCTGTGGGGCTGTGCCTTTGCCGGTCCCCCTTTTCAAGAAGAGCAAGTAAACAAGCTGATTAAGGCCTAGGACCTTAACTCTAAAATCCTGGCCTTTCAGAGGGCCCATGCGAGGGCGGCTATAGGTTTAACCTGACCGTCCCTTAGTGGGCCTAGCCAGGTGACGCTGAGTTAACTCGCGTCTCTTGGGAACCAAATGAAGTTATTTCACTTATCCTCAACATTCACCAGCTCAGACCAAAACATTTTCTCATTCTATTTGTCCTTAATTCATGCGGCAGCACGTTTTCAAACATCGACAAGCTTGCATGCTGGTTTTCTGACGCACATGCACCATCAACAGGTATCTACGTTGGGTTCGCTACACTCAGACACCCATGACAGAAATATGTAGTGCTGAAACTGTTATGTGGTACGCCGAGTGAAAAAAAGAAAACAAGGAACGAATGTTATTGCGAAGTGCGAAACATTACTTAAAATGTCAAGCATTTAGTCGTTAACATAACACAGAATCATCATTTCAGCCAACTGGTTGGTGCGGCTCCATCTATTGCACGTACAGCATGGTGTTCTCGCGGCAGTCTCTTTTGCATGGTATATAACATAACTAGCGTAGGAGGAGATAACCGTAAAATGAACGCGTTTCCTACGCTAATAAATGATAACATGGCATACCTGCCACGTATATTATGAATAATATTGCGCTGAAATGGACGCAGCATAAACGCATACCACAGGTTATGGTATGCAACAAATCACTAAATAGGATAGTCTATGTAGACTCAGGAAAAGCAAGAGCTCACTTTGGAAAATAAACAGGAACCTTTGGGCTACGTGAATAGAAAATACAGACTGTTTTCAACAGCTGGCGAACTTATTAATGCAGACAAATGCCGGCAGAGGTGGTGCCTCCAGCCAGCAAACACGTCGTTTGTGTATCACAACTAAATTTATTATATCCATAGTAGCCTACCTACAGTTGTGGTAAGGTGCTCGTCTACCGTCGACTGCGTTTATACTACCCTCTCAGAATGTTCATGATAGTGCAATAACTTCACACGTTTACACCTCTGATTAATCTAGGTATGATTTAGCATTGCTTGAAGCTGCATGAATATGTGAACAAACGCTACGGACAAATTATTTCTGTGTAAAAGTGATGTCTGTGCATGAGTACGACATTGCGTGGCACAATAAAAGCTGTTCACTCTTCAGTGCAGTCAACGTGTTTGGTTTCTCCGCAATATGCACAAAAGTATTGAACTTAGACATACATGTCAATCCACCTTGCAAGTTTAAACAAAATGTACTGCGTGGCAGACTCTTCCACATAAACTTGATTCCAGTGAAGTAGGACATCTCCCAAAATCTTTTATAGATGCTTCTTCTGGTAACTAATTTTTTTCACAGTGTATCATTCAAAGTATTTCCCTTATAATAAATGAAGTATTGTTTATTTCTGCTTTCAAAATACGTGATCAAACAAGAAAGTCGGGAAACAGTTTACATTATTTTCGTAGCTATCACCGTACATTTAAAACTGTTATTCTTGAGTATACCGGCAAAGCCAAAGCAGTTTTTGTTTGCTGATATTATTTATGGTGAAAAATGAGCCAAGCGCTTGAGTTGACTTGACGTTCTCACGAACACTGCAAAATGTTTTACGTGCCTCTCATAATCCGTATGTGTTTAGCTTGCCCACTTCATTTACTTACAACATGTAAAAGTTTATACAGGAATCAATAAATCTGCTTTGATGTCTGAAAAAAATAAAAATACCCGCCAGAGCCCCACTTCATTGTAGGGCTCTTAATCTGCATAGTCATGGCACGCCTCAGTCTCGCTAGTATATGGCGGTGGTGCCGTCATTGCCTCTTTTGTTTTTATTGTTGCTGCTGTGGCCACTGCCCGTAGTGATTGAGCTAGATTAGAGCACCGTCTGATACACTACTATATTCTACAAATGATCGGAGAATATGGTAGTGTATCTAGGAAAGTGATCCTCTGGAAGTACAGACTGCGTTTCAAGCTGTTTGAAAAAACACGCGGCATGTCATGGCCTTCGAAATTCGCATCATGAAATGTGGACACCATGACTGAAAGGGGTATTTGGCATGCCTTTTCTTTGAGTGTCTTTGAAGACTACTGGCTTGATTCATAAAAGCTTTTGTGAAAATATTTTAAACATCCCGAGAGCTGGACGTAACTGCCTCATCGGAATGAATATGATCCCTTCGCGATATAGCGTCGATTCATTTTGGAAGAGTTAGACTTCGTACTACAGTTATAGAAACCTAACGCACAACTTTTATTGATTTTTTGTTCAAGTTTCTGCTTATGTGTGCGCTCAATGAAAAGAGAAGAATGACTCGGGCTAAGATATCTAGATTTACTTGCATAAACATATTTGACGGGAAGACGACAATAAAAATAGCTGGATTCATGGAGCATCGGACATATTTTTTTTTCAAAGTTTGCAGGTTTGGTTCTTGCCGATGGCAAGTTGCCTTTTTGTCGATATCATTTCTTTCTATTTATATTGCCATAACCAACAATCACGCTCTTATACGTTGGATTCCTTGTCTTAACAAGGAAATGAAGCCCTTGAGCTATCACAATTGTAATCGCGAGAAATTCGCAGCTACCTGGTTCATTCAGAAAAGCGGAAAAAATGCAACACATATTCATGTAGTGAAAAGTTGAACTATTGTTCCTCTAATGAGGTATCTCGTGAATATGCAGATGCGGTCACTTACCAATTCATTGTGAAAAAAAACACAGACGTTTCGCGACTCATACGGGTGCCTTGCTCACACTAAGCGTCTCTGTGTTTATTCCCCTTGAATTGGTCAGTGACCACATCTACATCCTAAAGGTTTATTCATATTTCTGGCACTTATGTAATAATAGAAATGAATTTCAGGCAGCTTTATGAGCAATATGACAGCATAATATTGAGAAAGGAATATTATTAGAAACTCATGAACTGAGGTTATAGTTCGATGCAGCCTGCTGCATTGTTTTTCTGTGGTAATATGTATGTTGCTGACACATAAGCTACATACGTAATTCATTGACTGCAAGGAAATATCGTGAAAAACGGGAGACGAGACAGAAAAGACATATAGTGAGCGCTAACTTACAATGGAAATTTTATTCTTCAAACCATGCCTATACATACCTTGGCAGTGGAACGAAAAAAAGAGAAATGAACGTGATAGTCGAAGATAAATGAAAAAGGAATGTCATAAAACCATTCTCATAGGGCATGAAATCATCCAGATTCGCTTTTTTTCATTTTTATCGTTTTGCATAGGTATAAATGCGTGCTTTCAAGAATAAAATTTTTGTTGTATGTCACCGCTCTGTGTGCCTTTTCTGTCTGGTCTCTCGTTGTTCACGCTGTTTCCTTCCGATACGTAGTACCAAAACGCCCAAGCAAGTAAATTAGCTCATTGTATAAACGTTTTTTATACGTTTGCAATACTTCCACTCCAACGTATAAAATGAGCCCGTGTGACCATGGCACAACACAAAAATCTCGGGACGTGGCTGAACTTTGGTATTAGAAGACTTTCTTCGATTGAAATATATCCAACAAGCTGAAATTATTAGAAGGATCTACACTGAAAAAATGATAATGTGATTGATGGAGGTAAGATACGTTGGTACGCGTGAGCGACGCAGAGAAGCGTATTACTGGGAGTATCGATACGAACTAACTTCTTTGTTCATTCAACTCGGTAGACTAGAGAACCGGCTACCCTTTCTTCTAACTCCCCGCTCCTTTACTGGCGGTGAAGAGAAAAGGAAAATAATTTCGGTTTGGATGGATGGATTGATATGGCTGTGCGCTTTACATAGGGCGGTCACTCACGCCACGAAGCCATAATAATAGTGAACCAAGAACTAGATTTATTTTCTTCCTTTAAATAGTGAGGTTGAGGACTGGTACTTCGCCGTGAAGGGTTCATTTTTTCTCGTTCCTTAATTTTGCCACCAATCGGATAACCTCTTTCAAGTTATTTCTACCCGCTTAAAGTCTATTTTACCCTCACTGTCCCTAAACCTCAGGGCTTCGATCTGCGCCATCATCCTGCGCCACTCCTGAACTCTGCACCATCATCCTGAACTACAGGGTGAAGCCCTGTACAGAAGATTATCAAGGGTTCGGCGAGTTCCTCCTCCACACCACACGAACTGCATACCGTGTATACGCGTTCGTATTTGGCCCGATATGTCTTGGTTTGCAAAACTCCCGTCCTCGGCTCTAACAGTACAGAACTACCCCGAGTATTATCATAGATCCTTCTCTTGGCAATTCCCTGCTTAAAAATTCGATAAATCTATAGTGCGGACTTCTTAATCATGCCAATTCTCCACATATCGGTCCCAGCTTCCTTCACCTTCTTCGTAACCGAAAATATTTTTGGTTTGGCCCCCTGCTGTTTCCTAATTATTTACCGGTCAATTTTCTGGTTCGCTTCCTCCATTTTGTATCGACATTCTTCATGTACAAGTGCCTGAAAACCTTCGTAGCCCAACGCTCCTCTCCCATTTCTCTCAATCGCTTCTCAAATTTTATCTTGCTGCTAGCTTTCCTCTCCTCAAGTGATGTCCATTCCATATCACCTTGTACTCCCTGATTTTGGTGTATCCCGTGAGCTCCTAAGGCAAGCCTACCTATTCCACGTTGCTTAATTTTTAATCCTGCCTAAACTGGTCTGCGACAGGGAGGCAACGCCACTTGCTGCGCCGTGGCGTGCTCTGAGTTCACTACAGTACTCTCGACCCTAGCGAGAGCACGAATGAAATCAAATGCCAAAGTGGCCGCTTGCTACGAGTCGAGGCAATCTCGCGCACCGGTCCGTCTTCCGCTGCGCCTGTAGTAAAATTTGGTCTCTTGAGAAATTCCCGTGTCCATCGCTCTCGTTGATGTGGGATGTGGCGCTGTTCTGCAGGTTTCAGGTGGATTGGTTGAGGTCGCTGTCGTGAACCAGTTGGTTTTCATGTGTGCCGGCTTAACTCAGTCCAGTGACCCAGCTCCTCAGCGGCCGCAGCTTTCGATGATAGTCATCTTTCCTAGGCGGATGACTTTGAAGGGTGTATTGAACGGTGCTTCTAGTGGACGGCATACTGCATGGTTACGCAAAAAGACGTGGCTACACGACTCGAGTTCACTGCTTACATATGTTCTTCTTTCTGTGGGCCGAACTTTCCTTTCGATATGGCGTAGGCGCAATGCATAGTCGCCAGCAGAAATGTGGGCTTGTTTGTCAGGCGCAAAGAATTTACCAGGCAGAAATATGGTTGCGCCGTTGAGAAGTTCTGCAGCACTGGAGCCGACGTCTGCCTTGAACGTGGTGCGTATTCCCTAGAATAAAGTGGACAGTGCTTCGACCAAAAAGGGTTTTTCGATTGCCATGACTGCGGCTTTTGAGTGCCGGTAGAATCGCTAAATCATTCCCTTAAGGCCGGTTCATGCTAGCGGCAAGCATGATTCGCCGTTAGACGTTTGATGTTCTCAGGCAGCCATGCGTGGCTGTTTCCTTCGCGCACGTCTGCCGTTATTTTCCGTTCATAGAATGGGTCCGAGACCTTTTTTCTCTGCCGTTTTCCGGATAGCAACGTAGCCAATCAGTGACGGAGCGACATGGCTGAGCCGCGTCGTTTACTTTTGCATCTCCGCATCGTCACCGTCTGCCACGGGACAGTTTGGGCTGCTTGCTTCTTGCTCTGCGGTTTTTACTCTATGTTGTACGTGTTGTTCCCAGACTATGTTCCAGCTGTGAATGAAGTGTTTTACCTGTCTGGTATTCAAAAAAGCGCACAGCCATTCAAAAGGACGTCTCTCAAAGCAGGCATTTGGAGAAGTGGTGCCAGCTACCCAGCGTTAGCAACAACTGACAAATGTGTAGCATATGCCTTCCGAGTTCGGGAAGGCTTGCTTAAGCATACAACATAAATTGTTTAAGTATGGATCTCAAACATGGTGTCGAATCTATTCAGGTACTGTGTTGTCGAAGCTAAAGGACATGAGTCTAAAGAGAATGGAAGCACGAATTTGGAGCTTTCGAGCTACAGAGAGCACGGACACGCGGTCGTTTCATAGATTTGAGGTAGTCGTCAACTGCATTCGGAAGGGCAGCCATGTTTGTGGGAGGACAAAATGTGTCGCCGGCGAAGCTTGCCGTGCACTTTGAACACCTCTCCCGTGGATGGCGGCGGCTGATGGTCTATGGCACTGCGCCATTGCGATAGGCTTGCCGCTAGCGTGAACCCACCTTTACTCATCGAATGGTAGGCCGTCATTTTTATCCGTTATGTATCGAGAAGCTTCTTGAATAATGCGGACTCAAATTGGCTTCCTTTGTCCATTGTAATGCGTGATGGCACGCTGAAGCGACAAAGCCGGTGGCTAACGAAAGCGTGAGCAATAACTCTGGCTGCGATGTCCGTATCGGCAATAGCCTTTGCTCAACGCGTGAGACAATCCACGCAAGGTAACAAGTACATTTAACCCCTGTGGCAGTGACTGTATCGATTCCGACGTGTGCATGGTTGAACCGAACATCTGGCCCCCCCAAGATAGGTCCCTAACGGTGTCACGGTGTGACGCTGCAGTATCTTGGAGCGTTGGCACAGGAGACGCACACGAGTTCACTGTTGGTAAACATGGTTTATTCAAAGTCATATGAAGCGTCCTGTCAGCAGCACTTGCGTAGCCCGGATTCTAAGGTGTGAGAACTCGTGTAGCGCTGCAAATACATCGCGATAAAGGTGCGCGGGCACAAATGGTTAGGGCTTGTCAGTAGGCTTATCGTAACAAAGGGCTTCTGTACCTGCTGGGGGGGATCCCTGCAGGTTCAGCGACGCGGACGTTTCATGTAGGTGGCGCAATTTGTTGTCATCGCGTGAGTAGCGGGCATTATGTTAAGATATATTTATGTCGGTGAGGTTATGGCGCCGACTGGGCTACGCGAAAGGGCATCAGTGACAGCGTTGTGGACTTCTTTGATGTGGCGGATGTCGCTGATAAATTCAGACATGTGTGATCTGCCGCAATTCACATGCGCTATGGGCGCCCTCCTCAGTACTCTGTGACCACATGGCATACGTGAGAGGTATTTGGTCTCTTACGACAAAGAGCTCGGTACCTTTGAAGCATTGCCGGAAGTGCCAGACTGTCACGTAAGCGCCCAATGGTTCGCTCCCAAAAGTGCTGTACCACTGTTTGGTGGGCGTCATATTCCGGGAAAGAAAGCGATTGGTCGCCATACTTTTTCGATGCATTGTTCAAGTTTGGCTCCCACAGCTGCATCTGATGCGTTGATCATAACGCACTGCTGAACTCCCGGTTGTGGGTACCAGACAGGAGTGCGGCGTCGACCAGAGGTCTTCTCTTGATCTCATGGAAGGACACTTGGTCACCCTTCTTATAGTGGAGCTCTTTAGCGGCACCTTCTTGTGTCGAAATTAGAAGGCGAGGAGGCTGCAGAATAGATGCACACTGTGTTGTGACACGGCGTTTGTAGTTCACGACACCGAGAAACTCAAGGAGCAGATATTTTGTGTTCGTTAATGGGAACTGCTTAACCGCTTTAACTTTTTCTACTTGAGGTTTATTTCCGCAATTAGAGGTGACGTGACCAAGAAGCATCAGCTCGCACTATCCAAACTGAGACTTTCCATGTTCACCAGCATCCTATGCTCTGCAAGGCACTGAAGCACAGATCGCAGGTGCAGATCATGCTCATCTGGTGAACTGTTTTCGTTTACTATATTGTCGAGGTATGCATGACTGAATTCAAGTCTGTGCCAAACACCGGTAATAAAGCGCTGGAATGTCTGTCCGGAGTTTCACAAGCCGAACAGTAGCGGAGGAACTCGAACAGACCAAATAGCATTGTTATCGCTCTCATCGAAATGTCTTTTGGAGCCATGGCCATGTGATCGTAGACACGTACGAGGTCGCTCTCGGAGGACGCTGTCACACCCTGCAGGTTGGCGTTGACATCGTGAATATGATGTAATGAATGACGGGGGCCCGGTTATTCATTTGAGAGCTTGATAATCGCCGCAGGGCCACCAGTCTACTGGTGTAGATACTGGCACCATGTGTATGGTGCCAGTATCTACACCAGGAGACAGGATCTAGACAAACTGGCGTTGTCTTAGGGTATCACGAGTGTAGGGCTGAGGTGTGGATGCATAGAAGGCTTCCCGCACAATTCTATTTGTGAGAGAAGATGCTGTATACACCGGTTACGTTCATCAACAAGCAGCCTAAAGTGACGCATAAAGACTGATCCTAGGATAGCAAATATTATGTCTACTCCCACAGATATCTACCTGAATGTCCTCTTGAAGTCAAGGATCAAGCAAGAGAGGGCGTGCGTGTACGTCGGCATCATCGTGTTATTTGCAGATTATAACGGCGACGAGTCTTTCTCGTTTAGCCGGCGACGTGGGCAGCACGCTAACATTTGCCCAAGTGTCGAAACTAAGCAGGTGCCTTCCTCGCGATCAGTCAAGAAGACCGATGAGCAACTTTCCTCCGAGCCAGTGGCACCTGTCACCCTCAATGCTGGATCAGTAGTTTTCCCGATTTCTCACATGTTTGGCCCACAATTCCGTGCAGTGTCGCCGAACTTACCGTGGTACCAGCACAGCTGTCGATGTTATTCTGCAGTACGCCACCGTGTTCTTTGGCTACCACTTAACTGTAGTGCCGCGACAATTCCGGCGAGGAGAGAAGCTTCTGCCCAAATTTCCAGCAAGGCGGGAGACGGTGAGGTTTCCGCAAGCACTGTGGGAACTTCTGGCGGAGTGACGGCCATGAGTCAGTCAGCTGTTTCTGCGATCTTGTAAACATTCATCTCTTCGGAGGACGGGATGCCTATCCGCATGGTCTGGAGCAATCTTTAGAGAAAAAGCTCCCACAGCAGGCGACTGTCGAGGCCTTTTGTGCTGCCGGCTTGTTGCCGCATGCGTTGCAATAATTGACTTGTTCGGTAGTCACTCAGTTCAGCCTCGCGTAGCAGCTCTGTAGGCGCTTCGGCTCCGAAGTCAAACGGCAAACCAGTGCCTGTTTTAGCACTTGATACGCATCTTCTGCTGGTGCGGCAAGCTGGATGTCACGCACCTCACTCGCTGTCGCAGATGAAATGTTGGCCACCAAATGGTTGTATTTGGTTGCGTCGGCGTTGTTTCGGCGTGCGGCGAACTGAGCTTCCACCTGGACGAGTCAAAGAGCCGGGTTGTTAATTCTCTCGCCAGCGCTTAGGGGACCAACAGACCAAGAAAAAATACAAACAAGCACGAGAAGAGAGACGGGGTCTTGAGAGTAGGAACAAGGTCTCAATGGCCTCCTACGTGCAAAAAAATCTCTTCTAGACTAACTCGATGTAATGGAGTTCTTTGCACGGCTGCTCCATGCCATATGCCCAAATTTTGCTGCCAAAACCCAGGATTGAGCAGCCGACGGCTACGAGTGGCCTGGAAGACATGAAAAAGGCCATGGCGAAGTGGATGTCACGATCATTCCTGAACAGCGGGATCATCGATACGAGAAGTGTCCTACTTCACAATGACTCCGTGACGCAGGAGTGGCTCATTTGTATACACGGCAGACTCCATAGGAATAACGACGAGCTGAACAAGATCAACGCTGAATTGGAGAGTCTCCACTCGGACGGGGACTTTCAACACGAGTACTATGCGCAAGATCCGTTCATTGTCACACCGCCCCACGGCAGCCAGCGTAAATTTTTCAGAGTATCGGAGGAGTGGCGGGGCAGCGGCACTCTTAGCATGTGCTTGTACGTCTTGGCTGGCGTTGGGCTTTCCCTAAAACGTTTCTGTAGTAGTCACCGGGCGCACAAAGGTCACTGCAGTCGTTGCACAGACTCCGTATGCGAAAAGGGTGCGCTTTTCAGACACAGCGAAGTGACAATTGAAACGCTTATTCGCGTAATCTGTACCTGTGAGTTCGGTTCGTGCGTCATTTGTGCTTCAGAAACATGAACACTTTTGATCTACTGTCCATTTGGTGCGTGACCTTCCGATTTGTTGCTATCGCGTTCATTGCTTCGCTTCTCTAGCCAAGCTGTGACTCTTTTCAAAAAATGCGTCACACATATCGCCATTGCGATAATTTAGCAAAATCTTCCATTGGTAAGTATCCGCTCCAAACTGAGGACGTGAAAGGAAATACAAAATTTCACAAAGTATTTGAGTTTTGCGTGACAGACAAACCACGTATTCATTGTGAGGCACGCCTTTAGTGGAGCGCAACGCGCATGGACATCGCACGGTACTCGACCTTTAGCATTCCACCTACATCGCAAAGCAACCGCTGCAGCCGGGATCGAAAACGGGAAGCACGGGTGGGAGCCGAACATCAAAACCACCTTATTGCTGCGGCACACACGTATATAACATAGAAGAACACTAAGATTACTTTGTGTTGCCAAAAGTCAGTGCACGAAAGGCACGTCTTGCGAACCGGCACGATTAGCACGAAGACGAAAAGCAAACTAACATTACTGTGCAGAACCTTCCCAGTCATACGTGAATTCCATTTCATGTGGATTCTGGCGGACATGAGACGTCTGCAGGCAGAGTCCTTGCACAACGACAGATGTGCTACATGCCTTCACGCCACAACAAGTGATGTGTTTGGCATTCATGGCCTCATCGCCTTCAACGAGGCATCGTATCCGAGTTTCTGAAGCGTCTAGGTGACGCATAATATGACACTGCAAAAATGGTGGAGTCATCATGAATAAAAAAAAAACATTGCTGTGCAGGCCGCACATGTGCTCAGTGACTCCGATACTCTCTTTGGGCGCCGTGTTGAACCACCCTGTGTGCCCCCTATAGGCGATAAAACTTGGGAATACCATACTAAGGTACGAGGCCAACGCGACGCGCATCTTCTCCAAGCAGAACGTTTTTCAAGTATTTCCAAGGCTGCTCCATGGCATGTCCCCCACAGGGTTGCTGTTCGAAAAAGAAAGGAGCTTCCTGTCTACTGCAGCTTTTGTCGGCCTAAAGGACAACGACCTTTGAATTCGAAGGTCGTAGGTTCGATTCCTGCTCACCGCAAGTTATTTTTTCACCCACTTTTCTGTCTTCCTATTTACAATATTTGGTTCTAATAACTTTCCCTATACATTCCTTGGCATTACTGTCTGATAGATCTCATATATATATTGTACCGGTGCACATCGGCGCTAGCTCTGTGCCAGGAAGAGAAAAGATGACGAAGTTCGTGTGTCGCGCTCTCGGCCTCCTGTTGTCTGTGCTGCAGCTGTTTTGCTTGCACTGGCGAGTTTCGTGCTGAAACTCCTCCGAACAACACGCTTGTTACATTTGGTGGAGCGCTGCTGGGTAGTTCCCCTTTTCGTCCTGGAGCTCTGCAACCGTACTTTACCATCTGCCCCCGGAATGGCCGAGTGGCCGAGGACGCCGCTCCTTCCCATGAACACCTACGGTCATGTGTGCTGGGACGCTTCGTCAACATGACCCTCCGATGTTCGGTGGCACCAGCGAACTTGACGTCGAAGACTGGCTGGTAGAGTTTGAGCATGTTAGCGGTCCCAACAAATGGGATGACCCTGCTGAGTTGGCGCGCGTCAGCTTCTGTCTGACCGATGTGGCGAAGCTATGGTACTACAACCACGAAGCCTAGTTCACCACCTGGTCGGCATTCAAGCAAATCATCGCTTCGTTCTTCGGTCGGTCTGTATTGCGCAAACTTCGCGCCGAACATCGCCTCCGTTCCAGAGCCCAAAGGAACGGTGAGACGTTTACGAGTTATATTAAGGACGTCATTGATCAATGTAAGCGCGTGAATGCATCTATGGCGGAGTATGACAAAATAAGGCACATACTGAAAGGCATAGATTACGATGCATTTCATATGCTGGTAGCCAAGTGCCCTCATAGAGTAGCGCAAGTGATTGAACTGTGCCAAAGCTTTGACGATCTGCGCATAGAGCGCCTTTCTATCCGTCCTGCCGGATTTTCCACAGTGGAACTCTCATCTTTGGAAGCTAAGCGCACTGGCGCTGAATATTCCACCTTACTGCCGCAAATTAAGCAATACATTCATGAGAAAGTGTCTCGTCAGCTCTCTATTGTAACGTCTGTCACCGAGAGTCCCACTGCACTGGATCACTCGCTCCGTCATGTTATTGAAGCTCAAGTTTCTGAGACGGTTCCACCTTCTGTACCACCAACGCACCCTGCAACGCCTCTCACCTATGCTGAGGCCGTTATTCGTTCCTATGCTCGACCGTCGCCAACACCATCCACCCCAGTCACCAACTTCTACTCGCCACCACGCCCTGTTCACCCAATGCGCCCGGTTCTTGCGCAAGCCCTCTCGCCCCCCGGACCACTTCATAACCCTTGGCGCACTCCAGACAACAGGCCCATCTGCTACGCCTGCGGCATTCCAGGCCATGTTGCGCGTCACCGTCGTCGTCAGCGCAGTGTTTATGCAAATGATAACATCCCGAACCTCGACTACATGCCACAGCAGCCAGCATAGCATATCCTGTTTCCGCCGACTCATCGGGCGTTTATTCGTGCCGTGCCGGTTCCCCCTCACGTCGATGTCCTCCTCCCCGGCGCCGCTCCATTTCTCCTATGCTCTGCCGTACCAACCCCACGCAAGAGGAAAACTAAGCGCCGCAGTTCCTAAGGCACGAACTGCGCCCTCGTCAAAAATTTCAAGGCCTCATCTTTCACCTCCGAACGAGATCGCGGTTATTATCGATGGTGTCGTGACGAACTCTCTTGTCGGCACAGGAGCTGCCGTTTCTATTTTAAGGGAACTTTTGTGCCGCAAACTGCAGAAAGTGACGGCACCCATTCCTGATCTTTTCTTACGGCGAGCTCGCAGCACGTCAAGCCTGTGGCGGCGTGCATGGCACGTCTTTTTATCAACGACGCATTCTACATTGCGGAATTCATTGTCCTGCCAGATGCGTTCCATGACGTTATCCTCGGTTGGGACTTCCTTTCTACACATTATGCCTTCATTGACTGCGCTGGAGCTCGACTCGCTTTGTCCCCTTTCAGTACCACAGTCGTCGACGTCCGGAGCCCGGTGCCTAAATTGGTTGTTGCTGCTGACGCTATCAATTCTTCGTTTTCTGCCACCCTGGTGTCCGTTTTCTCTGACTCAGTTTGTGATTTGACCGCCTTGTTTACACTGTCTGAAGACTGTGCACGCTGACGAAACCTCATACTCCCATTTGCCTTCGTTACCCTTGTGCATGGTACCGGTGTGGCATACGCGTGCAGTCCCTTTCCTTGCTCGGCAACTCTGTTACGCGGCGAATGTGTTGGACATTTAGACAGTTTTGAGGCCATCTTTTCTTTGGATGCAACGTGCGAAAAGATACCGTGGACGACAAATGCTGTCACCTTCGCCGCGGCTACAACCTCCCCTGTCCAAGACATCCTCCTGCGTAGCATCAATAACGCGCTTACGCCAGTCCAGCACACAAAGTTTGTTCAACTGCTTGAACGCTTTCGTGCCTCTTTCTACGTTGGCCAGCCATTATTGGGGCGCACGTCTGCAGTGCCTCATCGTATTGACACCGGTCATCATGCTCCCCTGCGACAGCGTCCCTTCCGGGTATCGCAGGCCGAGCACCGCGTTATTACCACCAACGTCGATGACATGCTGAAACGTGGCGTGATTTAGGAATCGAACAGTCCCTGGGCCTCTCCTGTCGTACTGGTGGGGAAAAAAGACTGTTAAATAAGATTTTGCGTTGACTACCGCCGCCTAAACAAAATTACACGAAAGGATTTATCCCCTACCTCGCATCGACGACGCCCTGGACTGCCTTCAAGAAGCAGAATATTTCTCATCACTGCATTCGCGTTCAGGCTACTGGCAAGTGCCCATGGCTGAAGCCGACCGTCCGAAAGCAGCGTTCGTCTCTCCTGACGGTTTATACGAATTTAGCGTAATGCCTTTCGGCCTTTGCAACGCACCTGCTACCTTCGAAAGAATGATGGACACCATTCTCAGAGGCCTCAAATGACAGACTTGTCTATGCTACTTGGATGACATAGTGGTTTTTTCTGCAGATTTCCCATCTCACATCGCTCGCTTTGAACAAGTTCTCGAGTACCTCCCTAACGCCGGCTTGCAGTTAAACCTGAAGAAATGTCATTTTGGCGCCCGTCAGCTTACCATCGTAGGCAACATCGTCTCCAAAGAAGGAATTACGCCAGATACTGCCAAACTTGGAGCGGTTGGCGAATATTCCAAGCCCAGCACTCTAAAGAAACTCCGAAGCTTTATTGGGCTATGTTCATATTTTCGGTGCTTCATCCGCAATTTCGCCTCCATTATATCCCCCTTGACACAGCTTCTCGCCGGCAGCAACGACCTCTCGGCTTAGAGTGCCGATTGTGATGAGTCTTTCACGAAGTTTCGCCTACTCCTCACGTCGCCTCCAATTCTGCGTCACTATGACCCCAACGCGCCTACAGAAATACACACGGACGCTAGTGGTATCGGCCTTGGCGCGGTACTCGCCCAGCGAAAACCAGACTTTGGCGAGTACGTTGTAGCATATGCCAGTCGTACCCTCATAAAGGCGGAGTCAAATTACACCGTCACAGAAAAGGAGTGTTTGGCAATTGTTTGGGCAATCAGTAAATTTCGCACCTACCTCTATGGGCGTCAGTTTGTTGTTGTTACCGACCACCACGTGCTATGCTGGCTGTCATCCTTGAAAGACCCGACTGGACGCCTGGCTCGCTGGGCTTTACAATTACAGGAGTACGATATACGTGTGATTCATCGCTCTGGACGAAAATACTCGGACGCTGACGCCCTATCTCGATCGCCACTGCCTTCCAACACTGCCTGCTCACCAGCTTCCACTTGTAGCTCATCATCTCTGACCATCACTGACATGCCAGAAGAACAGCGCAAAGATCCCTGGATTGCTTCCCTACTTGAGATTTTGTCTCAATGGGCCCCAAACTCCGCCTCACGCACCCTACGTCGTCAAGTCCAACACTTCGCAATTCGTGAAGGCTTGCTGTATTGTCGTAATTACCCGACCGAAGGCCGCAGGTGGCTCCTCGTGATCCCCCGTCATTTGCGCGCGGACATTTGTAGTGCCTTCAACGACGACCCTCAGTGCGGTCATGCTGGCTCGTTCAAGACGTACTCGCGTCTTCGCCTGAGGTACTAGAGGCATGTATCAATACGTTTGCCGGTACGTTCAGTCATGCCCTGCGTGCCAACGTCGCAAGGTTCCTACTCACAGCACCGCTGGTCCTCTACAGCCATTGCCTTGCCCTGTCCGACCATTCGACCGCGTCGGAGTTGATCTCTTCGGTCCACTCCTGACCAGTATTGACGGCAACCGCTGGATAATAGTCGCCATCGACCACCTCACGCGGTACGCAGAAACATCTGCGCTACCAGCCGCCACTGCAAAAGACGTCGCGTGGTTCCTTCTTCGTCATGTCATTCTGCGCCATGGAGCACCACGTGAATTACTTAGTGACCGCGACCGCGTCTTCCTCTCAAATTCCATCGAGGCTCTGCTCAAAGAATGCCACATTGTACACCGCACCGCTTCCGCATACCATCCTAAGACTAACGGCATGACGTAACGCTTCAATCGTACCCTTGCCAACATGCTGGCGATGTATATGTCGGAAGACCACACAAACTGGGACCAAGTACTTCTTTTCGTCACCCACGCTTACAACTCTGCGTCTCAAACTACCACTGGCTTCTCTCTTTTCTTTCTTCTGTATGGACGTGAACCTTCATGTTCTATGGACACCATTCTGCCGTACCAACCGGACGTTTCTGAGGGCAAACCCATATCTCAAACTGCTGCTTACGCTGAAGAATGCCGTAAACTGGCTCGCTCGTATACCACGCAAGACCAGTCACGCTAAAAATTCCGTCATGACACATCTGCGTCTGATGCCCATTACTCCCCGGGAAAGCTGGTTTGGCTTTGGGTCCCGTCCGCAACTTCCGGACTTTCCACTAAGCTTTTGTCACGGTACCATGGTCCTTACCGCATACTGGAGCAGACATCTCCCGTAAACTACGTCGTCGAGCCAGTAAACCCAACGCCCGATCATCGCTGCTGAGGCCGCGAAACAGTTCACGTCACGCGACTGAAACCCTGCTACGACCCACCTATAGCGTCTTTTCCTTAAATCCCCCCGTCGCCAGGATGGCTCCTCTTTGTGCGGGAAGGAAATAGTACCGGTGCGTTTCGGCGCTAGCTCTGTGCCAGGGAGAAAAAAGACGAAGTTCATGTGTCGCGCTTTCGGCCTCCTGTTTTCTGTGCTGCAGCTGTCTTGCTTGCCCTGCGAGTTTCTTACTGAAACTGCTCCGAACAACACGCTTTTCACGATATATATTGTTAAACCAGAGTCATTTGAAAGTTTTGAGAGGTTTTGTTATGAAAGATTGATCTCCGATAGTCAATGTTTCCATCGAAAGAGAGAGAGTATGAATGTAGGAAATGCCGGCAGCTTCACTAGACTGTCTCAGGGCGCTGCCACCAACATAATAGAAAGATGGGGGAACTATTGGTAAGAAAGTAAACGCAAAGAGTATGAATGTACGCATTTGAAACACACGCTCACAGTGCAGCGTATGAATAATTATATAGTTGCCAAAGGAGAAGTTTTCATTTTATCCTTTAAACTGTTTACTGAGAGATGGGCACATTTAATACGCAATTGCTACTCTCTAAGAGCGCGTGTTCTAGTTTTACATTGCCTCTTTAAATAAATTGTGATCAAGTGGCACGAGAATAAAAGATACCGCCCATGTTGTATTAAGAAAAAGTAAAAGTGTATTTTAATAAATCAAAGTTGCATATTTTATACCTGCGAACGACAAAATATATGCAGTGCCCGTTTCATGAAAACTTTTTCCCAACAGCGCTGCTAATATAGAACTAATCTAGCTTCATGAGCACTATAGCCACTTACATCAATAGAAACATAGCAAATAAAGTTACCATAAATTCTGCGACATAAGCCGCACCCATATACTAATTTGCCTTTTCTGGTGAAAGCCAATCGGGCGAAGTGCGGCTATAAAACTGCAGTAGGCGTGCATCATCCTACTCATTCGTACCCAAACCATGTCTCGTAACAAAACCTAAAGCAGATATGCGTGTCCCCAATGTCCCTATCAGCTGTATAAATGTTTGCACATCTCCTTACTTTCTAATGGTTCCCTCTTCAGCCTTCGAAGCACCACTGGACATTTGTAGGCACGCCCTCTGCATTTAATTTGGAGTTGCATAGCAACTAGATTGCTGTTAAACTGCAGAAACATTGGAGTTTGCATGACCTGCACTTCCAAATACACGCGATCGATTGGTGCGAATGCGCACAGAACAAGCTGCTAGCACAAGACCTGCACTCAATCCAGTAGTGGTATTTGCAATATGGGTTATTTCTGGTATATAGCATAATTAACGTCGGTAAAGTATATATGCAGCGCTGAACGCAATCCGCCACACTGTTAATATTAGGCAAAAACAAACGTAATGCCTTCCCAGAACTGTTAGTTTAAACTATAATGAAGTGATCAACACTTTTAATTCCTAATATACGTAATGTTCGTGTAAACAGTGCCTATGTTAACAGCCTACAGTACCGATTCGGTATAGACTCGCTGACTGTGACTACATTGAAACTGTGGAACATATATTGTTTGAATGTAGAGCGTATACTAATGAGCATGAGCTTTATGAGCAGTACATGCATTCGATAACCGAGATAACTCTCTCCCTGGACTGTGTATTGGGACATTTAGCCTGCCCCACTTTACAGAGGCATGTTATGCAAGTTTAGTTTGCGTATTTGGACAACATTGGTCAGATAGGCAAACTCTAGCTGTTGCTTCACACCACACACACACACAAAAAAAGAAACTGTTAATGCGCGTCCTCACTCAATCGTCAAAGAGATGGCTTTTTCCTTTTTAAAGACGATAGTCTTTCTTGGGGACCTTCGAGAAAAAAGTTTTGGTCTGTCTGTCTGTCTGTCTGTACATTTGTCCATTTTTTCGCCCTAACGATACCTCAAACGGCACCAAATAGCCAACCCCATCTGCAGCGTCAACCAATATTGCTCAAGGTTTAACGTTCATAGCTCTGCGACTGTGCATTAAAAATTAATTATTGCGCATATCTGAGGCGCCACAACAACGGTTCGATGTTTTGTGTGTCTGCCTTTATACTAGAAGAGGCACACACATGTAACTTTAAGGAATGTAGCGTTTATCGCGCTGCGCTGACAGTGCAACGCGATGCTCAGAAAGGTGATTCCAACTCTTTGCTACGACGTCACGGCGGTGGCACCTGCCCATCCCTTTGGTTTTCTACACCTTATCATCTCCGAGACTGGCACGCATCTTTCTCCGTGGTCTGCACGCCTTCGTTTTCGAAGATAACTGCCAGATGGCGCTTGTGTCTAACGGGCCTCGATTGCGCTCGTCCGCCTCCGCTACACGCTCGAGGCACTCTAACGCAGCGCCCCCAGAATGCCTTTTACCGATTTCCTTGCGCAGAACATCAAATAAACGTTTTGTTCACTCTCTCCAGACGCAAGACTATCGTCTTTCGACCACATTTGCGGTATAACTTGTAGATTTGGAACCAATTTTTTTTATTCTATCGTCTGTGCTTAAATCTTGTCTTTTCTTTTCTTTCTCTCTTTTCATTCATACTTTCAATCCTCAATCTCCTTCCCCACGCAGGATAACAAGTCAGCAATTTATATATGGCGGCAAAATTCTCTGCTTTTCAATAAAGAGTTCTCTCCCTCTCTCTCTACTTTTTAACCACGTAGTCTAAGCGCAAGGACCACGTTCGTTCTCTTTCCAAATAGAGCTCCTGTACAGCTAGGAAAACAACCCTCCTCAGTAAATGAACCAACACTAGAAGACAGATACCCATATACTACGTACATGCAGGGAGTAAGGTGAGAGTCTTGATGTTGCGTAACTGTGGCACCAAATGTAAGTCTAGCTGCAATATGTGTGCTTCGTTGTAAAGCAAGGAAAGCCTCATTAGACGCGTGCCCCATACCGGAACGTTGCTCGGCAGCTCATCCAACCGAGTGAGCTAATGGCTTGCGCTTTCCCATCAGAAGTTGTTGCCTGGACAATCTTCTCGCTTTGCGTCGTGGAAAAAACTTTGTTCAAGTAACAGCTCAGCGGTCTCGGTTATGGCGCATGCTTTCCGCACAGCATGTCCGCACATGCCCTCTTGTTATTTACTGCTTCTACTGTTATGCGAGCGTTTATTCGCCTTCCGCTTGACTACATGTCACGCATAACAACGTACCTGTTGGATAGAAGTACTGTGGCATAGACCGCGCTGCGTTTGGCTGGGTTGTTTAGCCCTTTCTGCGTGAGAGAGTAGTCATGTTTTCTGTCGCCTGCCGTTTGCTCACTAATAAACAAAATACCTTCCACAATATAATACAGCCACTTGAGTGCATCCCAGCTCTAAGGTCTGTGAGATAACGATTACACGTTAAATCCGAGCCCCTTTTTAAAACCATTCAATTTTGTAAAAATCACAGTGCGCACAAAAATAAATAAATAATACCTTTGTGGACCATTAAATTAACGAGAATGTGTCACGCTAATTTGTTTATGTAGCCTCGTCGAAAAGATTTGCTTTTTATCTCATGGAAGTTCAATTGCCTCCCTTTGCCTCTTAGTAATCTCACAGAAAAATAAAGAGCAATGGAGGAATTGAATGAGATGCTAACCAGCTGTGGGACTTTACTTTCGTCTTCGTAGAAAGAAGAAGGAAATAGAATTATTGAAAAAGAATATATAAGCGACAATGCCACTGAACGTACTATATTTTTACAGCAGTTCTGTTGTCTGTGTAATAGACAACTACTCCATTCTAAGACCTTCATAAATCACAGGGGCCCTTCGTGGACGATTTCCTTTTTATTGCTGTGTGCAGTATTATTTTAGACAATGTGTAAGCTAGAATATTTTCTGGAACCATGTCTGTGCGCATAGCATAATTCTTTCCCTTCGAAAGAATAGACAGCAGCCGAACAAGTGTTCGATCGTCTCCTCCACCCAGGAATAGCTTCACTTAGCTCTGAAAGCCATCCCACTCAAAAAGGACTAGGTATTGATGAAAACTATTTACGTTGAGGTACACACCATTGCCTTGTTTTTGCAAGTGTGTGAAGACCAAGCGAAAACTCTAGCAGCATGGCTGGGTCGCGACAATGCAAAATGAATGAAATTACTTGCTTGCTACTTCTAAAGTGTCATATGTTTTCGCTACCTTTCTTGCGCTTTGACTTGCATAATTTTAAATTGAAATCATTTGTTGGTGAACTCTCAGTGCTTTTAAAATTTCCATCTATGTATATCCATCTAGCTACGCCTGGTTGCCCTCGTGGTCACCTCCTTTACTTGGGGTACACCAAGGTTAGTATGGGAGGAAAAGAGGGTCTGGATAGGTGCGGACAGCCACGACAAGAATCACGTGAAAATCGTGTCGCACACGTCACCATAACATTGCCTCCAGTCACGTGTGGCACGTACTCGCATACCAAGGGCTGCTTTATTGAGCTGTACGCTATACTTTACAGTTTTATATCTACCCAGGAACGGCTACTACAGAAATTGGTAATTTAAATGTGGAAGCGCTAAAAAAGCTAACATAGATCAAGTCAACTCGACAAATTCCAAAAATAAATATTGGGGTCCCCAGCAGAAATCGAACCCAAATGTTCTTCGTGGCAATCAAGTAGTCTACTACAAATTCGCGCATCGTCTCCAAACTGATTTAAAACAAGACGCGCTGCCGACGTAATGTTCTTTACACGTCAACAGCAATTCCATTGCTGCATATGTAGTTTTATAAACATTAGTTATGAGCTTCGATTATACAGGCATCACGTGAACTCAAGTTAAGCGCCCTCCAATGCAGTAGGTCTAAGTAGCATTATCTAGGGCTACCGTCCTCTAAAGCACAAGCGCTACATCGGCTATAGCCACTTATGGTCTTGGCAATACTTATGCAGATGTGTAAAGCACTACACGACAGTTAACAGCTCGATATACAAAACATATGCGGCTCTTTAACGTGTACCAGCTAACAACAATTGTACATATCCTTGCCATCATTTTCTATTGTTTCCCTGCATACAAAAATTTATACGAAAGTCACCCTCTTACTGCACGCTTCCCAAACCATCGAATAGCGTGAAACGTGTGGTCTTCCCAACTTTAGAAACTGTGTTTTTCTTGTGCTTTTTGCCACATCGTCAGCAAGGTACACTTCGTTGCAGGGTACACTTCGTTAAAGCAATCGTCTCTTATCTACGGAAACGTCATGCTTCGTAAATTTACCATGACGCCCGTGTGTTTGTCGTACTTGTGGCACGCGCTTCCTTCTACAGCAACAGCTAGAGCGAATCACGAAGTACATTCGAAGTCTGCCCACGGTAGAATCGCTGTAGGTTAGATCTTCAATAAAAGACACATCGCATACTAAGATACTTGAAACGGGTCCTTATGACGGTGGAAGATATTGTTTATACTATGCTGATCGATGATCATGTGAAGGCTGAGTACTCAGTCGTTTCCTATTGCCAATAAGATGGCCTCGCACAGAATTCTTATATTAGTGTGAATCAGGCCAGTAGAACCGTCGAACTTTAAAAATTGGCACTACTTGACGTCAAGTCACTTTCCAATTCCTACCAAAACGTAACGCTGCTGCTTCGTCGAAGTGATCGAGGTAATTGCAGGATAAGACAGTGAATCGCTAACTGTTCTAAGGTCAAGCAGTAGACGTAGTTCCGCGGTTCACATTCCGAGCAGGAAAAAAAGAGCTCGTTCATCATTGCTGGCTGACCAACTACTCGTACTTGGACCAGCCAAAGCGATGAGAATGATCATGTACTACGGCAGTCAGCTTGGTAACGGTCACTTTTGGTTCTTCCGCTTAGAAAGAGGCAAGTTTCAATTGTTGCTGGAAAGGCGTAGCGGTGGTATGAGTTGTGTGCAGCTCTACGCAAGCGCCCTAAAACACTTGACTAGAACTCACGAGTTGCTTGCACAAGAAATATAGTTGCTTCGCCGGAAAGCACGACGTCCGCCAACGTCTAATACGATGTGAATTACAACGTGCAAACTTTATTTATTAATTGCCAGCTAGTACAAAGAGGCGAATACTATACAAGCTTGTGTGTTCAAATGTCACTTACGTATTTTAGTGCCTTGGAGAATGTCACAGGTCCCGTTAATTCCGAGGGAGAGGGACGCGCGCCCAGGGAGTCTTTGGATGCTTGTTTTCGTTTTTTTATCGTTGACCTCGCGGCGTCTCTCCCGCGCATTATCGCGAGAATTTGGCGGCGCGCCCTTTTTGAGCGCTCGTTTTGTGACACTGACCCCCACTTTAGGAATATTATCTCATAATAATCAAAACCACACAAACGAGCACGAACAGTCTCCACACTCTCAAAGACTGTAACATAGTCCGTCGCTCATGGCTCGTCACATTCACAATAGATCATTCAATACAAATGTATATTGCAATTCAATCTCACAACACATGAAATATAACCACAAGTACATCAGTTGAACACTTCATCACATATTCCAAACAATACAAATGTACTAAGTTCTCTCATTACAACAATTGTACAATCACATCACCGCAACAAACATTTTGACTCACTAGACATACAGTTGTGACACATGATAACAACCACATAAACTTAACATATAGCACTGTCAAACACATTCCGAATCTACCTCAGCACCTATCCTGTGCACTTCGAGTGGCGCTTGCGCCCTTTCTCGCTCGATCTCTTCTTGTTTTTTCTCGCTTTGTTCCGGCGAGCCCTTTCCACCGATGGTATCTGAGGCGGCATCTCAGACATCGTTGTCACTTCCGACATTGTTAGCGGGTCATAATGCTCAACCGATCCTGTCCGGTTATTCACCCGCTTGTTCATGTCCCGACATTTGGCCTGGCTGGCCGACTCCGTCATCCTTACATTGTCGGTCAGTTGAGGTCGAGCCGACGTAAGTCCAGCTGCCCAGCACGTAAACTCATTCAATACGATCATGTTCTCATTCGCTGTATCTTGCGCCCAGGCTTCACCTTGGGCTCGAGTGAAATCCTTCACGGAATTCTTCTCCGCTGAATCTTGCGGTCCCTGTGTGAGCGGAAGCTCCATCTTCGGGTCTTCCCCCAAACATTCTGGATCATTCGGCCCTCGCGCCCTGTCGATGTTTACGATGTCGAGGTCGTACAGGGGGGTCGTCATGCATAGAGCGGTAACCTTAACGCTGAAGTACCGGGTTTCGACCTCAATTTCTGATTCGGGAAGCATCCGAACCGTACTATCAATTACGCAAACTGGTTTCATTTTTCCTGTTAACTCACTTTCTCGTACCAAATTTCTCCGCACGATAACGGTGGAGCTACCGGTGTCTCTAAGAACCGCAATCTTCTTGCCCGCAACTTTTCCAGGCAGCGTTGGCATTCCCTTTGTAACACCCGTTGGCTGTTTTGTCATTACAGCACCCACAATAGGAAGTTTCTCCCCATTTTTCAACTCTAATAATCCTAGAGTATAAAGTTGGGCATGTTGGTAAGACACAATTATCGACATAGCGCGTTTAGAAACATAGGATAAGGGAAGGGACAGGAGGGAGCGCTTACTTCCAACAACATTTTATTTCGAGGAGCGTGCATATATATGCTTATGAAATTCGAAAACAACAAACAGATGAAAATCCCTCTATTGCCATGTTCTATTGCCATCCCTCCTGTGTCTTCCCTTGTCCTATGTTTCTAAACGCGATACGTCGATTAAATATTCAACGAATCCGTTGGTGACGTCATCAACGATTTTTTGTGCCACTTGCGCACAGGATGCCTGGTGAGTTTGACTCGCTCCGTCACGACATGCGTCCGCCTTGTGCCCAGTCTTACCATATTTGAAACATTTTACAACTGTAGGGATCATGAAGTTAGTTCGACAGTTGTTAGCGCGGTGACCCACTCGGTTACACAGAAAACATCGCGGAACGCTCTTCGGTGCACGCTTCTTTTCTTCGGGAGCCGATTTCTTCCAATCATCAGGGCACTCCTCCTTGACCTTGGCCAATTTAGTGCCACCTTGCGCTTCCAAAAATTGATCAGCTAATTGAAGCATGTTTTCAAATGACTTAGTTGTCCTCTCTTTCAAGTACATTGACAGGCTTGGGTGGCAACTAGTAAGAAATTGTTCTCTAATTAGGAGCTCTCTAAGCTCATCGTACTCCTGTGCTGTCCCTGAAAGTTCAATCCATCTGTCGAAATAATGGCAAAGTGGGGCGGCATACGGCGTAGCCGTCTCATCATCAGCTGGCTTTCCTGTCCGAAATCTGTCCCGGAATCCTTCCACGTAAATCTAAATCGCTTCAGCACAGACGTTTTCACCTTTGCATAGTTGGCTGCATCGGTCGGCGTCAGCCTACCGTACACACTGAGCGCTTCACCACTCAAGCAAGTACTCGAAGCAGTTGCCCGTTGAGGTTCCAGCCAATTCCGGCTCCTCGCAATCGTCTCGAATTGGTGAAGGTACACGTCAAGGTCGTCCTTCCTTTCATCAAACGCTACGAGCAGCTTGCTTGGGTTCAAGCGGAAGCCGTGGTCCTCCCGTTCGCTGTTTTCAACTCTAGCTTGGACTGGAGTTTCACTTCGCTGTTGCAAACGGAGCCGCTCGAGTTCCATCTCGTGCTACCGCTGCTTTTTCCTTTCAGCCATCTCCGCTTCTCTTTCTTCTTTCAGCTGTCGCTCCTTTGCCTCTCTTCTTTCAGCTGTCGCTCCTCTGCTTCTCTTTCTTCTCTCGCCCTTTCAGCTGCCAACTTTTCTCTCTCCAGCTCCAACTTCAATTGCTGCTCTCTTTCTTCTTTCGCTTTCTCAGCTGCCAACCTCTCTCTCTCCAACTCAGCTGCTTTTTCTTCCTTGGCTCTCTCAGCTGCCAACCTTTCTCTCTCCACCGCCTCTTTCTCCTTCTGTCTTACCCATTTCCGTAGTTCGGTGAAAGAAAGACCCATCTTCTCACCAAGAGCAACTAACTTTCGAGATCCATTGGGTCTCGCAAATAAAGTCTTGCCACGTGTAAAAAGTATTTGCCTAAATCAGTATATGGGAAAACTCTCCTGCACTCGTTAACGAGAACACTGAGCAACACACAAAATCGTTCCGATTGCCTTATCAACAACTCGAGGCTCTTTCTCACTACTTTGGACACACTGTGCACCAAAAGGTCCTAGTCGCGGACGCCAGATTAATTGTCACAGGTCCCGTTAATTCGGGAGGCGATCGCCGGGCTAATTCCAAAGGCCGAAGTATCGGCCCCCTGAACCGCACCACGAAAGCGAGGACAATTTACAAGTGGTCCTATTTGGCGCGCCAGCGGACGCCGGCTGTGGCCCAAAGAATAAGTCAGAGCCGAGAGTTGATAAACAAAGCAAAATTATATTCTCAATAATGGCAGATCAAAAACAATACACAAGTATGCACACTCCACAATAGTTGAATACAATATGTCACCAGTAAAACAATGAACTACACAGTACATTCAGCCACACTCGAAACAACGGACACCGACAACAATACGCACTACAATGCAGTCGCATGCATTGAACAACCAAGGCACTTAAAGACTAAAGAGTTAGAAAACTTATTCAGTCCAAAGTTCTTGGAACAAAAGTCTGAATGATGCTCTTGCAAGAATCACTCACTCAAAGTCCAGCGTTGTTGTCGTTCCGCTGCCCCCGAAGTTCACCGTAACAAACATTTTGAGTCACTCGACATACAGTTGTGACACAGGATAACAACCACATTAACTTGACATATAGCACTGTCAAACACATTCCGAATCGACCTCAGCACCTATCCTGTGCACTTCGAGCGACGCTTGCGCCCTTTCTTGCGGTTCTCGCTCGATTTCTTCTTGGTTTTCCTCGTTTTGTTCCGGCGAGCCCTTTCCACCGATGGTATCTGAGGCGGCGTCTCAGCCATCGTTGTCACTTCCGACATTGTTAGCGGGTCATAACGCTCAACCGATCCTGTCCGGTTATTCACCCACTTGTTCATGTCCCGACATTTGGATTAGTACCCCGTTACACTAATTCTGATATCAAAACCTAGGAGTATATTGAGGCAAAATTATTCACTACACTTTAAAACAACTAAATCCTAAGCGCGCCACAGATAGTCCAAGTGCACCCACTCTTCGAAAAGCCAAACATGGTGTAGTCTCCGACTCCACGGTGTGGAGAGTGATACAACCAAAGGCCTCTAATCAGCCAAAAAGAAATGACACGGTTGAAATATGGCAATGAACTAGTCGCACTTTCCAAAATAAATCGGCGGTTCTGCAGGGTTACATCTACACAGCCATGCATTATATGCCTACAAGAAATTGGCAAGTGAAGAGTTAAATTACCCAACTATATACATAGTAAAATTCATATTATTCCAAGATCACGACGCTGGTGAGCAAAGGCATCGCGTCAGACGATAGGTACGCCCTCAGCAGTCAAACACAACACCTTATAGTGGAACTACTTCCAACAAAGCGGGGACGCGCCTGGACCCTCATAGTATATATCTACATCCCACCTAAAAAATAACTATGGACAATCTCCCTGAAGGGACCATCTTGCTGAAGGGGTGCAAAGCAGCAGCAGTGCACATGGCGTTGACCTGGTGGAAACAGGCGTCGTCGCGTGTGTAGGTAGGACGGATGAATGGATGGATGGAAATAACTTTATTTACACGTCTTGTACAGGGTTTAGCCACCTGCCTGGCTAATATCACGTTGGGACGGGGAGGTCAAGCCTCCTAGCCCTGTCATGGGCATATTGGAAAGCCAAGACCTGGCGGATATGGTCGTGAGACTTTATCATCCCTGTAAACCGTCCCCGGGTAATGCCACGGCCAAGCGCCACACATTGCCAGAGCATATGCTCAAGAGAGCATACTTCCTTCTTACATGCCTTGCAAACAACATCCATATCTTTTATATCGTACCATTCTTTTACCTGTGCCGGTGAGTAATAAGACTGTGTCTGTAAATGTCTAAGTGTGACCGTTTGTGCTCAGTTTAGTCTGCTGTGAGGGGGGGCAAACTCTCTCCTCCCCAGGTAGTAATAGTTAGTAGTTTCATTATATGTCATGGGCGTATCCCGTTGTAGATTTTCAAGTCCAGCAGAATTAAAACCATGTGTAAAAGCGTCCCGGTCCGTTAGTTCGCGGGCAATGCTGTTGGCTGATTCATTTAGATTCATGGGAATGTCTTCGAGTGATCCAATGTGCGCTGCCAACCAATATATCTAATGTGTATCAATGACCTCTTTACTATTATTATTTCGAACTGCTTTTGGTGTGATCCCTCCTTTGCTGAAGGCTCTGATGGTTGGTTTTGAGTCACTGTATATCTCGGTGTATCGATTATATCCGTTAGGGCCAACGCGATGGCAACCTGTTCAGCGATTTTCGTTTTGGAAGTGTAAACCGTGGCGCAGTTGGTACACCTGCCCTGGTAGTCAACTACTACCGCTGTGGACTTATTTCGGTCTTTATATGAGGCTGAGTCGACAAAGCGAGCCCCCCTGCCTCCTTTATCCAACTTCTTCAATAAAGCTTTAGCCCGGGCTACCCTTCTGGTGACGTCGAAAGTTTGGTGCATATTTCTTGGCAAGGGGGCAACGATGATGCTCTCAGGAAAGTCCTGTGGTATCTTGGTGTACGTCTCCTAATCGATGACAAGGTTGATCATGATTCTATCGAGGACCGATCTCCCCGTGCAAGTTGTAGAGAGTCTTTCTATTTGTGACCTTTCTTGAGCCTCCGCAACTTATCTAGTCGTGTTGTGTACCCCTAACTTGAGCAATTTTGGCTGCTGGTGCGAAGGGGGAGACCAAGTGCACTCTTTATGACTCTCTTGATCACAGCGTCGAGCTTCTTTAATTGGGTTTGTGTCCAGTTATACATAGAAGCCGCATATGAAATATGACATAGCACAAAAGAGTTCATCAACCTGATAAGATTGTCCTCTTTCACGCCTTTTTGTCTCCCTGCAAGTCGTCTGATCATCCGGTATGCATTCTCTGTCTTGAAGATAATTTTTTGAGCGCCCTGCGATTCCTGCCATTTGCATCTATAAAAAAAAAGCCCAGTACCCTCATCGTGTCGACTCTGGGTATATTCGCCCCGTTTTCAGTCAATATGTATGTCACTATCGGATAGTGGCTTCCAGCCCTTAGGTCTCCCCCTTCCTCTTTTCTGTAATGTAATAACTCCGATTTATGTGGAGAGCACCTGAGACCAGTGGGCCTCAAGTATTCCTCAACTGTCTGCGCCACTTCTGTGAGTGCATCTTGTACCTGTCCTTCACTACCACCAGCACACCATATGGTAAGGTCATCACCATAGATTGTGTGGTGAATGTTGCTGATATTGCTCAGTTTCCTGGACAGGCCGATCATGCACAGGTTGAAGAGGACGGGAGAAATCACCGAGCCTTCAGGGGTTCCACGATCACCGAGTTGAACCACGTCTGAGTTGGTGCCTTCTACCCTTAACCTCGCCGTGCGTGCCCCTAAGAAAGATTTTTTGTATTTATACATTTTCGATCGAAGCCCAATTTCCTCTATCGTTTGAAGAAGGTATTTGTGCCTTATGTAGTCGAATGCTTTCTCCATGTCTAGTCCGAGGATGGCTTTAATATCTCTAGAGTATCCGTCTAGAATGTGGTGTTCAATCTGCTTCATAGCATCCTGAGTAGATAGTGAGGATCTGAAGCATAACATAATGTAGGTGTATATGTTGTTGTCCTCCAAGAAATCCTTAATAATTATTTAAGCCTGTTGTGGATTGCATGCTCGGCAACTTTTGCTTCACATGATGTTAGCGATATTGGTCGGAAGTTCTCCAGACTTGGATGTTTACCCGGTTTTGGTATTAGTATGAATTGAGAGGGTTTCCATTCATCTGGAACCTCAGCCGAATTCCATGCTTCGTTAATAAAATCAGTCAGTGACTCAATAGAGGGCTCGTCGAGATTCCTGAGTGACTTGTTGGTGACGCCATCTGGGCCAGGGGCCGACTTTCTGTTTAACTCACTCAACACCCTTCTGATTTCAGATAAAGGGAAGGGTCGATCCAGCTCCGGCTGGGGGGCTGCCCGGTATTCCGATCGTGGAAATCATTCTGGCTTCTTAGCGACTGGTAGGTATTTGTCTATAAGTTGTTTAGTAACTGTTTCAATGTCTTGATTTTGAAAGGCTGTCTGTATGGCTCGGGCAAGACAGTGTTTCTGGTTGGACCTGGTGCCTTGCTCGTCTTGGAGGTGCTAATTGAGTTTCCATGCTTTGCCGTTCCTGATCTGCTCATCAACCGTTTCACATAATTCATCCCACTGCTGCTTACATAGGTTGGTGCAGTGCAGTTCGATTTGTTTATTCAGTTCTGCTATTTTTTTCATTAGTTTACGATTGAGTCCTTGAGTCCGCCATGACAGCGTCAGCGAGAAGCTTTCTGGTGGCTGATTTGATATCATTCTTGATGGATTCACACCACTCTTTAAGGCTTGGTTTAGCATCATTTGGTTCGTTTTGCGTTCTAATTCTGCGAAAGATATCCCAATCAACAACCTCAAATTCTCGAGTGCAGCCTTTCTCAACCTCCAGCTTAACCTCGAGAGCATAGTGATCACTGCCGAAGTTATGACCAGTATTTGTCCATATGGAATGCGCTACGTTCTTGACAAACGTTTGGTCGGGTGTGGTGTCTCTACAGACAGAATTTCCGATTCTTGTGGGATACCCTTTATCTGTAATCAATACCAGGTCTTGCTCGTCAGCATAATGCATAGATTCCTGCCTTTGGGGTTTGTCGCAGTATATCCCCAGAGTTCATGAGCAGCAATGAAGTCCCCTAATATGATTAGAGGCCTAGTTTCCGCGAGTTTCGTAGCTTTCTCAAAAATTATCTTGAACTGTTGCTTTTAGGGCTTCGGGTTACTGTTAATGTTGAGGGCAAATACGATGTTGCACCTTTGATTTTTGTATGATACCGGCACTAATACCTCCACCATGAGATACTCTAAGTTCTTGTCCCCAATGCCTAGATGTTGAGAGACGTGTGTCAGCGGCTTATTTACAAACACATATGAGCCTCTATCATAGGTTTCGCACTGTGTAGCTCTATACCCAGTAAGCGTGACGTATTCGTACCCAGTTTCTTGGAGTGCTATTTTATCCGGCCTAAATTGTAGTGATCTGAGATATTGCTGGAGTGTGGCACGTTTCTTGTTGTACCCCCCGCAATTCCATTGCCACACTCGAAATTCTCTTTTAGTGTGGGCCATATTGGATATTCGTATCCCCTGTCCGGGGAATCATGGGGGCTGTGAAGAAGGATGCTCTACACTGCGCTCTGTCGTTGCCAGACATGCTCATCATTTCAAGAGTTTTCACTTTTTCGCTAAATGCCTTAAACCCTTCCCTAGGATCATTTATTGCACTCATCGTGAACTGTGAGACGCTATCCGTGATCATTTACTTTTTATCTGCAAATAAGGATAGTGTTTGTTTTATTTCCTCAATGTGGGTTCCAGTATTCCTGAGCTTACTTTCGACGGCTCTGCGCTTGGCCGACATCGCCCCATCACCCACAGGCGCAGGAACTGGCGTTTCCTTTGGCGTGTTTTTGTTCTCGGCCTGCTTGCTTTCACCTAAAAGTTTTTTTAATTGCTGCTCATTCTGTGAGCATTATTTGTTCATTTCCCTTAGTTCTTCATTTTCTTTCTTGAGCCTCTCTATTTCCCTACTTTGCTTCGGGGTTGTGTCGCAAAGCATGACACTTACCGGTTCGGTTCGCGTACCATCGGCCCAGGCAAGTCGTCTGTTGTCGGAAGATTGTCATCTGGTAGCTGGCGTCTTGTCCGGCCTTGCCGATCCCTTGACTTTGTCGGCCCAGGTGGAAACAATGCCTCCTTCGGATTCCGGGTTGATCAACAGACTCAGATTCCGAGACCTCACAACGGATTTGGACCTAGATGCCCTCCTTCTTCTTGATCTAGATACACTCCTCCTTCTCGACCGAGAGTGATTTCGAGACCTGGACCTGCCGTGAGATGCTGCTGTTGGCTTCGAGTCGTCCATTGGAGTTGATGCCGTGGAGTGCAGCTCGGATGAGTGCAGGTTCAACGGATTGTCGACTTGTTCCTTTTCAGCATTGGCTGCCATTGCTCTTTCACTCCTTCTTCTGACAACATATAGAATCGTGTAACGCTGTCTGCACGTCTTGTCTGCCGTGGGGTGTGGACCACCGCAAAGTTCACATCTGGGTTGACACTTGCGTTCCTTAATCACGTTTAGTTCGCCACATCCTCTACACACGGTCTCTTCCGGGGTGCAGCACACGTGAGCTCTGTGACCGAGCCGGCCACAAGCATAACATGTATCGATCTTTTTCTTGTAGAGCGAACACTTCATCAGGATTTGATCATACCTGACGAAATTTGGAACCTTGTAACCGTCGAAGACAATGATCACCATGCCGGTATTCTTAATTCTTTTAGCCGCGAGCGCCAAGGGCTTTCTTGGGTTGACAATATTTCTCTCAAGCTCCGCCAGCCAGTCGGCGACGTCGATGTTTCTTATCACTACTCTGCACGTATCGTCTGGTGCAGCCTCATAGGCGTTGATCTCATAATTGCAACCACCCAGGTCTATTGATCTTTTTCTCACGTACCACTCAGCATTTTCCCTTTCTGGTGTACTCGCCACCATTATGTTCTGGCTGAAGTTCGGGCAGATGATATCTGACGGCGTCTGATCCAAGCCCGACCCTGCAGCTTCTAAGATGGCTTTGCCTACCATGGTGGAACCAATTTTGCTACTATTGATGCCGCCATGTGGTCGTAGGATGATCTTGAAGTGATCCTTAGGCATGTGTGGCATGCTGGACGCTTTGGTGACTCTGTTCTTAACCTGATTGACCTTCTCAAATGTTCTAGACGCCACGTACATGTTAAGCACAGCTCCGGCTGAGTCGCCGCTAGCAGTGGATTTGGTCGACATTCGCTTGGAAACTGCTGCTTGCCACCCGTACTCTTCGGTACACGCATTGGGGGATATGCTCTCCCCATCCATCATTGCTTGCATGTCGAACGCGCGGCCACTCACCCCCGATGAACGCCACTTGGCGCGCGTCCGTGTTGTGTTGAACCGGCTGGGCGTAGGCCTACCTCAAGCAAGGTGTCGTCGGCCCGAAAAGTCTCGTAAAATGACAAAAATTTCACCCAACACAGAAAATTGATGTAGCCTTGATCTACTCGATGTTATGCATCGATCTATGTTCTCCAATGAATGAGACATATTCATTGAATGGTGGAAATAGATGTTGAGAGCGGGAGCCGACATTTTCTTTCCTCACTGTTCGGCGCCTGCGGCATCTCTCCTCATTACATGACACGCATCTCATGATTAATATGTTTTGACCAGTCACAAACATTCGTCAATAATTCACGCACCGTAATATAAAATTTGGTATATTTGACGCTAGCAAAACAGCCGCGAGCGCATCATGAGCGTGGCATGTAGTCATGTAACATGACACGCATGTCATGATTTTTATGTAAGCGTCTGTCGCTTGTGTTCTCTGTGGAATCATGCCGTACTATATCCGTTTTGCAACATGCCATGTGAACGAAACCACCGCATGAGCTTCAGGACCAGGAAATGTAAATCATGACATTCATGATATACATGCCATGATTATAATCTTATGACTAGTCAAGTATGTTTTTCATACAGTCATGTTATGCCATACTAAGTTTGGTATCGATAGCGTAATCGAAACAGCCAGGAGAGCTAAAAGTCGTAGACAGCTAGATAGATAGATAGATATATAGATAGATAGATAGATATTTAGATAGATAGATAAATAGATAGATAGATATATAGATAGATAGAACAACAGACAGACAGACAGACAGACAGACAGACAGACAGACAGACAGACAGACAGATAGATAGATAGATAGATAGATAGATAGATAGATAGATAGATAGATAGATAGATAGATAGATAGATAGATAGATAGATAAACAGATAGATAGAAGTCACCGAAGTTCGCTAAGAAATGCTTCGCATATAAAAGCGCGTTTTGTATCAAACTATAAAGACGATAGCCTTTCTTGGGAACCTTCGACGCCAAAATTTTAGTCTGTGTATCTGTCTGTCAGTCGGTCTTTGTACATGTGACTGTCGGCGGAAACAATTCTCCTAAATGCAACAAACGATACTTCAAACAGCCAACCCGATCCGCAGCGCGCACCAATATTGCTCAAGCTTCAGCGTTTCTACTTGTGCGATTGTCAATTCAAAAGTAATTATTACGCATATCTGTGGCACCATATCAACACGTTGATTTTTCGTATGTGTGCTTTTATACATGAGAAAGCGCATGGAAGTAATTTTAAGGACCATTGCGTTTATTACGCTACGCTGACAGTGCAATGCGGTGCTCGAAAAATTGACGGCAGATCCACACGGTGAATGATGATGAGATTGAACGAGGCTCCTGGAAGTAATACCGTAAAATTTTCTTCCGTTAATTCGCCTGGTGATATGCGCGCTTCCTCCCCGCTTCCCATTCCGGAACGTTTTCAAGATCTGCTCCGCGACGTTGACGTGCTGCCTCGGTTTCTCGTTCCCATACGGAAGGATCTTGCCGACGCTGACGTGCCGCTGCAGCTTCTTGTTCACGTACGGCGGGATCTTGCGGACGCTGCCTTGCTGATGTGGCTTCTTGTTCGCGTACAGCAGGATCTTGGCGGTGACGTCGCGCAGCTTCCCGGCGCGCTTTTGCCTAGCGTGCTCTCACTTCAGTGTACTGTATGCGAGCTCCCACCGCCACTGCCCTGCGAGCCCGCCTTTCGGGATCCTTATCCATACGAGCACACACCAATGGCAACGAGCATCGGCAACTACAAACTTGTATCGGCATGGTTTGATTATAAAACCATTGCTTTAGAAAACACCTGGCGTCTTTCGTTAAACAGCTGGCACCTTCTTTTTGTTTTGCTTTAGAAACATCTGGCGTCTTTCGTTGGTTTATTTCATCAATCAACGGCGTTTTGAACAAAAATTTTTTATTGTTTATTCACACACAGGAGAAAGCTCACCAGGCACTACCTTGGAGGTAAAAAATGGCTGCTACTGGGAATGAGAGACAGCAGAAGTCGGCTTTTAACACTTCTACTCTACTAACGTTTCTTACTGGAACATGCCAATGGCTGCTAATTGGGAATGAGAGACAGAAGAATTTGGCTTTTAGTTAACGCGCACGCTGCAATTTTTTTATTGTTCAACGACGCACAGGAGAAATCTCCCACCGGCACCACCTTGGAGGTCAAAGCGTAAGACTGGTTACACACAAATACGACTACGACTACGACTACGAGGGACGAACGGGTGCCGCTATAAGGGTTACGTACTATGAGGGACGCCCAAGCCACGCCATAAGGAGGAAGACGAAGAGGAAGTGACCCTGTTGACGTCCCTGCGTGTTCTACGTCAGGGACGTCCTCCTCATCTAGACATGGCACCATCGACGTCGTGGACGCCTTCGAAAGCGCATGCGTTCAGCACATGGGAGCGTTCAGCACATGGGAGGCATGAACTTCCAAGTAACTGTCAAGAGCATGGCTTCCATGACTCTCATCGTCGACGCTGGCTACCTGACCATCGTTGGCGAGCGTCGTTCCTGTCGTTCCCGTCGGCCCGCAGGTAACTAACGTCGCCTGCCTGTTTTTACCAGCCTTCGTCTCTAACGAGGTATTCGTCCAGGCTTTGTACCCAAACGGCAAGGTATTGACTGTGACCGCTGGTGTCATGAGCGCAAGACGCGGAGTTCTCACAGGCACACGCTATGTCCGGATGAAAATGAGTCCCACAAATCGCGTCCCCAACTATCTTCGCGTTTTTGGTCATCGAGTCACCTTCGACAACCGTGGTCTGCAACGTGTTTGTCGTCGGTGTGGCTCTAGTGGTCATTATCGAGCACAGTGCACAGCACCATTCTGTGGTCGCTGTGGTGTGCACGGACACAAAAGCGAAGGTTGCGACCGCCCCTGCCGACGTTGTGGAGATAACCACCCTACCACCGTCTGCCCTGTGCGTCGTTCATATTCTGATGCTACTGCGGGGACCTGTCCTGCCCTACCGTCCGTGTAACCAACGGCAACAGATGAACGATAATCCGAAGCTGTACTAGAAGAACGCCAGAATCCGATTCTGAGAGCTCCATTAAAAGATGAAGAAGTGTGCAGCTTGGCCAACTCGAGCGCGCCACGTCTGCGAATCTCAGCGATAGAAACAGCCACCGCGATTGATTTCGCGTCTGTCCCAGGCAAACATGTCGTGCCATGTTTGACGTCGGAGCAAGCCGAGAAAGAAACGCTGGTAGGCACCAAGGCACCGGGCTCATCGTTAAACCTAGCAGCTGAGTGCCCAGAAGACGCCGACGTTGCGAGATCTACGGGCGCTGGTGTCTCGCCAAGAACAGATTTGAAATCTAATGAGCAAAGCCCATTGGATCATTCCGAAAGCCAGGCTCGTGACTTCTTTGACCAAGTAGCAAGACGCCATGGGAGTTCTTTACTGACGCGTCTCGACAAGCAATCCGTGATCAAGGTCGTTGGAGGCGGCGGGCGACAAAGTTAACGCTGCAGCCCTACCACCTTCTGATTCGTAAGACAGCAGCTTCAGCCTCGAAGTCGACAGTAGCATTGGACTCTCTTCTAGCCCAGACGTATCTGACGTGGAAATGCAAGCCCTGCGAGAGGTCAAGCGGGCTCACAAATCTGGCACCAGCTTGGACGGCACCCAAGATAGCCGCTCCGAATTCTAGCAACCGAAGAAACCTCGACCCTCTTCTAGAGGGTCGAATTGTGCTTTGTAGTGTACGTACCCCAGTTTTCCCGGACAGATCCCCGGGGTATACCGAATCAAAAAACACGACCAGGTCAGTCACCCATCTTTTTTCAATATGGCTGACACCCTGAAAATCCTTTCTTTAAATGTTTAAGGGTTCCGTAACCCAGTAAAGCAAGCCGAGGTTATCAGCATAGCCGACGCAGAACATTGTGATATTCTGTGCTTACAAGACACAACTTTTTTCACCATTAGCCACGTTCGTGCATTCAAACGCGCATTTAATTTAGACTGTTAATTTTCCTTCGCGACATATCGCTTCCCTGGAGTTGGAATTATTATTTTTAACCGCGCTCTTCTGCGCAATCATCATGTTTTCTATGACGGGTTCAGACGGGTATTGGCTTTTGACTGCGTCCTATCATCCTTCAAGCTGCGTGTTTTGTGTATTTATGGGCCAACTCAAGCAGCGATGTCTAACAATTTTTTCCGTGACCTGGACTTGTATTTTCTAGACGGTAGTCATGTCATACTCACTGGAGACTTTAATTGTGTATTAGACACGCGAGCTGACGTGCAAGGTCCAGGATGGGGTCGCTTTGATTGGAACGCGCGCGAGCTGCGTCGCCTAGTGCAACATTTCTTTTTGATAGATACGTACAGACTAGTGCATGGACCACAGTATGCCTGGACTTGGCGGCATAGCATGTCGTCTAGTCGTTTGGATCGTTTCTATGTGCCGAGCGCGTTAGCTTCTTACGTATCGCACTCTGATGTAGTAACATTACCATCATCGCCTCTTTATATATCGGACCACCGACCAGTGACGCTCGAGGCTCACTTTCCCTTTTCATCATCGGTGAAACCTTGGCGTCTTGACATCCGCATTCTGCACGACTCGCGTACACGCTCCAGTTTATCTAGAAGCTTGCGTGCCTCTCTTTTGGGATGCGGTCCGGAGGTGTGAAACGCGCTCAAGTCACAGTGGCGTTTACACTGCTCAGTTGCAGGGTGGGCCCATAGACGCCGTACGTCCGAAGAACTAGCGGACACTGCCACAAAGCTGCGTATTGCTCTTCGGGTTGATCGACTAACTCCCTTGATGCGCGCATGGCAGCGAGAGTTAGGGGTCGTTTTCAACGCCTCATTGCAGCTTCGTCATTGACGGTGGCTGCTTGGCGGTGCAGACGTAAACCATGAGCTCACCCTGCGGTTCTACGCTTTGCGAAAAGCTCGCTTCTCCACCCGTCGAGTCGACTAGGAACTCCGGCGGCCAGATTCTTACACACTGCGTTGCCGCCGACACGTGATCAATCAGTTTTCCTAGCTCACTTTGCCAACATGGCTCGTACGACAATGTCATCACATCGCGGTACAACCGAGACAGCCACAATGTTAAGTAGGCTACCTCAAATTTCATCTGAAGTAGCTGAACAACTGTGCACAAGTTCGTCAGCTGACGAAGTGAAAGAGGCACTGTCTTCCATGAAGCGTGTCTCGGCCCCCGGGCCGGATGGGTTGCCTGTTGAGTTTTATTTAACGTTTTGGGACAACATTGGTGCTCTTTTCACCTCTGTGATTTGCCGCTGTTTCGAGAACTCTGATTTTCCTGATAGCTTTCGCGATGGTAGAATTGTTTTAATACCTAAACATGACCCATCATCAGTTCGCCCAGAGGAGTGGCGACCAATAACACTCCTCAACGTTGATTATAAAACTTTCGTGGCAGTTATCACTCGGCATTTGAGAAGCCTGATGCCCTCCTTAATAGGTCATCATCAGGCGTGCTCTATTCCTGGAAGACAAATCCACAGTCTTTCCTTTGTTACGCGCGATATAGTTGCGTACACGTTAACAAGATCAGCTCGGGGACTCTTGGTTTCACTTGACCAGGAAAAGGCATTCGATCGCCTCGAACATAGCTTTATATTTAGCGTCATGGCAGCATTTGGCTTCTCACAAAACTTCGTTGAGCTTCTCAAAAACGCATACCGAAATATACGCAGCACGTTGTTTCTTGATATTTTAGAGAGTGCGCCATTTCCGGTTACCCGTGGTGTTCGCCAGGGGTGTCCTTTATCCCCTGCACTTTTTGTACTCAGCCTCGAACCATTCCTTCAAATCGCTAATCGCTGACCCTTACGTTAGAGGCCTTCCTCTTCCAGGTAGTGGTACCGTGACAGTGACAGCATTTGCTGATGACATCACGTTGTATTTGAAGAATGAGGACAGTTTATCCCGTCGCCTATACGACGTTTTACAACGTATGGCACGATTTCAGGTGCTGCGTTAAATTTTTGCAAATGTCGATATTTATTCATTGGTTCCCCAGACACATGTCTGAGTTCCTTTTTCGGTCTTCAAAAAACTGACTATTCGCATTCTGGGGCTTGATTATACTTGCTACAGCAGCTCTTGGGCAACCGAGAAACTGCGGTGGATTCGCATTCCCATCCGTCTCTGTTCGCTGCTGGCTGCTTGCCCTACGATTCTTACTTCGGTTGTTGCATGGTGATCAGTGCTCCGCGCGTGATCTTGCCTGTTATTTCTTAGGCACCAAACTACGCTATTTACTACCAGATGCACGGCTTTCTTCTGCACCGCAAACACTTAACGTGCCTGTATTTTACTCAACGGCAGTAGCATTTTATCGACACGCGCAGCAGGTTTGTCCCGATGTGGACATTCTTGAAAGCCGCATTTTAGATACAACGGCGGCTCTTCTGCTTTCTCTGGTTCCTCCAGCCCGTCTAGCACGATCGAGACATGTCTCGTGGAGCGCGATAACGGCATCGTTTTTGCCTGGTAACCTCTGTGACTTTATGTGGGGTCTTGGATGGAGAGTACTCCCAACACGGGACAGACTGGAGAGGTGGGGCATGGTCCCATCTTCCACTTGTCCTAACTGCCCGTTACAGGAGTCTAACCAGCATATGCTGCAGCAATGTGTCATTGAAAAGGTGTTTTGGAAGTCAGTTAACACTAGTTTTCGTGGCCTAGGTGTTAATCGCTTTGTAACATCTGGTCGCTGCTCGCGTAGTCGCTTTGCACACCTTATAATAACTGCGGGAGCTTTTTGTTTATGGCGTAATAGGTGCGAAGCTGTTGCGGCAGGTCATCGTCGTCGTGCTCTTTTTCCGATTCTGGAACGCCTCTACTCTGAACTCTTATCGTTTCTGTCGGAGGAATCGTTCTTCCTTGGGGAGTTAGAATTTCTGCGACAATGGGCGTGCCGCTTTCTTTCCGTAGTTGACAGACGCGTTCGATTAGTCTTCCACCTGGCCTGGTTCCTATAGCCAGGTCACCTGTCAATGTCTGATTGGTGCATGTATTCAGTATGTGTTTACTATTTTTATGTGTTTGTGTATGTCCCATATTGGTGTGAGTTCTTCTATATATGCACTTCATTCAAACACTGTAAGTTACGTAACTTTTATGAATATTGATACCTGTTGTACATATTTTCTAACATCTTCACCAAGTCTTGTAAATTCTGCACATATATCATCATGTACATTGTCCATATTGTGATTAGTGCATTTATGTAGCGTATGTATAGTTATTAGTACTATGGACTATGGACATCCTACGGACTTGGACACTTTTATTTAAATGTGTAATGTATGTTGTGCTCTGTCTTTTGTTTGTTATTGTGCCTGTTATACAGACGCTTGTCCGTTACCTTTGTTGCGTCCAATGAGAGAATAAACTTTTTCTAAACAGGAGCTTCGCCCCTAAAAGGCAAGTGTTTCCGACGCTTCGTTAAGATGACCCGGTGGTGGCATGTGCCCGTCGCTTTTGCAACACCACCTAGACTATTGACAAGGCCCCTCCAGGGAGAGCGTGACGTCACGCTAGTTGCCCACCTGCATTCCGGCCGTCGTCGCCACTCGTTCTCGTTGTACCCGATATCCTTGCCCTACAAGAACCCTCCAACCCCCTAACCTTACCCGGCTATACTTCTATTACACCCACATCCCCTACACCCTCTCGGGTGGCGTTTCTAATTAATCGCTCAATCACCACCATCTCCCACTGTTTAGCAGTCCAAGACATTGATCACCTCTTAATTGAGCTTGTGCCGCAACATGCCAGAGCTAAAAGCCTCTTCATCCTGAATGTATACAGCAGCCCTAAGTGCTTACAGGGCAACTTCCAGCGCCTCTTTACGCTCGCGAAACGCATAGCCAATAAGTGCCCCCTACTCGTCGTGGGAGATTTCAATGCCCCACATACAGCCTGGGGTTATCCGCGCGACACACCAAAAGGACGTCGGGTGTGGTTAGCAGCGCAGCAAGCCGGCCTCTCACTGCTCACCGATTCTGCCTTTCCGACACGCATAGGGAATAGTGTCTGCAAGGACACTACACCAGATCTCTCGTTCGCACATCGCCTCCCTCATGCCACATGGTGCAACACACAAGAGAATTTGGGTAGTGACCATTACATTATCGAAATTCTCTTAAATATGCAACTACCCCGCAGGGTTCTCAGAGGTTCCACTTTTACCAACTGGGATTTTTTCCGCACTTATAGGGCAACACGCACCCACGCCTCTATCACGGACATCACTGAATGGTCAGAACAACTCCGGAGTGATGTCCGATCCGCAACTCGTCTAGTACGAGAGGACTGCCCAAGCGACACAGTTGACTCTCGTCTCCTACATTTATGGGACGCTAAAACAAGCCTAGAACGACGCTGGCAAAGCCAGCGTTGGAACCGAACTCTTAGACGTCGCCTGGCCCGCCTGAGCAAAGAGATAGAGACCCATGCAGCCACTCTTTCGCGACAGAACTGGGAATCGCTTTGCAACAAATTAGATGGCAATATGAGTATGCCTCAGACTTGGAATTTGTTCCGACACTTAATTGACCCAACTCAGTCAAAGACTACCCAAAGACACAACCTCACCAAACTCCTACATACTTGCGATAAACCTCCACCAGAACTACTACAGGAACTTCGAAATCAGTACTTCCCAACATACCCTGCCGTATTGTATCCCGATTATACAGGTCCTCCTAATGAGCTCCTCGACCAACCCATTACAGTAGCCGAAGTTCAAGCCGAACTACAGAAACTAAACACTTCCTCAGCCCCCGGTCCGGACAATATTCACAACAAAGCACTCCGTAATCTCGACGACCAATCAATTGCCGAGCTTACTGAATACTTTAATGAGTGCTGGCTAAGGGGCATCCTCCCACCACAATGGAAAGAGGCCAAGGTTGTCTTTATACCCAAACCTGGGAAACCTCTCCTTACGTCTAACCTCAGGCCCATATCCCTCACTTCTTGTGTCGGCAAACTCATGGAGCACGTACTCCAAACCAGGCTCTGCCAGTACCTAGAAGGCAAGAATCTCTTGCCTGCTTGCATGTTTGGATTTCGCCCTGGACTTTCCACACAGGACGTTTTCCTACAACTAAAACATCACATTCTTGACTCTCAAACCTGCGATACCAGAGCTATCTTAGGAGTAGATCTAACAAAGGCATTTGACAACGTTGCGCACTCAGCTATTCTAGAGAACCTTATAACCCTGGGAGTCGGCGTAAAGATGTACAACTACGTCCGCGACTTCCTCAGCCACCGCACAGCAACACTTACCTTTGGCGATCACAGCCTGCCAGGCATCACGCTTGGAGCCCGTGGTACGCCCCAGGGAGCAGTCCTCTCACCTATTCTTTTTAACATAGCACTTCTACATCTGCCCCAAAAACTGGGTCAGATCCCCGACATCCACTTCAGCTTCTATGCCGACGACATCACCGTCTGGGCAAACCGTGGTAGTGACGCCGAAATAGAAGAACACTTACAGTTGGCACTAACCACCATCGACACATATGTTCGAGAACGTGGCCTTACCTGCTCCCCTTCCAAATCAGAGCTCTTTCTTTACCGACCGAAGCAGCATGCTTCAGCCATTCCCCCTATCTCTCTCACGCTAGGTGCCCACCCCATCCCACTTGTCTCAAAAATTCGGGTGCTAGGGCTAGTACTCTACTCACATGGCGCACATGGAGAAGTCATCAGGACTCTCCAAACACATGCTCAGCAGACCATTCGGCTGATTCGTCGCATAGCGAACCGTCGGGCTGGCCTACGCGAGCGAAACACGCTTCGCCTCACCCAGGCTTACATCGTCAGCCGCACCACGTATGCCCTCCCATACCTACCTCTCCGACAAAAAGAGAGAGACCGCATTAACGCGCTTCTACGAAGTTGCACAAAAACAGCTCTACGCCTTCCCCCAAGCACATCCAATGACAGACTCTTCAAACTTGGTGTACATAATACATTTGAGGAACTCGCTGAAGCCACCTTTACGGCACAAATATGTCGTCTGTCTAATTCGGTGAGTGGCCGCGCTCTTTTGACCCAATTAGACTTATCCCCAATAACAGAATCACCTGGAAGGGTCCCTCTTTCTTCTAACCTCCGCTCTCACCTAAACGTACCGCCCATTCCCAAGAACATGCATCCTGTGCGCGACGAGAAACGCAGAAAGGCAAGGGCCCGGGCCCTCCAGAGACAATATGGCGAGGACCAGAATGTAGTCTACGTTGACGCAGCGGAATATGCGTCAAGATCCCGCATGGCCCTTGCGGTGGCTGACAATCAGGCAAATCTCCTAACTTCTTGCTCAATTGTCACAAATTCCTCCACAGAGGCAGAAGAGGCAGCCATCGCGCTTGCTCTCATCTCCACACCTGCCACCACTATCATTAGCGACTCGAAATCAGCTATTCTTAACTACGCCAATGGCCTGATATCATGTAGCGCTGCTCGCTTGCTACGCTTCTGGCAGCCTCAGTGCTCCACAACCCTGATCTGGACGCCAGCACATGCCGGCCTCCTTGGCAACGAGGAGGCTCATTCTCTAGCCCGAGGTCTCACATTCCGGGCAGGAGAAATGGAGCCCCCTCCACAGGTCGAGGAGCGCTTGCTCTCTTTTCGTGATATTCTATCGTATTACCGGGAACAACGAAGAATATACGCACCCCCAGCCCCATCCCTAAACATAGCGCAGGCCACACATTGGCGACGCCTACAAACTCGAACTGCTCCATACCCCGTATTACTAAACGCCCGTTACCCAGACCATTTCCCCTCTTCATGCAAACTTTGCGACAAACCAGGAGACTTCCTCCACATCCTCCTCACATGTCCCACCTTCCCACATCCCCCACCTCCGGCTGTGGCAGTGTCATACTGGGAGACCATCATGACCAGCACTTCTGCGTTCGATCAGCGCCGGATCATCTCGTGCGCCATGAAGAGGATTGCACTTCAAGGGCTTTCCTTTGCTTTGTAAGGGTGCCTCCTCACTGCGAGGGTGCACCCACGTGCCATGAGGGGGCTCGGCCCCCACGCTACACAGTGGCAATAAATGTTTCTACCACCACCGTTCTCGTTGTATCTGCTGTGGGCACTCATTGAAAGCTGGTGTTTCTTTTTTTGTTCATTTTTTGTTCCTGCGCGGTCTGCATTTGTTTACGTCTGCCTTTACACTTTGGTGATCAAACTGTAATAGTCAGAAATGCATTTGTAGAAGTGGTTTTATTAGGACCAAAGGCTAAAACCATCCTAACTCATTTCATGTTCAAGGTTTTGATTTTTCTGTCAGCTGCCTTTTTTTGTGCGCTGCTTTGGATGGTGTCATTTCGAAGTCTACAAAAGTTGTTCAGAGCGACATATGTTGCAACACGCACTACATGCCGCACGATAGTCTCAGAGGTATGGCCATTTTCACAAGTCTCTAGCTCAACATCTCCTAGCAGTGATGTGGTAATGAAGCTTACAATGCCACGTTGGTTGTTCGACGCGAGGAAGGCCTTTGCGTTTTCTCCCTTGGTGAGCTTTTCGACAACAAGCGTTATCACCAGCACCATGTGCACAGTACATGGCTGCGGAAACTTTAATAAGCTTCCTCTTGACAAGTTGTCAATCATTGTGTTACCTTCCACATCTATGTTCCTGCTCTCATGGACGAGCACGCTTCTGCAAAATGCGCATGGCAGCTTCTTCAGAGCTGACTGAGCACAATATCCAGCGATATAAGCAACGACCTCCATTTCATGCTTTGGGTTGGAAACTTCATCATTTGAGATGTGAACAGAGAAGTTATGTTGCGATATTTCTTTGTCATTTTCGCTGCTGATGTCTGGCTGCGAAAGCATCAGCAGCTTTTGTAGACAAATTTTCTTTTCAGACTCCAGAAGCTGCCTCACGGAAACATGATATTTTGCACCAGCAAGCTGATAGTAGCGACCGAAGCGATCTTCAAGAGTGTCAGTTTGAAATTTTCCCAGCAAGACATACTTGAACTTCAGTTCTTCTAAACAGTACCGCGAACCCTCAACAAGGGAGTAGCAAGTGAGTCTCAACGCAGAATGTTTTTCCCTTGTCAAGCAGCCACGGCTCATGTTGACGCTGCTCCAAGCATCCAGCTAGTCTACCATGCCACTAAGGAAAACCAGCTGTTGATCCACCGTAGAATTCACTGGATTTTGAAGGGTGTCGTTCAGTCGGCGACCTTTCGAAGGGGTCTTCACGTTGACGATTTTCCATCACGTCGATATGATGCTTATGAAGAGAGCTGTTGAACTGGCACATGTGGTTTCAAGGGCATCGCCACGCGTCTCAAGTGCGTTTGATACAAATGGATTAATGACATTTAACACCAACTTTACATTTTGTCTCTCCGTAGGTGTTGGATTGATTGCCTTGGAATTTAGCTTGTAGCCAAGCTTGAGAAGCGATGTCTGCTCCAGTACATACAGCTGCCGTACGGCTTCAAATGATGCTGCTTTCATTCTGGGCGGCCCGTTGGGCAATATTCCTGACAGGCTCAATTCAGGAAAGTAAAAAATATTCCTTCGTTTTTTTTATTCATCCAGTTGTTCCTGATGCATTTCAGTATGTGCACAGGGTCTACGACATAAAACAGAGGCCGATTGTTGTCGGCTAGATGAGGATATACAATGCTTACTTTCTGTTTCCCTGAGAAAAACGACATCAATTTCCAGTTGAGGAAATGGTTGTCGGTAATTACAGCAATGACCCTGAGGCCCATAGATTCTACTTCTAAAATTACTTTCTTGCAGAACTCATGTAGAATTTCGGCGGTTATTTTACCAACAGGAAGAATGTGAAGCACACCTTTGTTTGATGACAAGAGCGACTGAAGCATGAAAACATGAGCGGTTGTGGCTGCCTCTTGAGAATTGGCTGCAGATCCAACTATGCTGCCCCCTTTATAATCAAAGTATGGCTTGATATGAATTTCATCAACCATTAGCGTCACCGTTTTTTCGTGCGGCTGCATGCACTTCACTCTTTCTCGAATGTAGGAGAGGAAGTTCGCTTCGTTTTGCTCCTTCAGTGGATCACCTCCATGCTTGGAACAAACGCGGCGCAGGGTTGAAGGATGGGGTAAAGTCAACGTCGACGCTGATCTAGCAAAGTTATAGGCGTGCGGAGATATGGAGTGCAGGATGCTAGAAAACACTCATGTTTCAGCACTGTAGCGACGAATGGGGGCAGCGAGTGCGAGAGCTATTTACTCATTTAGCAAACGAAACAAAGCACTGTGTTCTTCGGTCGTGTCACTGTCTTGGGACAGTTCATTCAATAAGGAGCCGATATGCTGCAACACTGACGCTGTTTTCGACGGACATGCAACTTCAGGCGTCTTAGTCATGTGGTTTTCCAGCTGCTGGAGCAGTGAGGACAACGTCCGGATGTTGCGCACTGCGTCTGGAACTGCGCCTCCGCAAGGTAATGAAACCAGCTTGATCATACCTGCTGAGACTGCAAGTGAGAGATCAGCAAGCACAGTGACGGAAAACCTCACGTGCGGTGAAATATTATCTTCGATGCGGAGAAACAACACACAACGATCGTTGGCCTTGATAGTCCAGAAATCATTACTGCATACAGCAGAAAGCTTGCCCCTTAAGTGTTCAAAAGAGGACACAGCATTTCTCTCCTTTTCGCTTTTTTTGCGCACATAGAGTCCTTAATCGCTTTGCTCAAGGCCTCGTCTTCCATTCGAGCTCGTTTCGAGACAGATTCTCGACGATTGCGATTCGTGCTCAGGTAGGATGGACAGTTCGGAAACACCGATGGTATAGCATGTGACACAAGGCGCACCCTCTCGCTGTCGACTGTCAATGTCCGTCCCGACGCTGCGTCAAAATGTGACAGCTTTGTGATGAAGTCAGCCTGGAGGAAGTGGAGTTCACAGACCTGCGCGAAGCATAACAGTGACTTCATTACTTTCATACGAAACGGGCTAATGGGAACTTTTACACGAGCCTGATATTTCTGTTCTATTTTACCGCACTGCCCTACCTGAAGCGTGACAAAACTACCATCACCACTCACGATACTCGCTCCGTTCAACAGTAACAGAGCCAGAACGCCAGTAATGCGATAGAGCCGGTAAAAACAAACTTCAGCAGTTTCTCACCATGGAGTGTATGCTTGCTGTGAAATCCTTTCGCGGAATAGCTTTTATCCAAGACTTCTTCCGAGCTTCATCCTTGGGGAATGCGAAAACATGCACTTTGGGACCACTGTCATAATTGCCGCGGCACCCGCGAACACAACAACGTCCCATGTCGCACTGATCGATGTGTAATCACATACTCACAAATACAACACCAATAAAATAGAACACGTGGGAACGGACGAAGACTCAGAGCAGTGCGATGCAGCACCAAGCCTAACGCAGTCTAACTAGCGAACCAGGTAGCGATGAAAGGCAAACCTGTCGTGGCTTGTCCGCCGTTCGGGGTAAAAAAGTGCGCGGGGTGACCAACACCACCACCTGAGCGACGCGTCCTCGGCCACTGGCCAGTCGGTGATATGCCCGGGGAGGGGTTGAGGCTGCCACCCAAGATCCGGCGAAGGACGACTCTTGCGACGCGTCTCACGAACAAGTAGAAGATGCGTTTAATTTACATATTTACAAGAGAAGTACAATGCAACGAGAACGTACAGACGCGCCTTTCCATCACAAGGGCCCAGAGCGCACTCGAGACGAGCGGGCCAGCGAAGTCTAGAGAGAGAGCACAGCGCACTCCCGACTCGCTCCTTTTATAGCCGTCCGTGCACGCGCTAGACGCCGACTGTGTGTCCCAGCGACGCTGATGTGCATTTACTGCGGCGCACACAGACGCCTCCCGCGTTCCTACAGGACGTGGACTGCGTTTGACCGTTACGCCGATGAGCGTCCCTTGCAAGCCACCTCCTTGCTGTGCCGGTCATAACATCGGACAACTAGCGTGACGTATGCCGTCTGGAGAGAGGGGTATGAACGGCTTTGTGAATAGTCTAGGTGGTGTTGCTGAAACGCGCATGCATCGAAGCAATGCTGCGCGTCTGCGAGTATATGGCAGGACCAGCTCCTGGCGTGGCAACGCCGGCGTGACCGCGTGACCGGACGAAGTGAACGCCGGTTAGCAAGCGCCCAGGTCACGTCGAAATGTATTGGCGCCTTGACTCTGGCATGTATTCATGTTCTCAAATAACACGCATCTCATGAATTTCATGTTTGAACCAGTCACATGCTTTCGTCATTCATTGGCGTTACGTAATACCAAATTTGGCATATGTGAAGCTATCAATACGGGCGCGAGCGCATCATGAACGCAGCATGTAGTCATGTTGTTACATGACATGTACGCCATGTTTATCATGTTTGCACCAGTATTATACCTTCGTCCTCCATTGACGTTCCGTAATACCAAACTTCGTATAAGTGAAGCTAGTGAACTGGCCACCAGTGCATCGTGAGCGTGGCGTGTAGTCATGTTGTTACATGAAACGCATCTTATGATTATCATGTTTGCACCTGTCACATACCTTTGTCATCCATTCACGTACTGTAATACCATGGTATATGTGACGCTAGCAAAATGGCCGCAAGCGCATCATAAGCGTGGCATGTAGTCATGTTGTTACATGCCACGAATGTCAGGATTTTCAAGCTAGGGTCTGTCGCTTGTGCGCACCATGCAATCTTGTCATACCATAACAGTTTTGCAATATGTCAGTTGAACAGAACCATGGCAAGTGTTGCAGGATCATGAAATCTAAATCATGACATTCATGACATACCAGTCTTGATTTTCATGGTATGGCTAGTCAGATATGTTATTCACACAGTCATGTAATGTTATACCAAGCTTCGTATCGATAGGATTATCGAAACGGCCTGGAGAGCTAAAAGTCGTAGGTCGCTAGATAGATAGATACGCTGAAAGTCACCGAAGTTCGCTAAGAAATGCTTCGCATTCAAAAGGAGAGCAAGAAACAAAGAAAAAAGCCCAAAACCATGTGATGTTCCTGAAAATTTATCTGTCTAGCAAAAAAAAAATGGCCAGCACGGAACGCGCGGCACTGTCACAGCGAAAGGTGGAAGAGCGGCATTAGCGAGGCTTTTTAACACTTTTTGGGTAGCTGCAGCAAGCGCAGATGAAGGGTACCCGCTACGCCATTATTCGTTGTCTAGTAGGCAGGAGTTCACATTGCCATTCTTCGTCAATTTCGGAGAAGCATGGTACCCGCTGCAAATTTGTTAGAAACTTTGTGCAGTTTTTCTGTGCTGTGCCTGACGATGATTTATAGTTATGACTGAAGGTTTTCTGATCCCCACAATTTCTCACATATGGTATGCGCCAGAGTTAGTAGGTGAACAACATGAAGTTTTTGTAAAGAGTTTGAACATTCGACAATCCACTCGTTTCGCAATTCGCATTATGTGACAACTTTATTACTCATATTAACGCGATTCCTTTACCGACATCAAGTCTGCCTAAGGCCAGATGCATAGGTGTCTCAAGCACTGGTGTGATCAGTGGTAGAATACTGAACTGGCACTCAGGGGACTCGGGTTGGAATGCCACGGTGTTCTTGGTGTTTTTTATTTACTTAGTTTTTCAGGGGCGATGCTCCTTAAAGCGGCACCTGTTCGTCCCTCGTAGTCGTACTCGTAGTGTGTAACAACTGTTACATTTTGACCTGCGAGGTGGTGCCGGTGGAATATTTATCTTGTGCTTTGTTGAACAACAAAAAATTCGTGGCATGCGCGTTCACTAAAAGCCAAATGCTTCTGTGTCTCATTCCCCCTTAGCAGCCATTGGCATGTCCCAGTAGGAAACGTTAGTAGAAGTAGAAGTGTTGAAAGCCTACTTCTGCTGTCTCTCATTCCTAGTAGCAGCCATTGTTTACCGCCAAGGTAGTACCTGGTGAGATTTCGCCTGTGCGTGAATAAACGATAACAATTTTTTTGTTCAAAACGCCGTTGATTGATGAAATAAACCCACAAAAGACGCTAGATGTTTTCTAAAAGCAAAACAAAAAGGCGCGAGATGTTTCTAAAGCAAAACCAAAAGAAGGCGACTGCTGCTTAACAAAAGACTAAAGGTGTTTTCTAAAACGCATATCATCAATCAATCGTTAATTCAATCAATCGTTAATTCATCACTAATCAATCGTTTCAATCGTTTTTATCGGGCGACTTACCGGAAGGAACTTTCACGGTATTACTTCCAGGAGCTTCGCCCAATATCATCATCATTCACCTCGTGGATCTGCAGTCAATTTTTTTCCTATTTCGTGCGATAATTTTTAAGGACACCGGTGGCGGTGGACAACTATGGCGCGCATGGGACACATGTGATCTCATAACATCTTTCGCTGTGAAATGCAGTGGTACTACCAAAAAAACTCTGTACTAAGGAAGGACGTAGCCAGCGTTCTTTTGGTCAGACAAAGAGCGATTATCAAGTACTTGCTACATATACTTGGGTTAATGCATGTGGTATTCCTATTGTTCATATAGGAAATGTTCAATCATCACCTAAAATGAGCAATGTAAAAATAGGAGAGCTGCAATTGTGACGTATTCAAAGTAGCATATCTGAACACGGCCTCATAATTTCATGCAGTGAATTTTGCATGTCCAAAATATGAAGCAACGTTAACCAGAAACCTAATTAGGAATTTTAGAGACTTTGCTCTTGTCAAACCTAGTAGTGCTTCATTAGTTACAGGAACGTGTTCTTTAATTTGGTTAACAACGCATAAGTAAATGCGCAGATGCCGGATAAGTACAAACATTCAAGAATACGTTGTAAGGAGAAGTGGAGGCAAGCTTAAAGGAGGGTCTGTTCAGTAATACAAGTTCCCACGTTCTTAATTAAGAAACCTAGGCATTTCCCAACAGATGCTATTGTCGGTTAATTCTGTCTTATTGTCTTTTGCTTTAGGGCAACACAGGCCTTAATCTACTTCGCAAACTTGTTAAGAAGATCAACACATGAAAGACTTTACGTTTATTCCGGTCGACTTTCCCAATTTCGCCCTCTGTGCTTCTATGAAGCAGCGTCTTCGGCTGTAGAATTTAATAGGAGCATAAGGGGCAAACAAAAACCCTGTCCTTGGTGAAGACCATTTCCAAGTCAAAGCTAACAACGCTCTCGCTATATAAGCTATACGTCTGGCCGTTCTCTAAAGTAGTCATTGCTTAGCATGTACGTATTCACCCCTCCATTTTATTCAGAAGACCACAATAGGCAACCCCGTATACGCAGGGATGTCGTAATCTTAGGGGTGTGCTTACGAACTCACCAATGAAAAAGCCTGATGCGAAAGCTTAAGCCATTTCCCATAAAGGCCACCGACCTTTACAAGAAGGAAAACAAAGAAAAAGTCATTATTAACAACGGGATATTCACGAGTGCGCATTATCTATTGCGCGACTGAGGAGACAGGCCATGCACCCTAAGCGCGTTACTGCATCGGATTAGCTCGACAGTCATCTGCGCAAAGCATAACGTGCGTAGAAAACTTGGTCTGCTTCGGGTAACGTGTACGAGATTTAGGTGCGACGCTCCTCGGGGTTTAGGCTAGTCCTTCATCGTTCATCGCAGCCACCCTTAGCACTCGTAGTGCTCACTATGTGGTGCTCGCTCCACTCCGGTGCGTAGGAGAGGTGATCGAACATGGACGGAGAGATTGACAGATGGACGGACAGACAGATGGACGCAACGACAGACGGACATACAGACTGGCAGACAGGAGGAGAGATGGATGGACAGAAAGACAGACAGATGAACCGAGAGACGGAAGGACGCAGAGATGGAGCAAGCTCCTGCGTCAACAATCACTTCGTGGACATGACATAACTTTATACAGTTTGTCGTGTCTATGGTGATCGACTAGGCAAATTCACAAAAGGATCACTGGTAAGCTTCGCTCACCAATGATCATTCACCCCGTGGATTTGCTGGGGTATTTTTAGGGTAACGTGCACGAATTTCGGACAACGTACATCTGTCACTTAGAGACAGAATTCGAAGACCAGATGTAGGGTATGCTGATAATGCAGGAGCTTTGTAAAAAACTAGCTCTGATTTGTAAATAACATGTTCAATCCCTTTGTCATAGGAATTGGTAAACCAAGCAAGTAAAGCATGTCTTATCAGAAGTAGCTTAACGTTTACTGTACATCGATATCAAAGTGCTTGCGCAATGTCTATTCGTGTTTGATAGCTGTCACACCACCTAATATGGATGCATACACGTAAACGCTTACTCACAAACTTTTATCCTAATGACTGACATCTATCAACAATGATTAAACGAACCCTTGTGGTAGTATAGGTGACGTCAGAACCAGTGGTAGTGATGTGACAGCCAGAAGGAGGCGGCTGATTTGACGCCGAACTTAGGCTAAGGTGACGTACTTGTGACATCTTCAATTAATTTCACGCTATGGCCTCCCCAGAGGGAAACTCAATGCGTCTTACGCGTTTTCTAATTGCCCTAGTGCCATTTCTTGCTCGGCGAGCGTAAGCGGTGAAGGCGGAAGACATTAAAAAATAACGTCTATGTGAGAAAGCAAATGAATTGATTTGTTGGCTTTAATGTCCCAAAACCACAACATGATTACGAGAGACGCCGTAGTGGAGGGCTCTGGAAATGAGAGAAAGCAAATGAAGTAATTTCATAATTAATAATTACCACTAACAAAGAACCTGAATAAAAGTACTAGTTTTGATTGTTTTTGCCACATCTACATTAAAACAGGTCCCTTAAAATATTTATATTCGGCTCTATTGGCTGGGTAAGACATGGTGGTGAACTACCATACAAACGTTGTTAATGGTTAAAGTCAGTAATCAGGTTCTGCAAAATTGTCTTCAAAGAATTCATGTGTCATCCAGAATGCATGTTCGTCTCGCAAAAGGAAAGGTTGGGCTAGGCACTAGCGCGTAAATAAGTTTTGACGTTAATATTATTTCAGTTGGACCTTGTTTCACCTTGTACACAAAGGTGGCTCTCACTGAAAAATTCAAGGAAATGTGCAAACCTCTTCAGTGGCATGGGGCTTCGATGACCTTTCTTGCTAACTGTTGTTGATAAGGTGACAGTATTTTAGTGTCAGTGAAGAATGGAGTGCAACCGCACTGTTTACAACGGGCGGCGAGTGAAATGATTTGGTGATCGTTCATACTCCCTAAGGTGGATAATAATGCATCCTACACTCTGTCAAATGTATGTTTTTCCGCGTGATAGTGGCATCAGGTAGACGATGACCATTATGCACTCAATATACAGAAAAGTGTGTTTGATGCCGCAAATGCTACGAACACTTCCATTTTCTCTGATTTGTGTGTCAATGCTTTTCTTGACTATTACGCACATCGATTCTAGCTTTTGTGGGGGAAAATAAGTACGTCAACGTCGCAACGTAGGGCCACGTTTTTTTCAAACCGTCAGCGACACGATGAGTATACAGAATGACCGTGTACTTTTTTGTATTCGTAGCCCGTTTTTTGTCACCTCCCACCTGTGAACGACTTGGCGTCTAAAGGTTGCGCATCTTTTCGCAGGCTTGCGCAATGGCGTGTTCCGGAAACCTGTTTGCTTGAGTGTTGCCACCTGTTCACTGAAACATATCTGTAGCCCGTCCTTACAAGATTTTAGCAAGGTTGAGCGAAGACTTCACATGACTATGCCATGTTTTCTTATCTTTGAATGGTTTTAAGTGAAATCTAGCAATGGCTTAAGTGAACGAGGATGATAGCACCGAGACACATGTGTAGGCCGAAAATCTAACTTCAGGTCAAGGAACTAGGGCACTCTTCTGTCGTCAATCCAATCGTGAAGTTCAGCCCAATGCCATTCTCTCGAAACACTGTAAATATTCACGGAATTATGATAATATTCACAAACATCAAAAAGCACCAAGTAATCATCTACATAACAAACGACATGCTTAACTAATCCATCAAAACCATCTACCAAATTCCGGTCCACAAAACTCAGAAATATTCCACTCAGGACAGGTGCTACCCTAGAACCAACACAGATTGATTGATATGTGGGGTTTAACGTCGCAAAACCACCATATGATTATGAGAGACGCCGTAGTGGAGGGCTCCGGAAATTTCGACCACCTGGGGTTCTTTAACGTGCACCCAAATCTGAGTACACGGGCCTACACCATTTCCGCCTCCATCGGAATTGCAGCCGCCGCAACCGGGATTCGATCCCGCGACCTGCGGGTCAGCAGCCGAGTACCTTAGCCACTAGAACACCGCGGCGGGGCACACAGATTCCACTTTTCTGTATGTACAGCCATGCATTATGTTCAACATGAGTGGATTTTAAGTAGAAAGACACTAACTATAAAAAAATCTAGAGGGACTATACAACTGCTGAAGAAGGCATGCTCATCATTGAAATCTTATAAGCGCATCCTTACGCTTCTCATTAATTCATCATGCGGTATAGGATAAAATATGTATTAAACGTCGATACTAATCGCCTGACAATTTTAAATTTTTTTGCTGCAAAAACTCTACCAAAATAGAAGGATTGGGAACTGGAAAAGTGTCATCAACCTTTAAAGTAACCGAGTGCCTCTTTAGGAAGCCAAACACAACATGTTGCCATGCGCCCCTTTGAGTTACAATAGTCCTGAATGGCATACCTCATTTGTGCGTCTTGGCAACAAAAAATGCTTCAAAATCTTTTTTTGGCTTTTTTTACATTGGTAGCTAATTGTTACAGCTTCATGCTGTTAAGGAGCCTCAGTGCGGTTCATTTACCTTCAACCACATTTTTTTCTTCTGCTTTTTGAAAATTCTTTTTTATTGCCTCATTAGCCTTTTCTCCATACATCACGTCAGGGAGCACGACAAAAAAACCTTCCTTATCAACAGTAACAAGCCTGAGCTGATTGTTCGTCAGAAAATTAACAACACGTTTCGTGTTCTCAAACTTACGTTGTGGATCACCAGTGCTTTCACCCGCTGTGGTGGTCTAGTGGCTAAGGTACTCGACTGCTGACCCGCAGATCGTGGGTTCGAGCCCCGGCTGTGGCGGCTGCATTTTCGATGGAGGTGGAAATGTTGTAGGCCCATGTGCTCAGAATTGGGTGCACGTTAAAGAACACCAGGTGGTCCAAATTTCCGGAGCCCTCCACTACGGCGTCTCTCATAATCATATGGTGGTTTTCGGACGTTAAACCCCACGAATCAATCAATCAATCTGATCGACTTTGGTTCGACAACAATTTGACGCGGATCGACAACATTCAGAATGAACTGCAGCGTTCCAAAGCGTTGTCGGTTCTTTGCGATGCGTTTGGAAGCGTCGCCGACGAATTTGCCGACTACGTCGCGTGTGCCACGTGCAAGCAGTCGTTAATTGCCGGTAGCATTCCATCGCCCAGCTTGAGTTACGGCTACCGCTACCCGCTGTCGAAGAACGGCTCGTCGCTCCTCGACTCCCGTTTATGAGTATACGACGCTTGACGCACGGCGACGGACAGTACAGAATCAAGGGCCAGGTAATCAATTAACCAGTGCTTTCGACGTCATCCACGCATTTATTCACGCATCTAGCACGAAATTCTTCAACCACCTTGACGGAAATTTCTCTCAAATGCACAACGTTGTCCACCGGTGGAAGTGTAGGGGCTGTTGAAAACACTGATCTTTTCTCCAACACCCATTTGCAGTCTTCTGGAGCGGTCACTTCCCCTAGGACGAGCACCTTTCCGTCCCCGAAAGGCACTTTCAGCTTTTTGCAGGGAGGCTCGGTCGTATCTAGCCCAAGGAAATTCCGTCGTCTTGTGGATGATACAGCACAATAAACCGTACGCACTTTGTCGATGACGGCTATTGTGACGAAGGCTATCGTCCTTTTTGCATACTTACCGCAGTTCGTCCTGGTAGAACCTTGTGTTGCGACACCATTCTGTGCGCAAAATACTGCAGATAATAAAACAGAGCATAGCCGTGTCATGTGTTCGGACAGCCTTGCTAAAATATTTTGAGGACGGGCTACAGATTATATTCAGTGACTGGTGGCAAGACTCTAGCGAGCAGGTTTTTTAACACAGCATTTTACAAACCACTAAAAAGATGGGCAAGCTTTTGAAGCCAAATTTATCACAGGCGGGATGCGACAAACAACGGGCTACGAAAGCAAAAAAGCATATGGTCATTCCGTATACTCATCGTGTGGCTCACGGTTTGAAAAACGTGGTTCTACGTTACGGCATTGACGTAGTTTTTTCCTCCCCACAAAAGCTACAATCCTTGTGTGCGAAAGTCATGAAAAGCATTGACACACAAATCAGAGGAAATGGGAGTCTTCGCAGCGTTTGCGGCGTGAAACACATTTTTTAGTATATTGAGGGCGGGATGGCCATCGTCTCTCCCTTATCTTGCCGTGATGCGGAAAATCATGCAATGGACAGAGCGGCAGATGCATCATTATCCGTCTTAGGGAGCATGAACAATCACTATCAGACACGAAAGTGTTTAGACTTGCCGCCCATTGTAAACAGTGCGGTTGTACTCCATTCTTCGCCGACACAAGAATACTTTCATGTCATAAACAACCCTTAGCAAGAGAAATCATCGAAGCATTCCACATTCAAACGAAAGGGGATAATTCTATTCGTGTACTTTTTATCGCGCTAAGTGATGCGGAATTCCACTACCTAAGCGCCACCTGCACATGTTGATATCAATCATCATCTGTTTTCTGTTCATTTTTTCTTCACCTTTAGATTTGCGTGTTCTTTCTTCATAAAAATCACTTGCGACTCAGCGTCCGTGTTGCACCCTTACTTCTCTTTTAGCCCTCATTCTCCAGTGCGTTGTTAAAGTCAAGATGAATCCACACAAGCTCGCTCAAGTTGTAATTCTCATGCTGTCCTATTTCCACGCGCCAGCATTTTGTGGAGTCACGCGAGGTCAGATATGAGGGAGTTGGCTGCTAACATTAGTTTGCATACCAATGGAATTTCGAAATCGCTGTCAACGCTTTGCCCTTCAAGATAAAGTGTTAGTTTTTGTTTCATGAATCAGAGGTTTTGTTTCCAATACGATATTGAAATCACTGAAATAACTGTTCTTGCAGGCATTGAATATTACCGTTAAAACTAAAGGCACTAAAATATATATTGTGCTGTGTGAATCTTACTCGTGCACAAAAAAGTGTGTAAGAAATAACTGAACCGTTTTGATGAAGCGCCTCACAGCAACATCTTTGCGTTCAGGCTGTTCTGTCAACTGCAATGGTGCTCAGTCGCAACATAATTAAAATCGGCTTCAAAATCAATAGTCATCACTTAAGCGAAAGCACAACCAAGTTTATTCAGCGACCAAAATCTGCACTGGCTGGCACGTCTGTCTTGAATTGCTACGTATTCTCACTCAGACACACGGCATAACAGTCACAAGCAACGCTACATTTATGAGGGTCATACATGCAAGACCTGTTTCCAACGACGGCCTGCGCAGACTATACGTTGTGTCTCAGGCGCGATCACGCCTTCTCGAGCAGGTTAATCGCCATGCGAAAAAGGAACCTTGTCTTGGCTTAGGAGAGATTTACATTGTCAGTACGAGTGAGTTCCTTCTTTGCTTTACGCAAGTTATGCGCAGTGATGTGCATGTTGGAGTTGTGAGGCGTAAGTGTAAGCGTGGTAGAGCTTTAGTATCGATGGAAAAACAAGTGGTAGCCGATGCTAGAAATGCAGGCATGTAGCTATTCAAATACGCAAAGTGAAGTGTCTGGAAGAAGATGCGAATTGGAAAAGTACTGGCCAACACTATTATTCGTGTCTGCTTGTCTACTGAAACGACTTCTTCCCTTCAGTTGTTTTTTTGCCCTTGTAAGTAGTAGCGTGAGAAATAGGAAGCCCCTCCTGTGTTTATAACAGCTTAACTCATGCCACTCGTCAAACAGGCATTTTGATTTAACTTTCTTAAAACGAGAAACGAACCACATCAATGCAGACTCCCACTATAAAAGCACGTCAGAAACGCTAATGATAACCTCTCCAGATCAGCTAGCTTGTAAATACTACAACCTTCATAAATGCAGCCCCGCAGCACACGTTGTTCCTATTGACGGCGTTCATGAGAGATTGCAGGGGTAAATCACCGCTTCCATCTAGACATGGTGCGGGTTGAATGAGGACAAAGAATAAGGTGCCCGCCAAGCCATGGCACAGTATTCTTCGGGAGAATGAGGACATCGCCGGAGTAGTGTAAAGCGCCCGCCATCGTATCCATACTCGAGTTTTCGAAGCGGCCCGATTACACCATGTGCGTGTGACCCCGTTTATGTCCACTATAATTTCGAAAGCGCATAGACAATTGCTTTGAGAGTATTCGCTAGTTGGACCAAGATAGCCTGGTAAGCGTCCTCGTTCATTTTTTTTTTCTTTTTTTGTGAATGTGGCTTGGGGAGTGATGCAGCATACACGTGCGCCAACTTGAAAAATAGCATAATACTGAATTCGATAGATGAATGTCGAAGTTGTGAGCGTTCTAAGCGAAATTGACACCACCACGGCCCATCACTGAGCTTCCTATGCGATGTTCATTCAATTTTCCCGATGTAAGGGGGTCGCGGAAATTGTAAATGCTACCGTTTCGCCTCAACTATGTCATTTAGTGCCCCTTTTGATGTCTTTATTATGTGAAGAGGTTTATTAGTTGTCAAAGGTTGTCATAGGCCTGAGGCACAGCAGTCATCAGAAGCACGAGCTGAGCGAGCAAAGCGTAGGCGACGCTGTTGTATGCAGGTGCATCGCCTCCACCATCGCCTCAGCTGAAAAAAAGAGTCATTCTGACGACCTAAGATGTTTCAGGTGGAGGCTCCTAATATTAAGCTTGAGGCGGGAAACACGGACTCTGTCACGTTTTAACGCGGCGCATGTCATGCGATCGAGGAACTGACATGATAATGAAATTGACCAGGGAGGTTTGCTCGAAGCCCCAGTAGGGCCCTTTGCATTTTGTAATGAATTTCGAGAATATCCCCGTATTTGCTATGGGGCACATAGCCATACGAGAGACTCTGGGTCATAGCTAGAATGTGGAAGTGGGGTGGCATGGTTTTCTTTCTGGCGTTGCTGCTCTTGCGTTGTGAAGTTTGGGCGAGCTGGTGGCACTCTTTGGTTTTTCGAGCACTGTCGCAGATAGGTTGAAACTATAGACGCATCATAGTGGTAGGGCAGTAAGTGTCAATAGTATGTGAAGGCTCACATTTGGAATGAAAGAAAGGTGAAAATCTTGTAGTTTTTTGCAATATGGTGTTGTATGCGAATGTTACATGTGGAAAGTTACCATCCTAGTTACCATGGCATTATGCCACGTACATCGAAAGCATATCACCCAGCGTATAGGTAAAGTGTTCTATGAGCCCGTTAGTCGGCGGGTAGTTTACAATGGTCATTTGCTGATTGATGTTTCACTCAGAAAGCACTGCTTCGACAACCTCAGAGAGCAAAGCACATACTCTGTCACTAAGCAGCTCACGAGGTGTGGCGTGTGACAACATGAAGTGATGTACGACAAGAATGGTGACATCCCGAGCGGTAGCACTCGACGAAACGGCTGTCCAGACAGTCGACAGCAACTCTAATCCAGCGATTTCCATCGGGTATCATTGGTAAAGGACCGTGGTGGTTAACGCCAACGTGATCGAACTGCTAGGCAGAGCATGTAGGTGGCTGCGACACATCTGTGGCACGTAAAAGTGGCAATTTCTCTGCGTTGGCAGTCAGGACAACACTGTACGACGTTCTGTACGTAATTGCGCATGCCAAGCCAGATGTAGCGATGGCAGAGGCGTTCGTATGGTTTGAACACTCCGGCGTGGCCTTATTGCAGATCGTTGTGAAAAAAGGCACAAATTTGTGACCGCAAGCTGCGTCGAATGACGCGGCAAATGGAAAGCTTGGCGTAGAAAGGATCTAGATACAAGAAGGGTGGATGTGCCAGATAGATAATCATGAAGGGCTGCTATCCATGAGTCACAGCGTTGTTCGATGTATATCGAGTCGAGATTAAAAGGTGACAAGGGCTGGATAAAGTGAATGCACACGCCGCATCCGCAGGTACAGGTGAACAGGACAGGGCGTTTACTTCAGAGTACTTGCTGTCCGCAGCGATAAGTACATGGCAAGAATTCACTCCTAAATATGGAGTTTCCATCGCGCTAGGCGGTCAGAAGGATCTTTAAGCGTGGCAACCCCATATAGCACGATATGTTCGGTTACTGTATGAAACCGGGTGGCCATCCGAGTATGGCCGAGACATTCCAAGCTCCCACATCAAACCCGCACCTCTTTTGCGGTCACGCTGTAATAAGCTTCTGGTTTGGTCAGCGTCTGACTTGCGTAAGTGACGACATATTCTCAGTAGCCGGGCTTTCGTTGAGCGAGGACAGCGTCGAGCTCTATGCCGCTGGCGTCTGTGGGCACTTCGGTAGGAGCTTTCAGGTTGAAATGGCGAAGAATGGGTGGGAAAGTGACGAGGCGACGCAGTGTCACGAAGGTGCTGTCGCATGCAGGCGACTAGCTGGAGAGGTCCTCGTCACATCGAAAAAAGACTGGTCAGTGTTGATATGTTAGATGTAAAATTGCGAACAAACCACCGGACATAAGAACTTAGGCCTGTTAACCTCAAATCCCGTCATTGACCTCGGCTTGGGAAATTCCTCGGCTACAAGATATTTTGCAGGGTCCGGTAAGACGCCTTGTTTGGAGACAATGTGGCCTGGCAAGATTAGCTTCCATGCAGTGAAGTGGTATTTCTTGAATTTCAGTTGAAGGCCAGTGTTGATTAGACAAGTCAAAGCGTGCCATAAGCGGAGTAGATGTGTGCGGAAGTGGCACGAAAAAACAAACACATCATAGAGGTAACAAAGACGCATCCACCACTTTAGGTGACGTATTGGGTTGTCAATGAGTCATTCTAACGTGGCAGGCATGTTACAAAGTCCAAAGAGCATGACGTGGAATTCGTATAGATTGTCAGGTGCGACAAATGCCGTTTTCTGGCGAACAGCTTCAGCCATTGGGGCTTGACAGTAGCCAGACCTCAGGTCAAACGACGAGCAGAATTCTGCTAATTGATGCATGTAAAAAGCGTCTTCAATGCACCGCAAGGGATAGACGTCCTTGCACGTTAGTCAATTTAAACAATGGTAGTCTACACAAAAGCGGATAGATCTGTTTTTCTTACAAGCAAGGACGACAGAAAATGCCCAGGGACTGTGAAATGGTCTAATGGGGTCTCTTTGCAGCACGTCTTCAACTTGGTTGTTAATGACGCGGTACTTTACGTGTGGATTTCATACAGGAGAAGAAGGCCAGCGGGCTTGCGAGACGTAAGCGTATCAGCGATAGCGCTGAAAAAAATGTCCCTTAACGACTCCTCGGAGGCTGAAAAGGCATGTGGTTGATGACAGTAGTCATATGGGACGTCAGCCGGAGACGATGAGCCAAGATTTTCCACACCGCAGAGACATTCGCCCACAAGCAACGTGGCATCCTCGGAAAGTGGATTGAGTACGACTATACTGCTGCTGCCGGCGACAATCTTAATCGAAGTGAAAGGCAGCGGTAGACTCGTGCATCGGACGGCGTGAGAAATACTGTATATTCGGTGAGAGCGTCGAAGCAGATGTTGACAGGTGCGAAAGCGTCAGGTGAAATGTTGTTTCATTCCTCTCTGAACTAGATATTTGGGCGACTTATGAAGAGCGTCTTGTAATGGGGCATCACATAGTGGCGAACTCAGCTTTGGAAAGTGCGCAGTCGGGATGATTATGGCGGGATGGAAAGTCTCAGCCGAAGATGACGTCATGCAAACCAGCCTAAAAGATAATGAACTCAACGATGTGCAAATGATCTTTGATAATGACTCTTGCAGTGTAGGCTGCGAGAGAAGTCACTTGCTGCGCGCTTCCTCTGGGGAATGACAATCCAGAAAATGGCATCGTGACCTTGCGTAGTGAACAGCAGAGATTAGCGGCTATAACAGAAATGGCTTCACCAGTATCTACAGGTGTGAAAGTGCGAACACCGTCGATAGGTATTGCGCCCACGTTACTACAGGAGGACAGGGGGTTTGGGCAGCTCGAAGACGGCACAGACCTTTCCTCCAGAACTGCAGTGCTTATTTTTCCTAGGTGGAAGGCGACACAGGGGGGGGGGTGGAGCAATGGCCGACATGGAGATGGCGAGAACTGCGGCTGATTGTCATGCCGGTTAGCAGGGGCATGGCACGCTGAGGAGCCAGGAACGTCTTCGGAAAGGTCTACCTGTTGTAAAGTGACCACCTGGTACCTTCACTAACTTTTTGGGGGTGACATAAGCAATGGCAGGTGACGTGTTCAAGATTATATAAGATATGACAAATAGGGTGATAATCAGGCGACCTCCCAGGATGCTTGACTGGTGGTGCTGCCCAAGATTGACGGTTGGTTGTGCAGGCTAAGGGGAGGTGTCTGCGGAAGCTTACGCATGGCCTGCGCTTACAAGAAGGACACGGCCACAGGCTGCATGGTTTGCAGACAGGTGACACGAGCGGCCACAGACTGGAAGGTAGGCACATAGTTGACAGGAGAGGCGGCTCGTGGTGCGCAAAGGTACCAGCTTGGCCGACTTCCTTGGAAATTTCAGTGCAATGTATGGTGGGCAGATGGGAAGTGAAGTCGGGAGTGTAGGGTAGTGAAGTTGGTGGGCTACTTTCTCACGGACGAAGTCTCTTACTCACTGAAGTGACATGGAATGGTGATGCACGGTGTCAAGACTCGCCACCTCGCGGAAGCTGCCGAGCTTGAGCGTGTTGCTTCTTCTGCTTGTCGTAGCTCTGACACAAGCTGACAGTTTCTGAAACGGTACTCAGATTCATAGCCAAAATTACTTAGAATTCGCCGTCATCCACGCCCTTAAGTTCACTTGATTGTCACTTGACCTTGTCACTTGATCTTGTTCATCTTGATCTTGATTCACTTGATCTTTTAAGCTTGAGCCATGGAGTCTTTGCACGTCCAGAAAGGTCGAAGACGTCCTCCATGTAGCTTGTGAAGCTTGCACCCGTCTTCTGTGGGTGGACACGCAAGCGCTGTTCTTCGCGTTGCATGGAAAGCGTGCCAACCAAACACTTCAGAAGAAGACTGCTTGAAGCGGCCCGATGTAGGGATGTTGTATTTGTGGTTGTATCACGATAAGGTGATGCAAATCAGATGGAATATGACATGTCTCAGCTTGTCAGGGTCATAGCACATGTTATTCGAGCTTAGCAGTTCGATGTAGGGATGTTGTATTTGTGATTGTATCACAATAAGGTGATGCAAATTAGATGGAATATGACATGTCTCAGCTTGTCAGGGTCATCCCACTTGTTATTCGAGCTTAGCAATTCGTAGTGGTTGAGCCTGTCTTCTACGTCGGTACCATCTGCACCGCTGAAGACCATCGGGTCTCGCAGCCGAGGATGCGCACGGCTAGTGACGAACTGGAGCGATGGCTCCGGTTGGTTGCCGTTGTCAGTTATAGTGGGCGGGAGCGTGTGGATTCTAAGCTTCTCAGTGTAGCTACTCGAATGAACAGCACCCTCCGACAATGAATCAAGTTTATAGGTTGTTCAAGGACGTTATAGACATCAGCACCAGGCAGCGCGAAAAACCGTCCTGAGAGGAAAAAAGAGAGCCTAGAAACTGTTGCCCAAACCCACGCTAGGGAATTGATACACTATTGATTAATACACTATTAATACACTAATATTACACTATTATTTGATACACGCTAGGGAATTGATCAAAATGATACACGAATATGCACACTCTACACTAGTTTAATGCGATGTGTCACCAATCAAACAACATACTACATAGTACAATCAGCCACGCTCGAAAGAACGGGCACAAACAACAATACGCACTACAATGCAGTCGCATGCATTGAACAACCAAGACACTTGAAGACTAAAGAGTTCGAAAACTTATTCCAAAGTCCTTGGAACAAAAGTCTGAATGATACTCTTCCGAGAATCACTCACTCAAAGTCCAGTGCCGTTGTCGTTCCTCTGCCCCCGAAGTTTCTCTTGCAGGAAACCTCGCGTCTTCAATCGGCCGCTCTCCAAGCACCAAACTTCGTAGGTAACACGTCGGCTTCCCACGCGCAGCTGTTGCCACGCGTCTTCGCTCGCTGGCGGTAGACACACACTCCTGCTGTAGCACAAGTGTTCACCCCTCAGGTGGAAATCCTCTTCTTCTCCTCCGTTGTCACTGAGGTCAAAAGGCTTCGCCCACACGGTGGAAAGACCCTACGCACACTTGCGCAAAACTTTCTGCCTACGGGCACATGGGCGCGAACTTTCTTCTTGTCCTCCTTTGTCACTGAGGACCAAAGGCTTTGCCGACGATACGGCGGAAACAGCCTATGCACTCTGGCGCACAATTCCTTCTTCTCCTGCTTTCCCATCTCCGCTGCTCGGTTAGATACCTTCCGCGCTAGATTCCAGAAAATTCTCATCGTTTCGTTGGCGCGATACGCAGCGAAGGCTGGGGAAAGCGCGAGACGGTTCGAGAGCCGTCCGCGACAGATTACGCAACTCTGCATTACCACGCCCCTTTCCCTCGACAACCTTCCAGGGCTTGCTCAGCCGCCGAAATGAGGAGGTTAGTCGCGGGACTACGCTTCCGAGAGGGGAGGGATGGCGCACCCGGGGAGCCTTTGGATGTTTATTTTCTTCTTTATCCTTGACTTCGAGGCACCTCTCTAAAGCTTGGTTGCAAGAATTCGACTGCGCGCTCTATTTTTGGGCACTCGTTTGTGCCAATCGCTTCCATCACGCATGTGTCATCGGTGCGACGCACACGCATAGATGACAAAGAAAAATAAGAAAGAAAAGCTTCAGTAATTTCGATGATCAGGGAGCCGCACACATGGTCTCTTCGTCTGCATCAATTTAGGTCGATTTAATATAGTAGACGCAAGAGAAAGTCGAAGGATGAATAGGCAGGCATGCTTGCAAATACACGTACGTGTAAGTCTGTCTTTTCGCCCGTCGTCTTCTTTGTCCCAACTATTATGAATTACGCATTACGACCAAACCCCAGTGTTCACTCGCACATCGTTTATGGTTGAAGCGCTTTAGCCACGAATGCTTATGCATGTGCCTTTGCAAAGGCGCATCATATCTTTCCCGCTTTATTTTTTTTGTCAGTGACCTTGCAAGGCTGGATGGTGTTGCCGTCTTCAAGAGGTGAAGTACTGCTTCATGGCACCCACCAGTGGCGATAGAACCTGCTTCGGTAGTTTCATCGCAGACAGGGCTGGCTCCCAAATTTTCATCCTATTTCGTGTTGTTGCAGTTTGAGTGAATGTTTTGTTCCAGTGGCGGGCATATCACGAGCAGCGAGCGGAACATGTTCGCAAGTTCACGGCTATAGCTAAAAGCTGCGCCTCCTTGCGTTTCTGAAGCATGGACTTGTGTGGTTCTTCAAGCATGAAAAGTGTATTTTACCAAAATGCTGGCTTTTCTCGTTTCCTTTTGTCGCATCAAATGGCTACCTTCTCCATCAGTGCATATCGAGCACTAGTTATTAGGCACTTGTTCAGTGCATCTTGGCACGATTTTTATCATACGTTGTTTTCGCGTTTATGAAAACTATTTAAGCTTCCACAAAAACTTGTTCATGGCAATAACGTTCGTCATTCGTTAGCAAGTCCTCATCGAAAATCCTTTGAACTTAGACAGACATTATTCTTGCTTTTAATTACCAATACACAATGAACGCTAAACTACTTGTGTAAAGACTGTTTGATGTTTGAGTAATGCTGATTCATATCACGTAAGCATGAAAGATGATCATTTCCGTAAAGTGGGCAATAGTAATACAACTTCATTTTTACCACAATGTTTGCAATTTTTTATATTTACTGCTGTATATATCCAGGGGCGCTGAGCGGTGTTACTAAAAATCACTGCATATTTGTTTTATTTACCTTCGCCGTGATTGTTGGCCACACATTTTAAACAGTGAGTATTTTCAAGATTCATTGATAATCCCGCATGCGATCAATCATTGTTTTAGACTTCATTTGCGTTTCCGCAATAACGTATTCACCAAAATATCCTAACCCTAGATATTTTGGTGAATATTGTGTCTTTCTTTGGGACATTCAAAATATTTTTGTTCATGCTGGGTTAATATTCAGGGAACAATTTTTCTGCTCTGGGCGACCACATTTTTGCCGGTTTTCACGCATACGTTGTTATGTTACCATTATGGCAAAGCTGTGGCATCGAAAAGTGCTTAAGCAGATTGTTTCTGAACTCATACAAGACTCACCAATGTAGCGGCGAAAGAAGAGAGACGTGAGACGGCGTCGAAGGCGGCTGACGGGGCCGTGCCGATCTCGCCACTTTATTTCAGGCCTGAAGCGGAGCCACGTCGACTACCAGCGTCCAGACCGCCAGGCCAGAAGCTCGTTCTAATCCTCGCGCAGCTCGAGCTAGCATCAGCTGCGCGAGAGGCGCGGCGCAGTGATCAAGAAATGATGGCGATGACGATGGCACTACAGAGCTCCCCCCCTAGTGCTTTGCGCGATTCGAAGGCGTATGAAAAAAGAAAGAGAAAGAGACTATATACATGAGCGACAATCCGCAAGGTGTCCGTTTGGGAAGTTCCAGTTTGTCAACGTGTAGTGCCCATCGGGAACCAGTGGGTCTCTGGCGGGCGACACTGAGAGTTGCGCAGTGGAGGAAGAAGTAAGCGCTAAATCCGTAATGACGGATGGCTCGGTCCCAGAGATCTTCAATCGTGGAAAGCACCTGTGGAATTTCGAGGTCTCGCGCCACTTGTGATGCGTTTCTGTAGGCGAAAGAGAGGCCGTACTGAGTGACGCTGTGAAGCGACGCGTGACTGAGAACGTGCTCAACTGGTGCACTAAAGTGCGGGCTGTAAAGCGTGTCAAACTGGCCCGTGTCGTAGAGGCTGTCGTAGAAGGTGTAGTCACACACGCCGTCCGCAGGCAGCGGCTGCGACTCATTCGTCGCCGTGCCGAATACGCGGACCACGGAAAATGGCGTCATGGGAGGCTGTGCAGGAAAGACGGATTCAGTTGTCGCCTCAGTCACTGTCGAGGTATTCGACGCTGGTGGACTGGTGGCAGTGCTTGTTCCCATGCTTTCAGTTGACTCCACAGTGGTTGTAGTTAGGTCGGTTGACTTGACTGACGTCATAGACAGTTCAGTTGGCTGGTAAGACGTCGTAGGCAGCTCAGTTGGCTCAACAGATGTCGTAGGCAGTTGAGTTGGCTCCACAGATGTCGTAGGCACTTCAGTTGGCTCGACAGGGGTCGGAGATAGTTCAGTTGGCTCGACAGATGGTGTAGGCAGTTCGTACGTGGGACACGCGTCGCTAGTGGCCAGACGAGAGGAAGTCGGGAGGTCAATAACGGGTGAAAGGTCACCTGTGCCAGGCTCCGAGGCGGGCGGCAAGGTGGCCGTCATGGAGTCTGGTGGGGCCACGGTTGGTAGCACACGTTGCGACGCAGTGACAACCCCAAAGTCGCGGGCCCCTGGAAGCGGTTGGTACGTGAGGCCATTGCGGGCGAGCACCGCAGTGCAGAGGGCATCATAAGGCTGCGGGCTGGTGCTTGAAGTGGCAGCGAGATGACGCAACTCTACCGGAAGGGCGTCATAAAGAATGGCGTGCATCAGCGGCTGGTCCGTGACGCCATTCACCGCCAGAACGGCATCGAGCTGCATGAACCATACCTTAGGGTAGGTCGATTGGAACGGCGGCACTGGCGGGCAGAGTGGCGGGAACATGGCCGCGGGCCGCTCGGCGAAGGGCGTGTTCTCCGGGTCACCAATGTAGCGGCGAAAGGAGAGAGACGTGCGACGGCGTCGAAGGCGGCCGATGGGGCCGTGCCGATCTCGCCACTTTATTACAGGCCTGAAGCGGAGCCACGTCGACTACCAGCGTCCAGACCGCCAGGCCAGAAGCTCGTTCTAATCCTCGCGCAGCTCGAGCTAGCATCAGCTGCGCGAGAGGCGCGGCGCAGTGATCAAGAAATGATGGCGATGATGATGGCACTACACCATTATTACACTCATTTGTTAACGATTTCCGTTAAGATTACGTATTGCCTCGCTGCTATTCCAGGAATCTCCCTAATTACAAATGCGCTATCTAAGCTGTCAACATTAATGAATGATCAAACGCAAAATTTGAATAATATCAATATGAACTGGCCCTGACTCCCTAATTGAGGTCTCTGAAAACGAATTTTGATTACTTAAGACATGCGGGTATACAGAAGCAGGCAAAAATAACGTGCGAGAAGCTAAAGTATTAGCAATAGAAATGCTAACGCCACGAGGAAGGACAGGCATTCGACTATACGGAGCGGCTCTCGCTAATCACGTCACTCGACAATATTTCTAACGTTTCATACGACCACTAAGACTGTATCTTGACTGATCAGCAAAACAAGTTTTTACACTACTTTGAGTTCAACTGGTGAAATAGGCGGAGCCGTTGCGCTTGTTTCATAGTAAACTTGAGAGTAGTAAAAAATGACCGCAGTTTCCCGAGTGGGAACACTTGTTAGCATGCGGAGCCTATATTTTGAACTGCGATAATTGTGGTTTGTAATTTGCGACATGCGTATGTGTTATGAGTGAACACGAGTGAACATGAGTGAACACGCACGCACATATGCTGCGAAAGACGATGTTTATTGATGACACGCTTTGAGTATTTTGAGCAAGATGACTTTATGGTCCCTAAAGTGAAGGGCGAGTGGGTCTGGTTGCAGCGGTCGAAGGTCGAAATTTGCAAAGACGTGGTCGATGCAGGTCCCGCAAACAATGGTCGGATGATGTTTGCCGTCGTGCGTTGCTCGTTTCAGCGAGTGCCGCGACTCCATGTAGTCGACCACCCAATCGCCCTTGAAGACGTCGACGTTGGAGTCGCCAACTATCACGAAGGGTTGTCGTTGTGGTCGTTGTTTCAGGTATTTTTCCAGGCTTCGTCGACACCTAACGACGGCTGGAACTTCGATGGGGACGTTCACTACCTGGCCCTTGATTCCGTACTGTCCGTTGCCGTGCGTCAAGCGTCGTATACTCATAAACGGGAGTCGAGGAGCGACGAGCCGTTCTTCGACAGCGGGTAGCGGTAGCCGTAACTCAAGCTGGGCGATGGAATGCTACCGGCAATTAACGACTGCTTGCACGTGGCACATGCCACGTAGTCGGCAAATTCGTCGGCGACGCTTCCAAACGCATCGCAAAGAACCGACAACGCTTTGGAACGCTGCAGTTCATTCTGAATGTTGTCGATCCGCGTCAAATTGTTGTCGAACCAAAGTCGATCAGATTGATTGATTGATTCGTGGGGTTTAACGTCCCAAAACCACCATATGATTATGAGAGACGCCGTAGTGGAGGGCTCCGGAAATTTCGACCACCTGGGGTTCTTTAACGTGCACCCAAATCTCAGTACACGGGCCTACAACATTTCCGCCTCCATCGGAAATGCAGCCGCCACAGCCGGGATTTGAACCCGCGACCTGCGGGTCAGCCGCCGAGTACCTTAGCCACTAGACCACCGTGGCGGGACCAAAGTCGATCAGACACTTTGGAGCTGTGGTGTGTTTGCGGATTCGTTAGCATACATTTTCATCAGCGACATCGGACGTGGAGCGACCGCACAAACCAACCGACGAAGGGCGGCTCGGCCCGACCCTCGGTTATTTATAGAGTGTGCTGGCCCCTGCCTGCGCATGCGTGCGTTAGCATACAGCTGGCGCACGTAAAACTAAAGGTCACGAAGCGCGCGCTGTGTTGAGAGGAGGAATGGATGCACGGTAGGCTGGCGGAGGAGGAGGGGAGGCTGCGGACGGTGAAGGTGCATGACTAGCCCCTAGTATAACATGCTCCGCATGTAAAAAAGCTATGAAAAGTGTTAAAGTTGCAATTTTTTTTGAAATGCACTGTTGCGTGTCCGATAGAAATTCGGCGTGATGGTATATTCAACAAAAAGCTGTTAATTCCTGATTGGGGCACTGGTTTCTTTGCACCCACTGTAGATTTGTATCGCAAGATGGCGAGTTCAGTAAATAATGAAAGAGTTAACTGAGTAATACCTAGCCTTTTGTTTGTATGCCTTTCAATACACTTTAGTAAGTATACCTCACCGTAATGAATTCGCGCCCTGTATGAATCCACAACATATGAAGCCATTCTGATTATTAGAGTGCCTACCAACGCATTCACGCTCTACTCTGTGAAAAAGAAGAGCTCGTCCGCGGGTTTACATTATGTCTAAGCCAACAATGGGCATATAATTTTTCTTCCTGTGTTTGCAGGTCTCATACGTCTCTGATGGCGGTTGTGGTGTTCCAACAGGCGGGGATACCCTGACTTAAATGGCCGGCAATTTTTCCGCCTGAGGATTTCCTGAAGAAGTTCAGTCTGTTACGACATGTCACACAGCCAAGTGTTTCGCAGGGAAGTAATCAGTGTAATTTGGACGCTCCTTCTCATGCCATGGGCCTTTCTGGAAAAATGAAATCTTCAAGGGTTCCGTGCTTGTGACACCCTTTTTGCAAGCTGCGTCCATGCCACATTCATAAATCCATACGACCATGTCACATTCTGTCTTATTCTACTCCTGGAAAATATTTTTCCTTTGCCCAAACCTTTCAAACCACGAGAAAGATAGAATCATAGCCATTATGCACAAAGTTCGCATATACATAAGCTAAAGCTATTCATTTAACACATGGTTTGCAGGGCGTTTATAGCCTAATAATGACAAACGACATACGTACTTATCAACAATAAAACTTACTGTGAGCCACTCACCCTTCCGCAAATTTCATTTCACAGAAAAAGCCGCTGGAGAAGCGAATTTAACGTTCGATGCATCTCTTACTACGGACATTGCCAGATGAGATCGAGTGTTCATTGAGCCAAATTCGTAAACTCAGTCTGTCTTTTATATTTCTCTGTCATTGTCGAAGGTTTACTTAATTACTCCAACCGGAATATCACTTAAGCGCGCCAGTTGTTCAGTTATAGTATTGCTGAGCGAGGGGCGAGAAGGAGCGGAGGCAAGCACTACAAACGCAAGTCAATCCAATCGCGCACTTCGCCTGATTCAAATTCGCAAAATAAGGAATAAGAGAAGACATATAAACAAAAGAGAAGTTCTTTACAGGGGTACCAATTTTTTTTGTGTGTAAGAACTTATGGAAGCCAACATTAGAGTTGACGCCAACATAATTTTAAACAGCGCATCGTACAGACGCCTCCCCTTGAGGGAAAGCTCACACTTCCAAACCTACAATGCAGTAACCGTGTTACCAAGCCTGAGGCTAGAAGTTCAGGGGTTCGAAACATTATGAGGACGTATCGCCAGTGAAGCCGCGTTCGCTTTTGCGTGACAGACTATAGGCGTGGTTGACTGCAGGCTGGGACGTTCTTTATCGAACTCATGATCTTTTGCCATATTCTTCGCGTTTGCAGGATGTCCCTTTCGCTGTTTGTACTTGTGTTGCGTCTCTCCTCACTCTTCCGTTCTGATTCTCCAGCATGTGGATGCTGCGTAGTCTCGGCATCTGTGGTTTCCCGCACACCTCACTGACACATGGCAGCAGCGCCACCACACAACTTAAGAACAAGCGTCGTCGGCGCTGTCTTTGTCCTTTGTTGCTTTCCTCCTTGGGAAGCATGCTGCACCGTCTCGCCATTCCCGCTGTTATCTTCTATACGGTTTTAAATCACCAGGAATACAGCTTCTTCCCCCCCCCCCCCCTCCCCTTGGCCTGGCAACACTCGGTCTAGAGATAATGAGCTCCGTTGCAATACTTATCGGAGGCTATATAGGCCAGAGCTGGTACACCGTCTTGAGTGATTTTTATTGTTGTATTTTTTGTAAAGATAGAACTGCCATTATAATCACTGAAAATATTCGTGAACTTTTTGATGCACATTTTCCCTAGTCTTCCACAATACAATGCCTGGTCCACATCTGGCATTTACACCACTGCACTCTTGTTAAGAATGAAACGCATTAAAAAGTAGGTTCTCGTAACATTCTTCCTCCCCTATTTGTGGCTAATTTCGGTAATCCAACATGAGCGAAATACTTCATTTACCACTTTGAAAGAACTTTTGCATTTCGACCTTTAAGATCCTCGCTTAATACAGGGCATATGCACTCAACGTTATACCTTAGGCAATTCACCTTCTACAGCTTTGTATATGTAATGAGTAAATGAGTAGCATCAATTTTAATCTAAATTTTAGAAACCTAATCACTTCTCATGGCCGCAGAATAATTAATATGCGTGTTTGTTTTGTTCTTGCGAAGCATGGATACCAGGACCTTTCTACTGCTTACACAGTTCTTAAAAAATAAGGTGAGCTAATACAAGCGAATAAGGCAGACAAATGTTCAACCAGTGTCTATTGATCAGCACTCAATTTACTATAGTTTGAGAAGTGCTTACCTGAACGTAGGCGTCGAGTATAAAACAAAAACAAATGAATAAGCTCACATTTTTCTATGAGTACATTATCGTAACAACACCTTCACTGTTCATTAGTGAACGTCGCAAAAGAAACCTACTGTTCTGGCGTACATCTCAGTTTGCAATATATGAGATTGCATTTGTAATGCGATTGGTGTGATTATTCCCGTTCTATCAAATATCACTTGAGGTATAAAGAGCGTTGACTAGCCGAGTGGTCATGTATGTGCTTGTGTATGTAATGATCGTACTGCCATAAGAATTTAAGTTTTGACTATTTACAGCTCTTGGCTCTAATTGACACCGGCGTTCGCTCGTGCACTAAAAACCCTCAGTAGTCTACCCTCAGTAGTCCAAGCTATTGTTGTGAGTTTTGGAGGATCGAGATGCCTAGCTTTGTAATCTGCCCAGCGATTAATTTGCCTAACTCGGGACTAGTGAGGGCTATACAAAGACTCATTGATAAATCATGCAAGATCATTCTGTTCGCGGTCTTGCAGCGCATTAAATTGCAGAGGCGTCCTCTTTCTGTGTGCTTTTTGCGGGAACATTTATGAGCGAAAAGTTCCGCACACAGCTGTGCTCAGAGTAAGACTGAACCATTAGCATCATCGTGCTTTATCGAATTGCAGTTTTGAGGTACTATGTTAATACTTCCAATTTCTAAACGAAGAGTAACCAGTTGGGACGAGATAAAACTGTTTTAAGTCATAGGCAATGCGAGTGGCCTAACAGTGTTAAAAATAGTCGGTCTTTTGAAGGCAAACCACGTGCTGTAGAGTGTTTTTTTTTCTTTTTTTGTGGTTTTACGCTGGCAAGAACACAAACTATACTCACGTTATTTCTCCGTAAACATCTTTTTGCGTGTTCCCAGCCTGTGCAAACTCTCCATCGGCTATTCGATCAAGGATAGCACTGCAACGCGCCATATTGTTCGGGTATCAAATGAATAACGTCACTTTGTCGAGCAGTTTTCCCATGCCAGCCTTTTACAGCCCTCCTAAAATGAGGTGACTTCAGTTTAGAGAACGTGCGTTAAGTGCTCCTTCAACAGTGAACCTTTATCCGACGAGTTTTCTGCCCACATCTACATCACACTCACCTGTGGCAGTGGTTGTGGTTGAGGAATAATGCTAATTTATGCAGCTGTGCAAAAACAAGCTGTAACGTCAAGATTCACTGCATCTATATGCACGCAGGTGAGACACACAAGCCTCGAGCCACTAAATGCGAGGCACCATGGAGCGCACGTTTCGAGTCACGATAGCAGCGGTGACCCCTTTTAACTAACCCACACCTTGAGTGGCTTCTAGCACTACCTCAAGGGTACTAGCAATAAGCGTTAAATCGCATACATGTAAAACTTGTAGGCTTCTATCTCGGGTTGAGTTTTAGCCACGTCCCGCGGCACAAATACACTTTGAACTTAGACGCAAACGGCTCATTAGACACAAGAGTGTTTTCGCCCTCGTGCAATAATTTGCGGCCTATAACAAGCTACATCAGAAGAAGCATTGTTAAGAAAACTACTCTAAATTTTGATCGAAAGAAAAAGGAATTTGTTTTTGTTTTCATCACACAAGTGCGCAGCTTCAAGTCTGGCGGCAGAAATTTGTAAAAATGATAGTGGCAACACCGCATCTTTGTTTCGGTGTGCGTCGCAGTCAATACTAGTTGCCTAGGATTTCTTTGAACCTTCTGCGTATAGAATTTTCGAAATGTCGAGCAGCATAAGAGAGCCAGCAAAAAGAGCAAAAAGAAGTTAGAGACTTGGGCCAGCCAAAGCGACCTAATTATTATAGGCGCAACTTGAATGATCAGTGACCGTGAAGATGTGTGCCTGCAAATAATAAGGCTAGTCTGAATACCGAACTGTGCGAAACTGAACATGTGATTTGTTGATTGACGCTCAAGTTAAGGCCTGCTGCTCACAGTCAGCATTCGCGATTTCAGAAAATGTTTCTTTGTTCTCTCGTTCCCCAAGAAAGAAACGAATGTCACTATTTGTGTCATTTGATTAAATCAGGGCTATTAGTCTAGTAGCACGGCCCCACCAGAAGTACAGATATAGACCCCCTTTTCTTGGCTTTGTGGAATACTCTGAGTCTTCCTAGAGCTACACAGTGCCGTTCTTTAGAACGTATACTCCGGTACTAACGGCCAAGCGCCGGACTCGTTTCAATAGATGCGCATGAAAAAGTAGTCGAAAAAATGGTCGCGTAAGCCACCCATTGATATTTCTATGATATGAGCTGGACTGTGGTGTGAGCCGGGCAGGAGCAAGAAAAAGACGAGGTTCTCTGGTGCGGCCTCTATTCCCCATAGGGGATATGCACCATGGGTAATAGATGAAAAAGAACAAGGACAAGGACGCCATCTTTGATTGCCATTTCCTTATCTCTTTTTGAAGCTTACAATAAACAAAATCAACCATAATTTAAATGCAACAGTTTTTAGTGCATGTGCGGGGAGTCTGCCAAGAACCATGGTTTCGCAAGTGACTGATCTCCGCCAAAGTCACTGCCTTGCGCGACTGCATTGGCTACCACTGGCGGTTGAGATGCCTCTCGACAAATACGGAACCCGGATCTCCGACTCTGCAAACTATGCACCAGTTCCAGCAGCACCATCGGTGACCGCTTTGGCCACGGCTGCTCCCTGGCTGTGTCAGAAACCAATAGAGCCTCACACTCTTAATGGTGAATCCGGTGAGGACGTGCGCGACTGGCTCAAGCACTGCAAGTGGGTGACCAAACACTATCAATGGGACCCGGCTGGCCAGCTGTCGAACGTGGTCTCTTTCTTGACGAACACGGCGCTCGTGTGGTATGACAACCACGAAGATACCCTCACGACATGGGATAACTTTGTGTCCGACATTAGGGAGTGTTTCGGTGACTCTGTAGTGAAAAGAAAACGAGTAGAACAAAAGCTACCGCATGGAGCCCACGTTCCTGGGCAGATTTGCATGACGTACATTGAGGCGATATTGAAGCTTTGCAAGATCTTAAACCCTTCCTAGTCAGAGGAGGACAAAGTTGGCCACCTACTGAAATACATTGCAAAAGATATATACTCCTTCCTCATTGAAAAAGAGAGCCTTTCCATAATGACCGACGTCATTCGCCACTGTCGCACACTCTATAGAACCTGAAGATGCGGCACCTGCCGAGTGTGACCACTGTTGAACGTGTTGACGAATATACGTCAGTTGATCTCGCGTCGACACTACGAGCAACTGTTCGTGAAGAGCTTATTTAACACGCTCGCCTGACTCTCCCGCCTCCATGAATCAAATGTGGAATATATATAATGAAATAGTATATGCTTGATCAAAAAAACTTCGTTGTAGAATTGACCGCAGATCCAGCCCATTTCTCTAAACAGTCTGTCCGTCCGTCCGTCCGTCCATCCGTCCGTCTGTCCGTCCGTTCGTTCGTCTGTCTGTCTGTCTGTCTGTCTGTCTGTCCGTCCGTCCGCCCGCCCGTCCGTCCGTCCGTCCGTCCGTCCGTTCATAGTCTGTCTGTTTGTCCATCCGGCCGTCCGGCCGGCCGGCCATCTGTATGTCTGTCTGTCTGTCTGTCTGTCTGTCTGTCTGTCTCTCTGTCTGTCTGTATGTATGTATGTATGTATGTATGTATGTATGTATGTATGTATGTATGTATGTATGTATGTATGTATGTATGTATGTATGTCCGTCCTTCCAACCATCCGCCCGTCCGTCTGTCTATCCATCCGTCCATCTAGTGAATACTTCAAGTACCGCCATCTCTCATCTTTTCATCATATATTCGTTATATAGAAGTACCGCTATTCAGCGGATGTTCCAAGGACTAAAACGAAAGGTGCCCACTACTTACAAGAGACGTGCTACCCACGCCTAAAAGAGCTTCGCCACTAAACTATTTGAACGATATTTGTTTACGATTCGTACTCAATTCACTGCCATCACTATTCGATAAGTATTAGATTCGGTTCGGAAATTCAGTCTTTATACACGTCTATTTCAAAATGAACGACGAGTTTAATGACAGATATAAGTGTTTATTTGTAGTGAATAATTATTTAATTACATTGTGGCAAGGTTATTTACAAGATGCCATGTAATAACCTAATTTTTCAAATTCTACATACAGTACCAACCTGACGTGTAGAGCAACATTAATTATTTAGAGCCTTCCAGCTAAATCAATGCACAATTCTTGTCTTCACAGTGGAATATCATTATTCAATGTGCACTTTTCAATGACCATTTAGGTTTCTGACGCCTCTCTGCTCTTCCTTAGTTGAGTACCAAGTACTCTAAATCGTTAAACACTTTTTGTAAACACCACATTGCTATACTCGGTGGTGTACATATGGTGCCAGCCACGATGGTCTCAAGCGCACAAAGGCGGATTACAAGAACAAACGTAAGACTTCATTTAAATTCAAATAATTTCATAGGAACAAAATTGTTTGATGTGTCGAAGTGTCACGTTCTTCGTAATCATCTAAAGCATTTAAGCAGTTTCAAATAGCCGTTGAAGCAGACCATGAAATCTTGGAGTAAACCCTTCAAAGAAAAAGATTGTAGCTATTGTTTTATTAGCTTCAACAGTGCGTTGTAAAAAGCAAAATAAATGCGTAACCTTAAAGCGCCCCTTTACACATATAGGCTTCGTACACTGTTGGTTAAATTTGGCTACGTTTTTGCCAAGCTTGGCTCTCGCAGAAGAGACAACGCTTAAATGGATGAGCATCTTCTTAGCAATGCTAGTGGTATCACTTTTACGTTGAAGTCAGAGCTTGATTGTTTTAAGAAGATTGAATATTCAATCACTTTGCTAATGCTCATCACTAAATAATGAGCAAGTTCTCATTCTGAAAAAAGCGTCCTGTTTATATAATCGAACTCAGTAGTCAGTTAATACATTGTCGCCAGGCTGTCTACCACAAGCCGGAATACGTGAAACACGCACCCACGATTCTTTTCAATCAGAGTATGAAAGGTATTTGCTTTATATACGGATCGTAATAAGTTACACTTCTTTAGAAGCGCAGCCATTTAAAGAAGTCTTTTTTACACATGGACAATTTTATTCAAGAGTGAAAAGCAGGCCTAATATCCGTTATTAAATTTTGTTGATTAACTCTTATGTCTGGTGATTCAAAAATACAGTCAGCAGTGTATAAAAGGAATGTTCTCCAAATATGTGCAGCGTGCGGGAGCGTCGGTGCTTTATCACCCTTCAAGCATATTCATAACATTTACATTCAGTTGTTCATAATTCTTCACTTGTGTTAGCAGTTTTTATCACTTTTGTACTCTTGTGCTTTCAAGCTATTTTTACTATACTGGCTGTTCAATATTTAACGGCTTGTTAAGAGCTAGTTACGCGGGCGCTGGCATCAATTTTAAGATAACTATTCTTCATTCGCCATCTTGTGGTAATTTGCTGTGCTGTTCACATAAACCGATCACGTTACGGATAGGAAGCTTTCTTTTCATTCTGCACTCATAACAATTTGAGGGCGCTGACATATTTGAATGGGGAAGAAACAAAAAAAACTGCATTGCAATGTCCTACGTATTGATAACTTTAAGATCACGAGTCTGATTGTCATAATTTGTTCTTATTAGCCATGACTGCAAATATTAAATATATTGCTTGGCCCATAACAGTGTACAGGTACTTCGGAGTTGGTAATAAGACGCAAGTTTAAGAGAAAATTTTGAGCAACAAATCACTCTATATTTCAACTACATGCTCAGACCAAATAGTGGCATAGCATTCGTTCCTAATAGTATCTTTGAATGCATGTGCCATAGGACACCATTTGCATGAACTGTGTTCTATGGAAATATTTGTTATATTCGTCGATTAAACAAAAACTGTAGCGCTTGTAACCATATGATTCAAACAATGCGTGCAATAAGCGTATGTTTTATGAAGCGGTGTCTCGGGGCTCCTGTTACTTGTAGCAGTATGAGTTTCGCAAATGTCTAGGAAAGCTTGAGCACAATTTATCGCAGTTCATCGACTGCGCACTAGTAGCGTTTCACAGGACTACAAGCCCCGCCGCGGTGGTCTAGTGGCTAAGGTACTCGGCTGCTTACCCGCAGGTCATGGGTTCGTAGCTCGGCTGCGGCGACTGCAATTCTGATGGAGGCGGAAATGTTGTAGGCCCGTGTGCTCAGATTTGGGTGTTTGTTAAAGAACCCCAGGTGTTCGAAATTTCCGGAGCCTTCCACTACTGCGTCTCTCATAATCATATGGTGGTTTTAGGACGTTAAACCCCACATAGCAATCAATCAATTATCACAGGACTACAAGTCAAATTCTTCCCTTCATATATCTAAAGTAGGTAAATAATAAGAACTCTAGTTAAACGAAGAGACATTCGTGAGGGATTAACCATACAAAAGAAACAATATTCACACATCTACTTTTCTGCGGATATGATTATGTGTTTACAGAAGCAAGCGTAAGAGAAAACAAACGTACCTTCATCAAAGAGAGATCTCGAAAGCAAATAATTATTATAAGCTACGATTGTGTGTGAACTTCACTGCAATATTTATTTCGCTATTTTTCTCAAAGAATGTTCCATAATTAATTAAGGGTCATAATGTTTTGTTCTGAGACTGTTATGACGATGCAAGACGAGCATATCGTTCGTGATGGAATCACCAGTTTATATTCAGAATATCAGCCTAATAATACTGATTTAAATATTTTTTTGAAAACGCCTACCTGTGGACTAAAATTTTCCAAGTATAACTTCGGCCCACCATCGCACCTTTGTATGTAAGGTGTGGTATTACTAAGATCGAGACCGATGGTTCAATTTTAGTGCACGGTGGCTGCATAAAATGGGGCCTAGAGAGAGAGAGAGATAAATAGAGAAAAAGGCAGGGAGGTTCACCAAGCTTGGCTCGGTTGTCTACCCACCACTTGGGGCGGGGGAAAGGGGGAATAATACAAAGGAAATAGATAAAGAAGGTGAGGAGTAAGAAAAAAAAGGATGAATGGTCAGCTCGAGACTACACAGCAGGGTCCCACACTGTTCTTTCACAAGTGGTCGTGAAGTCTGGTGGCCCTTATGAAGTACAAGAGGGCTTTCGTTGCTTTGCGCGGATGGGAAACTGTCGCCCTAGGTCCCAGGATCTTCACTTTTGTAAGCAGCCGTGAATCCAGTTGATAGAGCTTGGCTTCCATAATACGTCGTTGAGACTGTTATGCTGGGCAGTGGCGTAGAATGTGCTCAAGCGTTTCCTCACAGGCGCAGATATTGCATGCCGAAGTTCTCGCCATTCCTAGGAGACGAGAGTACGCATTCGTAAATGCCACGCCATGAATTCAATAACATTCCTATGCTTTAATTTACGAGCACTTTGAAGGAGTGCAAGAGAGGAAGATGGAAAAAGAGAATAACTGCAGGAATCAAAATTGATCAATTGATCCCCACTCCGAGATACCACCAAGTCATATATTAGACGTTTCACGTAAAACACCGCAATAATTAGCAAGTCTTACTTTAACGCATGTCTTCTTTATCACTGTCGGACTTTTTCACTGTACGACACTTGTGACGCATTCATTCAATCGACTCTGGTGGGTGTTTGACAAACTTACCTGAAACAAATATTGAAAGTACCTCAAGAGTTTTCTTGTGTCGCCAGAGCATACATTTCAACTTTGGTAGTGAAAACGTCTTTTTTTTTCTTACACCGCAAAGCACCAGCAAAAGCACCACAAAGCAAGCATTACGTGGCACCACGTGGCTTGTTGAGTTATTGTATAAAGCGCTTTGCGAAAATTTGTAAGGCAAGAATGCAGATTGCAAGCACAAGTGTAAAAACTGTTTCAAAAGTTCTTATTGCTCGCAAGATAACACAATAAACAAAATGAAGTAAGCTAAACCATGAAAAAGAAAAGGCGTAACCAGGGTTCCTGGGTGGCATTCGTTATGATTTCACCGAGGTGACAAAGCCCCAGGGATACAAGGTTCTCTAATCCAGTCTTTCTGCTGGAGGGTGCAGACGAGAGAAACCTTCTGTTTTTTTATTTCTTTTTATTTTCGCTCATTCTTCCTCTGAACGGAGCATCAAAAGCAAGACTCTCAGCGAAGGAGAGTCCGGGCTGGCCGCGGTTGCCTACAATCAAGCTGGGTAAGTACCAGTGACTCTATTGCGTGGAATAAAGACGAGGGCCTGACTAGCACGGTAACTGGGAGTGGTCCAGACTGAAACAGCTCGAAGACTAAAGCTGAGACCATCTACGGTCGTCTCTGTATTTGTCTTCAACACGGCTAATTGGTGCTATTTGGTGTATCCACAAAACTGGCATAAGGGAAAAGAAAGGGGTTTAGCGATGCACTGCAAGGAGTGCACCTGCCAACCGAAATTTTCCGACACACGAATAATTGACAGGCACAACAAGCGGACGATGTATTGTACGTGCTCAATATTTGCAGCAGCCCAAAAACTCGCGAATAAACCGCATGCCAAAAATGAGAAACTGATAATCCTGTTTTTCTTTCACAACAGTATCTTGGCTATAACAATAGGTTCTGTGTATATAAAGAAGAACCAAGTGCAGGGCGATGCTAAAACACACAAAGGGAACGCAAGAATACGCGCACAGCACGTGCTTGTACCTTCTTTAAAACACTTCAATCATAACGTACGTCAAGTATTTGTGTCTCGTAAGCATGCAGCGTCGAAGGATAACAAGAGTGGAACAAATTGTGCGGCACTATTTGTTCTAATAGAGTAAAATTCAAAATTGAATCTGCACTAAATTTCATGGCACCGTAAACGATTGGTATGACTGCTAGTTGGGCGTGTTGGTAAAGGTTAATGATGAAACAAGCGCGAAAATACGCACACTCAGAGTGGACATAGACAAGGGCTTCCTAGCAACTGAAAATTTTATTTCGAAGCGAACACTAATAAATACATCGCACGCATGTACGTCATTCCCGACTACCCATGTCATCATCAACAACGTGATATAACAAAATATGCACTCCCATAATCAATAGCACACAACCAGAAACAAACACGTCTCAAGAACTAAGAAAACAAAGTAAAACATAAAAAACAAATAACACATAAAACATAAAAAGCAAAAAAAAACCCTGCGTTATGTGACGTCCAAAAAAGCAAATTCCACATCTGTTAGTAGAACTGACGCTTGACTGACGCAGCTGTCCCCGCCTTTCCTTATTCTATACGCTTCCATAATTTCTCTCATCGTCCGCTTGTTGTGCCTGTCAATTATTCGTGTGTCGGAAAATTTCGGTTGGCAGGTGCACTCCTTGCAGTGCATCGCTAAGTGTGAGTAAGAGGCCCCCTTTAGTAAACTCTCATGTTCACGAAGGCGCACATTTACGCACCTACCCGTCTGACCAATGTATTCCTTTCCACTTGGGAAAGGAGTTCCGTATACATTTTTTTTGCACTCAGCGTACCACCTGCCATGCTTTATACTACATCTGTTCGATTCTCCGGTTCCTTTCTTGTTGACTAGCCTTTCTACTGCTGGAAAAATCTTTGATAATTCGTTTTCAGCTGAAAAAACAACCACCACACCATACCTAATGCAACTTTTTCAACCTATGCGAGATATTGTGCAGATACGGGATGACCACTGTCCGCTCTCTTTCACCCTCAACTTGTCTCCTCTCTTCGCGTGTGCGAATTATTGCATTTTCCCTTCCTGACGATTATTATCACAGGCCAAAAGGATACAATCATCTTGGTAACCAGCTTCCCTGAAACGCTTGATCTGCGCGGAAACACTCTCATTCATTGAGTGTACACAAGATTTCATGAGGGCAGCTTTTATGCAAGAAGTTGCGATCCAATTCTTTACTATCTTCGAATCTGCCGAATGATAGCTCAGCAATGGTTTTTCCGATCTAGGGTGATACATCCAACTCGTGTGAAAAGGAGACAAAGTAATTTTTAGATCGAGAAACTGAATGGGTCGTTCCTTTGGCACCTCAAAGGTGAACTGTAAGCCGCACCTGTTTTTTCTAAAAGATTTCAAAACAGACACTAACGGGCTCATACCCGGATCGTTTTTTACCAAAACAAGGTAGTCATCTACAAATCTGAACAGCTTCAGATCCATACCATCGAGCTCCTTACCTACTACTGTGTCAAGTTTGCTCAAAAAACATTGCATAAGATTGGGGCGACACTAGACCCAATGCAAATCCCATCCTTTTGGACGTACAATTCTTCATTCCAACCCACTAGTCTGGATCACAAATACACGACCAAAATCTCCATAAAACCTTATACAGACACACCACAAGCGCTACAAAAAGCCACTTTATTATTTTTTTCCGTGATGCACTCTTGAACGCTTTGTAGTAAGTGACCATCCGGAACGGAATAGTACAGATCGACGACATCAATACTGAAGGCAACACAGACCCTTACATCATCTCCCTTTATGTAGTCTACTACTTCCATGGAGTTGGAAACCGAAAACGGGTCACAAAAACGGAGCGTTTTCAAATGTTTTGCAAAACGTCGCACACGAGACGTAGCCAGATACCCCTTTCTGAGACAATGGTTCGGAACGGAAGAATTTCCTTGTGTGTTTTTACCATAATCAACGCTTCCAGCAACAAGCCTTTTTCGCCTTTTAACGCTGAAGACAGCCTGCTCAAATTCAAGTCAGCTAGCTTCCAAAACGCCCGACCTTTTACATGACTGACTTTCTCATCAGTTTTCCGGAAATTCTTTTCTATAGCAGCCTTGGCCTTCTCCAAATACAGCTTTTCTGGCAAAAGCACAAAGTAACCTTCCTTAACAGAAAACGCGATACGACTACCGCTAGCAGACTGGAACTTCATCACAGGTCCCATTTTCTTCGCCACGTACGGCGTTACATTGCTAGAGGAAAACACATTCACGCAATCAGTACTGCACCTCTGTTTTTCCTCGTCCTTCACACGGCTTGCCACGGAGTGGCCAGGTTCGTGGCAAAGCCCGTGGCAAATGGCCAGGTGGCCAAGTCCGTGGCAAATGGCCAGACGTAGCCAGGCCTGGCTACGTCTCGTGTCCGACATTTTGCGAAAACATTTGAAAACGCTCCGGTTTTGTGACCCGTTTTTGGTTTCCAGCTCTATGGAAGTAGTAGACTACTTAAAGGGAGATGATGTAAGGGTCTGTGATGCCTTCAGTGTTGATGTCGTCGATCTGTACTATTCCGTTCCGGATGGTCAATTACTACAAAGCGTACAAGAGCGCATCACTGAAAAAATGATGAAGTGGCTTTTTGTAGCGCTTGTGGTGTGTCTGTAGAAGGTTTTATGGAGATTGTGGCCGTGTATTTGAGATCCAGACTAGTGGGGTGGAATGAAGAACTGTACGTCCAGAAGGATGGGATTTGCATTGGTTCTAGTGTCGCCCCAATCCTATGCATTGTTTTTTTGAGCAAACTTGGCACAGTAGTAGGTAAGGAGCTCGATGGTATGGATCTGAACCTGTTCAGATTCGTAGATGACTACCTTGTTTTGGTAAAACACGATCCGGGTATGAGCACGTTAGTGTCTGTGCTGAAAGCTTTTAGAAAAAACGGGCATGCGGCTTACAGTTTACCTTTGAGGTGCCAAAGGGACGACCCATTCAGTTTCTGGACCTAAAAACTACTTCGTCTTCTTTTCACATGTGTTGGATGTGTCACACTAGATCGGAAAAACCATTGCTGAGTTATCATTTGGCACATTCGAAGATAATAAAGAATTGGACCGCAACTTCTTGCATAAAAGCTGCCCTCATGAAGCCGTGCGTACACTCACTGAATGAGAGTGTTTCCGCTCAGATCAAGCGCTTGAGGGGAGCTGGTTACCAAGATGATTGTATCCTTTAGGCCTGTGAGAATAATTGTCGGGAAGGGAAAAATGCAATAATTGGCACACGCGAAGAGAGGAGACAAGTTGAGGGTGAAAGAAAGCGGAGAGTGGTCATCCCGTATCAGCACAATATCTCGCATAGGATGAAAAAAGTTGCATTAAGGTATGGTGTGCGTGTTGTTTTTCAGCTGAAAACAAATTATCAGAGATTTGTCCAGCAGTAGAAAGGCTAGTCAACAAAAAGGAAACCGGAGAATCGAACAGATGTAGCATAAAGCATGGCAGGAGGTACGCTGAGTGCAAAAAAAAAAGATGTTGTATACGGAACTTCTTTCACATGTGGAAAGGAATACGTTGGTAAGACGGGTCGGTGCATAAATGTGTGCCTTCGTGAACATGAGAGTTTACTAAAGGGGGCCCCTTACTCACACTTAGCGATGCACTGCTAGGAGTGCACCTGCTAATCGAAATTTTCCGACACACGAATAATCGACAGACACAACAAGCGGACGACGAGAGAAATTATGGAACCGTATAGAATACGGAAAGGAGGAGACAGTTGCGTCAGTGAAGCGTCAGTTCTACTAACACATGCGGAATTTGCTTTTTTGGACGTCACATGACCAAGTGTTATTTTTCTTTTTTTTCTGTTTTACGTGTTATTTGTTTTTTTTCTGTTTTACTTTTTTTTCTCAGTTCTTTAGACGTGTTTGTTTTCGGTTGTGTGCCATAGATTATGGGAGTGCATATTTTGTTATATCACGTTGTTGATGACGACAGGGGTAGTCGGGAATGACGTACATGCGTGTGATGTATTCATTAGTGTTTGCTTCGAAATAAAATTTTCAGTTGCTAGTAAGCGCTTGTCTCTGTCCTCTCTGCGTGTGTGTATTTTCGCGCTTGTTTCATCAAAGTAAAAGATTGCCTAACTATACTTGACTTTCACCAAATTGGTAATGAAAACAGTGCAGTTCTTCGTGGTAACTCGAAAAAAAACTCTTTCGAGTAAAACATAACCTGTGTTTGGGCACCTTTTAGAATCGCACTGAACCAGGTCCAGTAAGCGAGCGCTGTGTGACTAATTCGGAACAAGACCACTTACTTCGACAAATTCACTCTGTGCCATTTGTATCCTGGTTGCTTTACTAAATTCCTTTCCAAAGTTTTTTTGCAGCCACTAGGTGCCAGTGAAGAATATACATATTGTTTCATGGCACAACTCGAATATAAAAAATAAAAAGTTGAGTTTACTACTTTGTTCTGTCTCTAGTTCATCTTTTGCTGCCTGGCATACTGTATCATGTCTCCATTGCGCTCCAAGACGTTGTACTTGATATTAAAGATAACTGAAGTTGATAAACACAAAACTGATAGATATCCAACTGAAATAATGCATTGGGCACTTAGAAAACATCTTAATAGCTGAAGCAGTTTTTATAGCCTTCAGTAAATTCCAAGAACAAGAAAACACTACGGACTGTCCCCGACAGTGCGCCTACTGCGTGGAAGAAACAGTTACTCTACAACTGTAGTCTATCACCATTACGTCCAAACAGAAAGAAACAGGGTTATTGAAAGCAGAAGAATAATGTTAAAGGAGCAGCGACGCCAGACTTCAAACCTGAGATGTGGCGTTCCTTCTCTTGTTTGGGACGCAACAGTGTTCTTTGGTGAAGTATGGATCACGTCCGGTACGTAGAATTATAATATATTCTATTTCGAGCGCAAAGAGCGACCAAGGCTCATCAGCTCGTACCCGGCCATGAGACGTCGACAGTATTCCCATCGACATCTTCAGCAAACTTCTCCGCCACGTCTCTAGAAACGAGTGACGATGAGCAAGTAGCGTTGACGTCGGCATTTTTAGTGTAGTCATCGCTGTGCCTACACATGGTACTGTTTGGCGGCGACACCTGGATGCTTATAGCAACGTATTCACTTGCTTGCTTCGAGCAAAGCGGTCGTGTCAATTCAGTGTTTTAGGGGCAAAGCTCCATAAAGCGGCAAACGTTCGTCCCACGTAGTCGTAGTCGTGTTACGTTTTGACCTCCAAGGTGGTGCCAGTGGGAGATTTCTCCTGTGCTTTGTTGAACAATAAAAAGTTTGTGGTGTGCGCTTTAACTGAATGCCGAATGCTCCTGTCTCTCATTCCCCATTAGCAGCTATTGGCATGTACATCGACCACTATCTGACAAGAAAGGGTTGCTACGTTGTACTCGCTGGGCGTAGCCTCCTTAGTTTTAAAAAGGTTTAGCGAGCGTTGGTCCGCAGTTCCACGGACACGGTGAACTAAAATATACCATGAACTTGAGGTGGTTAAAGGTGGGAGGTAGACCTGAAGCGCAAGACGTAAGAAAGTGTGCGTGTGCGACATCTCGTTTAGTCCTTGGAATGTTCGCTGGAGGGCGGTGCTTCTATACGGGGAATATATTATGAAAAGATGCGAGATGGTGGTACTTGGAGTATTGAATAGATGGACGAACGGGTACACAGACAGATGCATGGATGGACGCGTGAACAGACGCAGGGGCGGATGCATGGACAAACGCAGGGACGGACGCACGTAGAGACGCACGCACGGACGGGCGCATGGACGCATGGACGGTCACACTGACGGATGCATGGACGGACGGAAGCAAGAACGAATGGACGGATGAATGCTTCATCCTACTCTCCATCATAACAAGAATAAATTTTTTTCTTGTGCCGCTTTGATTTATTTGTCGTGGAGTCGCGATCGCGAATGGGATATTTTGAAGCTGTGGTCATCGTGAACAAGTAACACGCATGCAACGTTCGAATGCGTTACTAGCCAGCGTGGCCCAAGCATGCGTCTCCAGCTACCTCGTTGATTCTGAAATCGACGCCGGTCCGGTTTCGATTTCAAAATTCTCAGTAGAGGATCGAACCGGAAATGATTCGCCATGCCGCGAATCACGGCGATGTTATATTGCTCGGTATTTTCATTGTCGCTTGTGGACAGTAGTGACGGCGGGGATGACAATGAGGGTAACAAAAACACGTCTATGCACTTGCGCGCAGAGCATACGAAATGCCAACTGAAGAACGCGTCACCATTTCGTGAGGTCTTGTTATCATTGGAGCCGGACCTCGGGAGATGACAGCTTAGCAGCGCTGTAAGCGATGAAAACTGGAACGCTTTGAAGCTGTTTTGAACTGGTTTCGATATTTGTCATAGTAATCGATGTTACCTATTTTAATTCATCCCTCTGTTGCAATATTAGTACCAATTTGTAACTAGGCGATCTAAAACTACGTGTTAATGCAAAAAAATGAGACAAGCGCTAAGTTGGTGTCACTGCATCTTTATTTTTTGTCGCAAAATATTAGTAAATCATTCATTAGAAGTCATTCGGATTTTTTTGCGTAACTGGTTCAAGCCTGAATGACTTGTTCCAATGAATAAAAGCCAATTTCAAGTTTCACTCTTCAATACCAATTGTAGTAGGTTATACAGATAACTGCCCCAATATAAGCTTGAGGTATTTTGGTGAAGTGAGCACAATGACAAATTATTGTTGGAGTAGGCCGAGTCATAAAATTAGCCGCAAAAGAAAACCAACTTTTAAGATCAAATTACAGGAGACTTGGCTCTTTAAACAATGGTGCATTTGAATGACGTCAAAATATATGAATGCATTTTCATGACTCCCTTTGTGTGCGTTGTTGGCAAGTGTTGTCTAAGTAGTGCAAAGTTGTGTGAATTTAGGTGTATAGAAAATTCACTTTCTGAAAAAGTTTCGAGAGATGAGATCCCTAAGTCATCTTATAATACCCATTTACACAATGCCACAAAGAAAGCATTCGCTTCGTGTGCAGTTAAGCACCGTATGCACATTCACTAATTACGAGAGCTAGAAAAAATTTTGTGGGGAGTGACAGGTGAGATAGCGTCAGTCAATGAACTGATATACAAGTAACAAAAAGAAAACATTCTGAGTAGCAACAGATCTTTTTTTTTCTTCTATAAAGAAGCTCTGATAAGCAGATAGCGAGGTGGAGTACGAACAAATACTTTCAAAGTTGAAAAGTAAGTTCATTTCTATACTTCGTCGTTTATCATGCTTTTTATTCACTAAGGGAACTGTTGTTTAACCAGCTGTGTAGAGTCATAAAGCTGGGTATGAATTCACTGTGTACTCTATTCTCAGTATTGCCAGTAATATTGCAGTCAGACCAATAGACATCAGTGCGCCTGTACTGTTTTGCAAGTTAATAAGTACCACATGGTCTAAAATAGTTCAAAGTTCTTCAGTACGGCTCGGGTGATAACTATCTGTGAATTTCTGGATTGTGTAACCTGATGTAAAGTTGTTTATGTAGCTTCTGGTGTTTTTATACGAAATGCAGTTTATTTGTAAAAAGTGGTCAGCACAATTTGCGTTCATCGTCAGACATGCGCACCTTCTTTATCTTCAAGGCCTCGGTACAGTGTACGGGAGAAGCACAGCTTGGAAAACAGGCTTTACCATGGAACACGCGATATCAACTGGTAGATCATCGATTTCATCCTAGCCAGGGCCTATTTAGAATGACATTTTTGTGCAATTTGAGATATTTTTCGGTGCGAACACAAACTTGCTGAGAAAATGAAAGCTAGTCTCTTCTTTTCTGGTTTACCCTGCGAACTGTCGCTTGCTTTGGTGCAAAGTACGCACCTACGTAATCTGAATTTTTGCCTCTAAAGAAGCTTTTTCTCAGCAGAAGCTTGCAGTAGTTACCCATTCAGTGTTTCGAAAAGGATCTCAAATGCAGCTCTTCGAGCTTTCGCTGTAACTGTGCTGCGTCTTCCGCGCAGGTCTGGCATTTTTTTATCAATGTCAACCTACTCCTTCGGACAACTGGCACAAATTTCACCTCGCCATCATGTTTAGACTTTATCGCCTTCAATAGCAACGCGTTTAAAATAAACACGCAGACATACAGACACACGCACGCGCAAACACACATATGCGCACGAACACCAAACACTGAACTTAACCGGTTTACTGCTTGCACTTCCATGTCACACTCATTAGGTTTCACCCTTGTTTTTTTCTCTGAGCAATGGCTTTTTTAGAGTACCTTGAGTATTTCTCTTTATAATGTATGTTGGATTGCCTTGAGCCCATTAGTACTCCTCGTGGCACGGGTCACCGCATTTTCTTTTCAATTTTTCTAGTAGGGGGCCCAAAAGCACACACACAAAAAACCACACACACGCACAACAAGATACATGCACACGCACACACGCACACACACACAGTGATAATCCCAGTGCCAAACGGGTGTTTTATAAGGCAATATTATTCAACAATGGGTAATACTGAATGGTTCTCCGTGGTAACGCCAGTACAGTGCAACCAAATCTCGCGTTTGACTTCGTCACTGCTTAACTTTGTCTAAGCATGAAAAACGGTAAGCGAATGTAAAGATTCTAGGTATAAAACTAAATTTACATAGTTGTATTTTGGGCATCGTGCTAAGTGATAGTTTGGAGTTGATTTACTAGGCATCACTTGGCGAACACTTGACGTCTGAATTGAAGGCCCCGTATTTTCAAGGCTAAAAGGGAACTAATAGTGATAATCGCATGCCGCATACAAAGCTTTGCTATTCGCTCAGCGTCTTTTTGTTTTATTAGTTCTTAGTTTATTCTAAATTGTAAATGTTATATACATATATTCTTTGCACTTCGGATTTCTTGGGAATATATATGTCGTTTCAAAATAGGTAGCCATTTTATTCACTAAACCATTACGCATTTAAACACCGATCGAGGTCCGTTTGACAACTGGTCGTCCGCTAATCACCAATAGGCGTACAGCGGACATGATTGATTTGTGGGGTTTAACGTCCCAAAACCACATATGATTATGAGAGACGCCGTAGTGGAGGGCTCCGGAAATTTTGACCATCTGGGGTTTTTTAACGTGCACCCAAATCTGAGTACACGGGCCTACAACATTTCCGCCTCCATCGGAAATGCAGCCGCCACAGCCGGGATTTGATCCCGCGACCTGCGGGTCAGCAGCCGAGTACCTTAGCCACTAGACCACCGTGGCGGGGCGCGTACAGCGCACATCAGCAGGACTGTAAGGCCCGTACTAATTGGCAAACCAGCGGGTATCATGCGGGGGTCCGGGGTGGGTATGCGGATGTTCAACGGAAACATAAGCCTTTTTATTGTTTTAATGTTCTCGTTACCCAATCTCCACCAGATAAGCATTAGGTAAATTACAGGCCACCAGCGGGCACCTAGCCGGATAATAATTTTTATGCTTGTTCGGTGCAACTGGTCGTGACGGTAGAGGAGGAGCGATGTAAACCCAAATACGGCAACAACAACAAAAAACGCAAAAATGGTGTTTGTGGTGTCTTGTTTTCTCATGGAAGAGAGCAAGGCAAGGCAAACACCGTTTATGTTTTGTGTTACTCCGTATACAGCCATAATTTGGATAGAAGTTACTCCGTATACAGTGATGATTTGCATAAAAGCAAAATATTGTTTGTTGTATGAGGCCGTTGCGGCATCCTACCATTGCACTGTTTCACACTTGAAGAGTACCGAGCTCCAGCAAATCGGCAGCCTCGCGATGGCGCGGATTTATTGTCACGTGTATTTGCGCAGAGGGCACCGATGCAAGGCCATTTATTTGTCAACCATTAATCACTCCTTCGCCATACTGCAGCAGCTTCGGATCGTGTACTGTAGGCTATCAATTACTGCCCGCCGGGAAAAGCCACCCAGAGGCGATTTTCGACGCACCGTAACGCCAATCATTTCGGAGAGCACCACAATCAGTGAATTTGCGTGAATTTATTCTATATTGACCTCCTTATCTCTCTAGCAACTGTTACCCTTTGGCCATTCTACGCCTATAGTGTAGGTGCAGTTATACGTAAAAAGGGGATTGAGTTACAAATACGTTATACAATTCATGGGAATAATGGCTAGCCACTGCACAACAACATCTCCGTGGCACGTATATGTCGATGAAGTACTTGGAGAGAATACAACCAGCTTTTGATGCCCTAAAAATGTGGAGTTAGTAGAGTTAGCAAACTTCTTATTATATTGTGCAGTAAGGAACCAACAACCGACCCGGCCAAAAGAAGCTACGTAACACTTAATTCCAGCGAGAACCTTTGCCAAATTTTTTTCGGTGAAGACGGGGGTTACCAAACTGCTCAATTCATGCTCGTGCACGTGTTTTTTTTTTTCTATACATGCGTGTATATAGAGGGTGCTTCAGCAAATGTGTCCACATTTCTCGAAAATTGCAGCAACACGATATTTTCTCTATCCCTTCATAAATATTTCTGTCGCTGTAGACATCTTTAGATGGCTGAACACACATTGTGGGATGGTAACTAGGAAAGTTAAATTGATTAGCTTTTTATTATTTGCGTAGGGTGGTTATGTCCTAGGGGAGAATTGAAGTTATTTAACAAAAGAGCCCACTGCAGCTTTGAGGTTTCAAAAAAGCTGCCTTGAGTATTCATTGTGCAGCAGTAAAAATTCAACCATCTTCAGAAGAAAAACTGAGACCAAAACGTGCAAGCCTGCAACCATCAAGTTATGTTGCTTGTTGCACTCATCTGTGCTTCGATTTTAGTTTATCCGGAAATTTCTGACTTTGCTTTGTACGTGCAGATAATGTCTATTTTCTCGTAGTGAGCTTACAAAGCTTAGTCGAAATTCAGTCAATAAACGGACCTACATAGCCACACGCTTCTTTGTTATTGTGAGTGGTGATGATAACGAAACATTTGTACAGTTTCATATGTAATAAGTGGACAGTTTCAACTACCCACTCCAATATACCCACATGGTGTGACGTCTACGTGGTGTGACCTAATACTTCTGCCAGGTGGTTTCTCGCTTGCAATGACTGCTATAGGTCCTTCGGAAGCAGCTTAAAGCACTGGCGTGACTCCGTGACAGTTATTTTGATGGTCAACAAGAAGGCCTGGGCTCGATTGTCACTCTGACGCTGACTTAACTTTCAAAGTCATCAGCACTTTTACTTCACAGACAAAGCTGCCTACACCAACGACGCCAAAGCTTGGATGGCCTCGGCCTAATGAGAATTTCACGCTGAGAACGTACATAACAGAGGACGCAAGAGATTCCCAAACCCGATTTCATATGGCAAAGTCTGGCAGCATGCGTGCGAACGCGCAATTTTTGCCTGTTTACACAGGAAATACGATTTGGCGATTTAGTTATTTGTACATAAAGATGATTTGAGTTCTGTTACTAATACTGATTCTGTGTCAGCATGACGCTTGGCGATTGCTTTTAACAATATTGCTCACTGCTTTCTTGCAGCGTTCAACAGTATGTTTCGTACATATTGTTAAACCAATATGAAGTCGGCGTCCCGTTGACCAACTTGTCAGCCTTTTCCTTTCATTATTTTACTGTACTTGTCTATTACAAAATAGCATGTAGCCGAAGGCAGTTTGCGAATAGCTTTCAGAATGCTGTGCCATCAAGGAGGCACTTGTGTGTGTGCCAATTTCGGAGAAACCAGTGTTGCAGTACTCTGCACAGCGTCACCGATGTGTAGCCGCTTTGAATACGTGTTTTTCGTGTGAAGTCTAGCTCCCTGTATTTTTTTGTGATGCCTAACGCCCCATGCATACTGAAATCGTGATATATGCCAGCACAGTAACGAGCTTAATTGGGCCAGCTCTTTTAATAATAAAACGAGTGAACACAGCTGCATGCACCCTTACTATCCTTTGTTCCCAGCAACATTCAAAGTGTTCTGCTTTATTCGAAATAATTGTGATTACAAATTTTCTATACAATGGTTAGTTCCGAACTTCCGCAACATGGCCTTTCATCTATTCGCAATTTTCCAAGTGCCTTGCACAATGCAAAGTCTGCTTGGCGTAATATTGGTAAAAACGCCATTAGATATTGCTGTAGTGCTTGGTTGTTGCCTGGACATTTCCTTCCCTCAGATAACACCACTGAGCCCTGCTTCTACAGCAGCGCCCTTATTCTCAAGGTTTGCAGTGTATCATAGAAAAAGCCACCGCATTTTCCCACACGGAGAACTCTAGCAAATGCGTCGCAGAGTGGGGGGGGGGGGGGCGGGTATCGCGTTTATGTCGCGTAATTCGATATGGTTTGGGAATGCATAATTGTTATTTTATTGAATGAAAGAAAAGCGTTGCCTTCAAGGCGTGTTGGCTTGTGCTCCACTACTGGTTGGAAGTACGTTTTCTTCCATCGTATCTAGTCGAGTCGAGTGAAAGTCAAGTAAAGACGCCCTTCACTGATTTCCGAACGTGCGCTCCGCCGCCTTTGTACACACTGACCGCGTTCGAGGGAAATGAGTACGGGGAGAGGTCCGCACCCCCACTGCACATGCTCGGCTGGCTGCATGCCCGTTGTTGTCTTATCCAGTAATGTCTCCTGGAGCGACAGTTTTCCGGGTGTTTTTCTGGGCCAGCACAAGACGCGAGCATGCGAAGTGGGGCTGGGGACGGCACCACTGACGCCTAAGCGCGACATCGTATGACCAAGAAATGCTCCTCCTTAAATTAACATCACCTCAAAATAGCAGGTTCTTTATTCATCCTCTTCTACAACTTCATTCTCAGCTTCATCTTCAATTTTTCTTCCGGAACATAATGATCGCTTTGTCCATTTGAAGCTGTTATAAATATGGTGCGCAAGAGAATGAGTATGCATAAATAACAAGTGAGAGAGAAGTAAATAAACAGCGATATCCTCGGCGAAAAATTTTCTAGTGAGGCGGGGTTCCAGCGCACTACCCACAATACGATGGCCAGTGTTGTTACCAATTTTAACACCGCCTCGCTTTTTAGGGGCGAAGCTCCTTATAGCGGCACCCGTTCGTCCCTCGTAGCAGTTGTAGTGTGTAACAAGTATAACATTTTGACCTCCAAGGTGCTGCTGGTGAGAGATTTCTTCTGTGCGTTGTTGAACAATAAAAGATAGTGCTCAATGTACATGCAATGGCTGCTAATGGGGAATAAGATGCAGGAGCATTCGGCTTTTAGTTAACGCGCACGCTGCGATCCCCATTAGCAGCCATTGGCATGTACATTGAGCACTATCTGACTAGAAAGGGTTGCTACGTTATACTCGCTGGGTGTAACCTCCTTAGTTTTAGAAAGGATAGCGAGCGTTGAGCCGCAGTGCCACGAATACAATGAACTAGTATATACCATGAACTCGAGGTGGTTAAAGGTGGGAAGTAGACCCGAAACGCAAGCCGTAAGAAAGTGTGCATGTGCCACCTCTTGTTTAGTCCTTGGAATGTCCGCTGGATGGCGGTGCTTCTATATGGGGAATATAAGATGAATAGATGCGAGATGGTGTCACTTGGAGTGTTGAATAGATGGACAAACGGACACACAGACAGATTCATTGATGGACGCATGAACGAACGCAGGGGCGGATGCATGGACGAATGCAGGGACGGACGCACGAACAGACGCACGCACGGATGGGCGGATGGACGCATGAACGGTCACACAGACGGACACATGAACGGACGGAATCAAGAACGAATGAACGGACGAATACTTCGTCCTACTCTCCATCATTTACTCCGTGGATATGCTGCCAATTTTTTTAGTTGTACAAACAATAGTTTAGACAGTGAACGCCTCAGTCTAAATTTATATTAACTCGATTTCTACGAAGAGCGAAAAAACAGTTTTTTATGAGAATGCCTATTATAGCGGCGATTATTGTCTGTAAAACTCCCAACCTCGTATCGGTTAGTAATAGTTAGCGTCTTCTAATAACAGAAACAGGAAATATGTCAGCCCCTTGCCGGTCCTTCCTAAAGTAAAGATGGAACGTGACCACTAAAAAATAAAGCCGCTCCAAAGCGCGCGGCCCTGTGTGAGATAGCGCAGACACCGGTCGAAGGAACTGCCAGTCCCTTTAAGAATAGAACTTTTCGTGCTACACTGTCTCATATTACGCAAACAATAAAAAGTTGAAAAAAAGGCTAGCAGTGCTTGATATATTCGTCTTCAAGCGGCTGTCGTAATGGCCCTTGACGACAGTGTAGACCGGGATCTGGTGCTTTCTGTCTTTCTTTCTTTTCTTTCTTTCTTTCTGTCTTTCTCTTTTCTTTCTTTCTTTCTTTTTTTTCTTTCTATATTTGTTTACTAATTCATTTATTTATTTATTTTCTTTCTTTGTTACTTATGGAGGGTGTATTGTTATACATCTTCTTTCTTTTACTGTTCGAACTCCCTTCCCCGTCTTACTGTTGTTTGCCGGGCCACGCATTCTTTATTTTTTCATCGTCCACAAGCCACCTTGGTTTTGTTTTTCTCTCTTTATGAACATTGCCTGACAGTTTTCTGAAAAAATGTGGCAGCCCGCTTGCCCCCAACCTCCCCCCCCCCTTTTTTTTACTTGGGGAGGGGGGGCTCAGACGAAGGTTACCTCATTTGGCTAACAAATGATACATGTGATAAACAGCTTTACGTTTGGGTTAGATAAGGGGCACAGACAAGCAGTACAAGTTCTCGAGAACGATGACGTTTTAAAAGAATACCGTGATATTGCGATTTTTTTGTTTATAAACAAGGTCAAGGCGTACACACGATAAAATCAAAGAACAGCCCAACCGAACTGCAATTCTGTTTCAATTAATGTGGGATAAATATGTGTAGGATTCACCCAGAATCGTCTGCCTCCTTCCACACGCACAACATGCCCACGGAAAGCAAGAACGCATTCTAATGAAGAACAGAGTCACTGCTGAGACATTTCCTCATAACATAGATAGAAACAAAATGCAATAGAATGGTTGCAGCAACTGTGAAACATTGACTGCGTGTTGCCAGACGCGAAGAGAAACGACATGCAAGGAGAAAGAAATAAAGCCTGTCTGTACACTCGACCACATTTTGTGCTTACAACGATCCTACCCATCTTTTAAAAACTGTGCAACATAATCTGTCTGATGTAACACGCGTACCTGCGCAAATGCACGTGTTTTCGTCGATTGGGCAATTCGTCAAACCGCAGATGCATAGCCAAAAACACGTTGGTGTTCACCGCTTAGCAAGATTTTCATAACCAAAAAAAATTGCTTAGCTAAAAGTAGCCCTCAAGCTTTTAGACCACGCAGCATGCGCTGATGTTATTGCTTTTGTCCGGAAACGGGGTTTGATGCTAAAGACATTTGGCCATAAAGCAAAGGGCTTCACCATTCCGCTTAATTTCCTCTCGCTACTATACTCTGTGAAACGCTTACGTGCGTGTTATTACGCACTCAAACAGAGCTTTGGAGTGCAGACGTACTCTGAGGTATTAGAGAAAGGTAATCACCTTATGAAAAAAATGGTCATAGTGCAATGATGCACACAATAAGATGAGTTATCGCATAGAATCGGGCAAATGACTTGCTTTCAATGCAGTTTCTGCTGAACGAAAAAGCTGGTCGTACAGATTCAAGACGCTGACAACACATACGCAATAACAGTGTGATATTGTTGATTTAACATGCTGACAGTGACTAGCACTTATTAAAGTAAGACGATACCCATTTTCGGCCAACAAATACCTGCAATGCCAAGGTTTATAATAGTTCGCTATTGATAACCATATTAGAAAATAATATGGTGCCACAGCCAAGATTAGTCATAGTTAGGACATTACTAGCTAACATTAACGAGCTATAGCTATAGCCACACCAAGAATTTTCAGCACTTACCGCTGCTTATTTGTGCTGCGCAAGTGAACTGCAGGCCGTTGCACCATAATTCAGTGTTCTTATTGCTCTGAATCTGAGCCTCATGGTATATATGCTTCACGCACCTGAAAAAAATGGTGAAGTTTTCGTAAAGCCGTCGAAGTATTGAAACACTGATACCCAGTGACTCTGAAGACTAATACAATTGTTCTTACATTGGTTGAATTTCTGACATTGTTGTTTTCAAGTGGTTAAGGTTGTTTCCTGGTGGCTTCTATGTCACTTTGAGCTTTAGCAAGGTAACGCTGTGTTGTTTCTTCTTTTTTTTTTGCTCACAGAAAGGTTCAGGGTAAAGCAATAAGAGTCACTGATAAAGCACGGATGTCCAACCAAACGCTCGCATCACTTATAGATGAACGCGCACGTCTTCGTTGGCGAAAAGCTTTCATTGTTTTGCGGTTTGATCTCGCAGCCATTATCCCATTTCCGAAGCTTAATTGATTAACAAAGTATTTGAAAAGTACATCTTGCAAGCTTCCAAGTCCAGTGCCCCTTATTAGTAATACATTAAGTTGCGAATTAAATCAGGAAATTACTAGCAGCGTATAACGCCTGACTAGTCCAATGCATATAAAGCTAGCTCGATGATCATTAACTGCTGATTAACATGATCGGTATTTTTTACGTATTGTGATGTGCGTGGTTAGTATTCACCTCACGGTATTGACCTTATGATATTGAGGTGTTGACATAAATATCATAAACACTCTTCGAATGCTTCGGCTACGCTTTCTTTAACATTATTTAACAATACGCGCACAAAATATGGCTCGAATGGAGACGTCGTACTTCTTAGCTCACACTATATCTCTAACCCTCCACTTAAGAAAACGTGGCGAAGTAATGATTCATTTCGGTTAATGAAAAGGCAGCAATATGACGACAAATTTCAATGAATGGAAAGATAGACAACTGGTAACTTTCGGTTAATGAAAAGACCAAAGTATTGACAAATATTGGGCAGTCCAAAGCTTCAAAATCCAAAGCTTGTGAAGTATTCGCCTATCTCGGATATTGCAGACATTGTGATATGCTCGCCAATATTCGTTAGAAAAATCACGACAAAATATTGAGAGGGTACATTTAGTGGAAGAGAGAAAATATATTGAGAAGTACTGTTTATTGGAAAGATGCATGATGAAGAACTGGAAAACGTGGGTTAGGGGAAAGATTGAAAGCTATTGGTGAATGGTGGTTTTTTGAAATGTGAGGTTAGTAACAAATCTTTGTTAGCGATAAAGCTGCCGAACATTGACATATGCCAGTTAGTTCAAATATCTTGAAAGTATGGGCACACATATGTTAGTGCAATGGTGTCGATGCCTTGACAAATGATAATAGTGGTGCTAAATAATGAGCAGGATTGGTTGATTTATACTACTTTCTCGGTGGTGAGGGTTACTATTGGCCATTCGCTGTTGCCACAACAACGTGTATGTCGTCGAATGTCAATTTGTTTTGTCTACCAAATGTATTTTATTAGCGTTTTCTTTGTAGAGAGCAATGAATAAACAGTTCGTGATGGGAAATAATTGACAGGGTCACAAGCTACTGCTGGTCCAAATAATCGAATTCTTCCAATCCATCCTGTCGCTTTCGAGCCATGTGCGGCTCCCTCAAACGCGCGCTACTAGCGCGCCCTCTCAGCTCGAATCCAGTGTCGGTGGGAGCCACTGTGCTTTATGGGACACCATTTCTCCTCGGCCTTGAGGCGCTGGAAGATAACAAACGCGGAGAAAGAAATCGTTTTCCATGCCTCTCTTCGTCTTTCTGCAGGGTGTTTTCCAACACACTCCTTCCCTCTGTTCGGTTTTTCGGGAATGATGGTGAAACCCGCCGACGATCAAAGATGCCGTGCGTTCGTGAATCTGCAGGGGTGTTTCTCCGGAGGGGTTGCGCCCGCGCGAGTCGTGCGTGCGATGGGTGATGTGGTGGTTGTAATATCTGAAATTATCAAAAAAATAAATAAATCGTAAAACGACTCGATGTTCAACGAACGAGATGTGGCTGTGGTGAGAAGCTGTGTTACGAACCGGCGTAGCTTTAAATCGGTGAACTTGGCCATATTTCGTTGCGTCAGTCTTCATTATTTGCAGGCACTGAGGAGGCATTGGGTATGCCTCGTTCGACGTTTTTGCGTAACAGTGCGTAGGTGGTGAGAGGAAGCGCCTGGCCTGAATTTCAGCATTAGGCCAATTTTACTTTTCCATTATGAGCGTACCTTCTCCTCCACGCTTTAACCTCGTCCCCAAAAGCACTGCTTTCCTTCCTTCTCATAGACTCTGCCATTTTCTCTCGCTCGGCGTGCTAAACGCCACGAAGAGCCGCCAGTAGATTCTTCCAAACGTTTGGTTTTCAAGCCCACAGTAGTTTCGCAACAGTGAAGGCTATGCTTTTGGCAAGTGCTTCGGGCCGTCGCAAGTGGTAGCTAAAAGCACTCATGAAAATTGTGTAAACTTGTGGTGAAGAAAGACGCTGTTCATGCGAACAAATATTGGTCCTCTGTTGTCGTCATTCACAAGTCCGTTTTATGAAGCCAGCGTAAATCATCACCATAATTTTTTGTTAGCTGAAAGTCAGAGGGTGCTGTTTTGTTAAATCTCCTTATAACATAGGTTCAATAATTTGCCTCTAGAAGAGGCTCATGAAACAGCTGCTTATTATCGGAATCACAGTTTAGTTGTAAACATGATATAACTGTGACAAATATTAAGAAACTGGAAAAGAAAGAAAAAAAAGAAAACAATATTAAGAAACCTTGGCAGGATTAGACTTCAGTCAACTAATGTGGTAAAGCACTTCTCGAGGAGAGCAATCGTCGCTAACGCAGGCAGATAGTGAGCTGGTATAGTGAAGCAACGAATAAACGAAAACTACATCGCTTATTCCTCCATCATATGAATCGGTATAACACGAAAGTGAATAGTCTCTTCACAAAGGTAACATAGTGTTTCTTCTGCATTGTTTTGCTTAAGGGTGACGCAGTCAATGCAATCGCCACAAAGCAGAATTTCACCCGAAGAATCGCAAGCAGCTTGAAAGTTGCAGCTACCTGCTCAAGCACCAAGGATGCATGGAAATAACTCGCAAAATTGGCAGATCACAAATACATTGGGAATCAACGATATGCAAAGCACGAATGCGAAAGGTTGATATATAACTTTAAAATCAGCACAACGTTACGAGATGGAGGTAAATTATGTCGTACATGACTTCTGTGTCTTGGTTATTATGTTTAGATGTGTCTTTTACTTTTGTCAACTATCGACGTCACGTGATACCAAACTCCCTATATATGAAGCTAGTGAAATGGCCGCGAGCACGCTATGAGCGTGGTATGTTGTCATGTTCTTACTTGACATGCGTGTGAGTATTATCATGTGTTCACCAGTCACATACCTTCGTCATCTATTGACATCACGTAACACCACACTTGGTATATGTGAAGCTAGCAAAACGGCCGCTAGCGCATCATGAGTGCGGCATGTAGACATGTTGTTACATGACACGCCTGTCATGATTATCATGTTTGGATGTGTCATTTACCTATGTGGTCCGTTCGCGTCACCTAGTACAGAATTTGGTACATGTAAAGCTAGCGAAACGGCCGTGAGCGCATCTTGAGTGTAGCATGTAGTCCTGTTGTTACGTGACACGCATCTCATGCTTATTATGTTTGCACCAGTCCTATACCTTCGTCATTCATTTACGTCCCGTAATACCCAATTTGGTATAAGTGAAGCTGGCTTAACGAACACCGGCGCATCATGAGCGTGACATGTAGTCATGTTGTTACACGAAACCTCATGATTATCATGTTTGCACTAGTCATGTACCATCGTCATTCATTCACAAACCATAATAACAAATTTGGTATATGTGACGCCAGCGAAACGGCCGCGAGCGCATCATGAGCGTGGCATGTAGTCAGGTTGTTACATGACACGCAAGTCATAATTTTCATGTTAGGGTCTGTCACTTACGTTCGCCATGCAATGATGTCGTAGAATACCAGTTTATCGACTTCTCATGTGAACGAAACCACAGCAAGAGCAGCAGGACCATGAATGGTAAATCGTGACACTAATGACATACATGTCATGATTTTCATGTTACGACTAGTCAAATATGCTCGTCATTCAGTCATGTTATGCCATACCAAGTTTGGTATTGATACCGTTATCGAAACGGCCAGGAGAACTAAATGTCATAGGCGGCTAGATAGATAGATAGATAGATAGATAGATAGATAGATAGATAGATAGATAGATAGATAGATAGATAGATAGATAGATAGATAGATAGATAGATAGATAGATAGATAGATAGATAGATAGATAGATAGATAGATAGATAGATAGATAGATAGATAGATAGATAGATCAATGGTGATGTGTCTAATAGCAAACTCGCTTTGTCCGCTGATTTCAATATATTCTGGAAGGAGTGGTCATACCATCATAGTGGCTCCATAATGATGCCATAAAAGGTAATTTTCAGGCACAACTATTACACATAGTCACCTACTTAGAAATATTGTGGTATATATTTCATTTGTCAGCAGGTGTAACTTGTGTCGTCAGGGCGTGCTATGGTCCGTCAGACACTTCAATGGACTTGGTTGTGAATTTGAACGACTCACAGAGTTTTAATGAATGCAAACAATGAATATCATCAATAATATCAGCCGGAGATTTCAATTATCCTGGAAGGATTGGCGGACATGCACGCCTACCGTTTTGCAAAGAGAAATAAGTGTACAAAATTCTTTGATACACTCTCTTTAATTGCCATCACTCAAATGGTTTCTCTCCCTGAACTCGGAAATTTCGTTCTTGATTTTGTGCTCACTACCTAACCTGAGAATATGCACGTTATGTAGTCGAATGTATTAATGACCACAATGTTTTGCACTGCGGGTCCATCATAAAAGTCGTCAAACGAAGTAAAAAAAAACATAGTGCGACTAGAAATGAGCTCACGTAGAGAACCTTCTGCCCAGCCTGTCGTCTGTCTCTGATCATTTTCTTACCAGCCTCCATTCTCGTGATATTAGTGAAAACTGGCGAATGTTCTACAAAACACTCATACAACTGAAAAACGAATACACTATTACAATGACCATCACATGTTGGACTCACCAATCGTCGTTCACCTCTTATTAGAGCGGTTCATCAACAATAAAGCGCTTGTGTTCTAAAGCAAGAATCTCGGGCACTGTTGCTGCTTGGGACGAGTACAGAAACTGCAGATTTATGCAACAAAGACATCAAAAAAATAATTAAAACCAAATTTTTTGAGGATTTACCTGCGATGCTAACAAACTATATTAAAGAATTTCGGACAGTAGTAAATCCTGGGCATTCTTCTCGACAGCCAATACATCGAACTAAAGACGATAAACTGTTGTCACCATCTGAGGCTGCAAAAGAACTCAACTTAATTTTCGTATCTGTTTTCATTGAAGAGGAGCCCACTTTTGCCGATTTTATATTTGACTCCACTGATGCCACAATAAAAAACAGCGTCATCATTCCAGATGGTATCGAATCGGCTATTGGACTTCTTGCAAACAACTCATCACTAGCACCAGATGACATATGCCCGAAGTTACTTAAACTTACTAATTCAATCATATTCTGTGTTTTCGCAGCTTTATTTCAGCAATCATTCGATACTGTATGTGCGCCTGACATTTAGAAGATTGCTCGCGGGACGCCAATATGTTAATCCGGTGATTCATTGATGCAAGCAAATAACCAGCTGATTTCACTCACTAGTATACCCTGCATATTAGCAGAACACAACATATATCATCAGCAGTAATGAGGTACTTAACCAAGCATAGTTATTTTATTCCTAACCAACGTGGCTTCCAGCGGCGGCGTTTATGCGAAACACAATTATTCGAATTAGTTACTGACCTTGATCATGCGTTCACGCGCCTACAATTATTGATGCCGTGTTATCGACTTTGCGAAAGCATATGAGAAAATTCCCTACATCGGTCTATCAAAGAAGCGAGACTGCCTTAAGATAAAGCAAAACATTAATACCTGGATAAATGACCTTTTGTTTAAGCTTCATCAATCCGTGGAGGTAAAGAATCCTTCATCTACATTGATTCAAGTTGAACCCGGAGTACCCCAAGGCTCTGTACTTCCACCGATACTGTTTTTCATCTCCATTAGCAAGATTTCTAGAAATCAGACATCTATACTACTAGCCTACTTGTCGACAATTGGGTAACTTACAGGCAGATTACTACGCTAACTGACCACACTTTTTTACAAAAAGACCTGAACCGCATTGCTACTTGGTGCGACCAATGAAAAATGAAAATAATCGCTTCTAAAACAAATTTAAATTTTACGAATACTACGTAGTCCCCGCTGAACTCCCATATTACGCAATGGCATAGAACACGTTTCATAAATGAAGTACTTGGGCGTTCACCTTTCCATCGATCTGTCGTGGAATGCCCACATTGACGCAGTTACATCTAAAGCCTCTAAAACAATCGAATTCATTATACGCCACTTACATCGAGCTAACTGGAAGGCATAACATACAGCGTATACCTTACTGGTTCAGTTTAAAACAGAATATGCCTCATTTTTTGGAACCCATGTCTAATACATTTAATTAGCGAACTTTATTCTCTAAAATGAAGCTGCCTTATTCCTAATTAGAAACTACCTACATCAATCCAACGTCACTATTATAACTGATAAAGAGTGTCTCTCTCACACACTCTAACATTAAAGCATCATTAAACCTCCAATTATTAGAGGAAAGAAGATTGCTAACCCTGCTATTGCATTTTCATGGCCTTTATCATAATCGTTTGTTATTTGCTACCGTTTATATAATGCCTGCCCATCACTCTTTTCTGTGGCTATCACCCTTTGAAAGTATTAGTTCCCTATCCGCGTACTGACATCTTAATAACATACTTCCGTTGTGTGCACTCCGTCTTTACAACGATCTATTATGTGACAGTCTAGACGTCTTCAAAAATCCACGATTCATTCCTAGAAATTTTAAAAAGTTCACTTAGTATTGTTTGAAAAAAATTGACCTCTATGTGTAAGCTTTGTAAATAACTTTGTCATTATCACTTGCTTCGCTTAAGCTGGTGTTAACCACTGTATATCGGTTGTGCTGGAACTTCACCCCAACACCATTTACTGCAAAATACGTCATTGTGATGCCTGGCAAGGGCCTCTAGAGAGTGTGAATAAAAATACAAAAGGAAACATGACTGCTCAGTCGAAGCACGAAGTCTTATCATAATGGTAAGCATTGTCTGTGGAAAAAACTTTCCGGGTCAGAGCTGAAGGCATCTTTTTTTATTATCCATATTTTTTTATTTGCGTGTTTTATTATCATCTTGAAGTTCACCAGCGTCTCTTTTTTAACCATAACACAACTTGGCGCATGATTTATGGTGCGGCTGTCAACATGTGAGGACGTTCACCAGAGAAGCTGCCATCCTCTGGCCCCTTTGTAGTCAGCGATCAGACATCCATGTCCCCTCGGTCCTCGCTTGGAATCTTCGCCTGTTAGGTACCGGCGCCCTTTCATCGTGACTGACGGGAGCTCGGCCGCTGGTCTCACCAAAGCGTAAGTAAAGACGTCTGATTAGAGAAGAGGGGAGATGACTTGGGGCAGAGGAAAACGATTAGCAAATGAATAGCGGGGGGCCACATTAAAGTCTGCTGCTGTCACCGTCACAGACGTCATGGTTACGACAGACCGAGGCTGTACAAATGCTCGAAGCCAGGAAAGCGGAAGGCTTGTAATGATCGATGAGCAAACGACTTGAAGAAGCGAGTAGGATGTGCAACGCGAGCACGCGTACACTGCATACTGCAAGATTTATTTCAATCTATTGCTTTTTTTCCTACCATTGAGTAGACCAGGTGCCTGGTGCAATAGTGGTAATGGACGCTTTGAAAGATTTATCTGCGAAACGACTAATTAGGTACTGTTGCGTCGAAAACACGATAATATAAACTGTATGTGCTATATACAAAAGAATAATAGGTTGAAAGGTCACAAGAGGCAATAACGCAGGGTTCTTATTTGCCCTTGTGGGCAAATGCGAGCGACACAATACGGGTGCAGCCTAATGAACATTCCAACCAGTGGGCTTCTTGGTTTTAAGTTATATCATTGGCAGAAAACCACTGTCTTTGATTGTAAAATGTGTCTGTTATTTGTACTGCCACAGTTTTTTTAGCCTGACATTGATGCGGCTTGCCTTCTTATGAGTTTCGAAACTGCTAAGCAATGTCGCGGCGCCAGTTACAATAACATGGTTACATAGCGGCCTTTGGAAAAACAACGCCTGTCTACCGCAGCGCAAAGTTATGTGCATCAGTAATTGCACTGCTAGCGTTGCAGAAACACCTGCTTAAAAGATATATACGAGGAGCCCGCGCCCTGAAACTAAGGTGTTGCGTTGGCACAAGTGAGAAGATTTGAATGTTTTCGCAAAAATATGCGGCCGCGCTGAGCACTGGCGTAAGTTGGGTCACTTCATTTTTACGAGTAGCTGTAGTCTTACGTAGCAGAACTGACAGTTCTGCTACGTAAGACCGCAGCTACCCGTAAAAATTTAGTGCGCGCCGGGTGGGATCAGCTTCAATATTGCCCTCAAATTCAGTGACAAAAATATCAAACTACATGCAACATTCTTCAAATAATAAGAATATGATTTCCATATTAAACACGCATTATACAACTTCGAAATATAAACCGTTGATTTATCATTAAAAAGCTCATTAACCAGTTGTTGTTAAATAAGGGGGAATTCTTCTTTTTGGTGTGGCAAAGTATCTTATACTCGACGCTGAGTGTATTCACGAGAACGGCATAGCCTTACTGTAATGTGTTTTTTTTTATAAAGCGTCTTTATCGTCTGAAAAACGGTCAGCACGCCCGTGTTTGGTGCCACATGGTGCACACGATATGCAATTACACCACATCCTGCAGTCTTCTGCCACTTATTTTGATAAGTTAAGTAGCCGTAATAAAATATTGAGACTTATTAATGAAATTCAAAGCACTGGGACCTATCAGAGCGTAACCAGTAAGACGTAAAACAGTGGTCGAATTCTTATGAGGGAACGTGGATTATTTAAAGACTTATATGACCACTGAAGGGCACGCTAATATTCGGCTACGCAAGCGCGCTTCTTCCCCACTTATCGTGACACGTCTGCTTCGTGCTGCGTAAAGCCTCCCTCGACTGTGCTTGTGGAAAGGGCCACATCTGTTGACGTCATCGCTTCTTCACTCCTCGCATTAAGCATCAAAAACAGGAAGGTCGAGGGACGTCAAGTCGGGGAAAATGGATACATGCTAGCATAGGCCGAAAGCAACAAAGAAAGCTTCTGGTTGGCATATCGTGTGCGCAGCGGAAACCATGCAGTCACAGCTTCACCAACAGCAAGCACGCAGTCTCCGTGGCTGCGTCAGCGGAGATACACGATCTCCTGACAAGCGCTCTCCTGACAAAGCAAAGGCGTCGAGGATGGGCCTTCACGCGAAGGCTGAGCAGCCGGTTATTAATTGCCATGCGTCTCCTTTACTACTTGCGATTTCTTTCTCTTCGCTCCTTCGCCACCCTTCTTGCGACCTTCCACTGTATAAGATTGTGTTTCTCGAGATCCGTGCAGCGTAGACAGCTGCACGCGAGCATCGCTGCGATGATAAATTGAGGAATGCGGGGAAGGGCGTTACAGGAACAACCATGTCCTTTTTCGGCGACAAAGTGCTTCATGTCTCCCAGAGCGCTGGGCGTGTCGAAGAGTCTAACCTACCTATTAAGAAACGCTTATTTTTTGGAGATCATAGGTTAGAGGCCGTTTCCGCTGTGTACTACGCTATTGAGGAAACGCACCAAGCACTAGAAGGGAGAATAGGAAACACGTTATGTTTTGTGTTAAATCTCGGCGAAAATTTATAATGGTTTAGGAAGCACAGAAAAATAGTGCTACACTAGAGAGGACTGAAAAGAAGAAAAAAAGAATAGAAAAAAGAATTACAAGTAAATGTAGCTCCTGACTTTTTTCAATGAACAAGATTTCATCTGTGGCCTACCATCTGAGGCTTACACAGGCTTTCTATTGCAACTGTTGATACTTCATTCCCCGAGGACAATCTTCTCAGGCTATGACGATACACTTTTCTGCATGCATCGAAACGTTTGAATAGTGTGTCAATGGCTGTTGGTAGCAGGCTGAGTTATGAAGGCCTAATGACAGTAAAGTGCTCGCACATAAGAACACAAGATTAACCCTCCTGATGCATCAATATGTCAAATATCATTGCTAATCTAGTGACATGTCAAGAGTCCATTTTGCATAAGATATCTCAGCAAAAGTGAACTCCGGATCATTTCTTGTAACTGCTTGTGCTGCAAGTATGTCAGAATGTTCCAACTGCATAGAGAAAATGCACAAAACGCACATGTCTAGCTTATTTATGGAACATTTACCCTGTACAAAGAGCTGCCCATGGTGCATTTGAAAATATAACTTATTTCGTACTTGTTCATATATGCCACTGCCCAGTTTCTTTGCACTATGATTAGGCTGTTTTAGGACACAATGTTTGTATGTGAAAAAGATTTATTTCTGGGGAGTTTGCAGGCCCATGCGCTCTTTACACAGGGGAAGTCCTTATTCCGGGACCCCACTCTAAGGCCACTACCCACACCCGTTCGACTAGAGCTCTTCGAGATCCCAGCCCTGAGCAATTGAGTAGGGCTGCCTCCCAAGCCCCTCTAATAGGGTAAGGGTTAAAGAGAAGGGAAGGATTTATCTGACATGCCCACACCATGTGAAAGTTATCGGAGACTTCCCCACAGTGAGGGCACGACCCATCGACTTTCGGGTCAAAATGCTTTACTATTCCAAGAGACAACAAGGTGTTGGTCTGCAGGCACCTTAGGGTTCGCTTATCAGCCTTACTCAGGCGCTTAGCAGGCACCGAAAAAAGCCGATGTTGCTCGCAATAGTACACGAAAATTTCTCTAAATCGTAGAAGCGGTTGGCTAGTCTCTGAGCCAGAAAAGCCAGGGTGAGGTGCCCTGTAGTTGAGCGTGCGGGCGGCCGCATCCGCATCCTCGTTACCTCTAAGGCCCTGGTGGCTCGGAGTCCAAAGAATTCATTTGGGTGACGAGTCTGAATCCCGAACCACTCACTTTAAAATTTTGAACATAAAGACATTAGGCAATTCCTTCACAGAATATATTGAGAGATGAAGAGGTATTCAGAAAAACATCCCCGTGCCTTCATGTTAGACGTGTGTTGATAAGTTTACGCTATGATGATGCCGAATATGTACGATTTATATAATCAGTCAAGTCTGACAAAACAAGATGGCGCGATTCATTGAAAGCACCATGGTTCTATAGAACTGCACATTCCACTTGCAGCTAATTGAATCATTACCTGATAAAAACAACATTTATTCACAAATAAAGGTAATCAGATGCAGAGAAAAATGCAATGATATAGCTGAATGATAATCCAAATAAATTTTTAAGATAAACTTTTTCCAGTCTGCTAGCACATTACAAATATAAAAAGTGATGTACATTGCAATGATAAGAAAATTCAAGTATGGTTTGAGCAAAAAGGCAACGTGTTTGCACATGCGTTTCTCTACACTTATGACATCGGTGTCCCGCTTGCTCACTAGTACATCAAGGTATGTAGATCTAGTGTCCTTAAACTTCAACAAAGTAGTAAATACCTTATACATAGCCATATTTCTAGATGCAATGATAAGTAGCTTCAGTGTCAGTTTACGTTTTTAAGAGTAAACTGATCATAATAATTTCTGTGGAATCGATTACGAATTGAGTCCTATATTAGGATGCATTTTGCGCATTGCTCGGAGCGTCCATCGGGAACGCGGCATGGGATCGAGAAGAACTGCTTTCTTGATACTGTAGTAGCCACGTGAACCCTTGAAATGCTAGTTAAAGTAGTTAATGGGTCTCACATAACCCGTGACAAGGAAGGCAATAACCGAGATGATTCCAAGGGCCGACATATCGACCGCCGAAACACAATACGAAAGAGCGGAAAATTTAGTGTTGGTTCCTTTGGTACGTTAACAAACGCCAGTTGTGCTGCAAAGATGAGTAAGAGCTCAAAGCTGATAACAAAACAAATTATATTCTCAGAAAAGGTAATACAAAGCACTGAAAAACATGCACACTTGGCAGTTGTCAATTACGACACAACTAACACGATACTCCAATACATGCGCTTTACCGCTTCAAGAGTACCACCAATTAGAGAGTTATTTTTCTTTCGGCATTATTTTATTGCAATTCCATTATATGAACAGTCTCGGCTGGTTTATTGCCGTAACCGCCACCACCGCCGTCATTCACCATATAGGCACACATAAGAAAGATAAAACATAGACAGATCCCACGTACAGTGGGTATTAATGATACGCGCAACACGAATGAGGAAGGCTGATATATCACTTTAAAATCAGCACTACCTTACGAGGGGGACGTAAATTATACCATACCAACATTCATGTCATGGTTATCATGACCGCGCTTGGCATTTTCGTTCGTCATACATTCACGTCTCGTAATACAAAATTTGGTAAATGTGAAGCTAGTGAAATGGCTACGAAAACGCTTTGAGTGTAGCATGTAGTCATGTTTTACACGACACGTATGCCATGATTATCATGTTTGGACGTGCCATTTACCTTCATCTTCTATACACGTCACGTAATACCAAATTTGGTATACGAGAAGCTAGCAAAATGACCGTGAGCGCGCAAGGAGCGTTGCATGTGGTCATGTTTTACATAACACGCATGCCATGATTATTATGTTTGGATCTTTATTTACCGTCGTGGTCAGTCCAGGTCACGTGATACCAGGTTTGGTATAAGTGAAGTTAGCGAGATGTCTGCCAGCGGGCTATGACCGTAGAATGTATTCATGTTTTACAAGATACGCATGCAATGATTATCATGTTTGGACGTGTCATTTACCTTCTTCATCGATTCACGTCACGTGACACCAAATTTGCAATATGTGAAGCTAACTAAACGACCGCGAGCGCTTCATGAGCACTGCATGTAGTCATCTCCTTACAAGACACGCATGTCATGATTATTATGTTTGCACCCGTCATATACCTTCATCATCCAATCACGACACGTAGTATCAGCTTCAGTCAATGTGAAGCTAGTGAAGCGACCGCGAGCGAATCATGAGCGTGGCATGTAGTCATGTTCTTACATAACAAGCATGTCAAGATTATCATGTTGCAGCAGACGTTCGTCATCTATTCGCCTCACGTAATATCAAAGTTGGTCTGTTTGAAACTATAGCGAGACAGCCACGAGTGCACCAAGAGCGTGGTATGTACTGGTGTTTTTACGTGACACGCATGACCTCATTTCCACATGAGGGCCTGTCACTTAGGCAGGCGCCACTGTCTCTGCAGCCGAGTTGGTCGTGCTCTACATGGGCTCCGTACGTTTTCACGCGCATGCCAGGAAGTTCTCATCTTAGCGAATTCAAACCAATTCCAGCGGATTCCTGACGTCTCCAGGAATCTCCGGAAACCTACTTCGACGTAAGTCGACCGATTTCAAGTCTTTTTCGGCTAGTTTTGCATCCTGCCATGCCCTCGGCTAGTGAAGCCTAAGGCGCCGTGTTGTGCTCGTTATCTCTCTACGCGGCCTCGCCGCCGGTTTCGCTGGGCATAGAGCGCGCTTGCGCACTACCGGTGTGCCATGAAGGTGATCCTCACGGGCACGGAAATTACGCCGAATGAATTTGAAGCCAGCGAATGGCTTACGCTAGTGCAGAAGAGCCGTGAAGCCCGTACATAAACAGGGACCGCCATCCTTCCAGCTTCTGACACCCAGGACGGACGATCTTCGTCCCATAATACCTCAAATGCCACGAATGATGATGCCGCAGCGACCGAGTGTTCGCTCACACCACGCCAACGTGGGCGGCGACTAGCGCTCAACTTGGTGGCATCTTAGCAGCCTCGGATGCCCAGCGATGCCCTCAAGCTCATCGTCCGTCCCAGTGGAAGACTAATACTCTCTAAGATTACCAACTTTCAACTGTTCGAAGCGATCTGCGCTGCAGCAAACTTCCCCAAGGCCTCGATTCGCGGTGAAGACCTCATTCATGTAAACCCCAAACAGAACAGATTCGCCTATTGTACCCTGGCCATTGAACGAGCCGAACGGGTACTTTGACTTATGGAATTGGTGATTGACACCCGCCAATACGAAATTTCGGTGTATTGTGCACCCGATGAAAGTTAAGGACGTGGTGTGATCCGATGTGTTGACTTCCACCTAGACCGCCAAGGCATCCAAGAAGAATTACGAGATCCTCGTGACTCTCCCATAGCTGACTTTCGCCGTCTGGGAAATGCCACCACCGTGCAGTTGACCTTAAAGGAACCTCGTGTCCCACGTGGATATGCCTCTGCAATGCTCGTCACCGTTGCAACCTGTACAAGAAATTGTTCGAAGTGTGTTACCGGTGCAGTGAACTAGGCCACAGAGCTGTTCTTGTGCCAGTACAGTGGTCGAGTGTGAGGGCTGCACCATCGCCAAAGCACCCAGTGATCACGAATCGCGGAAAAAAGCATATTACCGAAGACAGCCGCTGTAAGGAAATCCACAGGACCCCGTATATCATAAAACGGTGCCAATGGGAGGCCCTTCGGCAAGAGGAAGACTCCAAGCAACAAGATCAAGTGATTCAACGTCGGGCTACCCTTAAACGCTCTAGTCGCTGGGACCGTCACCAGTCTGGTAGTACCCAGCGCAAGCAAAGGGACCGCTCTTCCTCGCTGCCGCCACTCGGGGCTGACTCTTCCCACGAGTTACCACGGCCATCGTCAAGCTCGAGGGTGGCTACTCCTGCTACTGCTTTGCCAGGTCTACCGGCAGGGAAGCTACGAGGACCTGCAGTTTCCGAAACTTCTGCGGCGGTGCTGGTGAGTATGCAGGGAGGGACTCTCAACACTACACTTGAGAAAGCCATTAGTCACCTCACCGTTGTAGTCACACAGCTTATGCACAAAGTCACAAGAATAGAACAGCGCATAGCATCCGGTGCTTTTTCACATCCACCTACAATGACAGAAACACCCACATCTACCCCCATGGACACTAACCCATCGGGAAGCACAGCCACAAAACGAAAGGCCTACGAGGTGGGCGGTACACAACCGGGCGACACACAGGCCCAAATTGAGCGACTTACGTCAGCTCTGACTATGAGTGAAACACGCACAGACCAACGTTTCGCAGCTCTGGAAAGCACCATGGAGAAATATTGTTACAAGACTACATCACGCTGAAGTATCAAGACAGACAGCGAGAAAGACGACGTTATTTTGGGATGTGAGACATGCTCTGGCTTGCCATCTCGGCTTAGGCTTGGCGTCGTGCAAATATATCTTAGCTGTAACTTCGTTTCTCTGTGTGCCCTCCCGTAACATTTTGGTGGAAGGTGCGGGGTAGCAAAGCACGACGGAGCTTCGCAGCGGACGCCAAGTTGCCGCTTCTAACATGTCTACCGATAGGGATGCTGTGCCAACAGCCATGCCTCGCGCATCAACGGCGCCCCCCTCACCTGTGGTCATTGTGACCACTCCACCCCGCGATATTGGCAACTTTTCGGGCACCGACGGCGAAGACGTTGATGAGTGGCTTCAGCTGTACGAGCTCGTGAGTGAAAACTACAGATGGGAACCAACCATGATGCTGGCAAACCTTATCTTTTACCTGAAAGGTACGGCGAAGGCGTGGTTCAACAACAACGCGGAAGAGCTCACCAGCTGGAACGTCTGTAAGACGAAGTTGCGCGAGTTGTTCGGCCAATCTGCCGGGTGCAGGCAGGCCGCTAAGAAAGAGCTTAGTAACCGTGACCAGACATCCACGGAGTCTTACCTGGCCTATATTCAAGATGTCTTGACCCTCTGCCGTAAAGCTGATAAAACCATGACCGAAGCCGACAAGGTTGCGCACGTACTCAAGGGCATCGCTGATGATGTCATTAGCCTTCTTGTATTTAAAGGCTGTTCGACAGTTCAAGAAGTCATTAAGGAGTGCTGACGCTTCCAAGAGGCTAAAAGCCGTCGCATTGCCCATCACTTCACCCGTATTCCTAACACCACAGCAACATCAACTTGTGAGGACCTTCGTTTTGAGACCTAGCCCAATCCACCCTCCACTGACATTACGAGGGTCGTTCGACGCGAAACCGAAGCGATGTCACCAGCACCCTTGAGGGTCCAGACGCCGAACGATCCCCAGCCCACCATATCCCTCATACAGAGCGTTGTGCGCCAAGAATTGGCAAACGCGGGCCTTCAGACAATTTGTTCTGTGCACCAATCCGTTGTTCATCCACCTACTTTGAACACACGACAGCACAACCGGCGTCCTGCTCCACGTAACCAAGATCCGAACGCATGGAGGTCGCCTGACGACAGGCCAATTTGCTTCCGTTGTGAACGAGTGGGACACATTTCGCGTCATTGCCGAGGCACGTGGATCTCGCCATCGCGCACAAGTCCAAACTTTACGAACTTCGACACATCAGCCCACACTTCTGGCCAAGAACCAACCCGCCGTGATGACTCAGCTCATTACGACATGACCACCACGACCAATGCCCTGTACAGCCGCTCGCCTTCACCACGACGTATTCTCGCGGTCTCCTCGCCACCCCGTTCCCCATCCCCGTCCTTCGCCCGACGGTTTCCTTCGGGAAACTAACTGGTGCAGCTCCTGGAGGTGACGCTGCTGCTACGACCTGCCCTACGATTCCTCTGTTGACTCTCACAACCAACCAGAACTTGATTGATGTAAAAGTGGATGGTTTACCTGCTGAAGCTTTAGTCGAAACTGGCGCCCAAATTTCTGTTATGAGCTCGCACATTCGTGACTGCTTAAAGAAAGTCTTGACTCCAGCCCCTTCACGATGTGTTCGTGTTGCTGATGGCAGTGCACCTGCAGTCGTTGGTGTCTGCAAAGCACGCGTTACTATAGCCGGAAATCAAACCTCCGTCCTCTTCACTGTTCTCACTAACTGCACCAATGATGTGATCTTCGGTCTAGACTTTTTGTCCGCCCATTCGGCCCTCATTGACTGTACAGCTCGCACGGTGCAACTTGACCTGCCCTGTACGCCTGATAAACCCAGTCCGCCCCAAGTTCGTCTCTGCTCTTCTGAACATGACCGTTTGTCACCGCAAGTAGTTACCTGCATTACCGTAACAGCGTTGCCACCTGTACCTGATGGAGACTACATGCTCACGCCCATTACATCCGTCCTTCTGACTCGCAGTGTTACTTTTCCGCACACTATTATTACGTTACGGGAAAACTGTGGTTGCATCCTTTTGCTGAATTTTGCTCTGTGTTCACAAGTGCTTCTGTGTGGATTAGCACTCGCCACGCTGACACCCTCTGAGGATTGTGTCATCTCAGCTTTGTACCCCAATGATGTACGTCGCCCCAACTGCACGCAAGCCTGTTCTTCGACAGAGAGTCCATCTTCTATTGTGGAAAAAATGATCGCGGTGGACCTTTTACCGCATCAAACGGACGCGCTACGTCACGTCCTGGAATCGTACTGTAGCGGCGAGAGAAGGAGAGACGTGAGATGACGTCGAAGGCGGCTGATGGGGCCGTGCCGATCTCGCCACTTTATTGCAGGCCTGAAGCGGAGCTACGTCGACTACCAGCGTCCGCCACGACAGGCGTGTAAGCTCGTTCTAATCCTCGCGCAGCTCGAGCTCGCGCCAGCTGCGCGAGAGACGCGGCGCGGTGATGGAAAAAAATGATGATGGTGATGATGGCACTACAGGGCTCCCCCCCTAGCGCTTTGCGCGATTTGAACGCATATGAAAAAAAGAAAGAGGGCGACAAATGCTATGTACATGAACGGCAGTCCATAAAGTGTTCCTTTGGCAAGTCCAGTTTGTTAATGTGTAGTGACCATCGGGAAGCAGTGGGTCTCTGGTGGGCGACACTGAGAGTTGCGCAGTGGACGAAGAAGTAAGCGCTCGATGGAAAGAAATCCGTAATGACGGATGGCTCGGTCCCAGAGGTCTTCAATCGTGGAAAGCACCTCTGGAATTTTGAGGTCTCGCGCCACTTGTGATGCGTTTCTGTAGACAAAAGAGAGGCCGTACTCAGTGACGCTGTGAAGCGACGCGTGACTGAGAACGTGCTCAACTGGTGCACTAAAGTGCGGGCTGTAAAGCGTGTCAAACGGGCCCGTGTCGTAGAAGCCGTCGTAGAAGGTATAGTCACACACGCCGTCCGCAGGCAGCGGCTGCGACTCGTTCGTCGCCGTGCCGAATACGCGGACCACGGGAAATGGCGTCACGGGAGGCTGTGCAGGAAAGACGGGTTCAGTTGTCGCCTCAGTCACTGTCGAGGTATTCGACGCTGGTGGACTGGTGGCAGTGCTTGTTCCCATGCTTTCAGTTGGCTCCACAGTGGTTGTAGTTAGGTCGGTTGACTTGACAGACGTCATAGACAGTTCAGTTGGCTGGTCAGACGTCGTAGGCAGCTCAGTTGGCTCAACAGATGTCGTAGACAGTTGAGTTGGCTTCACAGATGTCGTAGGCACTTCAGTTGGCTCGACAGGGGTCGGAGACAGTTCAGTTGGCTCGACAGATGTCGTAGATAGTTCAGTTGGCTCGACAGATGGTGTAGGCAGTTCGTACGCGGGACACGCGTCGCTAGTGGCCAGACGAGAGGAAGTCGGGAGGTCAATAACGGGTGAAAGGTCACCTGTGCCAGGCTCCGAAGCGGGCGGCAAGGTGGCCGTCATGGAGTCTGGTGGGGCCACGGTTGGTAGCACACGTTGCGACGCAGTGACAACCCCAAAGTCGCGGGCCCCTGGAAGCGGTTGGTACGTGAGGCCATTGCGGGCGAGCATTAAGGGCAGGCTCTGGCTCCGCGAAGGCACGGCGCTGGGGTCCGTCGTAGACCACGAAACAGAGACAGGGACAGGGTCGGGGAGCGGGGACGCTGAGTGTGGTCGGCTGCTGGCCGGGTAGGTGCGAGTGGAATGTGGCGAGGCACCCGTCAGGCCATTGCTGGCACCAGTGGCAGGTGGCGGAGCGGTAGAGGGCACCGTCGAGGGGCTGACCAGCAGCTGCGGCGAGGAGGAGGCCGAGACGTCTGAGCTGGTGGTCGCGGAAACGGCGAGGGCCACGGTGTCGCGTGCCGTCGCTTTCTTGGAAAACGTGCAGGTAGCAGGTACGTGTGATGAAGCTCTGCACGGGGGCTCTGAGGGAATGTACCTCTCGGAGGGAAGGTCAGTCGCAGTGGGGGAGTCTTCTACCTCGCGGTCGTGATCAGGTGCAGGAGTGGATGTTTCTGCGACCGGATCAGGTGTAGAAGTAGTCGAAGCCGGGGTACCGAGGTAGCGGTCAATGGAGGGCTGCGGACCGGTTCGTACCTTGCTCTGCGACGCCGGGGAAACCTGCCTGGTGAGGGTAAACGGAAGCGGACGGTATGTGTTGCCGCTGCGGGCGAGCACCGCTGTGCAGAGGGCATCGTAAGGCTGCGGGCTGGTGCTTGAAGTGGCAGCTAGATGGCGCAACTCTACCGGGAGGGCGTCGAGAAGAATGGCGTGCATTTGCAGCTGGTCCGTGACGCCATTCAGCGCCAGAACGGCATCGAGCTGCATGAACCATACCTTGGGGTAGGTCGATTGGAACGGCGGCACTGGCGGGCAGAGTTGCGGGAACATAGCCGCGGGCCGCTCGGCGAAGGGCGTGTTCTCCGGGTCACCAATGTAGCGGCGCCAGAAGGAGAGACGTGAGATGACGTCGAAGGCGGCTGATGGGGCCGTGCCGATCTCGCCACTTTATTGCAGGCCTGAAGCGGAGCCACGTCGACTACCAGCGTCCGCCACGCCAGGCGTGTAAGCTCGTTCTAATCCTCGCGCAGCTCGAGCTCGCGCCAGCTGCGCGAGAGACGCGGCGCGGTGATGGAAAAAAATGATGATGGTGATGATGGCACTACAGTACCTTGACGTATTCGGCTTCTGTGACCATCCGCTAGGTCAAACCAGCATTGTGAAGCACCGCATCGACACTGGCAATGAATCTCCGGTACATCGACGGCAGTACCGCGTTTCTCCTGTGGAGCGTCAGATTATTCAAAAGGAAGTCGAGAAGATGCTCGCAAAAGACATAGTTGAGCCATATTCCAGTCCATGGGCTCCTTCTTCTAAAGAAGAAGGACAACAGTTGGCGATTCTGCGTCGACTACCGACATCTTAACCGGATCACTGAGAAAGACGTCTGCCCGCTATTGCGCATTGACGACGCCTTGGATTGCCTTCATGGCGCTAGGTATTTTCCCTCCGTCGACCTTCACTCAGGGTACTGGCAAATTGCTGTCGACGACATGGACCGCGAGAAGACTGCTTTTGTGACCCCTGATGGTCTTTATCAGTTTAAGGTCATGCCATTCTGATTATGCAATGCTCCAGCCACCTTCGAATGAATGATGGACACTCTCTTGCGCAGGTTCAAGTGGTCAATTTGCTTATGTTACCTACACGACGTCATTGTGTTTTCCCCGACCTTTGAAACACACCTCGACCACCTTTCCTCCATCATGGTTCAGCGAACTGGAAGCGCGAGGGTAAACACAGACACAAAGCGAAGAGGAGGCATCACAGCCCGAGCGCTCAACTAACAACTGGTTTATTCTCACGTTCGAAGGACATATAAGTACACAAGTTTGCGCATGTCAACAGGAAAATAGGATGATAGTGTGAGCAGCAAGTGTGGCGTTCATTCGAAGCACTTGTCTACGAATTATCAAAATAGTTGAACTCACAGTCAAGTAGTGATAAGGACGAATAGCTGATACATTGATTCTTCATTGATACTTCAGTCTTTGCACCGGTCCCGTTTGTGAAAAGAGCGTGCCTTTCATACAGAGTGAGGTATAACAACTGGAGCACTTGTTAGTTTGCACTAGACTGCATCAGTGATTGTTTCCTGCGTCGTTTTTTTGTTTAAACAGCGCGTTACGTGTCGAGCGGTAAGCGTTGTTATTTCGCTCTCATCTTGCGTGTGTTGTTTTCAAGAGTTGTTTGTGGGTAAGCAGCGCGCTGTGCGTTTCAATCTGCTAGCCGTTCTCCGCGTGACATTCCAAGTGGTTGCTGTCGCAATTATTCCTTCGCTCTTGTAACAAAATTGCGACTTTTTGTTCACTTTGAGGCTCCCTGTGGTGGCTGCTACGCTTTCCATTCTCTATCTACCGTCATTTTACTTCGTTGACCAAAGGAACAAACTTCTGTCTCACTTTATTTCCTTCTCACTGATTTTACGCACAGCCAAGGTGGGGACGAACACCACTGCGCAAGACAACGTGAGTTACGTGGAAATACACAAAGATTAGAATGAGGGAGAGGTTCCTAACTAGGGCACCACCCAGGCAACGCTTCAAGGTTTTGGCAGGTAATGCGAGGCACTAGTATTGTCCCTTGCCTAAAAAGTTCCGACTTCACCGCTTCCAATGAGTCAGTTGGGTGAGTCCACTAAAGAAACACACTGGCGGCCTCATTTTCGATCCGTTTAACCCACTGCAATCTCCGCAAAGGTTCGTGAAGTGAGTCTCGGAAGGGGGTAGCTTGTAGATTATAAGGGAAGAGGAACAAACATGGAGAGGGCAAGAATACCTCGCCCCGGAAAGAATGGCGCCGGAAGTGGAGAAAGAGGACTCTGGTCGATAATCACTTTGTATGTGATTTTCCACCATCTTGCTTCTATTTTACATCAATCGTTTCGTCTCCACCTGGCAGTACAGAAATGCCTGCAGAAGATCTCTAGGGCGACTTCAACAAACAAACCACGAAGCAACAAACACTGTTGGAATCGGGTAAGCCTGCCGTATAAGGCAGTACGACAAAGAGTGTCAGGTGACAGATATCATAAAAAGAAAGAACAGGAAAGAGGAAGATTTGACCGAGAAAAGCCTCTAAAGAATCTAAAGGTAATCATAGGAAAACATTGTTGCCAGTAATGCGCAATTATTGAATAGCGAGAGTGCAAGACAGTTTATTAAATGATTACCAATACAAGGACGACTGCTTGGGCTGCTCAGCGTTCAATACGCTGTCATAGACACATCGGTGAAGACAAAGTTGAAAATAATTGTCCAAAAATTGTATGGAATTCTTCTAAATGTAGCTGCTGCTACACTGAAAGAGCAAAAAAAACATGGAAATAGTTTACGTATTTTCTTAACAGCAATGGGAATAGGTGCTCCGAAAAAAGGCAGCTTCCCGCCGTGTCGGAAATTGGGATACATCATACCTCATCAGAATCGACTACATTCGCATACAATATTTATATTGAAGAGCTTGAGCAATTTCACAGAATTTATCTGCATCTTAACGTCTCCTCTCTATCCTTATCCAGTCAGCTATCAGCCTTTAGCACTGTTCTGGTGTGCTAAGCATGGCGGCGGAAGCGGCTCAGCCTCTTTTCTATTCTCGTGAAGCATAATGTATAGTCCGCAAGCACATAATGTTATTTATTGCCCATATCGTAGTCATATTCATTCACCCCAGTGTCGCACAGTTACGTTTCATTGAATAAAGATATTCACACTAAGGCAACACATCTTAGCCCCATCGTAAATAGCAGGGCTCATTGTCAAATCCCCGGCTACACAGGCTGAGTTTGTGGCTGTGCTTTTGCCTGATTATTACTTGGTGTTAGAAACACACGCTTAACAAAAAGCGTGTGTATATAAAGCTTAATTTAACTGAAAACTCATTGTAATAAAACTCATATATAAATAAAACTCAAATATAAAACTCATTGTAACTGAAAAACAAAGATCATCATCTACTGGTGGGGCCATATGTGATTTATTCAGAGCATTATACGGGAAAGAGAAACACGTATACTTCCTGTTGACCGGCTTTGGCCTGAAATGGGAAGCGGAAGTGATTTTGCGACGCCGTCGTAAATCCATGTAAGGGGCTTTAAGCACCCCGAGAGAGTGCGCTGAAAGATAAACGCTCCTTTTATCTCTACTACCTCGCATTGTGATTATATTTGCATACTGCGAATTTCACGTCCATCACCACTCTTCTTGCTCGGAATTCCGCTACCTCCTGTTTATGGTGCATGCACGGCAGCTCTTTACCGCCAACTCATTCTATTAGCTTTGTCTCTCAGGTTCCGTTTAGAAGCATAGAACATCTAACTGTGTTTGTGTCGCTAACATGTAGCGCATATGTGTACGGATAAGTCCTCTCGAATGAAGCAAACAGCTGCATTCGACGTTATAGTATCGTGCAGGCCCATTGCGTCACCTATGTTGGAGGAAAACACAAAAACTAAGATAACGTGCCTCGCCACAGCCTTAGCGAGCCCGATTTACATGTTTGAACAAGAAAGCCCTCGTAAACCCGCTAAACATTCCAAAGAAATATCGGAGTAGTCACAATTTATCTGCACGAAACTAGGGCTGCTTTGCATAGAAGGATAGACGTCGCAGAGTAACACCTAGTAAGAATGGGTGTGTGCAAATCTTGGCGTACCGTGTATTTGCATTTCGATTCACCAAAAGGAACCATTAAAATGGCCCCACCGCAGTGGTCTATTCGGTGAGGTATTCGGCTGCTGACCCGCAAGGCAGGGGATTGAATCCTGGCTGCGGCGGCTGCATTTTCAATGGAGGTGGAAATTCTGTAGGCCGGTGTGCTGAGATTTCGGGTGAACTTTAAAAAACCCAAGGTGGTCGAAATTTCCGGGGCCCTGTACTACGGCTGCTCTCATAATAATATGGTGGTTTTGGGACGTGAAACCCAGCAAACTTATCTAACCCTCAAAATGCTCACAGCGGGCTCTCTTTTGGAATCACACACACACACACACACACACACACACACACACACACACACACACATGCACACACACACGCACACACACACACGCACACAAGCACACACACACACACACACATATATGTATATATATATATATATATATGACAAAACCAACGAAAATCTCAATTTCCTGTTTCTTATTCTATATTCTATCGGGGTCCCCGTAATTTTTTCCGACTATATATTTATATATATATATATTTATATATATTTACTGCAGAAACTCAAAGCTTTCAATGCTGTATTCTACTACTTCCTGCTCATCCTCATTTCTTCCACTGGATCTTGACCCGTGACCATCAAGTTTTCTAAAATTAACTAGAGGAGACTCTGGCGCTGTGATCGTTCAGCGACCGTTGAATGGAATGATAGGTAGTACACGGATTTGCCTACTCTTCGAATTATCGGGCCCCAAATTTTACTTGTGGCTTCGTTTATTGCTGTGTTTCTGTTTTGTTTCAAAGGAAAGATCGAAACCTCTTGAAATTTGTGACCCGATTTGAAATTAAGAGCTTAATAATAAGATGGTGAAGCGCAACCGCTGAAAATTCGCTGATTTTTGTTTCGTGAGAAAACAGCTCCAAGCCACACCAATTCACATGAACCCAGAACTACGAATATTAGACGAATCCGTGTACTACCCATCATTTCTATGCTCGCTGAAGTGCCGTGCGTTGCGCCTCCCATAGACACTAGCGCCAGAGTTTCCTCCAGTGTATATTAACGTGATAACGTTAGAGAGCTCGGGTTGTGGAAATTCCGCCGCCAGCGTCGGCACCATTGGTTGTGAGCGAAAAATCATGCGTGAGCAAAAAATCGACAAAGAAGCAAATAAATTAAAGAATAAAATTTTTGGTCCCATTGAAGATCAAAACCGGGCCATTCGCGTTGCGAGAAGGTGTTTTCCTATAAAGCCAAGGTGTTACTTGCAGCTGTGGCAGGAAAAAACACTACATAAATGTCATGCAGTGGAAGAACTCTCCTTAAGGCTCCTTAAGGTTCGACAGGTGTCATGACGAAAACGAGCCCATACGGCGATTTGTAGGCGCATTTGGGAGGTCATCAAACTACGTCGAGAAACGCCGAGATAGTGCAGCCATCGCTGTTGAAAACACACAGGCACTTTGTGTCACAGGTCCCATTAATTAGGGAGGCGATCGCCGGGCTAATTCCAAGACCGAAGTATCGGCCCCCTGAACCGCACCACGAAAGCGTGGACAATTTAGAAGTGGTCCTTTTTGGCGCGCCAGTGGACGCCGGTTGTGGCCCAAAGAACAAGACAGAGCCGAGAGTTGATAACCAAAACAAAATTATATTCTCAATAATGGCAGATAAAAAAAACAATACACAAGTATGCACACTCCACAATAGTTGTATACAATAGGTCACCAACCAATCAACGCACTACACAGTACAATCAGCCACACTGGAAACAACGGACACAGACAACAATACGCACTACAATGCAGTCACATGCATTGAACAACCAAGACACTTAAAGACCAAGGAGATAGAAAACCTATTCAGTCCAAAGTTCTTGGAACGAAAGTCTGGATGATACTCTTCCGAGAATCACTCACTCAAAGTCCAGCGTTGTTGTCGTTCCGCTGCCCCCCGAAGTTTCTCTTCCAGGAAACCTCGCCGAAGTTTCTCTTCCAGGAAACCTCGCGTCTTCAATTGGCCACTCTCCAAGCTTCAAACTTCTTCGCCGGAAACACGTCGGCTTCACACACGCAGCTGTTACCACGCGTCTTCGCTCGATAGCGGTAAACACACACTCTTGCCTGTAGCTCGAGTCGTCACCCCTCAGGTTGAAATCATCTTCTTCTCCTGCTTTGTATCTACGGACAAAAGCTTCGCCGACTACACTGCGAAATCCCTACGCGCTCTGGCGCTAAGTTCCGTCTTCTCCTGATCTCTCATCTCGGCTGCTCGATTAAATACCTTCCGCGCGAAATTCCAGAAAGTTCTCATCATTTCGTCGGCGCGATGCGCAGCGAAGGCTGGGGGAAAGCGCGAGACGGTATGAAGGCCGTCCGCGACGGATGACTCAACCCGGCATCACCACGCCTCTTTCCTTCTAGAAATTTCGAGTGCTTGCTCGGCCGCCGATGTGGGGTGAGGAGGCTCTTCAGCGAACCTACACTTCCGAGGGGAGAGTGAGCGTGCCCGGGGAGTCTTTGGATGCTTGTTTTCTTTTTTTCTTTTTCTTTTATCGTTGACCTCGCGGCGTCACCCCGGAGTTTCGTTGCGAGAATTTGGCGGCGCGCCCTTTTTTGTGCGCTTGTTTTGTGACAATGAGACTGTCTAGTTTTAATGAATTGGCTAAAGTTTGTCCCGTTCCTTCATTTTTTTAAAAGCAACGTAGTAATCCAAGGTTTTCTACATTGAAACGGCCGCCCCCATCCGCCGCAACCACCAATGTTGCTCAAGCTTGAGCTGACAGTCCCGGCATGTCCTCACATAACGAGTGACGTCGGTGGTAAGACGTGGCCAGTAGTACCTTTCTTGTATCCTCGCGAGCGTGCGGGAAACACCGAGGTGCCCTGCCGTCGGATCGTCGTGCAGGGCCTGCAGGAGTTCTGGTCGCAGAGCTGAAGGCACCACAAGGAGGTACTTAGCTCGAAGCGGTGAAAAGTTTTTCTTTTGTAGAAGACCGTTTCGTAGAAAGAACGACGCAAGTGCGCGCTTGAATACCTTCGGGACTTCGGTGGTCCTGCCTTCGAGGTATTCTATTAGGGCTTTAAGTTCCGGGTCGGCCCGCTGTCGTTCAGCGAAGTCGTCGGTAGTTATCGTTCCCAAGAAGTAGTCGTCATCCGAGTCGTCGGGTAGCGGTTGGTCGACAGGCGCACGAGAGAGACAGTCGGAGTGTTTTTTGCCGGACTTGAGAATGACAGTAATGTCATATTCTTGAAGTGACAGGCTCAATCGTGCGAGGCGACCTGAAGGGTCTTTCAAGGTGGCTAGCCAACACAAGGCGTGGTGGTCGCTCACAACTTTGAAGGGCCTGCCGTAGAGGTAGGGGCGAAATTTCGACGTAGCCCAGATGATGGCGAGGCACTCCTTTTCTGTTGTGGAATAAGTTGCTTCTGCTTTGGATAGCGATCGGCTGGCGTAACTAATAACCCTTTCAAGTCCGTCAGCCCTCTGCACAAGAACGGCGCCAAGATCTACGCTGCTTGCTGGTCAGTATGTATTTTTGTCTCGGCGAATTCGTCGAAATGGGCAAGTAATGGAGGCGTCTGGAGGCGATGTTTAAGCTCCTGGAAAGCGTGTTCCTGTGGCGTTTCCCACTTGAACTCCGAGTCGGCCTTGGTAAGGTTAGTGAGAGGATCGGTGATGCGGGCGAAGTTTTTCACGAACCGCCTATAATAGGCGCACAGGCCAAGAAATCGGCGCACGGCCTTCTTGTCAGTGGGCGGCGGGAAATCGGCGATGGCGGCTGTTTTCCGTGGATTGGGACGAACTCCAGACTTGCTGATAACGTGCCCAAGAAACAAGCGCTCCTCATACGCAAATCTGCACTTTTCTGGCTTCAGTGTGAGTCCGGACGTCTTGATGGCTTGAAGTACAGCTTCAAAGCGCCGAAGATGCTCGTCGAAACTCAAGGAAAACACGAAAATGTCGTCCAAGTACACAAGGCAAGTCTGCCACTTCAATCCTGCCAGTACTGTATCCATAACGCGTTGAAAAGTTGCAGGCGCTGAGCAAAGGCCGAAGGGCATCACCTTAAACTCAAAGAGGCCGTCCGGTATTATAAACGCCGTCTTCTCTCGGTCTCTTTCGTCGACTTCGATTTGCCAATAGCCAGTCTTGAGTTCCATTGACGAGAAGTACTTGGCGTTATGGAGCCGGTCAAGGGCTTCGTCTGTTCGTGGGAGAGGATACACGTCCTTTCTTGTGATTTTGTTCAGGCGGCGATAATCGACGCAGAAACGTAGGGTCCCATCCTTTTTCTTCACTAACACCACGGGGGATGCCCACGTACTCTTGGACGGCTGGATAATGTCATGTCGCAGCATTTCATCAACTTGACTCTTCATTGCCTCACGTTCTCGCGTCGAAACCCGGTACGGACTCTGACGGAGTGGTCTGGCATTTTCTTCGGTTATGATTCGATGTTTCGTGATTGCGGTCTGCCGAATTTTCGATGACGACGAAAAGCAATCTTCGTATTGCAGGAGCAGGGCCTTGAGCTGTTCTTGCTTATCGTTCGGAAGTCTGGGATTGACGTCGAAAGCTATGGGAGGGGCTTGGTTCCTCTGAGCAGGTGCCGCAGAATCGGCGAGGGCGAAAGCACTGGTGGCTTCGACAATTTCTTCGATGTATGCGACCGTTGTTCCTTTGTTCACATGTTTGTACTCATTGCTGAAAATCGTGAGCATAACCGTTGCTTTGCCTCTCCGCAGCTCTGCAATTCCTCTTGCGACGCAAATATTTCGGGTGACCAACAGATGCTGACTGACTTCAACGACGCCTTCCAAGTCAGATAATTTAGGAGCGCCGACTGAAATAATGACGCTTGAGCGAGGCGGAATGGTGACTTGTTCTTCCAGCACATTCAAGGCATGGTGTCCTGACGGCGTGCGCGGCGGTAGTGCTTCTTCTGTGGATAACGTTATCGACCTTGTTTTTTGGTTGATGACAGCACCATGGAGGCATAAGAAGTCCATGCCAAGGATGACATCTCTCGAGCAACGCTGTAGGACTACGAAGTCTGTAGGATAAATACGGCCGTTAATGGTGACTCTCGCTGTGCAGATTTCTGCAGGCGTTACGAGATGACCTCCGGCTGTGCGGATTTCAGGGCCTTTCCAAGCTGTCCTAACTTTCTTTAACTTCGCGGCGAACGACCCACTGATGACAGAATAGTCGGCTCCAGTATCGACGAGAGCAGTCACACTGTGGCCGTCGATGAGAACGTCGAGGTCGCTAGTTCGCCGTCTCGCATTACAGTCAGGGCGTGGCGTCGGGTCACGGCTGCATCGGCTTGTTCCGCTGCTTCCATGTTGCGTCGTCCGGCAACTTTCGGTAACTGAGCTTTTGCCTTCAGGGCTTTTCCTGGTTGGGGTTGTGTTCAAAAAGCTCCGTCGCGTCGGGGTCGTCGTTGGAGGATCTTCGGTAGTTCGTCGCACTGCAACCGCACCTCCATCGGTTGCTGCCCTTAGTTTCCCGGATACGGGCTAGGAGACCGGCCCCGCGTTGGGCCAGAGTACTGCCGGGGGTGCGGTGATATGCGGCGGCTGGGCGACGGCGAACGGGAAGGACTTCGTGGTGTCCATTGAGTTCCTGCCAGGTAGTCGGCGATGTCACGTGGCCGATCTCCTGGCTGCGAACGCGGTGCATTGACGGCGAAGCCACGCAGTCCCATCTGTCGGTACTGGCAACGGCGGTATGTGTGCCCGGCCTCCCCGCAGTGGTTGCAGAGCGGGCGGTTGTCAGGTGCACGCCAAACGTCCGTTTTTCTCGGTGCACTGCGCTGGCCCGCTGGGGAACGGTAGAACGTCGGTTGGGGTGGTGGCGGCGGTGGCGTCTGGCGACGGAAGTGTGACGGGGCGGCGTTTTGGCGTGGACGGGGAGGAGCGTTGTTGCGCACTGCAGCGGCGTAGCTCATAGTTTCTGGCTCGGGCGGCGGTGTTTCGGGAATTCGAAGCGATTGCCGGACTTCTTCTCGCACAATGTCGGCGATCGAATCCACTTGAGGCTGCGCCGAAGGCAACAGTTTGCGCAGCTCTTCCCACACGATCGCTCGGATCGTTTCACGCAGGTCGTCGGAGTCACTGGCTTGAGCAGCAGCGCATTCTGGAGTCAGGCGACGATTATACTGTCTGGTGCGCATGTCCAGCGTTTTTTCGATGGTTGTCGCCTCGGACACAAATTCTTGGACGGTGTTCGGTGGATTCCTCATTAGTCCCACCGAAGAGCTCCTGTTTGACCCCTCGCATGAGGAAACGAACTTTCTTTTCCTCAGGCATGTCTGGGTCAGCGTGACGGAATAGGCGGGTCATCTCCTCTGTGAAAATTCCAACCTTTTCGTTTGGTAGCTGAACCCGGGTCTCGAGTAGAGCAGCGGCCCTCTCTTTGCGAGCGACACTTGCGAACGTTTGAAGAAATGCGCCACAGAAGACATCCCACGTTCGGAGCGTGGACTCCCGATTTTCTAGCCAAGTCCTTGCGGTGTCTTCCAGGTAGAAGTACACACGACGGAGCTTTTCTTCGTTGTCCCAGTGGTTGAGGGCGGCCCCACGGTCGTATGTTTCTAGCCAGGTTTCCGGGTATTCAAACGATGAGCCATGGAACGTTGGTGGTTCCCTGGGTTGATGAATGACGATCGCGGGCTGGGACGCTCCGGTTGTCATTGTCGCTGCAGTCGAGGTCATGGTCTTGGTCTTCCGCGCCTTGTCTTGTAGCAGGCCGTACTCCGGTGGTAGCCCATGCTGTCGGCGGCTCGTTCGCTGCTCTTGGTTGGCGTCGGTGTCTTCTCCGCGAAGGGGGCTGGGTTCACGGCTTGACGGGGGCGTCCGGTACGTGAACGAAGCAGCACCTCTACCAGATGTCACGGGGTCGTGACGTGGCCAAAGACAGAAAACTTCATGTTGGGATTTAACTGTTTATTAGGGCGAACCTGTGCCCGGTAAAGGGAAAGTCTAATTACAGCAGCAGTCTTGCACAGATAGCAGTCTCGGACTGATAGCGGCGAACGCAGCGTCGAGCCTTCGATCAACAACTGACAAGCGGCGAAGCGCGTCGGCATTTATACCCTTGCCGTCGAATGTTCTAGCGTTATCGCTGGCGGTGGCGTAGGTTCCAGAACAATCTGTACCGTTCGCACAGTGGGCGTGATCTTATCGAAATGATCTACTACAGTCCGGAACCTTCTCGAAACCTGCAGGAGCGGTTTGCGCCGAGAATCGTGTGGTGTTTCGGAACGATAACAAAAACTTGTGAAATGGAACGTGGCAGTATGAAGCCGATAGGGCCCTAAGCGTATCCTTGTTCTCTTTTTAGGCAAAACTGCTTATAGCCAGAGTCTGCGAAAGCTCTAGTGCAGTATTTTCTTAACGGAAATGAATTCAGGAAAATGCACACGATCAGTTTGAAAAGAAAAAAAAACATATTACATATCCAGAAACTGATTTACGATGAGTGGGCGAAGCAGTGGGATTGTGTGGAAATGCTCTCAATCCTCATGGCACTGGCCACTCAGGCGTGTAAATAAGTGACTAAGTGGTTAATAGTTATTATATGCAAGTGGCAATATTTATTTATTATGAGTGGCATCTTGAGTAGAGTTTCAATTTCAGTTTACCCTCATTATTACTGTTTTGGGTAATGTATTCTAGCTTGAAGTAGGCAAAAACTAGGTCTGTGCAGGTTCCCCAGGTGGTTGTTAGTTGTTTCAAGTCATACAAAATGCATTCTAGAGCATATCCAGATGCAATTTACTGCACAAGTCAGTCGTTGTCTATAATCATCATTATCATCGTTTTCGTCATCAGCTTCATCAGTATGGCGTACTGTCGGTACATTGCATGTGTCGACTACGGTGAACGCCAACGCCGGCAACGAACAAATTTCTACTCCAAGGAGCTTCGCCTTTGAAAAACGTCCCTCAGTCGACTGCGCGACCTATCAGTCTGCGACATCGCGAAATCAGTGGTCGGGCAAGCTATCCACGGCGCCGTGGACCCACACTCGGGGGGCTTCACAAACGCACCGTTTATAATTTAAACCTCTTGCTCTCAGCAGTCTTGGTCATTGCGGTGGTGTTATGCACTGAAAGCAGCAAAGTAAAGTACTGTGTCATAACCATTGCATCCGAGACCAACTCCTGCAACGTATCGTTGCTACGCGTCCACCCCATTCAGCACGTTTTCAATACAAGTGCAATTTAGTCAACGCATGAAAAGACCTCTAAACCATCAAAAGATCGAAATTAAGTAATGGCGTTCCCATTTGGCACGATTCTACAAGAACATGTAGTGATGACAATACCTCTAAACAGTGCCGTAGTAGACAACTTACCCACATGTAATTTCGTTTCGTTTTTTTTTGTAATGGTAATGTTTTTTTTTTCCTATTCTTTGTTCATGGGCTCGGCCCTCCTCCTGACCAAGCGTTATTTTTTATCTCCGAGAAGGAAGAGTAGGAAGCGCAGGTACCTGCAAGCAGATAAACAGGTCTTACAGACTACGAGGCGATGAGGAATACTGAAAGGCATGGAGAAGAAAAGTGATTGTTTTTTTTTTGTCAAAAAATGACGTACTGGTGGATTACTTAGGACGATTATTGATCGAAGTTAGCGTTGAGCATCTCGACTATGCCCTCGTAGCTCACATGGTTGGGCTGCTTTGGTGGAACGCAGGCGATGTCATAAGTCTGTTCCCCGCAGAGCGTGAGCTGATCAGCACGTTTATCCAATGCGTCCGTAATGTCGTAAGCCTCGAAGAAGAAATGTAGCCTCCCATACCAAGATCTCCAGGAGCTGGAGCTGCCGCGGAATTCAAGTAGCCAACTAAAGTCAGGCGTCGCCATGTCGTTTACTTGACGTCGGTGGAGTGACGACGAGTCCAGTCTTTCTCGTCGCCAACTGTTACGCCCTTACAGCCGCTTGTGACTGTAGACGATTCATTAAAGTGCAGGAAACACAAATAAGTTCACAAACGTAGCTCAGGCGTTGGAGTCACTCCTGGCCAACATTCGACACAAGTCTCGCACTCGTGCCACAGAGCCAGTACAGTAGCACGCGCCCTTCTTTGTTGTCGTCTTCTAAGGCGACTTGTCAACTTCAATCACATCAATTGTGGAAAAAGTTGAGTGCTCCACAAGCTTCGTGAATACTGCGTTTTTAACATATGCACACTACATAGAACACAAGAACGTCAAGCATGCTCACGCCATAATCCTATACGCTAGCTGAGACTCAAAGTGAGAAGAGAATGACTTAGTTGTGAATTGCTACGCGGGATGCAACGGAAACTTGAGTGGCATCTACCGAAACAGTGAGGGAGGAAGCTTATGAAAAACCTTAGGTACGCAGCACGCAGATCAAATCACGATGGAGGGTTGTGAAGATAAGTACAGCACTTATCTTTCAGCCCTCCCCTCTCGAGGTGGATTTACGACACCCGCAGGGAATTTTTTTCCAGTTTCCAGTCTCCGCCAAAGTCAGTCACCAAGAATTGTCCGTTTCTGGTCTTTGTATAACGGCGCAATTGCATGAGATCAGCGCACGTCTGAGCTCCGTTTTATCGTTACATGAAATCTTTGTGCCTTTTATGGATCTACACGCTGCTTCTATTTGTCGCTGGACCTGTGTTTGCAGCGTACCGTTGAGCAAGGACAGTGATCAGTCGCTTACGCAAGACTCAGTAAAGGAGAGCCCCGCACTTGGCCAATGAGGGCATTCGACGTTGAGCCCATCTATACAAGAGCTACGATGGGAGGAGGGGTTGCGTCGTAAGAATGTCCAAATCAGATGAAGCCTACAGCTCTGTCACACATAAGCCAATATTTGTGAATACGCGCTGCGCTCTATACAAAAATGAGATCGCGGTACATATAAAGTGTTTGAAGAAAGTAGTAAAGACACGCATTCGGTCGCACCGGTATCTTCCAGTGTCAGGAATAGCAAAGTTATGGTGGACAGCAGACGATTAGGTGTAGTGAGGGAATGTTACGACACTGATGAATTTAGAGAAACGGCTCAAGCTTCGTAATATAATTATTGTACGCCAACATACTATATACAAATTGCAAGGAAGCCTTCTACATTCCAGTTCTGCATATGATGGGGAGTTTCTGGCAGATGGAACTTACTGATAGACACGTACTCCCACTTACTGGTGGAAGAGAGAAGCGATCTCATAGTAGCTTTTTTGGGTTCACCGTTTTATATTAAGGTAAATCACAGACAAACTTCTCAAGCTTCGCTTCAATCACGTCAGCTTCGGTCAGGCACTCCTCTTTTTACGTGTATTGCGTTGTGACAGGCTCGCCCGAGTCCAGTGGCGTTTGTTGTTGCACGTTAGCTTTGTGGCAGTCGCTCTCGAGGTCTTTCAGAAGCGCTCCCGAAGCGCCGAACAGTGACGGAACGAGTGGTGTGAATTCAAAGCAACTCACGGAAAGGCCGAACCGCCGCGGATTTCAATATAGCACATCGTGGCTCCCGACTGGCTTACTACTTCTCCGCTGTCGGTGGCACTTGCATCGCTCTCTTGAGAGGCGTATCCACTGCTTCCTCTATTTCTTCCCAGCCTTTCATATTCCGAAAACTGATCGACCCCTCCGAGCACTGCTTCACCAGACTTCACAGAAATTGAGAAACCATGCGTTGAAAGACAAGTAGAAGAGAGGATGAGGGATGTTCTAAAGGTATTCTCACCCATGTCTCATAGGCACCTATCAGTTAGAAAACTCCCCATCTTAGGGACAAGTGCCGAGCCTGGCGTCTCCTTAGAACTCGTTCCTAGGTAATCCCTAGAAATCTTTCTTTAAAACACCACTCACTCTTTCGGGTTTCTAGATCTCTCCTCCACGTACCTTCTGTTTTTTGCGCGACAACATTGGTGCTGCCCCTGCCTGTCAACAGCATGTGTAAATAGCAGTTGAAAATTGTTGAAGAAGCTGAGGTGCTTCGGGAAACAAACTAAAATATGATGGTCGGCAGACAGCACAACGAATTCATGCGCAGAGTAAAAAAAGCAGGAAAGCGGATAGAGGAAAACGATAGCGTTCTCACCGTTGGTCCTTCTGAAGTGACGGACCACGAGCGTGAAAAACGGTGATTACAAGAATAGGTCACGAGGTTTTGTATATGAGTTCTCGAGATTCTGGATGTGATAATGAATAGAAGATGTCACCCCTTGCTTCACGCCTTTTTTGTAAGTCTCCACGAAATTCAAAAGTTCGAAGAAACTTGCAGAAAATATACTGAAGGTATCGTATTAGCGCATTGTCATACTAATTTAACAATATCTGGTGTTTTAAATTCTAAAGGGACGATTCGTTTACGGGAGACGCCTTACTTGGGGGTTCTGAAAATTTTGACCACGTGGATTTCTTTAACGTTCACAGAAATCACACAGTACCTTACCTTCATTCACACAGTACCGAAATGCGACCGCTGCGGAAGGCATTTAGCGCAAGACCATCGGAACAGCAGCAGACCAGCCGAGCACCCTAGCCACTGTTCTACCGAGGGAATCTAGACAGCAAATTTTACGCAGGTGTTTTATTGCTTCATTTTCCCAGCAAATGTCATCGTTAACTACCTGCACATTCCAGACTGCACGTGGGTGGCCAGGCAGGTTTTGCTGTTACTCAAGCTGACCAGTAGTTTTCAATTACGGTAACTAGTTACTGGCTGGCTGATTGGAGTGTTCGCACCTACATATGTGCTAGTATTGAGCGAAGTTTGAGCATTCTCTAGTTTTAGATTAGGTGTTTGTTTATACATGCGTTTGTGCACGGCGGATGCGCGATTGCTATCAGTGTCCTTGGTTTTTTCCGAAAAGTTTCCTTTAGCACTTGTTGCAGAGCTTTTCCGAGTTTCTCTCTTTTGCATCTCACGTCTATGTTCACACAGGCAGTTCCTAATTTTGATTTAGTTTTCTGGTTTTGTTAGGCATATGCTTGTCATCAAAAAACTAGGTTATTTTCTTTCTCAGTGTGAGAAGTATAATCCCAACATTTTCACCGTTTCAGTTTGAAAATAAAAAAACACTACGAGTGTTTTTCTCTTGAGGACACGGTAGTATCTAAGCCCATTCAATGTGAGGCAAGTCTAAGACAACCCCGGAGGGCGCTTTATGTTTTTACATACAAAGAGAATGTGAACAAATACGAGGGACAAGTTGAATCCCGATGGAAAGAGAAGTGAGGGTGTTAGGTTAGGAACATGATTACTCATTACATTGTAATTCAGTCTCCCAACTTGTCTGACTGAGAGTATTATACATATTTGTAAAGTATAGACATGGCAGTAATCAAAGTACAATAAATAACGTACTGCTTGCTGTTAAAAGTAATGGAACAAAATACTTCAAGTGAGTTTTTTCAGAAGTTACGCAATACATTCCCCAGCATATCTGACAATGTGTAGTGCCTGTGCTTCCAATGAGGCATAAAAATAGTGACAGAGAATTGAAATAAAAGTTAAAAAAGGCAAAAATAAGCCTAGTACCAAACATAATGCATTGGAACAAGTCAGCTCTACAGAAAGGCGATGTAGCATCTGCAACTAATCCTTTATTAAAGTTCCTGGAAGCACACACAAGCTTCCAAGCAAGGGTTCGGTGACTACAAGTAACAAATATTTTTTTCAAATATAAATAGTAGTTTCCTTACTTAAGAGCATTTTAGTAGTGGAATGTTATTAATATCAGTAGGTTATGACATTCAATACAAATTAATTGCATTGAAAATTTCCAGACATGCCACTATCACGTAGCTTAATTACTTTTTTAGAGTACGCTTGCGTTAATGTTAAGGTACACCAGTATTTTTTATGAATGCAAGAAAATCAACGTGAAGATTTTCTCCGGGCTTACATACATTTGTGTGAAAACGAGGTAATTTGAAAGCGCGTATACGAAAACGTTTGTTATTGGTTCACAATTCAAATGTGTCTTTCATCTCGGTATTCTTAGTACCAGTGTGAAAAGCGGTAGGCTAGAGAGTATCGGAGTTCGAAACAATGCATACTTGTAAAAATAAGCGCGAAGAAGACGATTACTTAACACTAGACACAAGGGATTTTTGTGTATTTCTTCTGTTGTCTCATCATAATTACCGCGCTGATATTTTCTCGTAGAAAAGCAATTGAAACCCGTTCTGTGCCATATAATCATCATCACCAGCCTGACTACGTACACTGCAGGACAAAGGCCTCTCCCATGTTCCGCCAGTCAACTCAATCCAGTGCTTGCTGCTGCCAATTTATACCCGCAAACTTCTTAATCTCATCTGCCCACCTAACCTTCTGTCTCCCCTAACCCGCTTGCCTTCTCTGGGAATGCAGTTAGTTACACTTAACGACCAGCAATAATCTATTAATGCTAGGTATAGTGGTTGGCTCTATTCTGAGCATTTCTCTATTACCTGTTTGATAGTATGAATGTGGTCGATTGTTGAGTAGCCTGTTCGAAATCCTGCTTGTTCCTTTGGTTGATTGAATTCTAATGTTTTCTTTACTCTGTAAGCAATTACCTTTGTAAATAACTTGTATACTACGGAGAGCAAGCTGATCGACCTGTAATTCTTCAAGTCCTTGTCATCTTCTTTTTTTATGTATTAAGATGATGTTAGCATTCTTCTAAGACTCTGGTACTCTTCCCGTCAGGAGGCACCTCGTAAACAGGGTGGCTAGTTTTTTTAACACAATCTGTCCTCCAACTTTCAGCAGATCTTATGTTACCTGGTACTGACCAGCAGCTTTACCTCTTTGCATGCTCTCCAAGGCTTTTCTGACTTCTATCATTACTGGTGGGGTGTAATCTGGGTTACTGCTAGTTCTTATAGTATTAGGATCGGGGTTGTCCCGGCAACTGTACAGGTCTTTGTGAAAATCCTCCGCTATTTTAACTATCCTATCCATATTGGTAGTTATTTTGCCTTCTTTGTCCCGTAGTGCATACATCTGATTTTTGCCTAGCCCAAGTTTCCACTTCACTGCTTTGACGCTACCTTGGTTTCTTTCAGAGCGTGTTCAATTCTCTCCATGTTCTACCTTCTTACATCGAATACTTTACGCTTACTAATCAACTTCGAAAGCTCTGCCAGCTCTATTTTGTCTGTTGCACTTGAGACTTTCATGTTTTGACGCTTTTTAATGAGATTCTTCATCTCCTGGAACAGCTTGCCAGTGTCCTGTCTAAGTACCGTACTTCCAACTTCCACTGCACACTCTGTAATGATACTCGTCAGATGATCATTCATTGCGTCAACGCTAAGGCTGGTTTCCTCGATAAGAGCCGAGTACCTGTTCTGAAGTGAGACTCTGAATTTCTCTACTTTCCCTCTCAGGGCTAGCTCATTGATTGGCTTCTTGCGTATTAGTTTCTGTCGTTCCTTTTTCAAGTCTAGGCGAATTCGCGACCGTACCATTCTATGGTCACTGCATCGTATCTTGCGAAGCAGTTCCACATGGTAATAACGGCTGCAGCGCGAGCACGAAGGTGCTAGAAGAAAAGTGAAACGAAAGACGAGGCAAGGAAGGCAAAGAGGACAACACGAGCACTGACTACCAACTGAATTTTATTATTCGCAGCACACATGATAATATATACAACAGGCAATCTATTAACAGCAAACGTGAGCAACGTGACATATTCTGGGGAAGGGTCCTCTCGTGTTGTCCTCTTTGCTTTCCTTGCCTCGCCTTTCGTTTCACTTTTCTTCTAGCACCTTCGTGCTCGCGCTGCAGCCCTTATTACCATGAATTCCAACCAACTAGCAAAAATAGCCGTTCTTCTTCAGTTCCACATCCTGCGTGATGTCTGGGTGTGCACTCATTATAAAGTCTATTTCGTTCTTATTTTTGCCATCAGGGCTCCTCCATGTCCACTAACGGCTTCCTCGTTTTCGGTAGAAAGTTTTCAAAATTCCAGTGCCATATATATTGACCTAAAATTGCGACTAGCGAACAGTGTTACTCGTTGAACTATGTATAGTGCAAAACGTGGGGGAGTATTTTGGGCTTGCTTCACCGACTAAATCCTAAGGGCAACGTTGGCCTGTTGGTATTCATAAGGCTTAAATATATTGCAGGCAAAGGACAAGGATAAAGGAAAAGCACACTCGACACAGCACAACCCTAGCTTGAACAACTAGTTTATTATTTACTGGTCCCGCTAGTAACTTTCAACAAATCGCTGTGATTTGTATACTATACTATCGTATTGCGTGAAGACGTTTTGTCACAGCAGCAGATGGCATCACGGGCCTGAGGGTACTACCAAGTAGTACAGGTAGTATTGGTTCTTGCGAAATGAGTTGTTGCCCAGACGTAAATGAAAGACGTTCGTTTATTGCCAGTCCTAGAGGTGAACCATTACACTGTCTATGTGCGCGTTCCCCCATTCTCTCGATACCACCTCAGTTTCCTCTTCTTCCATAGAATATGGCAAGCTGCTAGTTACTCCATTATCATTTCGCAACATTGTTCATAAAGATAATTTCGGGCTAATTATTGGGTGCCAGCAAGCCCGCACTTTAACGATTTTTAAAACCAGAACTTGCTGCTACGTATAATAAAGGTGTGAAATATCCGTAAATTACTTGCCATATTTACAAGGCGAGTTTTAGCAAGCTCAAAATTTCTGGTGTTCGCGCTTTCGATGTCTGCAACAAGTGTGTCTAATTGACCTTAGAACACGAACTCTTGTGCATTCTCACATACCAGCTGAGCTTGCCTCGTGTTGAGCGATCGGAGAAATGCCCAAAGAAAGCTTGTTGCATTCGTCATTTTCACTTAACACTCGTTTGGCTGCGCCCCGGCGCTGCTATCAACGGGATAAAGGTAAGATCACATATATTTTTCTTTGAATGGTCTGTAGATTGCGCGTTTTTGTACATGTGATAAACCAGATGTGCACATATAATATGTATTCAAAACGAAGATATGGTTATTGGAATGAAAGGAAGGGCAGCATAACTTTATTAATTTTTTTCATTCCCACTAGGTGAGAGCTGAGCTGGGTATTTGCGATTTAGTTAAAGAAACATTTGTGTATCTGCGCCGCGCACAATCGGCACCATTCAGTAAAGGGAAGCGTTATCCCTATTGAAAAAACGTCCATCAAAGGAATGGTGGATTCCACCATCCACCATTTAGGTGGATTATGGTGGTGGAAATGTTCGTTGCACATGGTGTATGGTGGCGTAAGGTGGAGCTGATGGTGGATGGCGCTCTCCAGCCAGCACTGCTGGAGCGCGAAGCAGCGTCAGAACTACCGTGATGAGCTGCCACTGAAGAAATAATAAAAATAATCGTATAAAAACGATGTATTAAACACCCGTAAAAATGTGTGACAGTGCGGAATCAAACCTGCCACCGTCGTATTCCCAACTGAGCACACTAACCACTGCGCCATGTCGAGAGATGGTAACTTGGATGTTAAAGAAGTCAACTCACAAATTCACTGTTTAACTTCAGTTTTATTTGTCGCTTACTCGGGAGGGACGGGATCTGCACCTGCTACTGAAATTTGCACATTTGATGAACACGAACAGCTGCTGCCTGTAACGATTGCCACTGCCATAGTGGCAACTGCGCTATGTCTTTGTTATAATATACAACCGCAAGGGAAAAAAACACTCAGTGTACTGAGGAGCAGGTCGAGTTTATCAGCGTTTACTGCCAAGATTAATATCCGTTTCTCGCTCCTTGCGTCTCTCATAATCATATGGTGGTTTTGGGACGTTAAACCCCACATATCAATCATTTCTCGCTCCTTCTAAAGGGTGATATCAGTTCAGGCTTATGACGCTTCTGTGCTCATTCAATAGATACGCCCACACAATTTCTTTGATGTTTTTCGCGCAACGCCCAGTGCAGTCGTGCCAGCGCACTGCTGTTGCTCTGTCGTTAAGCACAACTGCATAACCGCTTGGCCAAAACGAATGCAGTACGCCAGAAACATTGTGCTATCATATTGGTTCAGTAAGCATACGAATTGACGTGTCTATATTCTCTAATAAGAGCCAGTGAAGTGCCGGCGAGTGTGACCGGTGGCTGTCGGTGAGGCGAGGCGTACATTTAGTGGAAGTGCTGCAAGCGCATAGCATCGATGTTTTTCGCTTCTTGCGTGGACACCATACACAATAAAAAAGGCTTCTTTTAGGTTAAATGATGCCACATCTGTGCTGTATTGTCATTATTGCTCGTCAAAATTGTGTATCCTGAAACCAGAAGCGCCAATAACACTTGTACGGGCTCGGTCAGTAAGGCTAACCATTGGTAGAAATCATGGTGGTAGAACAGAACGGTGAAAGTCAAATTTGCTGGGGCTCTTCTCAACGCATTTCGAAAGTGAAAGTTTATGCATATTCGCACACAAATTGTTAACTCAAAGGTACGGCTCAAACAACAGAGTTTGAAAGAATTACCAGAGTTGTGTTTCTAGCTGACGACATCAAGTGACCACTGTGTTTTGCTCTAACATTGAAAGGGTCAATTGCGAACTGGAGCCCATTTATTTGTCGACAACTGCGCGCCGATGTATAACATTTATTGTCATGTTCACAGTGACAACTCTTGTCTTATAAAGATCACAACAAAGAAACACATCGCGGATGTCAAACTGGTGTAAGTACGTGCGCGAAATGTAAACATACTCCCGGCTGCATATTCTATGCTCCACGAACGTTGAGGCGTTTTTGACACCACAGGAATAAAAAAAAACAACCGTGCTAGAAAGCGTAACGAGCAGCGTTGGTTTCTTTTGACCGTAATCATATATCTCAGCGCATTCAAGAATGCACCACCACAAATAAGTGATTTCATATACTTTCATGTGCTTTTTCATCATGCTAGCATCATCCACCTAGCTTCCATCATGCCACCGTCATCCACCTGGCTCACCAAGCCTTCTACCACACACGTTTTGCCTCGCCGCCATGAGCCGGCATTTTCCACCATCACCACCATTGGCTCGCCACCACCACCACCACCTACCCCATCTGCCACCATTTTTTTCCACTCTAGCCGTCATCAGCCAGCATTTTCCACTGTCACCACCATTGGCTCCCGCCCACCACCACCATTTGGCATAATTTTTTCCACTCTCGCCATCATCAGCCATTAGGCCCACTACAGTTTCCACCATATCCACTATTATTTCCACCATATTCACAAACGATTCCAGCATCCACGAACCCAGGATTTTCAATGGGAATATAGTTTTGTTAAATTCACTCTCTCATCTTGTTTTGATTAGCCACCACTACCGTAGTGCGCAGGCATGTATATGCGTGCTCTGAATCGCCTACTTCCATGTCTTCCAAGCTCCTTTCGCAAACTTCACCAGGCAGCCGACTAGACGACGAACAGCTTGGTATTGCTCTCTGTCCCACTACAGCAGAAGTAGCTTCGATGTGCGTCTCAACTAAATGTACGAGGACGCGTGCGCATCAGGGAAGACGACAGCAGCGCATGAATGAAAAGGAGAAAGGCGAAATAGAGGAAGTGCGGAGGGCTACTATTGTATTGAAGATACACTCAGAGGAGTGCACCGAGCGCTCGCATTCGTTTTGACCTTGGCTGTAAGGAGACAGCTTATTCGGTGATAAAAACGGGTCATGCTGACTCGAGGAATATTTAGCCGCTCATAAAACTGGCGGAAACGGTTTTATAGCTGCAATTAGGCTGATTGCGTTTTACTGTGAAACGGTGCTCTTGAGAACGACGTTAAGCGACGCGCACCAAGTTACCAATGCCTGCTTTGCTTCTTTGCGTATTGTGCAGAATGTTCTGGAGTGCTCAAAGTTTCGGGCGTGATTTGACCCTTGTAATCACACGTTTTGGTTGTCGAAAAATGACAAAATAGAAGGCGTTACCAAGATTAATTTACCAAGCTCATCAATGCTATCACGCAGTTGTCCACAACTGCGTGTATGCCAATACGATCATTCTTTTTGAGCGCGAAGGCCGAAAGAAAGAGAAACACCAATCATCATGGAAGCTGGCAGAACGAGAAGAATGGGAAGTAACCTCTTGCAGATGGGCTCCAAGAGGCCTGCGACTCTGGCAGCGCCCTCGGCCACCTCATAAGTTCGTCCACAGAGACCTTGCAGAGGAACACGTCCTCCCACTGTCTGGAATTCTGACTTTTACGTTTTTTGGTACTGCCAGGACCTCTTTGCAGGGGGAAACATAAATATAATACCATCGAGGTCCCCCGTTTCTTCACAAAATATACATTTGGCCGAATATTCTCCAGTATTATGGTGACTACACCTTGTCGACGTTCGATATGTATTAAATTTTAAAATGTGCCCTGCTACCATCTCTTGTTAAGTGATGCGCACGGAGAATACTGCTGCTTGCCAGTCGAGGGTGATTTTAAAGTTAGGTGCATCACATAATTAGTGTTCTATAGCTATAGCATAGGCCAGAAGAAGCACAAGGACATGGGCAGCGCTAATCCTCGAAGCTCCCTTGACCTCGCATCCCGTCTACGCTGTTCGTGTAGCTAGGTTGATAATCTTTCTGTTGGCTCAGTGACTTCGCAAGAGGAAGCAATGAGCAGGCACGCAGAAGATATCGACAACCCGCTCACAGTGAAATTTAGCCGCAATTCATTGTGCTTCTTGTGAGATTTGGCCCTTCCTGTTAAGTATCAGAGCGATTTTAACGCCTACTACTATAGAGCCCGATGTAGAAAACATTGCGAAACCAATGACCACGGGCACCTCGGCTTTTTTTTTAGTGTTAATCACCCGCCTAGTTGACTGCTCCGACAAGATTGTCCTCATTAGTTGTGTACTCTGCCACGTCTACGAACACATTCTAAAGTTCTCTGCCGAGAAGTGACCAGGGGTCGTGAGAGTGTTAATAGCAAAGAACACAAAAACAATGACTTTTTTGCTGTTGGCAAGCAAACACCCAATAGAGACACTATAATAGCCCCTAGACTTGACGTACCAGCAAATGGCAATAGCGAGGGCAGTGCATATAATATGAAGGAGCACACAGTCAATAATGAGCGTTTTAGAACAATAGGTATAGCTATTAGGATTTATTATAGGAATAAGTTCGCTTTATTAAAATATCATGCGTACGCACGCCGCTCACATTAAAACGAGGTAGTAATTGAAGATGTACGGCCAGAAAAGAGAGCTGACTCATGGCTTTGACAATATCATTTCACAAACGTTAAACTTCCACCTGTCTCCTAATAGGCCATTTGTTGCGGCGACACTGCAAAGCCCAATGACAGTGGATTATCACAATGAAGTAACCTAATGTCTGAACCTTGAAAGGAACACTAAAACACTTTCTGACCATGCTCAGAAAACTCAACCGTCTGGTATTTGAGCCTCCTGGGGGCATTTGGACGAGAAAATACAGCACAGGACATAGCCTAGAAGTCATAATTATTTGTCAGCTAGTTAGAAATAGTTAACTTCGCTCTCCATAGATGACGGCATAAATGGAAATAATCATGCCGTAAAACCAAAGCCCAGGGTCTTTGGCTAGTTTGAGGACCATGAGCTGCGCAGTTACGTCGGCCACCATGGAATGGTATGATGTTCCTTCGCACTCGCTCTCCATCTAACTGCAGGCGCCTCAAGAAAAAAAAGCACAATTTCTCACTAAAAGAAACCATGTGACGATGCGAAGCAGCGCTGTTGTTCATGTGTTTTCATTTGTATGTTTACATGTATGTTTCAATTGTATGTAGAGTTGTGTCCATGTTGTGAACCGCTTATGTCCACCTCCTCCCATACGTGTGTATTATCATTTGTTTTCCGCAAAAGGAACACCAAACGATACTAGGAGAGTGCAACTAAACGAGCGTGCAGCGTTATATACGCGTAAACACCTGTAGCGGAACAATAAACGGGAGAGAAGAAACGAAGCGGTGGCAGGGCTATGCCATTTACTCCACACCACCACCTCACCCTCACGCGAGGAGGGAACGGAAAGTTAGTCTGTGCGCAGTAAGGGTGGTCTCGCCACACCGAAGATTGAACTCCACCACAAACTGCTTCGCATCTAAAAATACTATTCGAAGTCTGCACGCACGCGTAACCTACCTTTTTCCCCCCTGCCATCCCTCTCTTCTGAGCTCTCAGGGCAGTCATCATGACTCATGACGAGACGAGAAAGAACTCGCTTATGGCGTGCTAATTATTGAGGCACTAGATTCGACAGGCAGTAAACTCTTTTAATGAAGCCTTTCTGAGATTCCTTAGAAAAGTGTTGCAGAATTAGATCATAGTTACTTTCGGAGAAACACGTGATTCAATAGGGGTCTGCATTGGAGTTCAATCTGAATGCTGCATTGGTGCTTGCTTAGGAAAAAAAGGGGAGGGGGGCCCGTAGTGATCTGCTTGCTAATCTTGAAAACCGGTAAGTGTAGCATGCTAAGAATGCATACAAGATTACGTGATATTTGGAGTTACTTCATTGTTTCAGGCGAGTAGAATTTTTTACGTCACCCAAAACTGATTGAACGCTGAAAAAGTCAAAGCCAGTAAGTTGCGTCAATTACGAAATTCAGATTCCCAAGGTGAATTCGTCGAAATGGGCAAGTAACGGAGGCGTCTGGAGGCGATGTTTAAGCTCCTGGAAAGCGTGTTGCTGCGGCATTTCCCACTTGAACTCCACGTCGGCCTTGGTAAGGTTAGTGAGAGGATCGGCGATGCGGGCGAAGTTTTTTACGAACCGCCTATAATAGGCGAACAGGCCCAGAAATCGGCGCACCGCCTTCTTGTCAGTGGGCGCCGAGAAGTCGGCGATGGCGGCTGTTTTCCGTGGATCAATACGAACTCCAGACTTGCTAATAACATGCCCCAGAAACAAGAGCTCCTCGTACGCAAATCTGCACTTTTCTGACTTCAGTTTGAGTCCGGACGTCTTGATCGCTTGAAGTACAGCTTCAAGGCGCCGAAGATGCTCGTCGAAACTCGAGGAAAACACGACGACGTCGTCCAAGTACACAAGGCAAGTCTGCCACTTCAATCATGCCAGTACTGTATCCATAACGCGTTGAAAAGTTGCAGGCGCTGAGAAAAGACCGAAGGGCATCACCCTAAACTCGAAGAGGCCGTCTGGTGTTATAAACGCCGTCTTCTCTCGGTCTCTTTCATCGACTTCGATTTGCCAATAGCCAGTCTTCAGGTTCATTGACGGAAAGTACTTGGTGTTATGGAGCCGATCAAGTGCGTCGTCTATTCGTGGGAGAGGAACCACGTCCTTTCTTGTGATTTTGTTCAGGCGGCCATAATCGACGCAGAAACGTAGGGTCCCAGCTTTTTTCTTCACTAACACCACGGCGGATGCCCATGGCCTCTTGGACGGCTGGATAATGTCATCCCGCAGCATTTCATCAACTTGTCTCTTCATGGCCTCACGTTCTCGCGTTGAAACCCTGTACGGACTCTGATGGAGTGGTCTGGCATTTTCTTCGGTTATGATGCGATGTTTCGTGATTGGGGTTGGCCGAATTTTCGATGACGACAAAAAGCAATCTTCGTATTGCAGGAGCAGGGCCTTGAGCTGTTCTTGCTTATGATTCGGAAGTCTGGAATTGACACGGAAACCAAGAGTGGGGGGGGGGTTCCTCTGAGCAGGTTCCGCAGAATCGGCGAGGGCGAAAGCACTGGTGGCTTCGACAATTTCTTCGATGTATGCGACCGTTGTTCCTTTGTTCACATGTTTGTACTCATTGCCGATATTCGTGAGCATAACCGTTGCTTTGCCTCCCCGCAGCTCCGCAATTCCTCTTGCGACGCAAATATTTCGGGTGACCAACAGAAGCTGACTGCCTTCAACGACGCCTTCCAAGTCGGGTGATTTAGGAGCGCTGACTGAAATAATGACGCTTGAGTGAGGCGGAATGGTGACTTGTTCTTTCAGCACATTCAAGGAGAGTTTTCCTGATGGCGTGCGCGGGGGTAGTGCTTCTTCTGTGGATAACGTTATCGACTTTGTTTTTAGGTTGATGACAGCACCATGAAGGCATGAGAAGTCCATGCCAAGGATGACATCTCTCGAGCAACGCTGTAGGACTACGAAGTCTGTAGGATAAATACGGCCGTTAATGGTGACTCTCGCTGTGTAGATTCCTGCAGGCGTTACGAGATGACCTCCGGCTGAGCGTATTTCAGGGCCTTCCCAAGCTGTCATAACTTTCTTTACCTTCGCGGCGAACGGCCCAGTGATTACGGAGTAGTCAGCTGCAGTATCGACGAGAGCGGTCACACTGTGGCCGTCGATAAGAACGTCGAGGTCGCTAGTTCGCCGTCTCGCATTACAGTTAGGGCGTGGCATCGTGTCACGGCTAAGTCGGTTTGTTCCACTGCTTCCATGTTGCGACGTCAGGTCACCTTCGGTAAGTGAGGTTTCGTCGTCAGGGCTTTGCCTGGTTGGCGTTGTGTTCGGAAAGCTCCGTCGCGGCGTCGTCGGAGGATCTTCGGTAGTTCGTCGCACAGCAACCGCACCTCCATCGGTTGCTGCCCTTAGTTTCCCGGATACGGGCTAAGAGACCGGCCCCGCGTTGGGCCAGAGTAATTACTGCCGGTGGTGCGGTGATGTGCGGAGGCTGGGCGACGGCGCACGCGAAGGGCTTCGTGGTGTCCACTGAGTTCCTGTCAGGTAGTCGGCGATGTCACGTGGTCGTTCTCCTGGCTGTGGACGCGGTGCATTGACGGCGAAGCCACGCAGTCCCATCTGTCGGTACTGGCAACGGCGGTATGTGTGTCCGGCTTCGCCGCACTGGTAACAGAGCGGGTGGTGGTCAGGGGTGCGCCAGACGTCAGTCTTCCTCTGGGCACTGCGCTGGGCCGCTGGCGAACGGTATGAGGTCAGTGAGGGTGGTGGCGGCGGTGGTGTCTGTCGAAGGAAGTGCGATGGGGCGGCGTTTTGGCGTGGACGGGGAGGAGCGTTGTGGCGCACTGCAGCAGCGTAGCTCATAGCTTCTGGCTCGGGCAGCGGTGCTTGGAGAATTTAAAGCGATTGCCGAACTTCTCGCACAATGTCGGCGATCGAATCCACTTGAGGCTGCGCCAAAGGCAGCAGCTTGCGCAGCTCTTCCCGCACGATCGCTCGGGTCTTCGGAGTTACTAACTTGAGCAGCAGCGCTTTCTGGAGTCAGGCGACGATTATACTGTCGGGTGTGGATGTCCAGGGTCTTTTCGATAGTGGTCGCTTCGGCTACAAATTCTTGGACGGTGTTCGGTATATTTCTCATCAGTCCCGCGAAGAGCTCCTGTTTGACCCCTTGCATGAGGAAACGAACTTTTTTTTTCTCCTTAGGCATGTCTGGGTCAGCGTGACAGAATAGGCGGGTCATTTCTTCTTTGAAAATGGCGACATTTTCATTTGGTAGCTGAACCCGGGTCTCTAATAAAGCAGCGGCCCCTCTCTTTGTGAGCGACGCTCGCGAACGTTTGCAGGAATGCGCCGCACAAAACATCCCACGTTCGGAGCGTGAACTCCCGAGTTTCGAGCCAGGTCCTTGTGGTGTCTTCCAAATAGAAGAACACACGACGGAGGTTTTCGTCATGGTCCCAGTGGTGTAGGGCAGCCACACTGTCGTATGTTTCTAGCCAGGACTCCGGGTCTTCGAACGATGACCCATGGAAAATTGGTGGTTCCCTGCGTTGATGCATGACAATCGTGGGCTGGGACGCTGCGGTTGTCACTGTCGCTGCCGTCGCGGTCATGGCCTTGGTCTTCCGCGCCTTGTATTGTAGAAGCCCGTACTCCGGTGGTAGCCTTTGCTGTCGGCGGCTTGTTCGCTGCTCCTGGTTGGCGTCGGTGTGTTCTCCGCGACGCGGGCGGGGTTCACGGCTTGACGGGGGCGTCCGGTACATGAACGAAGCAGCACCTCCACCAAATGTCATGGGGTCGTGACGTGGCCGAAGACAGGAGACTTTATGTTGGGAATTAACTGTTTATTTGGTCGAACCTGTGCCCGGTAAACGGAAAGTTCGATTACAGTAGCAGTCTTGTAAAGATAGCAGTGAACAGAGCGTCGGCCGTCGATCAACTACTGACAAACGGCGAAGCGCGTCGGCATTTATACTCTTGCCGTCGAATGTTCTAGCGTTATCGCTGGCGGTGGCGTAGGTTCCAGAATAATCTGTACAGTTCGCAGAGTAGGCGCGATCTTATTGAAATCCGGAAGTTACAGTCCGGAGGCTTCTCGAAAACTGCAGGCGCGGTTTTCGCTGAGAATTGTGTATTGTTTTGGGACGATAACAAAACTTGGGAAATGGAACGTGGCAGTATGTTTTCATGCATGTTTCAATTGTATGTAGAGTTTTGTCCATGTTGTGTACCGCTTATGTCAACCTCCTCCCATACGTGTGTATTACCGTTTGTTTTCCGCAAAGGGAACACCCAACGCTACTAGGAGAGTGCAACTAAACGAGCGTGCAGCGTTATATACGCGTAAACACCTGTAGCGGAACAATAAACGGGAGAGAAGAAACGAAGCGGTGGCAGGGCTATGCCATTTACTCCACACTACCACCTCACCATTCATTGTATCTACGCCAAGGTTCGTTTCCTCACTAAGAGCCGAGTACCTGTTCTGCAGCGACACTCTGAATTCCTGTACTTTCCCTCTCAGTGCTAGCTGATTGATTGGCTTCTTGCGTATCAGTTTCTGTCGTTCCTTCTTCAAGTCTAGGCGAATTCGAGACCGTACTATTCTATGGTCACTGCATCGTACCTTGCCAATCACTTCCACATCCTGCACGATTCCAGGTTGTGCACTCATTATAAAGTCTATTTCGTTCTTATTTTCGCCATTAGGGCTCCTCCATGTCCACTTGCGGTTTTCTCGTTTTCGGTAGAAGGTATTCAAAATCCGTAAATTATTGCGTTCTGCGAATTCCACTAGTAGCTCTCCTCTGGCGTTTCTAGTACCGATGCCATAATCTCCTACTGCCTGGTCTCCAGCCTGCTTCTTCCCTACCTTTGCATTAAAGTCGCCCATCACTATAGTATACTGTGTTTTTACCTTACTCATTGCCGATTCCACGTCTTCATAGAAGCTTTCAACTGAAGCGTCATCATGGCTGGATGTAGGCGCGTAAGCCTGTACTACCTTCATCTTGTATCTTTTATTCAGTTTATTTACGATACCTACCACCCTTTCATTAATGCTATAGTATTCCTCTATGTTGCCAGCTATGTTTCTGTGAATTAGGAACCCCACTCCCAGTTCTCTTCTGTCTGCCAAGCCCCTGTAGCAAAGGACGTGCCCATTCTGTAGCACCGTATAGGCCTCATCTGTCCTCCTAACCTCACTGAGCCCTATTATATCCTATTTAACACCCTCTAGCTCCTTGAATAGTACAGCTAGACTTCCCTCACTAGATAAGGTTCTAGCATTAAACGTTGCCAAGTTCAGGTTCCAATGGCGGCCTGTCCGGATCCAGAGATTCTTAGCACCCTCTGCTGCGTTGCAGATCTGACCGCCGCCATGGTCAGTTGCTTCGCAGCTGCTGGGGACTGAGGGCCGTGAGTTATTTGACGTAAGCATGTGGGAGGTAGTGGCTAGATACTGCACCAGGGTGGCCAATCCTTCTCTGGTGAGGGAGTGCGTTCTCGGCGGTGTTTGCCGGTGAGGCCGCACCCCAGGCCTCTTAATGCAGTTCCATCAACACGCGGATTTTTTTTTAATCCGGTTGGGAACTGCGCGGTACCGGGATTTGAACCACGGACCTCTTGCATGCGAGGCGGATGCTCTAACCACTACGCCATCGCCGCAACTCTAACGAGTATCATTACGGAGTGTGCAGTGGAAGTTGGAGGCAGGGTAGTTAGACAAGACACTGGCAAGCTTTCCCAGGAAACGAAGAACCTAATTAAGAAGCGTCAAATCATGAAAGTGTCAAGTACAACAGACAAAATAGAACTGGCAGAGCTTTCGAAGTTGATTAATAGACGTAAGGTATGCGATGTAAGAAGGTATAACATGGAGAGAATTGAACACGCTCTGAAAAACGGAGGAAGTGTCAAAGCATTGAAGAGGAAACTTGGGATAGGCAAAAGTCGGATGTATGCACTAAGGGACAAAGAAGGCAAAATAACTACCAATATGGATAGGATAGTTAAAATAGCAGAGGAGTTTTACAGAGATCTGTACAGTAGCCGTGACAACCACGGCCTTAATACTATAAGAACTAGCAGTAACACAGATTACACCCCACCAGTAATGATAGAAGAAGTCAGGAAAGCTTTGGAGAGCATGCAAAGGGGCAAAACTGCTGGTGAGGATCAGGTAACATCAGATCTGCTGAAAGATGGAGGACAGATTGTGTTAGAAAAACTAGCCACCCTGTTTACGAGGTGTCTCCTGACGGGAAGAGTACCAGAGTCTTGGAAGAACGCTAACATCATCTTAATACATAAGAAAGGAGATGACAAGGACTTGAAGAATTACAGGCCGATCAGCTTGCTCTCTGTAGTATACAAGCTATTTACAAAGGTAATTGCTAACAGAGTAAAGAAAACATTAGAATTCAATCAACCAAAGGAACAAGCAGGATTTCGAACAGGCTACTCAACAATTGACCACATTCATACTATCAATCAGGTAATAGAGAAATGCTCAGAGTATAACCAACCCCTATACATAGCCTTCATAGATTACGAGAAAGCGTTTGATTCAGTAGAAATATCAGCCGTCATGCAAACACTGCGGAGTCAGGGCGTAGATGAAGTATATATAAACATTCTGGAAGAAATCTACAGGGGATCAACTGCTACCATAGTGCTTCATAAAGAAAGCAACAGAATACCAATCAAGAAGGGTGTAAGGCAGGGGGACACAATTTCCCCAAGGCTATTTACCGCGTGCTTACAGGAGGTTTTCAGAAGCCTAGAATGGGAACAGTTAGGGATAAGAGTCAATGGAGAATACCTTAGTAACCTGCGCTTCGCCGATGACATTGCATTGCTGAGTAACTCGGGGGACGAATTGCAACTCATGATTACGGAGCTAGACAAGGAGAGCAGAAAGGTGGGTCTTAAAATTAATCTGCAGAAAACGAAAGTAATGTACAACAACCTCGGCAAGGAGCAGCGCTTCGAGATAGGTAATAGTGCACTTGAAGTTGTAAAAGACTATGTCTACTTAGGGCAGGTAATAACCGCAGAGCCGAACCACGAGACTGAAGTAACTAGAAGAATAAGAATGGGGTGGAGCACATTTGGCAAGCACTCTCAAATTATGACAGGTAGTTTGCCACTATCCCTCAAGAGGAAGGTATATAACAGCTGTATCTTGCCAGTACTTAGCTACGGAGCAGAAACCTGGAGACTTACAAAGCGGGTTCAGCTTAAATTGAGGACGACGCAGCGAGCAATGGAAAGAAAAATGGTAGGTGTAACCTTAAGAGACAAGAAGAGAGCAGAGTGGATTAGGGAACAAACGGGGGTTAAGGATATCATAGCTGAAATCAAGAAGAAGAAATGGACATGGGCAGGGCATGTAGCGCGTAGACAGGATAACCGCTGGTCATTAAGGGTAACTGACTGGATTCCCAGAGAAGGGAAGCGGGTTAGGGGGAGACAGAAGGTTAGGTGGGCAGATGAGATTAAGAAGTTTGCGGGTATAAATTGGCAGCAGCAAGCACAGGACCGGGTTAACTGGCGGAACATGGGAGAGGCCTTTGTCCTGCAGTGGACGTAGTCAGGCTGATGATGATGATGATGATGATGATGACCACCTCACCCTCACGCGAGGAGGGAACGGAAAGTTAGTCCATGCGCAGTAAGGGTGGTCTCGCCACACCGAAGATTGAACTCCACCACAAACTGCTTCGCATCTAAAAATAATATTCGAAGTCTGCACGCACGCGTCACCTACCTTTTTTCCCTCTGCCATCCCTCTCTTCTGAGCTCTCAGCGCAGTCATCACGACTCATGACGAGACGAGAAAGAACTCGCTTATGGCGTGCTAATTATTTAGGCACTAGATTCGACAGGCAGTAAACTCTTTTAATGAAGCCTTTGTGAGATTGCTTAGAAAAGTGTTGCAGAAATAGATCATAGTTACGTTCGGAGAAACACGTTATTCGATTGTGGTATGCATTGGAGTTCAATCTGAATGCTGCATTGGTGCTTGCTTCGGAAAAAAAAAAGGGGGGGGGGGGGGCTCGGAGTGATCTGTTCTCTAATCAGGAAAACCGGTAAGTGTAGCATGTTAAGAATGCATACAAGATTACGTGATATTTTGAGGTACTTCATAGTTTCAGGCGAGTTGAATTTTTTACGTCACCCGAAACTGATTGAACGCTGAAAAAGTCAAAGCTAGTAAGTTGCGTCAATTGCTAAATTCACATTGCCAAGGTGATTCACCCTATGATATATGCCATACTGAAAATCTCCAGATTATTCCGACTACCTGGAGTAAATTAACGTCCATTGGCGTCGCTCTTTACTCGGACACTTGTATTGTTTTGTCGCGATTGATCTTGAACCACTGTGGCGAGGGTCGAGCTTACGTTACGCCTTTAGGACCGCAACCGACCAACCGCAACCACTACCGCAACCGCTACCGCAACCGCTAAGGGCTGACGTATCAGCCCTTAGCCAACAAGAGGGCTGATACGTCATCTTTTTTGCTAACACAAAGATAGCTTTTCAGTTAAGCAATACCAAGCAATTCAAGAGACAGTAGTAGAAGTAAGTTCCTTGGACAACCATTTGCTTCAGCCTCCACTGTGCTGCACTAGCATTAGCTTTTGGAGTGTTAAAAACAGGGACAAGTAGTCTCAAAATGAGTAAAATACTGCCTCATTTAGAATTGGTGCTGTACTTGGCAGTACCCTACAGATGCTGGCTTATATCGCTTGAACTCTATTGTAAGTTAACAAACAGCACTCACTCACTCACTCACCCACTCCATCACTCAATCACTCACTCTATTCTACACCGGTCGATCCCACGTATGCGTTCTTTGGCCACAATAATTAAAGCGTTTTACTCTCACTCGGCACATCTAACAGAAAAAAAAACGACATCATGGTGGTTGTTCACCCACGTACGGCTTTATTGCCTCCTTCAAATACAACATAAGGTGCCACATGAATAGACCGATCCCACCAGCCAATCAGCGCATGCGCCGGTTTTCCGGAGTTGCTTCGCCGCAATCTTAGTTGTAGTCAATCGGTCAACCAGACTACAGCGACTACGCAGTGGCCGCCGCTTTTTCAGTACTGCGCCGGAGCTTCGCAGACGTCTCTCCAATTTCACCAGCAAGAAAAAGTCGTCATGTGAGTATTTTCAATACCTACATTGTCTGTTAATGGGAGCAGGCGGCGCGAATTTCGGTCATAAGTGCCTGCTACTCCTTCGCTTCGGCGGGAATTAGGACAGCCACCTGTTCATTGCCTGTTGAGTACCGTTTTCATTTGAGTGATGTATGTAAGTGGTTGTTCTGCGCGACTGTTTTTTTCGCATGTGCATCTCGGGGATTGCAACGTTTGTTTGCACAGTGACGTGCTGTTGGGGACAGGCTTTATATGCGGCGCCGAACCTTTCGTGTCTTACGGCACTTACGTGCACGAGTGTCGCGTTCAACATACAGCATTTGGTAGTAATAATATTTGAAATTCTTAATTTGGGTGGCGTTCTGATTTTAGTCCACCGAACGACGCGGTCGCTATATTTTGAAAACTCTTGACATTGTAGCGTCCCATGTTTCGCGCACGTGAATATGCAAACGCGCCGCTCTCCATTAGCAGCTGTGATACGCATTCATCAGTCATTCGCACTTGTCGGTTGAGCCGTATGTAAGGATACGGAGCCAACAAGGGACGTTATCTTACCCTGATAACTAGTGCTGTCTTTTTATTGCCTTTGGTATATAGTTCCGAAATGAAGAAAGGGGAACGTAGTAACCATACCAAAGGCGAAAATGATCCAGACTTCGCTGGTTATCAGCGTCAGATATCGTTTATTTTATGTGTTGGCGACGGTCGTGGTGAGGGACTTCTGGTGTCGAATCTCTCCCTGCATGCACCAGATAACTATTTTACGGAAAGGATGAGATTACAGAGGCACCGTTTGCATCGAGGGTGATCCGCGAAAGCTAATCGCCGTTTGGCACAACGAGTTCTGGGTAAGTTGTTGCAAGCGTGCCGTGAAGTACGTTACGTCGTTTCTAAAAAGTAAGGTCTCGATGTACGGTAGAGCTATCAGGAGAGCCTCGTCAATGAGCTTGCCTTCCCCTTATGCCTGCATGCTTGCCACTTGCGTTGTAAAAAAAAAAACGCAAGCCGCGTACGCGGTGCTGCTCTTGCGCAACATGGAAAACTAAAAGACCTCAGCACTACAACTCGTAATACTAATAATATTAGTACGCAGCGGTAACAAAAAACGCTAGAATAAGGAAGATGCGCTAAAAAATGACCGGCATGCACAACCGTGAACCGCGGCTGAGCTATCCGGTAAGAGTACACGCAGGCAGAGTGAGCAAAGATCATATTCTTTGGTATGCTAAGCTTCATGATTAAACATTCACATAAAAAAAAACCACCGCAATACGCTTATTTAGTTTCAAAGCGGCACTATACATTTAATAAGATGTCTTACCTGCCGCCCCGTCCAGCCCTGTTGATACGCTGAATCCACGTCTCCCGAAGCTTTTGCTCTTTAGGAAAGACGTAGAAACCCAAGCCTTTATCCCTTGTGCTGTTGTTGTAGCATCCAGGAACACAGCACGTAAATCCTCCCATCGTAAGACGGCTCCACATGACCGAAAAATCTATCGAAAAGGGAACGCTCAGGCACTTCGGCTGGCTGGTGCGCCCGGACGACTACAAGTACCGGCATGCACCGCGGCTGCCGCGGCAGCGGTGGCGTCGCGAAACTGGCCTGTGGGATCGGTCTATTGCCAGAAACTAAAGCGTACTTGGCGATTCACGCTGGAGTAGCGAGTTCTGCACAGACAAGTACACGGAATGGATGAACGACCAGGAAAAATTAATGAAGTTAGCTGGGCCATATGGACCGCTTAAAATAGCAAATACTGAAAGACATTATGCATGTGTGAAAGCTGCACGTTCTTTTATTACAGAAAGTAGACGAAACTTGAGGCTTCGAAAGAACGAGTTCTGCTGAGCAAGTGTACTCTGTTAGAGCTCCCGTTATGCTTGGATACTTATATTATCAGGCGAAGTAATCAGATATAACCGAAAGCCAGTGAGTGCAGCGTCGCGTGAGGGAGATGGACGGGTCGTCGACCGCTGCCAGCGCCGCTCCTCGTAGCTCTAGCACAGTGTTCTGACATCGGTCACTGCACTGGTGTATTTGGCAAGCAAGGTGGTGGAGACTTCGAGACGTTGTGGTCGATGCTCTTCATAATATGCCTGATTTTCACGTTCTAACCCGTTGGCATCAGCTTTCTTCCTCAAGTCTACGATATCTTCGATGCAGCTTGTGAATGAATTGCAGGCTGACTGCGCTTGTTCACGAAAACGCTGTTCAACATACAGCTTCTTAATGACAGGGCAACCAAACACGTTGATAATGGCGGCCTTGAAGTCACGCGAGTTCGTGAGATCTGATGCGTAAAGCTTACCACGCCCGAGAGGTAAAAAATTAAGGTGGCCAGTTTCCCAGCCTTTTCCCATTTATTGGTGACGCTCACGTACTAATAAATTGTTATACCGTCCACCATGTTAGTAGCATTAGGGCCACTGAAAGGAGGTGGGTCCCGAATGCGAGGGACACTGGGACTCATTTGAAATTTCATTTGACGACATTCCAAACTTCATTTCATGTCATTAAATGTCATGACAGTTCATATGGTCAGTGCAGCGGGAGGCGTTTACTGGGTGACGTCTTGATACAGGGTATATGGCAGAGTACGGGAATGCAGAAGGATATGCATCGAATGGGAACCGAAGTGGTTTGTTTGGAGGGCACAGCGCTCTCTAGCAATTTCTAAAGCTGTTCATTGAATGGCACCTCACGATAATACGCAATGGCCATAGTGAATGCATAGCACGTACTTCCTGCGCGCACGGAGTACTTTGAATAAAAGAGCTAGGGAGGACGACCAACTAGAATGAGCCAGAAAGGGAGATCCATTGCAAATTTGAAAGCTTTGGCTATATTTTATTTAGAACAAACGATCGCAGCAAGACTACCGCATGGTTTGTGGAACTTACACCAATGAATTATCTGAATTGCACCTTTGAAAGTTGTGGGCGAGTAGCGGGAACAAAAAAAAAACAAAAAAGCTGGACTGCCCTTCGCTCCCATAGTAGAGAAACTAGTACTCTAAATTGTTACACACTTTTTCTAAACACAGAAAAGCTGGATTGCCAAGAGCTGGCATCCTCGCCTAAATATGATGCAGTGCCTGTAGCTTTGCCACTTTGTTACACTCTCGACTTTTTGTGTTTTTCTTTTAACAGTTTTCAAATGGAGCCGCAATGAGAGAAAGCTCACAAAAGTAGCCGCTTTGCAATACAAGAACAGTGCAAGGCCACAATAAGACAGAAAAAAAGGACGCTGTGGTACTTCCAACAAGCCATTAGTAAGCTTGTTCTTACACAAATCAAGGTATTTTTTCAGTCTGCCTAAAGCTTCAGTCTTCAAAATATCACGGTGATGTTACGAACTAATATTTTTGCCTGATGGCGACAATCTTACGTGTTAAGAGCATGATATAACGACGCCGTCTGTTCTAGGACGACCTTCTGAATAAAGCGGTCAACCTGAACTTGTCCAGTGTGCGCCTCGAGCTAACCATATAGATATTCTTCCTTTCACCCCTACTGAAATGCGGTCGCTCTGGCCACAAAATCAATTTGTCTTCTTCCATTGGCCACCCACAATCGGCAATAACAGATTTATCATTTAAAATGTTAGGCATGGATACGTTCAGCAGCGATTGTGCATTTCGAAATAATTACAGAACGCCGCGAGAGCTACATTGGGTAATTTTGGAACAAGAGTTTTAGACAAACAAAAAAAACTCGGAAATCATGTATTTAGTTATACAGGTCCTAGCACGTCATATAACCCCTTGTAACATTAGTCGTCAGACTGTGACATTGGAAAGTGTTACGTGGTCTTTTTGCTTCGCCCTGCTGTACAACGGGAAAGCTTTCGTAGATCAGAACATATTTCATTAGATCCACCAGCGTGGCACAATTCGGCGACAAAATAACAAAAGGTCAGTAAGCAAAACGTTCTGTTAAAGAAAACACAGTACATCCCTCACCGTTGTCAAAGAGGCGCATGACCTCTGCACTTCAAACGACCTTACAGTCATTAAACTTGTACTTCAAGTTGATAAAACAGTTATTATGCGGTAAGCGGGGCTGAGCCAGAGCAAAACCAGTCTGCAAAACACACGGAGAGAGCATTCTTTGGTACCGTAACGCTTGTGTGGTTTCTGGAGCGTAGCTTACTAAATATAAATTGTGTTAGGCGAAGCACGAACCGCTGAGTCAGCTGGCTTGCTTGCATTCATTCCGTTTACTTTTCTCAGCCAAACACTCAGGTAGCTGCAGCAATAGCAACCACTTCTCTTGTTTGCCACCATGCTGATTCTGCTAAAAAAGGGCCGTAACCAATTAGCTGGAAAACTGACCTGCTTTCACCTCAAGTCGGGACTAATCAAAATGAACGGGTGCCCATGCTGCAAATGCCGCGGATTTGGAGCGGCAAACACGTTCATGGCAAGAACACGTGTGCCCGCGCCTGCAGCATTCGGTTGCTTGCGCTAGGGATCCCAATACTTTTTCTATTGATAGAGAAAGAGACACGCCTACTTACAGATAGACAGTGAAAGATAGCATGCTCTGTCCTGCTATACACAGGGGAAGGCAAAAAGGAGAAAAAAAGAATAATGAATAACGATGGTGAATTAGAAAAGGGAGTACACACAGGCCTGGTCAATTTAGGAAATAATATAGTCATGCATTCAAAGCAAGTTGCCTTTCAGAAGACTGGAACCAGCCTTAGCACCACAGCGGCATTATTGGTGCCAGGTAAAGGTCTCAAACGTAGTTTCATTCGTTAATGGGCCTCTTGTGAGATTATTCTGTACAAGAAATCAGTGTCGCTCGTTCACGTGCGCATAATGGCAAGCAACAAAAGATGTGGTCAAGCGTTTGTGGTACCTGACAGTGTTCACAATATTTTCGGAGGCATGCGAAACCTTATTTTCAGGTCCCATTTGTGTAATCGCCAGTGCCATCATTTTGGTTTGGCACAGTGCTCTATTGTTGGAAGTTGAGCATTACGCAGCCAAGCAGAAGATTCGTGTCGGGTCAGTAGAACGCAATGTACACTTCAGAGGTACTGTTTAGTGCGTTTTTTTTTTTTTGCTTCAGCTTCCGTCTCTTCATTTTCCATCACTCAAAAGTGCTCAAGAATCCACGGTGAGGTGGCCGTTTGTAGAGCCCACAATAGGTTCTGCAATTTTTTTAGCTAAAAAAAGGCCTGGAATATATCATAACATTACCGTATTGCGCAATCGATGATTTGCAAAGTGGGTTTGGCATCCCACTGAAACGTCCAGGCTTGAGTTTGGTATCCAGAATACAATATTATTGCTTACAAATTAGAAACAAGCTTGGTGGCAGTTTATATTGTTTTATTGTCTACCTTGAACCATGGAGCGAATTTAATCAGTGGTATGATGAATTTTGCAGCGGCGTTGTGTAGCTTGGAAGAATGATTAGTGTACATGTGCAGAGAACAGGCATATGTTCTAGAAATGAGATGTAGGTATAGTTATTTGAGTTCAACTAAAAAAAAACAAGGATTTCTTGGTAACCTAATAAATGGTAAGACTATAGGAGATGATTTAGACACAACAAACTGAAGTAGCATTTTAGGAATGAACGAGGAGAAAACCTTCATGAGTGATATTATTTCATGCCATGATATGATTCATGAAAAATTCCAACTGATGATGGGTGCTTAGAGCGTGGGTGGCGGAGAGTGTTGATAGTGAGTGCTGGCTGTGTCGGGTCAGCAATCCAAGGTTCAATCGATGTGTTTCGCAGAACATGTGTACACCGATGGGACCAACCCGGAAAAAAAGGGAAAATTTTTCATGTTTGGACTCCTTATACTGGAGCCTTGTTCATAATAGATAAGCTAATACACATCTGAAGTGTACTTAGAGATATCCCTAAGTGATTTTCCAAGTAATATTCGCATGACCTCAGCAGCGAAGTTTGCTGCCGCATGAATCTGTCGTCGTGAAATTTCCTCGAATCCGCCAAGAATGCGCAGAGCGGCAAGGCGCTTCTCGTTCACTTTCTATGCTTTCTCTTTCACTCAACCTTAGACGTACATGTGCATTGTCGGCTAAGCAGAATGTAATAACATGGGGTAAAAAAGTTACGTAACGTACATCAGCACACATCGTGACTTTCAGTGTGCGTGATCTCTACTATACTCGGCGACAACTTTTTTTGGCACGGAAGGGAAAGCTATGTAGGCGGAGCTTCGGCACATGTAGTGCTACGCGAAGTAGTTTTATTTTTTTTTTGGCGCACGTCTCGTAACGCTATGGAAAGTGACGGTGGCGCACCATAAGCGTTTCTTGTAGACGAAGACACTGCTTAGCGTTTGAGGTGCTCGCAAAAATGCGGGACTTTCTCGCGCGTTTAAAAACGCGAAGTTACAACGAATAAATTAAAGTAAACACGACTATCTCAATAGTGGGAACTGCGTCCTGTCTTAAATAGTCCCACGTAGAAAATAAAGAGGGAACTCGTATATTTCACTGAAAATACGGGGGCTGTTGTGAAACTACATTCACTGGTGGTAGGATGCCCGCGATTTGGCTCTGTAGCCTTCGCTCTAATGCCAAGAAAGTTTGTCGCCGATTATAAGCGCAATCGCTCTCTACCAGGGTTGCTACCGTACGCGAGATTTATTTTCTCTGCTGTGCTAGCAGACCACGAGGCGCCGCACGGGCACGGGCTGACAACTTGAAGCAAGAAATACATCGTATCCAATGTGGCTCTTTATAACATCGGCTATAGGTCAATAGCAAACTATTGACAAGACGCAAGAGCTTCTAAGAGAGTCACCACAAGCCTGTGTATGAAAGAGGGCTCATGAAAGAATGAAAACAATGCACGTACATTAAAAAAAAACACGAGATCACCAAAATCTTCTCCACACACCTATATCTAGTCCCCTAAAGAGACGCTTTCTTTCTCACCATATTTCTATATTATTTCATACTGTGCGCGACTAAGCTATGCTTTACGCTCCCATTTTAATTCTTCTCTCTCTTACCTCTTCAAAACCTTGCTATATTATGGACAGCTTTATCGGTCTCAAACACATAGCATGAACGGATCCTGGTTTTGTCCCCCTATGTAGTATACTAGCATTGGCAGTGAAGAAAAGCTTAGGCGAAAAGGCCACAGGTTTTCAACACTTCCGTTTCTGTGGTTAGCCCTATAATTCAAATTTCCGTTTGTCTGTTAAATTGTACACAATATTACACTAGGCACTCTTGAAGCTTAAACTACCTGCTTTTATTATCTGAAAAAGTGAGAAAAGTCTTTCCTTACTCTGAAGCAACTTAATATTATGAATACCTCTGCGCTGTTGAAGAATGATAAATTAGGTGACAGGAAGTTTCTCGGGGTAAAACGTTGATATAATTGCGATCTTTAAACTGTATATGGTATACGGATGCTTTTGCCTGCATGTCAATAACCGAGTACATTATAAAGCGTGTAACCCCAGCCCCGACACATATAGTGTTTCACATTTTTAAAAAAGGCTGACAAAAAGTGTAAAGCTCATTTAGACTCACCCACGCAGTATATATATCGCCCTTTGGACTAACTGAAAACTAGATTCACTAAAATATTACTCACTTGGACTCATTGAGACCGAGACTCATGTCTCTGCCTGTGTCGAAGTGAGTCTGAGAGAACGGACTCGTCAGACCATTAGCGTACAGATGGCTTCTTCGAACATGGTGTCAACGCTCTTTAACGCCAAGATCGATCAATCGACGTTCTACTGAGCGAATTTGATCTCGAATGTTTCAATGTGAAACATTAGTGTTTTCAATTCCGTAAGTACATATTTATGAAAAGAGATGACTCACACCACGTATTTCTATCAAGAGTTCTCGCGAAAGAAATCGCAGCTATCCACCCACCCCTCCTACGGTGCAACTCACGCCTCTGCTCTATACATATTGAGGAGGTGTATGAACGCTGGTGCTTTGAAATATGTGTGAGTAGGCTTGGACTGAACACGTGAACGGATGCCAGGCATATAACCGTGCCCAAGTTGAGTAAATAGAACCATACATCAGCGAAAATGTGTAGAGCTCAGTATTACTCACTCAAGAAATACATTTTGCGCGTAGAACTCACTTGGACTCAGACTGCCCGAACTTTTCCTCAAGCACAGTCGGCTGGACTCAAAACCTTTATTTTCTTTATTTAATATTTAATCAATAATTACCCCCTTCAGCCCAAAGGCGTGGCAGCAGGTAGGTAACAATGTCGAGAAAAACACATCTTCATTGATACAGCCCTCCTGTTCATTTGATAAGCGATTATATTCACAGATGGAGCGAACAAAAAACAAATTAGCATACAAATTGAATCTACCATGGTACTCTGAATTCTCGAAACAATGAACATTCCGCGAAAAAATATTGAGGACGGTGAAGGCACTTTTCCTTTAGAATGTCGGTTTTATGGTCAAATATTTTTTACATTAGCTTTAACCGTCGTTTCTTTCGACGCGGTCAGACGAATTCCTATCCTAGTTCATTGTTCAAATTGGTGAAATTTGCATTTATTGAGTACCAACGTAGGACAAATCTTGCAGATCTATTTTTAGTTTTTTATTTTGTCACATCTTGTAATTTGCCAAGGGCTAAGCAGCTTATTCAAGCACGCCACAAGCTTATTCAAGCATATGACGAATGCATGTTGACGTCAATTTGAAACTTGCCGGTGCTTGTCTCAGGCTTGACTGTATAAAATTTTGTGATTTAGCTGCCTTCACAACAACTGCATCAACGTGCGCATTTCATGAACGACCGGCTGAATAAGTTACACCTAAATACTTAAAATACTGTTATTGCGTTACTATACCATTCCAGATTGCATACACTGAAGCTAACTTAGATTTTTTACGCGTGAAAGTAACATAAACGCATTTATTGGCATTTAAAGTGATTTTCCACTTTGAACACTATTCTTGAATGCCCGATAAGTTACTTTGCAGCAAGCCGACATAACATCAATTTCTAAGTTTCCTGTAAAATACTTTGTTATCTACAAACAACCGTATAATGGAATCCATTGCTGACAAACGTCATTTATATATAATGAAAATAAAAGTAACCGTAAGGCTGAACTCTGTGGCGCTTCTGCAGTGATTTTTACAAAACTTCATTTTCAGGCTTTCAATACTACACACTGTTGGCGGCCTGTGAGGTAGTTTTCTATCCACACCAGAACTTCGTGGTCAATATTAGTGCTGCAAGCTTGCTTTAAAAAAAGAGTGCGATATACTGTCGAAAACATATCGGAACTCTAGAAAAAGGTATTTGATTTCATCCGCTATATTCTATTTCAAATACTAGCAGGTGCTAACATTCAATTAGTTGTGTTGTAAAAGATGTCCTGTAATGAAACGGATGTTGTTGAGGCGCCAGCATGTTTTATGATAAATCTTCCATTATTTTTATTAAAAAAGGCTCTAATATATCGCGTCATGGGAACGTAAGGGTCTAAAGTCTGTTACGTCTTCCTTTGATCCACGTTTGTGAGTAGGAACTGTGTGTGCAACTTTTCAGTCATCATGGAGGGCACCGGAGGACGAAACATTCTTGTAGATTACGTGCAGGTAAACAGTAATCGACTCAGCACACTGCTTTAAGACTCTAGATGAAATTCTGTCTGGTTCAATAGCCTTATAATTGGTAAGCTTGTTCAGTGATGGCCTGATTCCATTCACATTTAACTCTACTAATTGCATTTTTGGCACAAAACTTCTGCATTTCGAAGCTCTTGAGCTGTATTTTGGCAATTATAGGGAAAGTTAATAGTTCTTTAAACAGGTGGCTTTCTTAGTGTCTTCTAATAACTCCTCTTTATTGACGACGATTTGCTGATTCCCAAGGGCTGCACTCTGTAGCCTTTGATGTATTGCCAGAACGCCGTTGAATTAGTTTTTATATCATTTCTGAGTTTTTTCTAGTAGCGTCGCTAGGCTTTCTTTGTCCTAAGATTCAATTCTCGAGTTACATTATTCAAGCTTTTAAAGTGACGATCACATTTAGTTATTTTATACTTTAAACATAAGCGCCTTCTTTTCTTTGCTATTCCGAAGATACGCACAGTCATCCGTGATTCGTTTCACTTACTAAGTCTAGCTGATTTGATACTGGTAATATACGTTTCAGCCAATTTCTCGATTTTTTGTTGAAACGTATTCCATAACTCTCGTACGTCACACTCATCTTAGAGGTATTCAAACAGTCAAAAAGCGGCAAATAATCGACAATCTTCCTGGATATGCTAGCGTAAACACCTCTCTTATAGGTGCACCGCTCTCGTCATTTGTTTGGTTAGTTTTTATTTTTAGTTTGGGCAACGGTGACGACAGATTGGTAGTCACTTTTCCACTTATTCCTGGTACGACAATTACTGAATTTACCAATTTGGTCAGTTGCAAAAAAAAGTCCGGCGCATTATTCTCTCGTGTTGAAACAGTAACACATTAGATTAACCCGCAAGAATCTACAACGTTTTTCATCTCAAGATATGTGATCCCCCCCGCTGTCATCTCACAAGTTCCGTCACGCCAAGATAAGTCAGGCAAGTTAAAGTCTTCCGCTAAAATGAACGTGTGAAAGAAGCTTCCCAAACTATTTGATGCAACAGCTTTACCGGGATTACGGACGAGTTTGGAGACCGATAGAAAGTTCCTGCCTTCAACGAAGAATTGTCTCGCATAGTATCTTTGCGTGTTTAGACAAATTGGTTACGATATTGAGTACTTGGTACTCTACTATAGGAGAGCAGTGCGTCGGCCCTTGTTAAAACCACTCGTATTCTCAAGTGGTTGCCCCACACTGATTTTACTTCATCATGACTTGTATCCAGTTCACATGAAATTAAAGATCGACAAACTAAAAGAAAAACATCCACACCCCCATGGGTTCTCTCTTTCGGATAAGCAGCAAAGTTACTCGGAAACACTTCACTATCCATAATAGAAGGGTTCAGCTATGATTCGATTACGAATACCAGATAAGCTTTTGCATAGTCGATAAGAGCGGCGAGTTCATCAGCTTTATTGACAACGCTTCTGCAGTTCGCTGTCAATCTAAAGAGATGTTCTATTTGACGTTTTCTTTTTTCTGGCGAAGGTCATTACTTACGATTTGAACTTCTTGTTTTTCGTTTTTCTCACATATGTGCTTTACCCTCCACAATTAACTTATCAAAGTTGAACCTAGCGCGATGTGTTTCATTCATGTTGTTGGCTTTAACATATTCTTATAGTTTCTCCCAATATATCTTGTTGCAGGTACACAATCTTGCTCGACACTCTACGCCTTTGTTATGAATGTCTTAGCTGAAACACAGACCGTTTCACTGCAGGAGGCAAAGTTGACATGATAGGCCTGTTTTTGGTGCATTATAACGGCCTTTACAATGCATTGATTCCACTGAATGAAATTGTAAACTGAGGTTTTCTTTACAAATGTTTTTCGATCACTAACTCAGACTGTTACCACGTTTCTGATTCGAAGTTGCTGACTCTATAAAAGACCAGATTATTTCACCGGCTTCTATTTGCCGAGTGAACGCTCTTGTCATGCAGCTGCTTAACGTCTTTTGTTGTTGTCCTAATGATCCTTTCTTTCTTGTTTCATTGTTCTTAAGTGTTCTAACTTGACCTTCTCTCACACATAGTTTACAGTTCTTTATGCCATCAGTTATTCGTGGTTTGCCAATCTGGTGTCGAAGGCCTCTAACTTACTGAAAATTGTGGCCTGACCAGTTTCTAAGGTTTTAAACAGTTCAAGCCCTTGTGAACTTTTTTAGTGGACCGGGGCTCAAGTGAGCATCACCGGTAAGTATTATCAACAACGCAACGTACAGAAACTTATGCGTGAAAAAACGAAAGCGGTTGCTACAACACATCATCGGCTAACGCCTTTGGCAATCAGATACACCCCTTGGAGACATGAAGCCGGCAATGCATGTAATATTCTACAATTCGTAATTGGGAAAACATTACTAACCTGCAGAAACAGAGGAAAGCTTTGTTGCATGTTGGTGAGTGAGCCGGTTGGAAATCCTATGTAGCCAACGTACTTCAATAATAAACAAGGTTCATCCATGTCACGTGGTTATCATCGGCCCATGGTGATGTGATGGCTGTCCTGCAGTGTGGCTTGGTGCTGATCATCGTTGGAAGGTTTTCTGTTCCACCAGCCACTGGCGCCATCCGCGGCGATGTTTTCGAAGAAGGCACGTCACGAGCGTGTGCGAATGCTGGCCCTCTGAACAAACTGCAACTGTACGTAAACGCAACAGCGACAGCAACCTGCAACAACAGAAAATTTTACTGAACTTGACTAACTTGATATAAAGCTTCCCAACATATTATTCGCATAGTCTCATTAAAACTCAGCCTTATTGCAAGGTCTGAGCCTGAGTGAGTCTGAGTTATTCAACTCATAACAGTATGGATACTTTTGCTTAAAAGCGGCCATAGCCAGACACGTAAAACAGAAAACAAAGCCCGATGCTATCAAAGTATCGCATGAGTTTGAGCGTATAGAGTCAGCAGTTAAATTACGGTATTCTTTATCTATAGAACAAATTTTCAGCATTGAAGACACAATTACTTGAGTTAAACTGTCCTACGTAAAGTGTAATTGATTGCTGGTCCCCATCGCTTGATTCATGTTCAAACTTGTTGCTCTTTGAACCTTATGCAGTGAGGTCTGTGATGATTATTGAAGTTCCAGCAATGTTGGTCTCGATCGAGATCGAGGACGCGCTCGTGAATATAGCACGCAAAAAGTAAATACTAGAGCAGGTTCATCATACTCTACGTGGTTCTTAACATCATGCTCGCGTAGAAAGTATCGGGAGGAAAATGCACGCAACAGCTTAAATTGCAGCAAGAGCACAGGTATGACAAATTATGCAGCCTCCCAAGCACACACACGCTATGGGAGACTCTTCTGTTACGCAATGTTTCAATTTCTGAAAAGGCTTTTTGCGGTTTTCTGGGTGCTGCAATAAGTGTCCCCATTGCTACAAGCTTGGCGTAGAGAGAGCCGCACGTCTTTACCCTCTTGACATTGGGGAAGATGGAGAGAAGTCGACATGAGAGAAACCTGCATACATGCCGGTGAGCGCAAGGGTGGGAACACACAAAGAATTGGCCCCGTATTTGCATGTTTCATTGTAAATGTCGTTGAAATACGCTAGTCGTGCGTCTGGAGAGAGCAAACAAAACACTTATTTGATGTTCTGTGCCAGAAAATCGGCAAGACGTATTCTGGAGACGCTGTGATAGAGAGTCTTGATCCGTGCAGTGAATGCAAACGAGCCAATCGAGGCGCGTTAGACACGAGCACTATCTGGCAGACGCGAGCGCTATCTGGCAACGAAGGAAGGCATGCACGCCCGTCTTGGAGTTGATAAGGTGTAAAACGCAAAGCGACGGGAAGGTGCCACCACCAGGTCGTATTAGCAAAGCATTGGAAGCACTTGCCTTTTAGTTGCGAAGCATTTTTTAGCGAACTTCAGCGACATTGAGCGTATCTATCTATCTATCTATCTATCTATCTATCTATCTATCTATCTATCTATCTATCTATCTATCTATCTATCTATCTATCTATCTATCTATCTATCTATCTATCTATCTATCTATCTATCTAGCCGCCTACGACTTTTAGATCTCCTGGCCGTTTCGATAATGGTATAAATACGTAACTTGGTATGACATAACATGACTTTATATAGAACATATTTGACTAGTCATAACATGAAATTCATGAAATGTATGTCATGAATGTCTTGATTTACATTTCACGGTCCTACAGCTTTTGTGGTGGTTTCGTTCACAGGGCATGTTGCAAAACTGGTATGGTACGACATGATTGCATGGCGAACACAAGCAAAAGGCCCTAACATGAAAATTCTGACACGCGTGTGATGTAATAACATGACTACATGCCACGATCATGATGCGCTTGCGACCGTTTCGTTAGCGTCTCATATACGAAGTTTGTTATTACGGTACGTGAATGAATGACGAAGGGGGGTGACTGGTGCAAACACGATAAATATGAGGTGCGTGTCATGTAATAACATGACTACATGCCACGCTCATGATGCACTGGCGGTCATTTTGCTAGCTTCACCTACCAAATTTGTTAATACAAGACGTGAATGGATAACGAAGGTATGATAATGGTGCAAACATTATAAACATAAGATGCGTGTCATGTTACATGCTACGCTCATGATCCGCTCGCAACCGTTCCGTTTGCTTCACATGTACCAAACTCGGTATTACTAGATGCGAACGGACGACATAAATAAATGACACATCTAAACATCATAATCACGACATGCGTATCATGTAGCAACATGACTACATGCCACACTCATAACGCGCTCGCGGCTGTTTCGCTAGCTTCACAAATGCCAAATTTGATATTCCGTGACGTCAATGGATGACGAAGGTATGTGACTGGGGTAACATAATAATCATGAAATGCGTGTCATGTGAGAACATGACTTCATGCCAGCATAAATGCGCCAATACATTTCGACATGACGCGGTGCGCGTGCTCGCCGGCGTTCATTTCGTCGCGTCACGCCGGCGTTGCGACGCCAGGCGCCAGTACTGCCATATACTCGCAGGCGCATACCGCGCTGCATTGCTTTAACGCATGCGCGTTTCAGCGCGTCCGGCGTCCCTCCGTCAAGAAAAGAGAGAGGCGCAATGTCGTCTGGGTAACGCATCGGCGTGAAATGCAGCATGTCGCAGTTCGCGTCGGTTGCCGTCGAGCCGCGCCGACGGACGCTGGTCGCACCTGACGTCAGACTATAGAGTGCTCACGTTTTGCTAACGTAGAGTCGCTGTGCCCAGCGTGCGCACGCGTCAACGCTACGTTGAACTATATATATTAAGCCCTTTGTGATGCAGTCGCGGGCATTTTGTTAGCTCCACATATGCCGAATTTGGTGTTACGTGACGTCAATGGATGATGAAGGTAAACGACACATCCAAACATCATAATCATGACATTAAAGTCATGTACGGCATCATTTACTTCCACCTCGTAACGTTGGGCTGATTTTAAAATGACATATCAACATTTCTCATTCATGCTTCGCCTATCATTGATTCCCACTGTGCGTGGGATCTGCCAATTTTTTGAGCATCGCGGTAAATATTCAGCCCAGCGTGATAAACGCAACGGTCCTTAGAATTACTTATATACGCCTTCTCGAATATAAAGGCACGACCACAGAATATTGAAGTTTTGTTACGGTGCCTCAGATATGCGCAATGAATTTTTTTTTAATTGACAATCGCACAAGTACAAACGCTGAAACTTGAGCAATATTGGTGGGCGCTGCGGTTGGGTTTGGCCGTTTGAGATATTTTTTGGTGCCTCTTGAGGTACCGTTATGACAAACTATGGTCAAGGCTCTCCCTTGTTCGGTCTTCAAAAAAGTGACTCTATTCGCATTCTGGGGCTTGATTATACTTGCTACGGGATATCAGCCTACTTGTGGAATTGAGTAGTCGAAGATGTAAAACGACACGTCCAGGAAGCACAAGAGTATGATTTACCGATGCTCGAAAGAAGGTATTTAGCACAGACGGTGTTTTGCAGCCGTGCATGGTATATATCTCATGTCTTACAGCCCCCATTACAAATCACCAGGTCGTTGCAATCCCTCATTGGCTCTTTTTTCTGGTCGGGTGGAACAGAGCTGGTTTGCCGAGCAGCTCTTGGGCAACCAAGAAACTGTGGTGGATTCGCATTCCCATTCGTCTCTGTTCGCTGCCGGCTACTTGCCCTACGATTCTTACTTCGGTTGTTGTTGCATGGTGATCAGTGCCCCGCGCGTGATCTTGCCTGCTATTTCTTAGGCGCCAAGTTACGCTATTTACTACCAGATGCACGGCTTAATTCTGCACCGCAAACACTTCACGTACCTGCATTTTACTCAACAGCAGTAGCATTTTATCGACACGCGCAGCAGGTTTGTCCCGATGTGGACATTCTTGAAAGCCGCATTGTAGATACAACGGCGGCTCTTCTGCTTCCTCTGGTTCCTCCAGCCCGTCTAGCACGATCGAGACATGTCTCGTGGAGCGCGATAACGGCATCATTTTTGCCTGGTCACCTCCGTGACTTTATGTGGCCTCTTGGATGGAGAGTACTCCCAACACGGGACAGACTGGAGAGGTGGGACATGGTCCGATCTTCCACTTGTCCTAACTGCCCGTTACAGGAGTCTAACCAGCATATGCTGCAGCAATGTGTCATTGCAAAGGTGTTTTGGAAGTCAGTTAACACTAGTTTTTGTGGCCTAGGTGTTAATCGCTTTGTAACATCTGGTCGCTGCTCGCGTCGTCGCTTTGCACGCCTTCATAAGCTGTGGGAGCTTTTTGTTTATGGCGTAATAGGTGCGGAGCTGTTGCGGCAGGTCATCGTCGTCGTGCTCTTTTTCCGATTCTGGAACGCCTCTACTCTGAACTCTTATCGTTGCTGTCGGAGGAATTGTTCTTCCTTGGGGAGGAAGAATTTCCGCCAAAATGGTCATGCCGCTTTCTGTCCGTAGTTGACAGACGCGTTCGATTAGTCTTCCACCTGGCCTGGTTCCTATAGCCAGGTCACCTGTCAATGTCTGATTGGTGCATGTAATCACTATGTGTTTACTATTTTTATGTGTTTGTGTGTGTTCCATACGGGTGTGAGCTCTCCTATAAATGCACTTCATTCTAACGCTGTAAGTTATGTTACTTTTATGAATATTGATACCTGTTGTACATATTTTCTAACATCTTCACCAAGTCTTGTAAATTCTGTACATATATCATCATGTACATTGTCCATAATTTGATTAGTGCATTTATGTAGTGTATGTACAGTTATTAGTACAATGAACTATGGACATCCTACGGGCTTGGACACTTTATTTTAAATGTGTAGTGTATGTTGTGCTTTGCCTTTTGTTTGTTATTGTGCCTGTTATACAGACGCTTGTCTCTTAGGTTTGTTGCGTTCCATGAAAGAATAAACTTTTTCTAAACAGGCTCTCCCATAGTACAAATTACTCGAAATCGTGAAATATTTCAAATGCGAAGCATTTGTTAGCGAATTCGGTGACTTCTAGCGTATCTATCTATCTATCTATCTATCTATCTATCTATCTATCTATCTATCTATCTATCTATCTATCTATTTATCTATCTATCTATCTATCTATCTATCTATCTATCTATCTATCTATCTATCTATCCGCCTACTACCTTTAGCTCTCCCGGCCGTTTCGATAATGGTATCAATACCAAACATGGTATGGCATAACATGACTGTATGAGGAACATATTTGACTAGTCATGACATGAATGTCATGATTTACATTTCATGGTTCTGCAGCTCTTGCGGTGGTTTCGTTTACATGGCATGTTATGTACAAAACTGGTATGGTATGGCATAATTGCATGGCGGACACAAGCGACAGACTAACATGAAAATCATGACATGCGTGTCATGAAACTACGTGACGACATGCCACGCTCACGATGCGCTCGCGGGCATTTCCTTGGGTCACATATACCAAATTTGATTTTACAGTACGTGAATAGATGACGAAGTTATGTGACTGGTGCAAACATCATAATCATGAGATGCCTTTCATGCAACAACATGACGACATGCCACGCTCATGGTACGCTGGCGGCCCGTTTCGCTAGCGTCACATATACCAAATTCGGTATACTGGTGTAAACATGATAAACATGAGATGTCATGTACCAACATGACTACATAGTACGCTCATGATGCGCTCGCGGCCGTTTCGCTAGCTTCACATGTACCAAACTTGGTATTACGTGACGCGAACGGACGACATAGTTAAATGACACATCCAAACATGATAATCACGACATGCGCGTCGTGTATCAAGACTACATGTGATAATTCTGATGCGCTCACGGCCATTTCGCTAGTTTTACATAAGCCAAATTCGGTAATACGTGACGCCAATGGATGACGAAAGTATGTTACTGGTGAAAACATCATAATCATTAGATTCGTGTCATGTGAGAACGTGACTACACGCTACAACTAAAGCTCCAATACCTTGCGACGTGACGCGGAGTTCGTGTTCGCTGGCGTTCATTTTGTCGCTTCACTCCAGCGTTGCCACGCCAGGTGCTGGTCATGCCATGTACTCGCGGACGTGAGCTGCGCTGCGTTGCTTTGACGCATGCGCGATTCAGCGCGTCCGGCGCCCCTCCGTCACGAAAAGAGGGAGACGCAGTGTTGTCTGTGTAATGCGTCGGCCCGAAACGCAGCATGCCGCATTTCGCGCCGGTTGCCGTTGGGCCACGCCGACAGGAGCTGGTCGCGCCTGGCGACCCTTTTCGAAAAAGAGGGCTCTAGCGCCGCGGCGGCGAACTACAGTCTGCCGCCATTGTGAGGGCACGCAGCAGACGACGCAGGCTGTTTGTCCCAGGGACGCTGATGCGCGTTTCCTGCAGCGCACACAGACACCTCTTGCGTTCCTGATGGACGTGGACCGTGTTGGAAGGGCACACTAATGAGAGTCTCTTGCAGTCCGGATTCATGCATTGCCAGCCATAACAAGGCAAACTGCTCGTCCAATCCATTGAGGGTTACAAAATATTGCTCATTTTGCAATGGCAGCAGCTCAGAAAGCTTATCGGAGAGTACTAGAAGCTCGTTCAAGCCAAAAAAGCGGTATGATTGCAGCGGATGATACGGAGAACTAACTAGTCACCAACACAAACATCACAACACCCACGCATTTAACGGCTCGCTTTCCTTGCCCTCATGAATGCGCTAGCTATCTCATGCTTCTTTCCGAAGCGAAACTGAGGAAAAGCTCACCGTCAGGTGGCGTATTTATGAAAAGGGTTTAGGTCGTATTTAGGAAAAGGGTCTATTCATGAAAAGGAGTTCAGTTCAGGCTGTCAAGGTGGATGGACGTGTTTTTTTAGCGCTCCGGATCGACTGCGCAGATAAGTGTTTTTGCATCTTTTGAGCTTGTCTCTATAATTATAGGGCAGCGGTTGAAATCTTCGTAGCACTTATTTTATGGTACGGCTTTTTCGGGGGCCAGTCACCAGGTATTTATTAGTTAGTGCGGGTGTGTGTGTTTGAATTTTTTTGTTGTTTTTTTTGCCACCCCGTTGGGGAGGTGCGCGTACATTGAACACGCAAATTTTTGTAGTAGAGCTTGGACTTTCTTTTTTTTTCGTAGTGCAGGGCTCGAGTTTAGTAATTATCGAGTATAGGGACAATTGGTGTCAGAAAGGCACGGTTAAAAAGACTGTAAAGTGTTCAGGATGTGGAGTGGGTTTGAAAGTGGACCCAAGCGTAGAAGCGGATGGAGAAGAGGCTGACGCGAAGTGTAGGCAATGTGAGGTCGAGGAAAAAATGGAGAAAATGATGGTTGCCCAGAGTGAACTGCTGATGAGAATCGCCAAACTCGAGACTGCGTTGGCGACAGAGCAAGAAAAAACGAGGGCAATGGGAGAAAGACTGAAGTCCGCCGAGGAAGTGCTAGCGAAGCTGAACAAAGAAGCGACCTACGGAGAGAACAGTAGGGAACCGGCAACCAGAACGGTGGAGAAGGAAAAGCAAGCAAGCTTGGAAAAAACAGGTTTAGCCGGTTCAACTGTCGCAAGTCTCAGCTTCAGCGAGGTAGTGGTGGGGCAGGAAGGGAACAAAGCAGCCAGCGTCACAGGTGCAAGTAGCCCCCAGGTGCAGAACGCTCCAGCGGAAAAGTCACAGCATGTGATAATCGCCGGGGACTCAAATTTAAATCGATGCACAGAAGCCATCAAAGAGAGGGTAAGAGGTGACAAGAGGGTTGCAGTAGGGGCGTTCCCAGGACGCAAGCTGGAAGCAGTCATGAAGCAAGCGAGCGCAAAGCTCAAAACGACAGCTGATAGACGCAACCTCGTGATAATTTCAGGCGGTTTAAACGATGTCCTAAATGAAGATGCAGCAGGACTAGCAGCCACACTAGCGAAAGGCGTCGATGACATGCGCGCCACTTCTCCTAAGGTGCAGGTAGTGATATGCACGATACCGGAGGTACCGGTGCGTGATAGCTACCTGCAAAAAGCGGTGGTCAACGCAAACCAAGAGATGTGGCGGATGAGTCGAGAGAAGGGCTTTGAGGTGGTGGAAATAAACAGAGAGGTGCATAGGTGGGGGGGTTTTCAACGAGACAGAATTCACTTCGATGGGCGGCTAGGTCATGAGGTGGGTTGGCGACTTGCAGGACGCGCAGTAGCTTTTTTGGGGGGCAAGCGAGCGCTTCGGGGTGCAGGATAGCTAGTAACGAGGAAAACAACCAGGGAGACTCTTCGACAGGTGGTATGGACAGATACGATTCCAAAGTGGCACCAATATCTAAGATACGTAGAGTCCGGGGCATAAATAGACGTAGCCACGAGCGCCGAGCCAATTCAGACATAGGGTATATTAACATGCAGGGTGGTAGGAACAGGCTGAAGTGGGAAGAGATAGAAGAACAGCTAAGGGAAGAGAGGCCGATGGTATACGGTTTTGTAGAAACACATCTCCGGGACATGGAACAACCTCCGAACAATCCGGACTACGCGTGGGAGTATTGTAATAGAACAGAAGGCAGCAGAAAGGGGGGTGGTATTTGGGGCATTCATTCATAAAAGTACAGACTGGCAAAGGGTCAAGCAGGAGTGCAAGGAACATTTATGGCTAAAAGGGAAAGTGGCAGGTCAAATGACACTCCTTGGTTTCGTGTACTTGTGGACGGGAGCAAAGGCCAGAGAGGAAAACCAGGCAATGGTAGAGTGTATATCAAAGGACATTCAGGAGTTAGGAAGAGAGTGTGAGATAAATATACTAGGAGACATGAATGCGCACATAGAAGATATACATGGGTATACCGACCTGACAGGCAAAATGATCATGGATATGTGTGAAAGGCTTGATTTGATCATTTGCAACAGTACCGAGAAGTGTGAAGGGCAAATAACATGGGAGGTAGGAAGGCTTCAGTCGACGATAGATTATGCACTGATGTCACATAGCATGTATGATAAGCTCAGGGAAATGCACATAGATGAAGGTGGCTCCAGAAGTCTGGGTAGCGATCACAAACGTATCAAGCTAAGTTTTGGAAGAGCAGTGAAAGTGGGAAGAAGACAAGATGAGCAACTACAGGAAAATTTTTATCCAGAAAGGCAAATTGAAATGGCCACTAAACAAATTGAGAAAGTAATCACGGAGGATAATAAGAGAGTGTGGACATACACGAATCTAATTAGACTCTTTGAGATAGAGCTTGCTAAGACGCGTGACAAGTCACCCCGGAAAAGAAGACACAAACCCAAAAGTTGGTGGGATGAGGAAGTTAAGAGAGCCATAGCAAAACGCCAGGAAGCCTCTAGGGAACACAGACATGCTAAGCAGCGGGGTGAACCGACAGATGATGTGGAAAGAAAATGGGCAACCTTTCTAAGCTGTAGAAGGGATGCATCCTTTCTGATCAATGAAAAGATTAGAAGGAAGGGAGCTCAGTGGCTGGCAGAAGTACATAAAAAAGATAGAAAGGCAGCTGCGAAATTTTGGAACCACCTAAACTCCCTAAGAAATGAGACGAGCCTAGAGCAGAACTTTATAACTACAGCCCAAGGTGCTAGGCTAGAAGGGGACGAAGCTATTGAATATATAAGAACAAGGGTGACAAAAAATTTCAACAGAGAAGTACTTTATGCACCACAATAGACAAAGACGAATCAAGTGGTGCAATGGCTCCATTTTCACAACAAGAGTGGGAAAGGGCTGAGAAAAGGGTTCCTAGTAGTACATCAACAGGCCCAGATGGCATTCCAATTAGGCTGATAAAAACATTAGGTCCGAAGTCTAAGCAGGCTTTGAGAGAGGCACTGAGTACAGTAATAATCGATGGTGAAGTTCCCGATGGATGGAAACTTAGCAGGATGAGCATGATCTATAAAGGAAAGGGGGACAAAGCTGACATAAACAACTACCGTCCTATAACAGTGACATCAGTGGTCTACAGGCTGGCGATGCAGATTATAAAGGAAAGACTGCAGGCATGGATAGAGGATGAGAGGGTGCTGGGGGAACTGCAGAATGGGTTTCTGAAACACAGGAGGTTGGAAGACAATCTGTTTTCACTGACTCAGTGCATCGAAATAGCAGAAAAAGAACACAGGCCCTTGTGGCTAGCATTTTTGGATATCAAGGGAGCGTACGATAGCGTGGTTCAAGAGGAATTGTGGGGAGTACTGGACACACTAGGCGTGGAACATGTAGTCACTAATCTTTTAAAGGGTGTATATAACGGTAACAAGGTAGTTATTAAGTGGGAAAAACAGGTATCCAAGCCTGCAGAGGTAAAACGGGGGCTTAGGCAGGGGTGCCCCCTGTCACCCTTATTATTCATGATGTACCTACAAGGATTAGAGGCAAAATTAGAGGGGAGTGGACTGGGCTTCAACCTCTCTTTAGTCAAACAAGGAAAACTTATTGATCAGGCACTACCAGCATTAATGTACTCAGATGATATAGTGCTAATGGCCAACAACAAGGAAGATTTGCAGAGATTGATGGACATCTGCGGTAATGAGGGAGATAGGTTAGATTTTAGATTCAGTAGGGAAAAATCAGCAGTCATGATTTTCAATGACAACGAAGGTAGTGAGCTTAGAATACAGGAGGTCACGCTAGAGATAACAGATAAATACAAATATCTGGGCGTATGGATAAGCAATGGGAACGAGTATCTGAGGGAACACGAAATATACGTGACGACTAAAGGTAACAGGAATGCAGCAGTCATGAAAAATAGGGCACTGTGGAATTACAACAGGTATGAAGTTGTGAGAGGAATATGGAAAGGTGTCATGGTTCCTGGGCTGACGTTCAGCAATGCGATCTTGTGCATGAGATCAGAAGTTCAAGCAAGATTAGAAATTAAGCAACGTAGAATAGGTAGGCTTGCTTTAGGAGCTCACGGGAATACACCAAATCAGGGAGTACAAAGGTGATATGGGATGGACATCATTTGAGGGCAGGGAAGCTAGCAGCAAGATAAAATTTGAGAAGCGATTGAGAGAAATGGGGGAAGAGCGTTGGGCTAGGAAGGTTTTCAGCTACTTGTACATGAAGAATGTCGATACAAAATGGAGGAAGCGAACCAGGAAGTTGACTGGTAAATACTTGGAAAACAGCAGGTGGCCAAACCAAAAATAACTATCGGTTAAGAGAAAAGTGAAGGAAACGGAGACTAACATGGGGAGAATCGGCATGATTAAGAAGTCCGCAATAGAGATGTATTGAACGTTTAAGCAGGAAATTGCCAAGGAAAGGATCTATGATAATACTCGGGGTAGTTCTCTACTGTTTGAGGCCAGGACGGGAGTACTGCGAACCAAGTTATATCGGGCCAAATACGAAGGGGTCGACACAGTATGCAGTGCGTGTGGAGAGGAAGAAGAAACTGCCGAACACTTCGTGTGCGATAATGTTCTGTAAAGGGCTTCACCCTATAGTTCAGGATGATGGCGCAGAGTTTTTCAAAGCACTGGGATTTAGGGACAGCGAGGGCAAAATAGACTTTAAGCGGGTAGACTTAACTAGAAGGAGGTTATCTGATTGGTGGCTAAAGTCAAGGCACGAGTGAAAATTAAACCCTTCACTGCGAAGTACGAATCCTCAACTTCATTATTTAAAGGAAAAAAAAAGATAAATGTAATGGTTGGTTCACTAAGTATTACGGCTAGGTGGCGTTAGCCGCCGCCCGATCTAAAGGGTACAGCCACATCCATCCATCCATCCATCCATCTAGAGAGTGCTCGCGTTCATCTAACGTTGCGTCGCTATGACCAGTGGGAGCGCGCGTCAACGGTACATCGGAGTATGTTTGGCCCTTCGTGGTTCACTCGTGGCTGTTTTGCTAGCTCCACATATACCGAATTTCCTGTTACGTGACGTCAATGAATGGCGAAGTATATGACTCGTGCAAACATAATAATTGTGACACGTGGGTCTTGCAAAAACAAGAGAACATACCATGCGTGCTCGCGTCCTTTCGCTAGCTCCACATATACTAAATTTAGTATCACATGACGTGAATAGATGACGAAAGTAAACGACACATTCAAACATGAAAATCATGACACGGAAGTCATGTACAGCATCATTTACCTCCACCTCGTAACGTTGTGCTAAATTTAAAGCGACATATCGACATTTCTTATTCGTGCTTCGCATATCATCGATTCCCGATAATTGATATGTGGGTTTAACGTCCCGAAACCACCATATGATTATGAGATACGCTATAGTGGAGCGCTCCGGAAATTTCGACCACCTGGGGTTCTTTACCGTGCACCCAAATCTGAGCATACCGGCCTACAACATTTCCGCCTCCATCGGAAATGCAGCCGCCACAGCCGGGATTTGATCCCGCGACCTGCGGGTCAGCAGCCGAGTACCTTAGCCACTAGACCACCGCAGCGCGGAATCATCGATTCGCACGGTACGTGGGATTTGCCAATTTCCTTTTTTTTTGTGCACTTCACAACGCGTACTGTTTTCGTCGATTGCTTCACATAAAGAAAACTGGAATGCTACGCAGCACGTGTGCGAAAAAATTATTTCTCGGCTCAAACAATTGAGTCACCACTAGCTTTTATGGGTTTTTTTTTGTGCCGCTACATGTATTCGAATTCGCTGCATGAGTGAAATTTTGCTAGAAGTGCAGCTATGATCAGGATTGTTATCTGTGCTATTTGCGAATAGCTTCAAGCTCTAACGAGTGCAATAAAAGAGAAGTGGTAAATATAGAAAAAAGTTTGTTAGCTAAATCTGGGACGTAATATTTTATTAAACAGTCCTGCCTCGTTAACGACTTGCTGACACCTAAAATTGCTTTGTTTTTTGCTGCGGCAATTGCTTGTGACAGTTTTTGCGAAAGAACGATGTAAAATGTAGCAGAAAATTAGTGCGAAGGTGGGAAAGAAAACGTAGCCAACATTTTCTTTTCTTTTTTTCTGTTCATGACGGAGTCAATGCAGAGGCAACTACTGCTGTGTCACGTTGTGTACTGTAAGTGTAGTTTTGTGCGTTTATTGAAGTTTTACTCTGCTATGGTTCTTCTTATATTGTTGCCTATAAGTATATTTCCTATATGCAATTTCTAATCATGATATGACAGCTGTATTTTCGTGCCCCACAGTGCAATGAACCTCTATTTGTGCCTGCGTTTATCAAACATTAACAAAGTGGGCGTGTGCATACCAAGAATATCACTTGAAAATAAAAGCTTTCGCTCATCCATTGATTATCATGTTTTAATCAAAATGTTTGCATAGACACACACTGGCACTGTGTGCTTGCCACTCGAGCGGTGCAGCTTACACGAAGCTCATCGATGCATGCAAACGCATTAAAAATTAAAATAGGGCCTCAGAAACGAGCACGCACGTAGAAGTGGTCTCGGAGGCTGTATAATAATCCCAGTCACTACAAAACGGCCTTCAAGACATTTTTTTTTCTGCAGTCTCTCATCTCCGAGGCCGCAAAGTTTCACCATGCCCGTCTGGTGCGTTTTGAACTAAAATCAGCCGCTGGGGCCTATGGAAGTGTCCTCTCTTAACCTTTTATATTACTCTCTTAACCTTTTATATTTTATGGACAAGCAACCAAATGTAGAGACAGACAGACAGACAGACAGACAGACAGACAGACAGACAGACAGTAACATAGAAAGAGTATTGACGTAGAGGTGCAGGAGCTGGATGAAAGGACTGTGGAATAGAGGACGCAAGTTTAGGGAGCAGGCGCTTGCAGCACGATACACAATTTTTTTGTTAGTCGAGTCAGTAAGATGTGAGCTCGGGTCTTGTGACACCTAGCTCGGCAATCGAAAATGTACGCTTAAGAAGATAAATGGAATGACAACAAGCTACGCGAATGAGCACCAAAACGGAAGTGCGACGCTTTCAGTGGAGCTTCAGTTGCAGACAGAGCGCTATTTTCCTGTGTTCGTGGTGGGAGCAATTCGGGCTCGAAGGCTGTACGTAGCCGCGCCCCGAAGACCCCCGAGTGCGGCTGTAGCAACAGCTCGAGTGACCTCGAGAAAAGATCTATCACGCTGATAGCGCCAAAGGTTGAAGAGAGGACGAAGTGCACGGGAGATATCAGTGCACGAAAGAACGAAACAAAAGCACATCGTTTTTGTTGTTAGCCCAATAAACACGATATCCGCTTCGTTTTTGCTCATCCTCAAGGATAGCGAAGGTGAGAGCCTGGAGAGAAAAGCCCATCATGAGGTCGCGCGACCGCTGCGACGTCAGTGAAGCCCATCTACTCAGCGTTTTGCGTGGAGTCCGCTAGTCACAAACGGCATCCCCCAATCCGTACTTAGTTGCAAGTATGGAAAAATGCGTCTGACACAATGAAAGACGCGCGCGCTGTTAATTAGTGCTAGCTTGTCAGTCAGCAAGTGAAGACGTAATGAATGAATGAATGAAAGAAATTTTTATTTTCTCTTAGGTCGCGCTAGTGAAGGAGTGTTGAAAACAAAACGGGGTACAGACAGACGAGCAACATTGAAAAAAAAGAAAGATTGAGCAGAGAAAAAAGATGCCGCTGGCATTAGATATTCGCTTTATTCTACTACACCACACTGTCTGCATCGCTGAGGAGTGAGCGATACTAAAAATGAAGAGGAATGACATATATGGCAGCCTCGTACTCATATGAATTCACCAGTTACTCTTCAGAGGTGGTTTCGCAAGATCTCTTTACCTGTCATTTTATAATAACAATGCTTTTCGGAGGCTCTGAGGGTGACGCCGCTGAGGTGGCATATCTGATTTAGACAGCAAGATTCAGTATACTCGAATTCTTTTTGTATTGTTGCTTTCGCACAGCCATTGGCTATTTTATTTTGAATGAATAAATGCATTAAGCATCGGGAGTTCCGCAAAGACTGATTGTGGAAAACAGAAGAGTATGTAGATCAGAACAAAAACAAGGGGTTTTCAGTAGAGCGATTACACCAATTCAGTTACATAATTTATAACTCGTGCATACGTTATGCACTGATTTCTTCAATTGCGGACTGATTTGACATGGTCTGAAACGCAATGTGTGAGTAACACCTTGAACCAACAATAAAATGGGGCTCGTTTGCTTTTTTTGCTGGCATTTTTTTACAGCTATGGCTTAGTCTGAGAGAGTTGCAATATTTGGCGACGAATTTGAGTACACCGTCACGCTTGCAGAAGACCTTCGTTCCTGCAGGTTTTAATGGGTGGTGTTATTCATTAAAAAAGGAAATTCTGGGGTACTGTCCTTCCTGGGTAACTCATCCGAGTTTGCTTCTTAGGCACACAAACATAAATCTTTCGTTTATTGCGAAAAGATGCCTTGCCGATGGGCGTTAACCGAGTGATAGCTTGTTGTTTTTCAATGCTAAGCTTACCATACTAAACCAGACACTTTCGCAATTTCTATCTGAATAATATGTGGGGTTTAACGCCCCGAAACCACCATTTGATTATGAGAGACGCCGTAGTGGAGGGCTCCAGAAATTTCAACTGGGGTTAATTACGTGCGCCCAAATCTGAGCACACGGGCCTACAGCACTTTCCCCTCCATCTGAAATGCAGCTGCCGCAGCCAATATTCGATCCCGCGACCTGCTGATGAGCAGCCGAGTACCTTAGCCACTGAACCACCGCGGCGGGGCGTCAATTTTCATCTATCTATCTATCTATCTATCTATCTATCTATCTATCTATCTATCTATCTATCTTTCTAACTGTCTGTCTGTCTGTCTGTCTGTCTGTCTGTCTGTCTGTCTGTCTGTCTGTCTGTCTGTCTGTCTTTCTGTCTGTCTGTCTACGACTTCGTGCTCTGTCGGCTGGCTTATTAAGTTTTAATAATTGTTTATTAACCCGCACAACAAACTTTACATGACATGAGTGTGTGACAACCGTAAATTACTCAGCCATACTTAAAACAAGCACTCACTTTATTGATTTGATTGGGCCAAAGCAGCAACACGCCTAAGCCACATAAATATGTTCATATCCTAAACAAATCATTTCCACTTTAACGACGCTTTTTAGATGTCTTTCAAGTTGGTTGGGGAAATGCATCTCTTAGTACTCCCACAACAAGAGCCATTCAGAGACTACCATAATGCAAGATGTTTCTTAGTAAGGTTCTCGCAGAAGGTGCTTGCATAGGCCAAGGACTATTCACAAAACCAAGAAATGTAGAAAAATGATCAAAATTATTCCTTGAGCCATGTTGTTTGTTGCTTGGTGCAAACAGGGTATTATTATTGTGCCTGTTTCGCCTGACAAGACTTGTCACACGCGTGCGAACATTTTCCTTTCTGTAGTTAACTCGTGTGCCTTTTACAACAGAAAAATACTTTTGCAGTTGTCGTGTAAATAGCATTGACAGAAATATATTTCATTGACAAATATGCCAGCCGTCTCCGTATTTTCCCCGTACCCTGTACACACCCGACATCTGTACTACCGTCGATCACCTGCCAACCTAAAGAACTAATCATCCACCATGCTCTGTCCATCATACATCATCCACTACACATCACTCACTGTTCTCCCAGTACTATATTTCACTATGTTTGTAGATGCTGGTATAAAATATCAAACATTTATTTGGTATCTTGCGCGAATTGATAGGTGAGTGATATCCTTACTCAGGGATTTTATTGGTGCAGGCTTGGTCCTCGTACGCTTTACACGGGTTAGGCATGTCCTGTGTCCGTAAGTCACGGCTTTATTATGAGGGGCAACGCTCGGGTAACAAACCGTACTGCGAAACACAAAAAAGGCTTAACAATAGCCTATTATGTATCATATTTTCGACGGAACAATATAAAATTCTCACAAGCACCAACCCATTTTAAATATAGTCGGCAACTTCAACACATTCTGAATCTTAGCCGTTAGCTTTGTCAACGACTGTTTATGTCACGTTACGTCTGGATATCGACTGCCACCACAGTGCTCCATTACGAAAGTGACAGAATAGCAATAATGAAAGATGTAAATAGGGAAATATAATATTTACAATGCTATTTACCATTTCTTTAGAAGGTTTTCAGAGGCCTAGAATAAAAGTGTTAGGGATAAGAGTCAATGGATAGTACCTTAGTAACCTGCGCTTGTCCAATGACATTGCATTGCTGAGTAACTCAGCCGACGAATCGCGGTTGATAATTACTTAATCATACAGGAAAAGCATAAAGATGTGTCTAAAATTTAGTCTGCTGAAAATGAAACTAATGCATAATAACTTAGGTAGAGAACAGCACTTTGAGATAGGTAGAAGTGCACTTGAAGGTGCAAAAAAGTGCGTCTGTTTAGGACAGGTAGAAACCGCGGAGCCGGACCGCCAGACTAAAGTAACTACAAGAATAAAAATGGGGTGGAGCACATTCGGCAAGCATTCTCATATCATGACTAATATACTGCCACTATCCATCAAGTGAAAAATGTATAACAGCTGTACCTTGCTGGTACTTACCTAAAGTGCAGAAACCTGGAGGCTTACAAAGAGGATTTAGCTTAAACTGAGGACAACGCAGCTAGCGATAGAAAGGAAAATAATAGGTGTAGCTTTAAAGGAACGTTTACATAGAGAGAGATATAACACCGAGTTTGTGTCTGCCGACTCATTTTCGGAGTGTGTCCTTTCTTTTCGTCGTCCTGCAAGGACACATACAGTTCACCGATGATCTGTGAAGAACTCTGTCCGCACCTTGCCCCACTCAGAGCCTTTTTTTGCATATTCTGTAGTCACACTGGAGCCACACGCAGTGACACTGGCTAAACTTACACGCCAGCACCTCATATTCAGCCATTCTCCCTGCTCTGTCGTTGTCCCATTCCGGCTACGCGGCACAGCCCCCGACATAATCCACGGCGTCGAGGAACGGGGGTGGGGAGACACAAAAGGGAAGCGAAGAAAAGTCTTCCGTGGGCTGCGCAAGATGCGTAATCAAACGCCAAGGAAGAATCGGAGGGGGAATTGTTGTCTCCCCCAAATTGCCCCCTTCGTGGTTTTATGAAGCAAATACATGGAAAAGCTTCGCTCAGCCGCAGATCTCCCAACGAGACGCAGACGACAGGTCTGCTGATGAGTTTCGCTGGTATTTATGGTCTTTCATCATGTTACACTATGACGACATAATGATGGAAAGGGAGAGGGTGAGATGTTTATTGTTAGCCAGAAAAGAAAAGAAAAAAATGCCGGTAACGCCGTCGCTGCGTCGAATGCTGCCTGCGGACTCTCATCACATTCGCACGTGGTGGCCACCTTTCCGTCAATTTTGTTTATGTGTACTATCCTACCATCCCTTAACACCCATCGTATTCACCGATAGCCTATTCAAGCGACCTTCCTGTTTGAGCAGTTTTTGATAATTCCTTGAGCTTACATGTGAGGGCCCTAAAAACGCCGTGTGTTAGGCAGTATCACATGGTATTTTTTTATTTTGCACACTTTAAACAAAGGCTGCTAAAAATAAATCAGCACACTTATCTTACCGCAAATTGAAACCTTTATTATATCTGATTAAGCGCTACGAGTTCTGTTATAAAGATTTTCCTCTAGAGTCTCTATTTAAAATGTTGATAAGCAATTCTTGTTATTAGCCAAGCTTGGTGCGTGAAAGCAAACATTGTGACGTTGCCTGCATGGCTCAGAACAATACTACACTAATTGAAGAACGATGACGAAGTGTTCAGGTGTCCAAGCGCTTCTCTCTGTGCTCTACGAATTTCGCGGTGAAACATTCAGGTTTCTGGTGTTTTTGCTCCACGTCTTTCGGCCATGAACGCGGGGCCTTCCAGAGAAGCGCCAGGCAAGCAGTCATCTCGGCTGACCACCGCGAAGAAGAGAGGAACTTCACTCAGTAACAGCGAGGACACAGCTGTACCCCTGCCCAGAGCAAGAGGCCGAAGAAAAATATCGTCAACGCAGCCTCGCCCAACTCTGCGAGTACAGCGACTATGAAGTCAAGGCGTGAAAGCTGGCCACACGTCATCATCTTCGTGCCAGAAGAGTCCTCAGGAAACCTGAGACTTCTAAACTGGCAAGCACTTTCCGCTTTTTTTCGGAACGTTTAGTACCTAATGAAATCAAGGAAATCAGAGTAAATACTCCCAAAAAAATATACTCCCCATAAACGTATTCCACGTGAATGCGCTTGGACCACTCAAGCAAGTGACTGAGCTAAGCGGCATCAAAGTGCGGCCCTTTACACCGATGGACAACGCATCCTTAGCCGGTGTGATATACGACATAGACATTGCGATTCCCGACGCTGACTTGCCTATGTTCATAAACCGGCAGATGAGGGTACTGTCATCACTCAGGTACACCGCCTTGGGAAGTCACACTGTATGAAACCGATCTTCAAAGGCGACTGCACACCATCCCATGTCAAAGTGGGACATTTTCGGCATCCTGTTCGACCTTTTGTGCAAAAGCCACTTCAGTGTCACCAGTGCTTTAAACTAGGTCACGTCAAGGGTGTGTGCTCGAGCTCGCTACGGTGCCCCTGGTGTGTAGAACACCATTCGGAAGATGCGTGTCAATCCACATTTCTTTAATGCGGTAACTGTAATGGCTTACACACTGCCTCATCGAAAGGCTGCCCTCGAATTAATAAGGAGCGCGCGGTGCTTGAGAAAATGGTTACAGACAATTCCACCCACAGTGATGCTGCCAGAACAGTCCGGCGTTGGCAGTGGCGTCGGTGCCAATGTTCGACCTCAAAGACTGCGCAAGCTCAAAATGGCAGCGCCACCTCTACAGCTGCGCCATGAAGTCAAGCCGCAACAGGACCAACAAATTCAAAAAACACTGCAGAGAGGACTATATCTACAGAGGAATTCTTCCAAGTCATTCGCTAACCATAGAACTCCAGAAGACCACGCCCACTCAGGGGACTTCACCAACCACAGATTACACACATAAAAAAGATGGCAAAGTCATAACTATGCTTCGTTCTCTCATGAATGCCATCCGGGTGATCTTGTTGGACATGAGGACAACGTCTGCTCGAACTGCTCTCAAAGTACTGGACGCCTTAATCCCAGTACTTGAATCGCTCAAGTAGAAACATGGCTAACAATCGCCATCATTTCTAAGAAGTCAAAGAAGAATCCATCAATCAGTGCAACTCCAGTGGACTCCAACGGCGTCTTTTCGGACTTTCGTCAGTTAGTGTGCGTCAACATGTTCCAAAACATCAGCATTTGTGAACCCAACGCATGTGCGAGCTCTCCTCTCTCTCCTTTTATCAATCTTTCAAACTCCTTCAACTCTATCCCCAGTGTAGGGCAGCATACCAGTCGCTCCAGACTGGTTAACATCCCTGCCTTTCTTTTCCCTCCCTTTCCTCCTCCTTCCTACACCATTCGGAGATGTGTAGCGCCAATGTATAATTTTTTTAGTTATCGGTGCTTTTTATCTGAAACACCCTTTATAGCAGGCAATGCCAGTTAGAAAAGAAAAATTAACTGGGCAAAACCAAGTGAAATTTTGAGGCGGAAAGATGTGCAGGAGAAGCGGAGTACACCCCCATTCAAACCAGACAAAAAAAAGGAGGAAAAACATACAGTGGGACTTCGCGGACCAAACATTACAGACCTGCTAATGGTTTGGAATATGTCTATGAAGTTTTTAAGCGTTGCCTATAAGGACCCTGCAACTTTTTTTGAGGAAGGAAGGACGGAACGAAGGAAGGAAGGAGGGAAGGAAGGAAGGAAGGAAGGAAGGAAGGAAGAAAGGAAGGAAGGAAGGACAAGACATCAAGAGAGAAGTCGGGGAGGTTAATCAGGCACTTTCCCAGTTTGCTACCTTATGCCGGGAAAGGGAAGAGGGAGTATAAGGATGAGAGATAGAGGAAAGATAAGAGAAAGAGAAAAAAATTTGTTAGTCAATGGGCTGACACGTATGCAGCGGTGGCACTACACAAAAGTTAGAGGCGCTCACATAGGCCTGTAGTCCTCAAAAAGCGCAAGCAGGCTTCGACTACCTTTTGAGCTGATGAAGGACGAGGACGGTGTTGCAGCGGTATTTGCACAGTGTGTCCCATTGTACAATTGTCGCAAGCGTCAGAAAGCCTTGGTCTCTAAGAGGCAAATCGAGGGCAACGGCATAGCATCATGGTAAAAAACCACTGCGGATTGGTAGTAGAGGCTCCGGAGGACACGAAAGCCAAATACTATAGCACAGCACGTGATATGAAATTCACAATAAATTCTGAAACTAAGCTAAAGAATCCCAGCATATCCACGGAGTGCATGATATTGAGTGGGGTAAAGCGTCCATTCGTCCATTCGTCCTTGCTTCCATCCTCCGCGCGTAGTGCGTCCATTCGTGCGTCCATTCATCTGTGCATCCCTCCATCCGTCCGTGCATTCGTCCATGCGTCCATTCGTTTGTGCGTTCATTCGTGCGTCCGTCCCTGTTTTTGTTCGTGCGTCCATGTGTACGTCCGTCCATTCATGCGTCCATCCATCCATCCGTGCACCCGTCCTTTGATTCGTCTGTCCATCTAGTGAACACTCCAAGTACCGCCACCTCGCATCTGTTCAGCTTATATTCAGCATATAGAAGTACCACGATCCAGCGCGCATTCCAAAGACTAAACAAGAGGTGGCACTCGCGCACTTTCTTACGGCCTGTGCCTCCTGTCTACTTTCCGTATTAGATGCGAAGCATTTCTTAGCGAACTTCGGCCACTTCGAGCGTGTCTATCTATCTATCTATCTATCTATCTATCTATCTATCTATCTATCTATCTATCTATCTATCTATCTATCTATCTATCTATATATCTATCTATCTATCTAGCTAGCTAGCTAGCTAGCTAGCTATCTGGCCGCTTACGTTTGGGTGCTCTCGTGGTCACCCCAATAAGTTGGCGTGAACCGAAATTAGTATGGTAGGGTAAGATCGTTCGACAAATATGACGCGCTGGTCAAGACAAGGATAATGTCACAATACCATCATGTACGTCATAAAATACTGCCCGCCAGACTGCGACACATACCCACTCGCGGTAGGTGCCACTGGTATGCGTGCATGTGCCGCATGTGATTGACACTTAGTATCTACCCAGGAACGACGAGAACCACACTTGGTCAATTTTAACGCGCGAGCGTTAAGCAATACCCAACATGGGGAACGTCGAGCCAACAAAAACATGGAATAAATATCAAGGTTCCAGCTGGAATCGAACCAAAGCATTTGCGTGGCAATGAAGCAATCTACCACAGAGCTACACCAGGTCTCGGAACTGATTTTCAAATAGACGCTAATCTTCGTGAGACGTCTACAGTGGTTGCAGAGCTGCCTACCTAATTTTATAGACATTACATACGTACTCCTTCGATACAGCCACATCGGGTTAAGGTCAATTGTGACTAGTTGCCATGCGCTGAAGTTGATTTATGTAAAAGTGTCCAGGGCCAGATCCTCACGAGCATGAGCTCTTCATATCAGCTTCTGGTGTTGCTATTACGCATGTTACAGTTAGCATCGTTGCACAAGTGCGAACAACTGCTTATATGAACATCTGCAACTCTTCGACATATATCTGTGCCTTAAACAGTTATACATATATTTAGCGCCATTTCATAAGGTGTCGCTCAAAGAAATTGCAACATTGTCACCTTCCTTCCGCATACTTCGCTAAACGGCGATTTCCAGGTACGTGGGATCTGCCGAACATTTCACCACCTCTAGTTCATGGCTATATGCTAGTTCACTATATGCATGGCACTGGCCCAACCATGGCTAAACCTTGCTTAACCCAAAAAGGTTACGCCCAGTGAGTTTAATGTGGCAACCTTTTCTGGTGAAATTGTGCTCAGGGTGCATCTCTCGGATACTAGTTTTTTTTTAGTAAGCGTCAAATTGAAGGCAAACTTTATTTGAGTATAAGTCACTAATACTCGTCACTGTACGTCATTTCATCAAAACATTTATTTTTTTATTTATGATTAACGTGCGCGGGTTCCCTCTTCAATTGAGCAGGGTGCGCGCGTGCCGCTGCTCCATTGCGGCCGTGGTGGTGGCTACCAACTACTACGACGATAACGACGACTACTACTACACACATCGCGGACGCACAACCCACGACTTAGGGAGCTTTACCCCACCCCCAAAATTGCTTTTAGGGGCGAAGCTCCTTATGGCGTGGCTTGTGCCTCGTAGTACGTAACCACCAGTGGCACATACCCGAAATAGCGGTCCTCACAATTTTGACCTCCAAGGTGATTCCGGTGAGAGATTTCTTCTGTGCGTTGTTGAACAATAAAAAATAGTGCTCAATGCACATGTTAATGGCTGCTAAGAGGGAATGAGAGACAGGAGCATTCGGCCTTTAGGTAACGCGCACGCTGCGATCCCCATTAGCAGCTATTGGCATGTACATTGAGCACGATCTGACAAGAAAGGGTTGCTACGTTATACTCGCTGGGTGTAACCTCCTTGGTTTTAGAGAGGTTTAGCGAGCGTTGCGCCGCATAGCCATGAATACAGTGAACTAGTATATACCACGAACTCGAGGTGGTTAAAGGTGGAAGTAAACCCGAAGCGCAAGCCGTAAGAAAGTGTGCATGTGCCACCTCCCGTTTAGTTCTTGAAATGTCCGCTGGATGGCGGTGCTTCTATATGAAGAATATATGATAAAAGATGCGAGATGGTGGTACTTGGAGTGCTGATTAGATGGACGAACGAAAACACAGGCAGATTTATGGATGGACGCATGAACGGACGCAGGCGCGGATGCATGGACGAACGCAGGGATAAACGCACGAACAGGCGCACGCACGGACGGGTGGATGGACGCATGGACGGTTACACAGACGTACGCAGGAACGGACGGAAGCAAGAACGAATGGACAGACGAATACTTCGCCCCACTCCCCATCATTCACTCCGTGGATATGCTGCCATTTTTTTCTTCTCTCAAAAAATGACGAAATAAGCTTGAAAAACACTCGTCACAGCTGTTCAATCACCCATTGACTGATTTGGGCATGGTGCACTCGGTTGTTACCGGAATCACCGTGGGTGGCCACCACTTGTTTTTGCGTCCACGTGCGATCGCGTTGAAACGTCACGTATTTGAAGAAAACAAATGAGAGAAAAAGTGTTCAAGGTCACGAGGAGTGCGTGTCGTATTTCGTTTCCCGTGCCATCTCTTCCTATGTATAGCTTCCAGCACTATAATAGGGGCAGAGGAAGAAAGAACGTGATTGCAGCGTGCAACAAATCTTGGTAACTCTGCTCGTACCAGACAAATGTGAAAATTTCTTGGGGCAAAGAACTCATGAGGCACAGAGCTCCCTCAGTGAATTAATTCTGTGGCTGCATAAAAAAGTTAGCAGGGCCCTTTTAGCACTGTTTGTTTTGAAACAATGTTCACAGTGCACGCCGAAATAACCAATGGAAAGAATAATAAATAAAAGTTCTCGGCCAGAAATGTGGTACATGGGCAAGCTGGTTCACACAAATTGCGAGGAGACATTTGTTTAAACCTGCATGGTTTGCTTTGGTCAAAAGTTTCTTTTCACGAAGGAAACAGAAACATCTTGGGCCTGGTTATGAGAAAATATTGATACCTCAGCCCAGTGACCGTTAGGCCCCAAAGAGCAAGCTGCAAAAAACACACACTGTTCTGCCCACAAAAAAAGAGGGGACCTCGTTCTGTATGTCATTGTTATTGTCGTTACCAACTTGTGTATAATAAAGTGAGCCTGAGGGTGAGGTACAGACTGCAACAAAGTAGAGTAGGCGAAGTCGCGTAAATCCTACAGAGAATTGTACACTTGATCAGCAGCTTAGGTAGGTCTTTAATTGTCTATCATGTAGGAATGTATATTAAAATATTCTGGAGCCTGTTTGTTTCTCAACGAAGAATTCATATTGCAGGACATAACTCACCTCCTAAAACTGAAGTTTGCTAAAAAAATATAGCAAAACTTCAAGCTCAAAACAAGGATTATAGAAAAAATGACGAAAGCTATAATGTGGTTGTTCCTTTCTACAGCTTATTATTTGCTTTCGCCCGAGAAACTAGCTACAATATAAGGTCTGCATCACAGTCTTTACGTGAACGACATCATCCTCTGGGTCTCCTGAGGAAGATGAGACGGCCACGTGGAGCGAACGCTGCAGATAGACGTGGATGCGGTGCAGGAATTCTCGAGACGTATGGGCCTCGAGTGTTTGGCAGCCAAGTCGGAGCTATTGCTATACAGAACTACGAGAACAGGCCGCAAAGCCGTCCTTTCCAGTGGAGGGAGATCAGCAATCAGAATAATAACGTGGACGGCATTCACACACCGACCATAGAAAATATAGGATATTAGGACTACATATGCAGGCCAACCATCACAAGAGTGAGACAGTACGAAGGCTTAAACGTTCAGTAGAAGACACGATTCGACTCTTACACCGCATAATGAACAAACGCAGCGGTATGCGGGAAAGCTGTGCGGTCCGTCTCATACAGGCGTACGCGATCAGTCGCATACCGTTCGTCGCCCCTTATCTAAAATTGCTGGCGTCCGAACGAAACAAGGTCAACTGCATGATTCTCAAGGCCTTCAAGAGGGTGGTTGGCACACCATTCAACAGGAGCACTGACATGTTCTTCGAGCTGGGCCTGCAGAACGCCCTGGACGAACTGATCGAGGCGCACAACATTGCGCAATACGAGCGATTGTCCAAGTCCCAGAGGGCAGGTGCATGCTCGAATCTCTAGGCATAAAATACCGCACAAAATGCGTGGAGAAGACGATGGTTCCTATCACGGTCCGCGACCATCTCGTCATCCCGCCGCTACGCAGGATCATGCATCCGACACACCACTCCGGGCACCACAACAAAAAAGCGAGTGGCTTCCAAAGAATGTATGGCAACAGTGACGACGTAGTGTACGTGGACGCCGGGCGATACCCATAGAGAAGGCGTGCTCGCGTTATCGCCGTTGTGAGTCGCACAGGCAAATGCCTCGCGAGTGGTATGGTGCGTACGGAACAAACAGATGCGGCCGATGAGATGACGATTGCTCTTGCACTGGTTTCAGCACCGGAGGCTGCGGTCGTGATGAGCGAATCTCATGCTGCCGTCCGTTGCTTGGCGCGCGGTCGCATCTGGTGTCTGGCTGCCCGGGTACTACAATCAAGTAATGGAAACAAGGACGACGGCGAGCTTCGAGGAGCGATCGTCTCGGCGTCGTCGTCCTTGTATTTCAAAACTGAAAATGCGAATGTCTTCCTTCTCACACCTGCGTCCCGCTCACAGGCAACCAGGTGGCCTACACCGCGGATCGAGATCTCACTCACCGACCCGCGGCCGATTCAGTGGCTGCCTTCACCTCCGAAAGTGGGGTGATGGCACCATCCACACAACAACAACAGCAGCAACTGTAATGGTCATGGGGTGATGGTCTGACCATATTCAACGACAATACACAACATTACAGAAAAACAGACGCAAATACCCACTACCACGCAACAAGTTGGACAAAAGATGGGCAGTAACTCTGACATTATTACAAATGAATACCTACCCCAGCCCGGTGATCCTACGAGTGTGCTATCCACTGATATACCTGATGGGCGCGTGTAAAGCGTGCGGGAAAAGGCCACACTGCGGCACATGCTTTGGGAGTGTGCCAGAAACGTTAACGTCCCTGCCACCACTCCCTTCGAGACGCATTTGAGGCAGGGATGAACTCTGAGGCCAATTGCTGCTGCTCCCCCCGCGCCACCCTACTGAAACGTTCCGTAAGATGCGGAGACCTCACATACGGAATTATTGGAATATGGAAGACGTATGATGCGGACTCCGCATAAGACATATGATGCGGGCTCCGCATAAGACGTATGATGCGGACTCCGCATCTTATGGAAAGACGTATCATGCGGAAATTACTGAAATGTGTGCATGTTACGTCTGAATCTAGTGCAAAGCAATATAATGTGTAAATTGAATAGACGTCCACATCTTGAGTACATGCAATACTGTGTATAAATCACAATATTTCTTAAATGTGCATGATGAGGGATTGAATCATCGGCATCTTACTAATTGCTGTGATGCACAAGCAAAATTACCTTTTAAATAAAATACATTACAAAACTACTAAATTACCATGCTAGCGATCTTAAATGATGGTTACATTGCAACACATTAATGCAGTGTTCTATGCAAGACTTAAAGAACTTATAAAGTTATTATTATCAATAGAGAAGCGTTAATATACACATCAGCCCTGCTACAATCAATATGTTTTTTATTTGTCTGTATGCTCCAGCTGTGAATAGTGACATTGCAGTTTGATCGTACACAAATGAGGTGACTGCACCGCAATTTCACGAGCTCCACCTAGGCCACAGGATGGTGGCACAATGTAACAGCAATTTTAGAACGAAATGTTTAAACATAAATAATAATCATAGCACTGTGAAAGTGTGGCGCGGTGTTTATCTCATGAATGCCTTGTGGAGATCGGCGAAATGCTGCTTGAGGCTCCGGCACCACTGTAAATTTCGAAGGTCACTGCGATAGAACCTATGTGTCCTTCATAGGCACCTGGAAATGAAAATAATTGGCACAAATAATGTCAGAGACACATGTTAGCACAATAGTTTACATGCACAAGAAATATAACACACAGAATGAAACTGAAAATTTAAGGCACACAATCCTTCATTATATGCATATGTGAATAATAGAAGGAATGAGTGTATAAATTAGTTCTGCCACATCAAAAAAAACAGCATGCTTATCACAGTGAAAATAACTAGGTTGTCACGATTTTCAATGGTAGAGATAATTGATTATTATGTCATTATGAAATTATGATTTAAACGCTTCCTGCACAGTAAAACTTTAGGAACTGCCAGTGAAAGCTCTCAGTGTTCATTTAATAGTGTGTGCATGTACATCTGCTGCCTTTATACTATACAGTTTGTGCACAAAATTGGCATCTTGAACAATTTTGAGAGTTAAACCTAAGCAACTTATGAAGGTTAAAATCACCATGAAAGAAAGCAGGACCAGGCAGGTGCCATTAAAAATCTGTGCAAGCCAGATAACTATAACCGAACTGCACACATATAGGGGAGCAAGAGTAACAGTAATTCGGCTGCTGACCCGCATGTCGCGGTATGAAACCCCGGCTCCATTTCCGATGGAGGCAGAAATGCTGCAGGCACGTGTGCTCAGATTTGGGTGCACGTTAAAGAACCCCAAGTGGTCGAAGTTTCCAGTGCCCTCTACTACGGCGTCTCTCATAATCATATAGTGGTTTTCGGACGTGAAACCCCACATATAAATCAAGAATAACAGAAATAAACTGCCAACAGAAAAGTTGTGTGCATGTTCTATCTGTAAGTGCTTACACCTTACTACATACAGCATGCTCATTCCATTTTAAATACCGATATTGAAAATAACTGCTCTATTAGGAATGTAAAAGGTAAGGTAGAACTGAACGACTCTACAAAAAGTGACCCTATTATGACATCACGTTTTCTTATAACAAAATTGACTAAGACTCTCAAATATCATTATGCAAGGAAAAAATCTTCAAAAGAACAATTAAGTTTGAAGTCATAATTATTTATATGTCTCCTATGACTATAACCAAGAAATCGACCTCAACATGGCTAATGTTAGTTTTTAAGGCCTATGTTCCCTAGACAATGAACTATACCACAAAAAGCACAGCGTTCAGGCAAAGCACCACACAAAAAAAGAAAGCAGTCCTTTTTGTTATTACCTACAATGCCTTTAAAATGGTATTTTTACCTCTACTTTCCGCTTTTTATCTAAGTAACTGGTGTGAAACAAGTTAGCTGAAAATGCACTGTGCCTCCAAAACCTGTTGGTTGAATGTGAATTTTAAAAAAATGGTGAAGCTTGCAAGCCTTGGAACAGTGAGACTACATGACTTTTAGGACTACTTTAGTTACTTGTGTTTTGTTTTTGGGCCTAAGCATAAAGACAAGGGCTTAACTGAATTGCTGCTAGCAAACAAATGCTTTCGAAATTGCCCGAGCATCAAAGGATGCTCAGCCATTTGTTGTTTTTTGCACTGGGCTATTCTACACCAAACATACAAACCATGCTGCCTGGCGACCATCACAGATGTATAGTTTAAAAAATGATGGTAATTTACTCTTCTGAAAATAGTTATTTGCAGAAATGTTTTGAAGAGAAAAGAGTAGTGGTCACGTGGGTACCTTCAGAATTTCGCAGAATGTCGTGCGGGTGTTATTCGTGAGAAAAATTTCAAAGTACCGCTTTTTCTTGCCATATCAAATTTGATCTACATATTAAGTAAAGGTGCTTCTTAAAGTATTTGAAGCCGAGCAACATTAGTGCAATTTTTTCGCTACATAGGCTTTGAAGAATTCAGCCAAACTGTTTATCGTTTGCATTTCTTGTATGGCAAAACTGCACTTTGTATGAATATTTGAGCCACAAATACTCACTGCACAGAAGTTATATTTCACGAAAAAAAATAATGTTAGGTCCAGATTACAAATATCACTATATAATCGTTTTTGTCCACATTGAGATGCAATTTGAGCTGTGTGTTTGTCTAATTGAAAATTACTTTTATATGTAAGTTGAAAGCAAATAAACAGTTCTTGTTACATGGCAAGTGTTATCATTACTAATTTTGTTTAAATGAGGAAAATGATTTTTGAAGTCTCCGATTGAGGGCCATGGGGAACTTCGGAACGGAAGCTGTCGTACATCAAATGCAGAAAACAGCCATCATAAGAAAACTTCAAAAATTCATTTCTACTTCAAGACAAAGTGTAATCATATAACTTGCCATATAAAGAGAACTGCTTCTTTGCTTTTGATGTGGCGAAAAAATTGCACTAATATTACTGAGCTTCATGCACTACACACAAGCACCTTTACTTAATACCAAGACCGAATTTGGTGTAAAAGAGGCAGTATTTTTTAAACACTTTACTTTTTACAAACAACACCCAGACGACATCCTGGGAAGTCCAGAAGGCACCAACGTGGCCTAATATTTTGTTCTCTGCGATATACTTTAGCATTTTGCTGTTTTCAGAAAAATACAGTAAACGAGCACAATATTTTTTTTTCAAAACACATTTAGGACGGTTGGCAAAATGGCTGGGATGTTTGATGCGTAATTGCCTCACTGCCAGCATTTATTCTTCCGAAGCTCAAGCTATCACCTCTCTGTTACTGCCTCCCTCACATACAATGCCTGCATAGGAAAGAAAAAGAAAGGCAGGTCCGACAAAGTTCACAAGGCAAGATATTTTCATGTTGGATAAATTCATTACCATAAACAGCAGCAAAATAACATTCATTTTGAGTAGTCCAAGACACAAGCTATATACCAGCATACTAAGAGCCAAGCACAAACTTTTCAATTGAACATGTGTGGTGATAGACAGGAAGCACTTATTGCAAGACTGATCAGTCTGTAATTAACTAAATGAAGTACAATACACTGTTGAATCCAACACCACATAGGCATCTTTGCTATAGCAAAGCCATGTGTCATTCATTCATGCACTAGATGGGACAATGCAAATGTAACAAAAAGGTGAAAAAATAAAACAAGGGAAAAAAAGAAGAAAAGGGGGGATGCAAAGTAGGAGCAGTGTAGCACTACTTTTACTTTGCATTCCCCTTTTCTTTCTTCTTTTTTCTTCTTTTCTATCATTTATCTTTTTTTTGCTTCCCTTACCCCCAACCTCCAACAGGAGAACACTTTGTATCAGCACAACCTAACTTGAAAAGAAGCAAGGGCTGCACTCTTCTGCGTTATAGGTTTTTTTTTTCAGACAAACATTTCCAACAGGCACACACGCCTATACCAATAGATGATGTCATTACTGACCCCATTTAAACTAACACGCCAAAGATGACAAGGTGACTTCTAAAAATAGGTTCTCCTATCGCAACATCGGCCAGCCTGTCTGAAGCACTTCTACTGTTCACCCTGATTACCCCACTAGATGTTTCCATCTGTCGACTCACATCTTCATTTTGGATAACACTAAGAAGAGCTTACATTGATGAATACGCACGAAAGTTTAGTGATGTATCATGTATCAGATTAAGCAACTCTGTTAAAAAATTATTGATAGCTTGCTTCCAGGCTTTTTATACTGTAGCCTGAAACTTCGTAATGTCTTCTATGCACATGAACCAGATTGACAACGTAATGCACAACATGCTTAAGAATACTGGGAGGAACAAGATAACGACAAAACGACCAGCCACCCAAAATTTTCACTGTACATGTTTATAAAATGTTCATGTACCCCAAACGAGGTGCTTATGATACAAGCCGAAAAAACCTACAAGTAGGGCCTTGGAGTCTTCTGGAAGTAGACGTGTTGCATTTTTTCTGTAGAGGGCTTTACACCCATAAGTGAGGAACAAAACTCCTGTATAATGAAGAATGTTGACAGCTATCAGTTATAGAAAAACCTAATGCAGCTAATCTTCCTCGACACATCTGTACATTTAGAGAGGTGACGTAGCTTCTGTGATTGTGGCAGTAACTCCAACAGGACCAGTGCAAAAATTGGCACTACTTGGCTAGACAAATGTCCGAACATGCCTGCCCGACTTCCTCTAGCCATCCTGGCTGAATCTGACACATGATTTCTTAACTGCTGGCTGGACAAAAACAAAACCACTGAAGCACTCACAATACAAAGCGTGAAGTTCCTCTGGAGTGGTCAACTTCGTCTTCTGCGATGAAAGAGCAGCACAGTGTACTGATAAGGCGCTCCTTACAATGGTTTTCAATGCCACACAGTGACCTTGCTGTTCCTGTCGAAGAGAGCTTCGGGAGCTTGGAGGGTGCTTGCTCTTTTCTGGGGGCTGCTGCCGCTCCTCGTTTTCTGCTCAAGGTCAACCTGCATAAAGTTATAGACGAGGCTTTAAGAGTTGTATATAATGATATACAAATTTTCGCTGAACACACATTTCCTCGTGGCACACTGAGGAATTTCTTATAAAACTTAAGGCCTCGCATATGCAAACATTTACAATCGATCCGAAGATGCACTCGACTCTAAAGAAGCAAGTTTGTTATGTAGTGTATATAAAGAAAGGTCATTCAGCACAACCACAACTACAGTTGCACACGAAAACGACATTTTACACGATCCTGTTTATTTACATGGTCCATTTTATTTTATTTACACGGTCCATTTTACACGGTCCTGTTTTACACGATCTGGTCTGCATGAACTCTTGAACCGGGCACCATATAGGTTGAAAGACACACACAGACTTTGAGACAAACCTAGTTTCCCGTGGAGCATCCTCTTGCACTATAACAACACATCTCAATCTAGTCAGTTGGTCAGAACGAGGTGAAAACAGCTCGCACTTGAAAAGCACGGGCAGAAGGAATGACGCCTGCACCCTGTGCTTTCTGTACATTCTCGTTGAGGGTGCAGTTTTCATCTTATCCTTATGCAATTTCGCATTTATAACATTGTTCACTGTATAATCTTTGTGGCGTTAAAGTGTGTGATACCGTCATGTGTATCCCATGTAATTTATAAAGATAGAATACAAGATAGCTTGATTCAAAAATAACAAAGTGCATCCAGTGCCATGTCCTGTAGCCATTCTTTAGGCAAGTGGCAGAATGATTTATTCTTCAAGACATATCTTACTTGTAACCACTACAAGAGCTAACTCGTACACAGGCACATTCTGTTTGCCTCTTCAGATTATAAGGTATCTTTTTTACACCAGAAAATCTTCAAGAAGAATAGAAGTGTTGTAATTGTGAAGAAAGAAAAGTAGAAGGAAAAAAAGATATTGATTGATTTGTGGGGTTTAACGTCCCAAAACCACCATATGATTATGAGAGACGCCGTAGTGGAGGGCTCCGGAAATTTTGACCACCTGGGGTTCTTTAACGTGCACCTAAATCTGAGTACACGGACGGGCCTACAACATTTCCGCCTCCATCATAAATGCAGCCGCCACAGCCGGGATTCAAACCCACGACCTGCGGGTCAGCAGCCGAGTACCTTAGCCACTAGATCACCATGGCGGGGCAGGACAAAAAAAAAAAAAAGATAACCTGCCCTGTACAGGGACCGAGCCTGCGAACTTCGAATAACATGTCCGATGCTCTATCAACTGAGCTACCATGGCGGCTATCCCTCTTCCATTTTGTACGGTATATATGTGCATTTATACATGGAAGAGTCAGTCAGCGCTGTCTGTTACCATTATGGCGAGTGTGGGACACCTTTTTTTTGCCTACTGGCAATTACATTACGATTGCAATTACGTTACGATTACTTCCAATATCCCTATACTTCTTTGGCAGCATTATGCATCTGTCCGTTCTCAGAAAATCTGCTAGTCACAGGAGGAGGCAATAGTTCGCCCTCCCACCTAAATGCATGTACTTGAATACATGCACAACTGATCAAAAAAAAAAAACAAGTCACACACCGCTAAGATTACTGAGATTCACTGTTTCAGATTCATGAGTAAAGGAAAGAACTATAAATTTAAGGGTTTGTTGTCTTTGTTGAACACATTATAATGAGAACTAGCAGACAATGATGCCAAACAAACTATAGGTGATGTTATCAAAAATAACTTTAACAAAATTGTGAAAAGAAAAGTGAACGAAAACGTAACTTGGCGGCAAGTTACTAATGAGTTGACATTTTTTGACAATTTAATTGACATTACTTTTTATAACATCCCTATATTTTCCTGAGTAATGTTGTCGGGTAATTCTCATTATTAGAGTGGTGAGTAGGCTGACAAAGAAAGTATATGGCATTGATACTTCTTTTGAACACCTAAAAGTTTGAGGAACTTAAAAGAGTGGAAGCTACTTTGAGTAGACCCGAATATTTATTTGGAGCAAAAAAAAATGTACACACATTTTTACCTGGCTTTTTAACCTATTTTGAGACATAAAAGTGTGTGCTGCCAGTAATGTTAGGTACCATTACGTTTGTCACACTATGCACTGTAGTAGGTGTAGTTAGAGTGGTGATAGTGAAGGATTAATCAAGCACGCCATCAACTGCGTTCACATCAATGGTCGCGTATTTTAAAAATAAACCTGCTGTATAGTAAAAAAACTTTAGAGCATTTATGATTTTATCCAAATCAAGTTAAACCGACTGGGTAAGCAAACCATTTGCATAAAATCAAAAGGCATAAAGTGATTCATGTATTATAACTATGTGAACAATTTCAGCAATGCAGGGCAAAGTGACAACAGTTCTATTAAAAACCCCTCTCATTATAACATGCATGAAAAGCACCACACCAGAATATTTTATAGTGCATGTAATATCGAGACTACTAGACTGTCTATTGACCTTTTAGAAGAAGGGTATCTCTTTCACATTCAAGGGGCAACCACTTAGCCTTTTCCTGAGCTTTTCTGTGAATATTTCCTGAACTTCAGATATCATTAGGATTGATTTAGAGTAAACAGATTTTGCTTACGCATTGAAACCTAGTTCTGTATGTAACTGCAATTATGGGTGCCGAACCATCTCCAATTAATTTTTAACATTTCGCTTATTTTTTAACTGCAGCAGCACAACTAGCTATGGGTGCCCAAAAAGTAGCAAGAAACAATACCTTTACCCCTTTGAGCCTTTTGGAAGTGTTCAGCTTCTCAGTGCTCACCTTACAACATTTTTTTTTAAATACGTGTTTGTATGCCCACTGCTCTTGCTCCTTGTACAGTGAGGAGGAGCACATGGCAAGAAGAGACAAGAAAGAAGCATAGAGAAAAAAAGCGAAATAAGCGAGGACCTCTTTTGTATCGTACAATGTGTGTAACATTACTATTGCGACCACATATAGACAAATTATCACTGCTATGTATCCATTGTAGAGTCATACACAGCTGCAACACCACGACTAAATTTCAACCTTGTGTTGATTTAGGATCCCTTTATAGTGGCAAGCTAATGATATCTGCATTTGTTTGGCACATACTAAGATGCAGTGAAATGTGATATGGTAATCTCATTTAGAATGCACGTCATGTGGCTTCATTGTATATGTGGCCACAAGTAACTCTGGTTGCAAAGCAATATGGCAGAGCCTAAACAGACGTCACCGACCACTCGAATCTGAACTTGCCTTTGCTACTTGCCCGTTATCATCCCAGCAAAAAATGAATAATTGAATCTGCTACAGATAAGTGCTAGCTTATCCTAAGGACCAAGTATAAAGGGTGTTTTGTCATTATTGAGATCAGTTATTTGTTCAAGAACACTTGCTGTCAAACACAAATACATTGCTGTCGAAGCATCAAGACTCAAATATAAAGCAAAAAGAAGTGTCTCTTTAAAAATTTACAGGCCACAAGGCAAGATAAATATTTGATATACTTGGGATGTAAGGCACGCACAAGAGGTGCTGCCATATTATAGTTTTCCTTGTATTGAAACCTGCTTGCTTTACTCACCCAACACATCTGTAAATATGCCGTGAAAACACCAAGGAGCTGATGCAGCAAGGTTGAACACATGTCCAGGGATTCCACCATTCCTAAGCAGCCCTACAGCTTCCACAGTCCTGCAACCATTTGTAAGATAAATATAGTTCTACCCAAAGTTCTTGGTTTACAGACACACATGCAAGACGCATAACCACTCTATAGAAAGTTTGCATGATAATGCGCTGGGTAGCAAAACGGATGCCAATATCAAGTATCCCGGCCTGCCGCTTCTTTCTTTCCATTCTTAATTAATCAATCCATGGTTATTAAATGTTCCCCCAATGTGAAGTGTGCTGGCAGTCCGGTGAAGAATTGCAATGTATTTAGAACACAGTCCAATTCATGGCAAGTAAGCATGCAATAGCGTTTTGTCAGCTCTTCGAGAAAAGAGCATGAAGTTTAGCTAAAACCCATGTTTTTTATAAACACCGATCAATTTGATATAAAAGTTGTGAGCATTATGTAAAGGAACACGGATTCATGTTTAATCAATGATTTCTTATAATGTACTGATATGAATGCAACTAACTGAATATGAAACGATCAATTTTGCTCGAGAATTTAGAGTTATGAACACTATCGCACTTGCCTGCTGCATCTTGTCCAAAACAGCGGCAAGATAGGCTAGTTTGAGTAGTAATGAGCAGTGCAAAGTAACAACAAGAAACACCAGTAACCACAGTATGGGGCAAGCACAGACTGCCAACTGTATAATTTATTACACAAAAGTTCGCCTGAATATCAGTCAGACAACTTGTGCAAATTAAGGTCCAGTTGGGCATGAACAAGTTACGAAATCAACAATGCCTGCTTTCACTAACAGGACCCTCATTCACATAAAGTATGCAGCGATAGGCCCCTACCGAGGTACGTCACAGCATGATGTCACTGCCACATGTAAAAGGTGTGGCTGGAAAAACACTCCCGCTGGTGGCTCAGCCCGGTACAGTCGTGCAGTGTTTGGGGCAAGTTTTAATTTTTCAAAGCTTACACTTCATGTTACAATGTCGACATTAGCTGTAGTATGCCTCAGCAAACATCCAGCTGTGTGGTAAACTGTGTGGTAAAATATTTGCCACGCTGTCTGTTTATCTTGAAGAAGTGAACACACGTGGTGGCCTGTGCGAGCAACAGCGGCATAGTCTTCAAAAATGTGCACTGTTGATTGCGGCATGTAGTGTGCATTGAAAGGTATTGAGAATATCGGTTCAACTGAGAATACTGAGTGTGGTGTGTGCAGTGTCAATACCAATGTGTCTTGTTTACGAAGACTAGCACTCATGGCAGGGACCGGTCGATGAAAAAACTTGATTCGACATTTTAGTCAAGGTAAATATGCACTTGACGTGACCATCTGCGAGTGGGTACATCTCGGTGTTTGCGCTGTGTGCAGAAAAAAATTGCAAGGTCACCGGGCTGGAAGTACGCAAGCTCAATACGAGTACGCAAGCTCAATATAGGTATAACTCGTTTCATCGAAGGCCTCATATTTCTTCATGAAATAAGCAGAGATTCTTGTTTCACATATACTCAGTACCTTTACCGCTCGATATTCATGAAGTGACAATGCAAACAACAAGTTTGTGTGTTAGGTCCTAAGAGAGCAATGTAAATATGCAAATAAGTTGTAGGTGTCAGATGCAGCGATGTAACTGCACAAAAGATTACGTATATATTAGGCTACAGGTTTAGAATCGCATACATCTCGGTGGTCTATCAGGAACGTCACAAACAACTTCCTTGCCAACCAGCCCTTGCACAGAGGGAGGGAATGGCTGGCACTTTGCTCGAAGTGACGTCACACTATTTGCAAACATAGAGAGGTTTCTTACTCAGGCAACATTTTGCACAATATATTTTTTAGATGCAAGACTGTACTCATCCACATTGATCATACTGATATCTTTTGTTGTTACTTTGTGCTGTGAGTTACTAGGCATTTAGTCACCATGATCTTTAAAAGCTAATTTCAGTGTTCTCTCTCATATTGCTGACAACTTTGTTGTTGCATAAATTGGGCAAAAAAGCAACACAGAAAGGCTGTCACAATAAATACACCAACATGGGTATTCTCCTGCAAACAAAAGACGGCACTGGTCCTGTCATTACCCGTCTTCCTTCTCTCTTTGCCTTGTTTGTGCTGAAACAGCCAAACACCTGATGAGTCAGATGAGAAATATTAACGCATCAAAACTATAAGTGCTTGCATCAGCAACTACACAACAGCGTGATAACCGCACCCCTGCCACACAGCAGCGAAACAAATCTTGAACATGCTGGCAGTGTATTATTTTATAAAAAGCAACTCTGGAAGATTACAAAATCTCACATTGTGCATGCAAGTTTTCTTCAAAGTCAGGCGTACAATGTAGGTGCTGGCCGGTACATTATTAGTTACAAGCAAAGGCGTCTTGCAGGTAAAAATGCAGATTGCACGAACACCTCTCTCTCTCTCTCTACACTAAGCACACACATTATATCTTTCAACAAGCACACGCCCCTGTTTAGGGGCATAATAACGCTCTACCGTGAACGTATGCTAATCAACCCACTTAGGCGGTTGGCCAGGTGAATCGAGCCAAGTTACAAATTGTATCGCCCGCGAACGTAAACAAAATGCTGCTTTGCATGAAATGGCACTGCAGGCTTCGTTTAATCAACAACGTAGCAAGCGCCGTGTGCGTCTTCCTCACTACACTGCACATATGAAAAAATCGATCACCATACACATGCACGTTGCCGCAGTTGTCTCGAATTAGCTCCAGTAAGGCCGCGCCGATGCGCCATGGCTCTGCTGGCGTTAGCGTTGTCAAAGCGAATCGGCAACCGCACTCGCAAAGGCGCGTAAGGTTGCCGTTTCGCGACGCCTGGTTCGAGTGCAGCAACACACACTTGCACTGAGTGGCATACTTGGTCTACATAAAAAAGTGTCCCCCTTACCTTTAGTTTCTTTCACACTGTCCTGAGGGAAGCGACCACAGGCGTCAGCCGTCACCTCGGAGTCCTTCGAGCGCCCGCCCAACCCGCCGATTCCTTGAACGACTCGCACTTGATCCGCACTCGGACAACCGCGGGAATAGGGCGCAATCTTAGCACATCACACGAACGAGGAACGGCGCTTCCTTGCGTAAATTTAACATTTCGTGCTCTCGTGTGTAGCAGCGCGAACACATTAGACACGTACCGAAACGGCATGCTCACAGAAACAAAGAAGACAAACAACATGTGGCTTTAGCTGTGAATGGATTTGACTTGGATAGCTGTGTGAGAAAAAAAAACATCTGTCGCTGCTATAAACTAAAAAAAAATGTATGTTATCTGGCAAAATAACTTTAAAAGTGATAAACGGTTATTCAAAAAACAAGTTACAACTTATGAATATTTTCGCAGGTCTTTGTTTTGTTTTTGTTCTAGCAGACGACAGCCTCCTACTGCTTCCACGACAGACATAGTGCGGTTTCACGTTCGGTGCGTGTCGCCGACGCAAAGCTCTACAGTAGCGATATCAGAGTTATCAATTCTCAATGAATCATAGGATGGCTACAAATCAGTAACATTTTGACATAGTGCAGTACGCAATCTTTCAAGGTATGACATTTCTTTGCTCTGAAGCAAATCGAAGCAAGCCTGCCGGCGCAATCAGCTGATGTCGCCGCTACGCGAGGCATGGTCGTGCGCAATAGCGTCGCGCCCCGCGCTCGATTTGTCATCAAGCGATAGAGCTACTAAGTGGAATACAGCTAGATGCAGGGATTAATGGCGTATCACTCTAATTCCCTGTGGTGGCCGACTCAATCGCAAGAGAGCCCCGGGAAACAACCTTCAACTGCTCAAGCTTGTGTGTGGGTGTAAAAATACTTGTTTTCATCCGCGGCGGTGCAGCAATCTATAGTTGAAAGACTTGCGAAAAGCATGTGACGTATATACAATCCCAAAACATGCACACAACAATAGATACGATCGCATATCGTACATAAATATACCAACACACAGCGTGTAAAAAGCAAATTTATATACATAACTTAAACACCGAGCTAACTTCAGCGCGAATAGCTTAGCAAGCTAACGCACTCAGTTCACGTACGCGAGCACAACTAAGTGGTGCAGGTTCGAGTCCCGCCAAGTTTAATTTTCTTTTGTTTTTTTTTCAACGTTTTTATTGTACTGCTATCTTTTCTAATGCCTTAGGTTCTAAAACAAAATAAAAGCAATGTTGCGTTCAAGTACGTATGTGGGACTGTGTTTTTTGCGCAACAGTTATTATGATTTTTATTTTCATTATTAATTTTTTTATTTATTTCATAATATAACAAAATTAAGGACTAAGGGGAACAATGGGTCTGATTGATTGTGAAGGGACTCGAGAAGTGAGAAAACTCAAACCAAAAAATTTATTTAGAAAAAACAGCATTTCACAGCCGGACCAGTTTCTTCAAGGGTAGGCACTAGGTATGCGCGAGATTTGCTATATGACTCATCTCAAGCTGTGGCAGTTGAGGGAAGGCAATATCACCGAGAAGCAGTTCCAAAATATATCTTGGTTGATGTTTTTTGATTCCTCCAAAATAAGGGCTGCACAATTGTGATCGAGCCAAACCAAGAATTGCGGGCACGAAGTCATCAGACAGAAAATGAATAATGTTGATTGTTTGAAAAATTGCCCTTAATAAAAGGAAGAGTTATGGAGTGCTACGTAGCTTAACTCGCAGTAGGAATTTTATGTGTATACATATAGATAGTTTAAAATGGACAATGTTGCACACACAGACATTGGTTAAATTTCTTTGCAGCACAGTTGAAGCATCTATGTAGAACTGAAGCATCAAGAGAAGCTCATGCGTCCTCACTTTATTGCGCTTTACATAGCTTGTATGCGTCCATGCAGCCATGATATGATATATTTTAAAGCATTTGTTTAACCTATAATCTTCTTATTCATTAAAGCTGGCCCATAAGTTGTGTCTTATGTAGCACTACAATTGAAGCGTAATCTGCATGGTGGTCTGAAACAATGCTTTTGACAATCTCAAAACGACCCAGCTCTATACACGACCATCCGTGCATCAGTGATAAGCACCATTATGTGTTTGTACAAATCAGTTGTGCTCTCATACTTAATTATTTTTCTGACCACTTCCTCTGCCCCTACCTCGTTTCTGTCGTGAAGCTGTGGCAAGTTGTGTATAGCTGTATTTATATTGTAGGAGCACATACTATCAATAAAAAATTACTTTTAGGCTACATGCAATTAGTTTTCATAGATTTTCATTTCTTTTGTCGGTGCTCAGGAGAGCTAAGCTCATGGCCGATATTTTAAAATGACATTTCTCTTTGCCAATGTTAATGAGAACAGTTTCATTAATATTGACAAGTTCATTCACATTGAATTTAGTTCTCATTATTATTGTTTCTACCAAAAAACGAGCCCTTGAAGTTATGCTTTTTTTGCTTGATTTGTTTTCGTGTGACAGCATGCAAGCAAAATGACAGTTATTGTCATTCCTTGTGAATGACACATTTCCCGTGTGACAAACTTTAGCACCTGGTCATCTGCAGAAGTGTTATTCATTCTGGAAAAGGGCGAACAGCGGTGACTGACAACACAGACTAGGCTGCGTTATTCTTTTGTACTATATATGTCACTGTTCATTCATTTATAACTTTATAGAGCTCGGATTTCCTGCTTAAAATGTGACAACAACTGTAGAGTTTCCACATTTTTGCAACAATCCACATGCCTTTCATACACTATTGCACATTTTCGTAAGCACCTTACAAAATCGGTATATTTCCGTAAGACCTTACATTCTGCATTTTCCTTATGAAAGCTTCTGTACACTCCATACACTTTCCTTATCCTTCCATCATGAACTCTCCGTATGCTCCATAAGTTTCCTTATCTTTCCTTATCCTTCCATATACTCCATAAAAAGCTTTCCATATATGCCATACATTTTCCTTATCTTTCCGTATACTCCATAAAAAGCTTTCCGTATACGCCATACAATTTCCTTATCCTTCCTTATACTCCATAAGAAGCTTTCCGTAAATGCCATACAACTTCCGTATATTTCCATAAAACTCCATGTTTTTTCCGTATGTAGCATAAGGAAATGTTACGGAGTCCATATATTTTCCGTAAGATTTCATACGGAACGTTTCAGTAGGGCAGGGCAGGGGCTGGCCTCCGCAGCGGCAGCGGTCACTGTTACCGATTGGTGGCGTGGGAGGTGGCACTCACCAGCGACGAGCTGCTGGCCGGCAAGCTTTGGGCCGTCCGGCAAGCTGAAGATGTCGCCCGGTTCCAAGGATTTCGAGCAGTCACCTGAGGCCCCACCATCATGTTCGATGGAGGGTAGGAAGGAATAGGGGTTAATCCCCTCTTCCCCCCCCCTCGCCTGGTGAAAGTGACTGGAATTTAAATTAAGTTTATTCATTCATTCATTACATGCATAAATACATGCACCATGAAATGTCAAGTCGCCACATTCGGCTTTCCGTCAATTTAGTGACTATACAAATTGTGAGGAGCAAAAAGGATAGAAAAGCGTTCTTCTTTCTTTCTTTCTTTCTTTCTTTCTTTCTTTCTTTCTTTCTTTCTTTGTTTCTTTCTGTGCCAGCACAGAAAATGGAGCGAAGGTAAAAGGCTGAAAGCCTGACAAAGGGCCTTTGCTCCAAATACAGTGAGGCAGACAGACTGACATAATAATTTTGCAGTATACAGAAAAACTACAAAAATATACGAATATACATGAGGTACTTGTGCAAATACTGTTACACTTACAACAGTAATAAAGTGTTATTTATAGTAAACAGAAATATACATAACCATCTTAATGTTTTAAATACCAATAGATATAAGTTCCGATTTCTCATCGCTATTGCAAGAGATTTACAAAAAATAACAATATACACAGGGAACTTCTTCAGAATTTCTGCCTAATTTCACCGTTTTCACAGGTGCTTCTGAGTGTACCACAGCGTAAACACTACACGTGGCCTGACGCTTAGTAATACAACTCGATAACCACTTAGCCTCCAAGGCGGGACCTTCTTAAAGCGCAGTATAATCAAAGCAGTTGCCTTACAGCACAGACGGCTTACCAAAGCACCAACTTAGTCTAAGAACACCGAATATATCGACACACACAGTTATCTATGTAAACAGTATTGGTGTCTTTATCAAAGGCAACCCAATAGCTCGTATGGTATGCGTACGTGTCTTGCAGCCAAAGATGTGCTCGTCGCACAGGTCCATGCACTTTCCGTAAGGTGCGCCTGTTAGTGTTGCTTTGCTCGGACGTAACGTGAAAGCACGTTTCCCTTTCGGCTAATTAGTTCCGGCCCTTCAGAGTGAAACGAGCATGACAGGAAACTAGATTAGCACATGCTAATACTGCAGCACCACAATGGCTGACTCAAATAAGAAAACTGAATGAGTGCAAAGACGGCAGGCGCCTACCACTACATCTTGCACAACACACGTTTTATACTTACCAAACAAGTTACATACCTAAAAAGCTAGGCAGCGGATGTGACGCAAGCAGTTCTGTCTCATAAAATTCTCGCTTCGCACTTCACAAGAAACGCAGTCAAACTTGAAGCAAGGAGTCGAAATTTCGATTTCGTGTCACATTTTTATTGTAACTATATGACAGGTAGTTTTCCTGCTACGTGACCTTCAGTATTAATCTCGCTGTAAAATAAATGATGTATGCGTTCGCAATGTTTAAACTATGCGCGAATAATATGCTCCTAATATTTTAAAACAGCTTCCTTATAACTCACCGTAGGAAATATTCGGTCAGCTTTCCGAATAAGCATACGCACTAAATTGACAATTCTGGAAATTTGTGCTCAGTAAGAAACATCTCATGAGCATGCAGGCAGTTTATGACTGCAACATTATTGAATACTTTGAGAACGTGAAGAAGAGCGTTTCGTCCTATGTATTTTTTGTTTGTTTTTTTTCTCCTGCAATTAATTGTGGGCGTCGGCAGCAAGAATCAAATCAGGCACCTCGAGTACCGATGCACCCTCTGTACAATCAGAAATGGTATGAAAACAAACTATTGAACGTGGTTTGCTGCTGCATTACACCACTCTCGACTAAATCTGTCCACAGAAAATGCGATCAGCAATAGTGCAGTTATAAAATCTTGACCATACCTCACGAGCCACCAGAAATCACTCGACTCCACACGACGCTTTTTATTTTTTTTTGCAATCTATTCAAGCTCCGTATAACTGAGGCTAATGCGGATGCGTCTACTCAGTGTAGCCATCTGATAGAACTTCAAGTGCTACTACTAGAACAACTCAAGAGGTTAAATTTATTTTTTTACAGTGTCCCGTTTCATCCGACTGGTTGGGGCGAAATAAGACAGCTGGTGCGTTTTGTTTTTCTGTTTTTTGTAGAATAAACTTTCGCTCAATGACAACATGGTCTTTTATGTAGTACAAACATTATAGCAAAAGGAAAGTTTCTACATTCACGTTTAATGGTAACCAGTGGTATAACAGTATATATTCACTATTTTCATATTTTGTTGCATTGGTCCCACCCTATCCTACCTTATATTTCAGAAAGGTATGAGCATGCCTGTACAAATATTTCATACTTTATTTCTTCATTTTTCAAAGGAATCTGATGCACTGCACAGCAGACGGCAAAGCTCTTTCTGAAGAGTAATTTGAATTGCACCCAATTCACTCATATAAATTTATATTTGACTAAGTTTATTACGAATCAAAAACTACTATTAGTAATGAAGTTACGGTGCTGTTACTTTTGGAAGGTGAAGAAGCTACTCTGAAACTAGTGTTCCAATTATTCACCATTATTTGTCACCAACCTTTGCTGTGTGGAGTTTCCGTGTGCCGGGGCTTCCCGGCCACATTAAAAAGTTATGTTTGGGTGTTATGCTGCTGTTTTATAGAGACAGCTGTTACGAGATCACAACACGGGTGACGTGTGACGTTGTAGTCGTCCACCGCCACTGGGTTCCGCAAACACTCACGCATGAAATTAGAAAAAAACTCAGTATATAAAAATTCAAAGGACATACTCGGATTCGAACCCGCCACCTTACGTACCTGCCTAGTATTCTACCACTGAGCAATGCCACTGCTTCGAACTCCTTCGCCAACTTGCCTTACGCAAACTTAATGTCGGGAAAGGAATTGTGTTAATCTGAGTAATGAAGCATTTAGGAGCAGCAAAGGAACAACCAGTCGTCACACTATGCGAACTGCGTTAAATGAGTGAGTCGTCTAATGCTCTAACCCCTTACAAAATATTGTTCTAGATCACCTATGAACTTGAGCGCATACCCACTTCAAGCATAATTCGTCATCCTCGTCAGCTGCTGCTTCACAAATCCCTTGCAAGTGTGTAATGAATACCACACTTCTCCGAAGAAGGACGAAGGATAGCATAGTGAATGCCAGCCACACACAGAAATTATGATTATTCTTGGCATAGTGGGTACCAAGCAAGTTTGCTTGAAGCAGCTACCCCAGGAGTGCTTAAAAAAACCTTTGAAGGGCCACTCTTCCAGCTTGCGGTGTCACTGCCCTGGACGTTTCACGCAGGCCTGGCGGTTTTTTTTTATGACCAGGCGTCATACTGCTCATTAGGTTTGCCACTGATCTTATCTTCACTTTTGCATTTATTTTTCCTTTCTTGGTAAATTTTTTGATGTCACAAAGCACGTGGACGTGCTGTACTTTAGTGAGTGATGAATGGGCATGCAGCAAGGAATCTCACAAAGTTACTCGCTTCATGTAAATCACAGCTTTTCTTCTTGCTGTACAGAGTAATTTATTTGCTGTAATTTGATTTCCACCAAGTTTAAACTTTGCAGTCTTGTAAAACATTCACAGATAGAGCAATTGGCAGAATAAACAAGGAGGTGTCAAGTTTCCGCTCTCAAGCCATCTGTATCTCTCTATCGGGATTCAAATTTTCCCTCGTAGCAATTCAAGCTCGCTTGGTGCATGAGCATGCAAACTTCTGTCTGGCCTAACTCGTCTTTTTCAACGGCCCTGTATGCCAGCGTGTGTGTTCTCAAAATGAAGATTCTGGTATTCTTTTATGTCATGAAAAGTGAAATGGTAAAACTTCTGGTAATGAACTGTTCACACCAAAGTTATTTTTTACTTGTAGTTGTTTGATGATAAGAATGACTAACAAAACGAGAAAACTAAGTCTAAAACAGCAGTTGCTTGAGGGGCCAAGGAAGCGAAACGTAATCCCGAAAAAGTTGGAACTCTTGCGTGAGGTCTGGAGAAGAGAATGCCCTGGAAAAAGAATTGTCATTTCACAAGCAAACGAACCTTCACACTAATACCTACTAAGGACAAAAGAAACGCTTCAGGGGCAATCAAATAATAGCACATGCTTAGATGTGAACACTCTGACCTGCCAGCCGGTCAATCATTCACATTTCCGCAAGTGCTGCTTAGCCTCAGCTACAAAAGAAACCCGGCCTGTCTGAGTCCAGGAGGCCTGCGAACGCGAGGAGGCTGATCATGGTCTTTCAGTACCAGTGTGCGTGCGGGAAGCAATTGCAGAGACCCCCTTTCAGAAGTTGTCTGATTGGGGTTCTGTTGAACCAGATAAGGTGTGTTTCATGCATGCTACACTGCAATATACAAGCAGGGAGACGACGCGTCAAACTTCCCTGCGTTAAGGCTTCCCTGCGAAAATACACATTTGTATCTGCTTCTGACCACGTTGTGATAACTGCAGTGCCACGTTTTCTGCATAATTCTTAGAGCTTTATATTTGGGGGTGAGAAAAAATTAGGGGAAACAAGCGGTCAAGGATTCTCCTCCCCATCATAAATCCATGACATCCTTAAGTCCTATAACTTTGTATAATAAGGAATTGGAAGGATAATATTTGCGAGAATGGCAAGGTTGCATTAGGTGAAAGTTAAGGAAGGTTTATTACTGCGAAAACATCACACGGCTCATCGGTCAAAACATCTGGCGTCCTGCTGCATGTTCAGAGCGAACGTTACCATACGTATGACGTTATTAAGTGGCATTTAATGTTGATTCAAACTGCATTTCAAGAGAATAAACATGTACAAACACCGATCAAAAAGGAACCAAAAGGAAAAAGCGAAATAGGAGTACTTTCAAGATCATTTCCGTTGGTGTTCTCATCACGCGTAGCTAAAAGAAACGGGCTACTTCTTAGTGTTCATTTAGGTTATCATCGCTACACAATACACGAACATTAGAATGAAATCTATACACGTCTCATCAGACGGGAAAAGCGACTGTAAGCGGGAACGTGAATGATGCCAAAAATTACAATCGCGTGATCACCAGTTTTGTGACATCAAATCATGAAGTCATTACTTGACGTAATTGCCTACTTGAACAAGACCACTGTACCAGAAAAAAACACGTTAGGAGTAACTGTTGCTTGGTAGGAAGGCGGAGGACAATTCGCGGCAATCATCTCAGAAGAAAAAAAAAGTGGCGTTTGCTTTCGAATCATATTAGCCAAATGCTTAAATGAAAGTGTCAACTTTTTTACACATTGAACACTTGCATGCCTATAAGTATTACATAATCAGGGCAGTACAACACACATAAACACTCCTCTTGTGTTCATAATATAGGAGTGCAAAAGTTAATTGTACTGGTGCTTCTTCGGGAAGAAAAGTTACCCGGAATAACTTTTTTGGGATTAGAAGGGTACGCGTTATGAGTGCAGAGAACTATAAGCGATTTGAAAGAAAAAGCCAACGTCAAGGAACACTTGCTCAATTCCCCGCGTTCAGCCTGAAAGAAGAAAACGACGAGCTTGGCGCCAGCGTGCCAAAGAGCTCGTGAGCTTGTTGGAAGAAGACGACGGGAAGCCATCGTTGATGTTATGGGCTCATGCAGACGCTAATAAACATCTGACTGAGTTCCTAAAGCCGTGTTGCTTCTTCAGTTGGTCACATAATTAACGCTGGAACCCGGGAGGTGACAGCCGGGAGCTACCGTCAAGGGACATTGCTGGTGGCTACCGACTGGAACAGCTGCAAACTACGGAAGCCTACCGAACAGCCGACCGTCATGAATAAGCTCAATATGAAAAGGACCACTTGAAGAGAGACCAGAACAACATACTCACGCAAGAGGCAAGTGCCATACTTAATAATAATGACGCAATACTGCCACAGATTGACGTGATTTACGAGATGCTGAAAGGCAATAACGAGGAGCTGAACAATAATATTAGGGAGATCGAGAGCTATACAAGTGACGAAGCATTCAAAGCGGAGTACGCAACCGTACTTGCATGTGAGGACAACGCGACTGGAATCTTAGCCAAGCTCCAGACAAAATGACGCAAGCACAGCGAAACATCTGCACTGTCATCCCCAATCGAAGTTCCCGACGTGCCGGCGTCTATGTTATGAGCCGACCGACCAGGAGCCATGTTGCCGAAGTTGACAATTAGTTCATTCGCAGGTGACTTGTGAACGAGGAACGCATTCTGGGAACAATTAGACCAGGTAATCAACGGCAATCCAACAAATAGCGACAAATTCAACTACCTGGGGCTGTTTCTGAAAGAAGACGCCGCGGCAGGAATTCTGGGGCTACCTACCAGCGAAGCGTGCTACGAAGATGCCTTAGCCATGCTGAAGAGATGCTTCAGCGACAAAAAGCGTTTGGAGCAAGAATATTGCTCAAGGCTTCCAAAGCTTCTTCTAGTGCGTTCGTCCAACGAAGTGGCCAAAATCCGCAAGCTGTACGACCAAGTTGTTATCAAGACCCGAGGTTTGGAGGCTCTTGGTCTTAGCAGGTCGATGCTATGTGACATCTGCTAAGGGCTCTGCCACACGACATCGCCGTTACCTACCATATATCTTGTGCGACAGAACCTGCAGGATCCACCATCGACAACGTTCAAATTCAGCATGTCACGGGACTATATCGTCCCCTCCAGTTTGTCTGTATCTTTGTGGAGAGCCTCGCGAGTAGCGACTTTGGGGAACAGAAAGGTCACAATTAGCGGCTGATCCGAGAAACCACGATAATCTTCTCTTTCACAACACGACCTATACCGCATCGGTACTTTATTGTCAAGGTTCTTTACTCCTACGAAGTCGAGCTGCGCCTTTTGTAAATCTATGCAGCACTTGACGGAATACTGCCATAGAGATCGAAGAAGAGGCTTCTCTCCACCGACATGAGGTGTTTTTGATGCACCACAAAGGTCACCGCACCAGAATTTGCGGGCGAAGGATTGCGTGTCTCAGCAGCAGAGGTCACCATGTATCAAGTATGTGCGACCCAGACAAGCTTAGACGAAAGCCTCGTGAAGACGTCAGATTGACCGGTGAAATCACCAGAACAAAACCTGGCCAAACAGTGACCACCTTCGCAACGAAGGTGGCCGAGTCAGCATCGCAGATGCGCAAGGAATAGACTGTTTTCGAGGCGGAACACAATGTTCATGCCAGCATGGTGAGGAAAATTCAACGTATGATTGCTAATGATAAACGACCTCATGGTGAAACCTCATGGTGAAAGTGTAAAGTTGCGGGAGCCATGAGCAAAGCTTCACGAAAAGACGTTGAGGAGAGGTACGAGTTCCAAGTAGAGAAAATAAGTCGGGAGCTAGACGAGGAGCTCGAGCGGTTGCGTGCGTCAGAGGAGAAACTCAGACTAATCTTTCCCCCGTCTGCTCAATATACAGCTGTTTACATCGAACCATGTGAAGCTGCATGGGTTGCAGAAAAAAAAGCTGCAGCAAACACATGGCGCCGATTGCGTTCACAAGAAGACAGAAAAAAAAGACACATATTGTGAGTCCGGACAATCGTGCACAGAGGATTTCCCAGGCAGCTCGAACACAAGAGAGGCTGCGATTGCAAGCCATTTCTGACACTGAATGGACCAAGGGCGCCTTTTGCTGCTCAGCCAGGAAAAGAGATGATTGGCAAACACTGCAAACATCGATGCCAAGGCTGCCATAATGGCTTAAAGGGACAGACAACCTAAACATATGTTACAAACCAGACCATTTTGGCAACAAGCTCTTGCAAATGAAGCAGAAAATACAGCTACTGCTGATAAGCCCGTGGACCTGACGGCCTTCATCAGCTAAAAAGCAGGGAAGGAAGTCAATCTTCATGTCAAGTGGCGAGAGAACATGCGGCAACAGAAGGATGAGAAGGATCGTCACATCGGCCGAATCGAGAAAACGAAAGCAGGAGCACACACAGGACTTCTATGTAGAGAATGCAACACCGGAAGAGCGTTACCGTCTAGACAAGACACCATTGCTTGGACGGGAATGTGCTGAATTTCTCCCGTTCAGCCTGAAAGAAGAAAACGACGAGCTTGCTGCCAGCACGCCAAAGAGCTCATGAGCTTGTTCAAAGAAGACGACGAGAAGCCATGATTGACGTTCTGGGATCACGCGGACGCTAATAAGCGGCTGACTGAGTTCTTAAAGCCGTGTCAATAGTTTAGTTGTTTCAACAAAGATATCAAAGCTATAGGTTTTGCATATTCCAAATCATTACGACATCTGTTCATGTGGCGTACCTTTCCTTTAGTTCCCTTTCACGCTCTCTCAAATAATAAATAGAAATATTTCCCGCTTGTTTTCTGTGACTTAAGAAACAGCACCACCGAATACGACCTCTTTTTCTGTCTTTTTTTTCTGTCCGCCTTCCAGCCTTTCAATCTCTAAGCCCACTGTTCGTGCCTCGACGCTGTCTGCCCCGCCACGGTGGTCTAGTGGCTAAGGTACTCGGCTGCTGACCCGCAGGGCGCGGGTTCGAATCCCGGCTGCGGCGGCTGCATTTCCGATGGAGGCGAAAATGTTGTAGGCCCGCGTGCTCAGATTTGGGTGCACGTTGAAGAACATTAGGTGGTCTAAACTTCCGAAGCCCTCCACTACGGCGTCTCTCATAATCATATAGTGGTTTTGGAACGTTAAACCCGACATATCAATCAATCAATCAATCAATCGACGCTGTCTGCTCTGTGTCGGCTGTGATTTTAGTTTGTAGTTCGAAGCAACCTAGCTTTTTCTGTAGTTTTCATTTCCTTTTCACTCAAGCTAATGGCAGACAAGGCGAGTATCAATTCAACCACGCAAGAGACCGCGAAGTACGTGGAGGAGACAGGACAAGACGTGGAGGAGGGAGGAATGTTCAACGTAGGGTAATGAAGATACGAGTAGAAGCAAGCTCTAGGTACTGCCTTTGTGCCTGGCCTGGGGAGTTTAGAAACTGAAAGGTACATATTAGACGCTGCAAAGGAGACTCAAGCAATGCTTTCATCATCTCTTCTTTACTTGTTTTCCCCTGTTCTCTCTCCATATCTGTTCTCTCTTTTTTTTGCAATCTGCGTGACGTTGAGAGACACGGTGCTCGGAGAAGCATGCATGTAGAATATGAGAGGGGATAGGTGAGATGAAAAAAAGAGAGGACGCCTCTCAGCAGAGCGAGGCGTGTGCAGCAAAAAAGAAAAGGCAGATCTCACGTACAGTGGGAATCGATGATATGCGTAGCACGAATGAGAAATGTTGATATGTCACTTTAAAATCAGCACAACGTTACGAGGCGGAGGTAAATGATGCCGTACATGACTTCCATGTCATGCGTATGATGTTTGGATGTGTCATTTACCTTCGTCATCTATTCACGTCACGTGATACCAAATTTAGTGTACGTGGAGCTAGCAAAACGGCCGCGAGCATGCTATGAGCGCGGCATGTTGTCATGTTCTTACATAATACGTGTGTTATAATTATCATGTTTACACCAGTCATACATTTCGTCATGCATTGACGTCCCGTAACACCAAATTTGGTATATGTGAAGATAGCAAAACGGCCGCGAGCGCATCATGAAGGACCCAATATACAGCTTTGACGCACGCGCGCTGGGCACAGCAATGCTACGTTAGCAAAACGCGAGCACTCTATATGACGCTAGGCGCGATCAGCGTCCGTCGGTGCGTCTCGATGGAGCATCCTTCCGCCACAAAAAGAGGGAGACGCAGTGGATTGGATTGGATAAACTTTTATTTTGTCCTCCAAAGCACAGATCACTGTGTTGCGGGCAGCTCCCACGGGGGGACTGAGATTCCAAGCTCCTCAGCCGCCTCGAGGGCTTGGGGGACAGCCCAGAGCTGATCTGCACAGGACGGGCGGCGGATTGCCGCCTCCCATCTGGCAGAGGTGATGTGCGATAAATGAGCGAATTTGGTGCACTGCCAGAGCATGTGTTCTAATGAAGCTATTTCCCCACAATGTGGACAAAGATTACTTGGGTATAGGTCAGGGTACATGATGTGTAACATTTTCAAAGTAGGGTACATCCGCGTTTGCAAAAGCCTTAATGTAAGTGCTTGGGGCTAGGTTATAATTTTGTGAGGTGGAGGGAAAATCCTTCTAGACAGGTAGAAATGTTTAGTGAGCTCGTTATATGTTGTAAAAATTTTCCGGTTATCCCCTTCACCGGTAGAACGCATCCCCGGGGAGGCGCGGTTGGAGAGTTCTCGCGCCGCCTCGTGTGCGGCTTCGTTGAGATTGGGAGGGGAATCGTTGATTTGTCCAAGGTGAGCTGGGAGCCAACTCAGAAGATGATGTGTTATGTTCTTGCCTTGCAGTATTTTCAGCGTTTGTTCACAGACCGTCCCCTTGGCGAATGCCCGTAGTGCTGCCATGGAATCGCTGCAGACGACTTCAATGTTATCCATCTTGAGTGCTAAGGCGATGGCCACTTGTTCAGCAATGATTGGGTCTTTCGTCCTGACCGTCGCTGAGTTGACGACATGGCCAGCCCCATCGACTGCCACTGCCACAAACGCTTTCCCATTGGCGTAGGAAGCCGCGTCAACAAATACGACCCCTCGTTCCTCGTTTGAGACTTGACGAAGGATAGTCCTGGTCCTCGCTACTCTTCTTCCGACGTTGTGTTCTGGATGCATGTTTCTCGTTATAGGAGATACCGTGATAGTCTCCCTGATGTTGTGAGTCATATCATTGTAATGGCGTCTGATTGCTATTGGGTGTTGGCCCAGCTCCTGCAGGATCATTCTCCCCGACCTTGTAGTAGATAACCTTGCAAACTGTGCTCTCTCTTGGGCTTCTGCTATTTCTTCAAGCGTGTTGTGTATGCCAAGCTCAAGCAGACGCTCGGTGCTGGTATGTATGGGTAGGCCCAGGACCTTCTTGATAACTTTCCTGAGGAGCACATTCAGTGTCTCGGACTCTGCTCTTGACCAGTTGTGCATTGCTGCCTCATATGTGAAGTGAGTTAGAACAAACGCATGCATCAACCTGATGAGGTTGTCTTCCTTGATCCCATTTCATTTGTTGGCCACTCTGCGTATGAGGTGTTCCGAGTTAACTTGGCTATAGATTTGCTGTTGGCGCCGGTAGACTCTATCAGCATTCTCAAGACTTTGATGGAGTCGACCCTCTGGATGGCATCCCCTTGATTTGTACGGAGATGGATGTCTATCTGGTTTAACGGCTTCCACCTCCTGGGCTTCGGTCCCAGGCGTGCAGTCCGATAAAGCAAAAGTTCTGACTTACTCGAGGAGTACTTAAGCCCGGAAGGGCGAAGGTAGTCTTCTACGGTGTCAATCGCCTCTTGCAGAGCGCTCTAAATCTGCCCCTCGCTTCCACCTGTGCACCAGATGGTAATGTCATCTGCGTAGATGCTGTGCTTCAATCCTTCAATGCTCGATAATTTCTTTGACAGTCCAATCATGGCAATGTTGAACAGCATTGGTGAAATCACTGCCCCTTGTGGCACACCCCTTGCTTCTAGTTCGATTGCTGCGGTCTCGATATCTGCAATCTTCATCACGGCTTTCCGATCTGTAAGAAAGGATCATACGTAGTCATAGAAGGCTTTCCCTAGACCAAGCTTGGAAATTGCTTCGAGTATGAATGAGTGGTGTATGTTGTCAAACGCTTTTTCTAGATCTAGGCACAGAATAGCTCTCACGTCTCTGGTTTCATTGTCAATGACCTGGTGTTTGATGAGCTTCAATGCATCTTCTGTGGATAGCCCTGCCCTGAATCCAACCATATTGTGTGTATATATGTCGTTATCTTCCAAGTACTTGTTTATTCTGTGCAGTATGGCATGTTCTGCGACCTTGCCGATACATGATGTCAAGGATATTGGCCTCATGTTGTCCAAGTTGGGGGCTTTCCTGGCTTAGGATTAAGGATCGTGCTGGCCAGCTTCCACTGCTCTGGCACCCTGCCTTCCTTCCATGCTGAACTGATCATATCCCTCAGGGTTTCAATTGAATCGTCATCAAGGTTACGCAGGGCCTTGTTTGATATACCGTCGGGGCCAGGGGCCGACCTACCCTTGAGATCATGCAAGGCGCTTTTGATCTCCCCGATGTTAAAGTCGCCTTCAATACCTGGATTTGGCGTGCCCTGGTACCGTCTACTTGGTGGTGCCAATCCGCTTTTGATTGGGAGGTACTTATGCACGAGCTGCTGGACAACTTGCTGTTCTGTAGTGCACCCTAACTTTTTATGCAAAATTCGAGCGATAACATGCTTTTGATTTGTTTTGGTGGTGTTTTCGTTGAGGAGATGCTTTAACATATTCCATGTCTTGCCATTGCGCATCTGACCATCGACAGAGTTGCAGATTTCGTCCCATTGCTGCCTCGATAGTGGGCGACAATGTTCCTCGACTGATCTGTTTACCTCAGCTATCTTCTTCCTCAGTCTTCGGTTTAGGCGCTGACCCTTCCAACGGTTCAGTAGTGCTTGCTTTGCCTCAAGAAGATGAGCGAGCCGGCTATCCTTTCTTTCAACCGGAAAATCTGTGGTAATGGTGGAGGAGACGGATTTGATAACATCTTTAATCTGTTTGACCCACTGCTCCAAGCCTTGTCTGTGGCCATCTTGTTTCTTTTCCATCCTTATCTTCCTGAACTTATCCCAGTCTGTGAAGAGGAATTCTCTCTGCTTTTTACTCTCCACGGAGAGGGTAGTGGCAAGAATGCAGTGGTCACTCCCTAGGTCTACAGCAAGGTTCATCCACTGGGCCTTCTTGATGTTCCTTACAAATGTAAGGTCCGGTGATGGAATCCCTGCACCAAGATGTACCAAGCCTTGTTGGTAGACTGGGGTCTGTGATTAGGGTTAGATCAAGTTCACTGGCACTTTACCAAAGTCGACTTCCTTTCCCAGTGTTGTACTTGTAACCCCATGTAGGATGAGGGGCGTGTAAATCACCTGCTATGACGAGTGGACATTCCCCGGCGATATTAACAGCTTTCTTTAGAACCGTCTTGAACCCTTGCTTTTGTTCCTTTGGACTGCTGTATATATTAAGAATGAAAATGCTCTGACGGTTTCTGGTACCCGGCACGATCTCTACCAAGACGTGTTCCAACCGGCCTGCTTCTATCTTGACGTCGTGGGTTACGTGCGTTAGTTTGTTGCATACGAAGGTGCAGACTGCCCTCCCTTCAGTATCCCCTATTACAGGCTGGAATCCAGGCAACGTTGCTTGCGGTGAAAGGGTCTCTTGTAATAATATAATATGAGGCTTTTCTTGGCTGTTCCTGATATACTGCTGCAGGGTTGCCTTCTTAGGTAGGTAACCTATACAGTTCGATTGCCAGATACGAAATGCTTCACGTAGCGCTGCCATCATGGTTATTACATGGGCGGCCAGAGCCTGATGCTGCACCTGTCGACAGGATTGGTACCACTAGTATTGGTGGCCGAAGGGGTGAGCTTGGTGCATGAGAAGGCCTTGCTGTGTTGTGCAGATATGCTTCGACCTTTGTAAAGCGCAAAGTCATATGCTCTTCCAGTGCCGCCACGCTTGATTGTAGCCTACCCATCTGCTCGCTAAGATTGGCTACTCTATTCCTGAGCGTGTCAAAAACCTCTTTCATATCTGACATGGTCGTTTGGTTGGCTTCCACGTGTTCTGCCATGACTGCCCTCTTTTTCGTGGTTCTCGAGTCCCCAAGTTCGATACTAATTACGAGTGGCGGCGGTGGCGGACACGGCTCTACGCATGACCCGTGTTCTGATCTCGTAACACCTTTCACTGTAAAAAGAAAAAAAAAACGTACTCAGGGATATCACACACACACACACACACACACACACACACACACACACACACATATATATATATATATATATATATATATATATATATATATATATATATATATATATATATATATATAGTTATAAACTTCGAGAATAGTGCACTATAGGAAACAAAACAATAAAATATTTATTTAATCCTAACAGTTTCGGCTGGTGGACCAGCCTTCTTCGGAGGATGTATGTGAAATGTTGCTTACATGTTGCCTCATTTCACTTACATCCTCCGAAGAAGGCTGGTCCACCAGCCGAAACTGTTAGGATTAAATAAATATTTTATTGTTTTGTTTCCTATACTGCACTATTCTCGAAGTTTATAACTTTTATTACGGTAGCTGGAAGAAACTCTGATCATCTATTTCATCTCTCTCTCTCTCTCTCTATATATATATATATATATATATATATATATATATATATATATATCCTACAAACGTTACTACAAAAACATGGAGCCTGCAAAAAATTATTCTTAGCCTCATTGTGCCCCCGGACGCCAAAAGAAAATCTATGAATGCAGTCGCATAGTCGCTAAAATATGGGAGAATAAGCGAATGAGTGAAGCATGCCTACTTAAACATCGAAAGCTGAGCCCAGTGTCCGCTTCACACGATTAGCGCAGCCAAATACTACCCAAGAGCCCAACATCGTCGCCTCAAAATGTGATCACAGATGTATTCAGAAGCGTCTTGTTCAATTAGAGGCATGATACGCAACATTACTAGCACTAAATCAACACGAAAGCCACGCACGCTAAAATGCGCCCATCCGTTTTCTGCCCTGATCAATAAGGCGGTGTCGGCTTCAGCCGCGGAGCCTCTCCGCCACTCCAGAAGTTTTAATATAACCTCCTTGCGAGTCCCCCACGTTTTCAGCCACAGGGACATCGACTGGCTGAGGCATTGGCTGTGAAGATTGCGCGCTGGTTAGCTTAGTGAGAAGAATTTTTATTTACTTCAACTCAGCTGATAGCCTCTCATTCGATTTTGTAAGTGTCGCGCTTTCTTGCTCTAGCTGTGCAATTCTGTCATGCTCTGGCAGCTTACCTGTCATCACCTCTGCCCCGTTGTTGCGCACTCGCTCAGGCCAGCTGCCTTTCGAAGTAACTTCAGGCGTCATCCCCGGGTGTGAAGCCGTGATCTCGAACTGAACGCCAGGCAGCTGGCCATTCGGGTGCCACCCAGGCTGATCCCGACCCTGATGGTGACCTTGAGAACTCGAGCGCCCCTGTGATTGAGAGCAGGCCTTGGGTCTATAACCTCTTCTGGAACGCGACCTCCCCCTGGAGTGGGGCCGCCTTTCCTGTTCTTGTGTAGTCTGGATGCTCTGGGTCACGTAGGCTAGAATAAACTGCTTGTCGTTGATGTCTGGACTCGATGTGATTGATGCGTCCCGGGCTTCTGCGGCTGCTCGCGATCTTTCCCAACGTCTGCGTCTGACGACGTATGGCACTAAGAACCTGTTCTTGCACTCCTTGTCTGCCGTGGGATGGTGACCGTCGCACAGCCTGCATCTTGGGTTGCACTGGTGCAAGCTATCTGGGTTCTTGATCTCGCAGCCTCTGCAGATTGTTTCAGCTGGGTTCGGACAGACGTCAGACCAATGTCCCAGCTTTCCACAGACGTAACAAATATCGATGTTCTTGCGGTAAAGGGAGCACTGCAAAAGTGAAGGTCCATATCTCACGAATCTGGGCACCTTGTGTCCTTCGAACGCTATGATAATTCTCCCGGTGTCCTTGATTCTCTCGGCCTGCAGCGCGAGCGGGTTGTTTGCGTTCACAATCTTTCGGGTCAAAATGTCCTTAGTATCGCTTACGGGGATCCCGCGAATCACTCCTTTACAAGTATCGTGGGGTGCCGCTGCATACGCACTAACCTCGAAAACTTTGCCTCCAATGTCAATTGGCTTAACCTTGAGGTATCTTGAAGCTCTGTCTTGGTCCGGAGTGCTTGCCACCATAATGTTCTGCTGCAAGTTGGAACAGATGATGTCCTGCATGGCCTATTCCTCTTTGACACCGGCCGAAGTTATATCGCGTCTGCCACGGCTCCAGTGCCAATTCTCGAGATATTTATTCCTCCACGTGGTCGTAGCACAATTTTGCTGAAGTCCTTAGGTAGTGGCGGCATGCGTCCAGCTCGCACAATTGTATGCTTGATGTCATGCCTACTACGACTGGCTCGAGCGTCTCCCGCGACGCCAGCCTTGGTCGAACCCTTGGCAGCAGGAACTCTAACCGCGGCTTGCTTATTCCTTGAGCGTCTCGTTTCGGCCTTCTTCCAACCCATGTCTTCCGTGCAATCCTCTGGAGAGATGTCCTCTCCATCTACTTGGTATTCTATTCTCAGTTGCAGATCCTGGAACTCGCAGAGCGTTGAGTCACGTTGGCGCCGGGCCGGCGCATCGGCGACAATCGCCTCCTTGGTTAGGCTTAAATCCCCTGGTGGCGTTGCCGTGTAAAAATGTCCCAAAAAACGGTTTAAAAGTCCACTCACCAGCACAAACGTGGTATCTGCTGATTTCTTGAAAACTTAGGCACACGATGGGACTAAAAACTCGGCGACAAATTTGGAATACCACAGGAAAGCATTCTTGCAAGCAGGAGCCGATCTTCGCGCGTCCGCACTGCTCGGCACCTAGAGCGTCTCCCCTCAGGGAGACGCAGTGTGGCCCGGGTAACGCATCGGCGCGAATTTCGCGCCGGTTGTCGTCGAGCCGCGCCTACGGACCCTGGTCGCGCCGGTCGTGCCTGGCGTTAGAATATGGAATGCTCCTGTTTCTCTAACTCAGTGTCGCTGTGCCCAGCGTGCGCGCGCGTCAACGCTACATTAGCGCATAATGGACCCCTCATGATGCACTCGCGGCCGTTTTGCTAGCTCCACATAAACCAAATTTGGTGTTACGTGACGTCAATGAATGACGAAATATATGACTGTTGCAAACATAATCTTGGCATGCGTGTCATGTAAGAACATGACAACATACCACGCAAATAGCGTGCTCATGGTCGTTTTGCTAGCTCCACGTATACTAAATGTGGTATCACGTGACGTGAATAGATGACGAAGGTACACGACACATCCAAACATGATAATCATGACACGGAAGTCTTGTACGGTCATTTACCTCACCCTCGTAATGTTGTGCTGATATTGTTGTTACTTATCAACCTTTCTTATTCGTGCTTCGCATATAATCGATTCCCACTGTACGTGGGATCTGCCTTTTTTTGGTAGAGTACGTCTTGTTCTGCATCACTCCCGTGCTGGCCTCGAATAGCGGAGAACTACCCCGAGAGTTATCTTAGATCTTCACTTTTGCAAGTTCCTGCTTGAAGGTTCAGCAGGTACCCAGTGATGACATCGTAAGCATTCCAAAATTTTCACATATCCCTATAGTCTGTTTTGCTTTGCTAAACCACTGAGGGTACGCCCAATGACTTTAATGTGGCAACCTTTTGTAGTCAGATAGTGCTCAAAGTACGTCCTTCTGGTACTATTTTCTTTTAGTAAACATCAAATTCAAGGCAAATTTCGTTGAAGATAGAGTCCCAAATACTCGCCTCTGTAATTTCTTTCATCAGAAACAACCAACTTTTTTTTTACGATTAACGTGCGTGTGTTTCCTCCTACATTCAATAGAGTGCGCGTGTGCCACTCTTCTAGTCCGGCCGTGAAGGTGGCCACCTACTACTACTACTACTACTACTATTACTACTACCACTACTAATACAACTACTACTACTACTACTACTACTACTACTGCTACAACTACTACTACTAATACTAATACTACGTACAAAGCGGACGCACAACCCACGCCTTAAGGAGCGTCGCCCCTAAAAGCAAAGAAAAAGGGCTAAAGTCGGCAGCGACTATGTGCTACGTAGTAATCCGTTGTGGTGGCACCTCTCGGTGAGTTTCTTTGTTTCTGTATCGCTTGATCCTTCTCAGTCCAGTGCTTCGGAAGAGCCACGGGAAGGCGTTGAAGGTGATATTCTCGAATGACACGAGCAACAACAAACACCGATGTATACGTGCAAGCCTGACGTAAATCAATGCATGATAATGAGAGTTGACAGACCACACAAAAATAAAGGAAGAAAACAAAAGAGGAAGACTTTATGGAGGAAAACCTTTCGAAGCTCAGTTAGGCTATTTGCGTGAAAACATCGTTTTCACAATGGCGCAATCCGTTGATAGTGAAATACAAGGTGGTCTTATCGTCGGTTGATCAATGAAGGACTATTGGTTACGCTGCTCCGGGTTGACTATCACGAAGTAAACTGACTGGGCATAGCAAAATGTATACTGAAGCTTTTACAAAATCGATGGAAAGCATCCTAATATTGTATGTCATTTACTCGTGAGTACTTGCTAGGACGCCAGCGGCCCAAATCAGATCAAGAGGATTAGGCATAACATCTCTCTTCCGTCAGTGAGTGGTAATATGTGGAGGGGAAGAGTTTTGCAGAGTGGCAACACAATGACATATTCAGAGCTGGAATATAAAAGACGTCATTATCATCACATATGCTTGTATTTTTGAATTGCAATAATTAGCTTGAGCCGTCTGACGGATTTCTTCGATGTCGTAACATCCTCTGTTCACCCTCACACCATCTGTGGTCAGCTTATCACCTTGCTGTTTCCGAGCCTTAAACAGCATAGCGAACACATATCGCTGCACTCACTCTCTGGTGTTGGTCGTCACTTCATTATGACGTGGTATTTATGTTCTGCAGAGCAGAGTAAAAAGTATTTAAATGCGTTAACTCCTTTTCTAAACATATCTTCGTTTTCTATGACTTCCTTGCAGTGACGTCGTGACGGACGTACATCAGTGCATTCACTCTCTGGATTTCGGTGTCACTTGTTGCTGATGACATGGTATTTGTGCCCTGCACGGTAGAGTAACAAGTGTTTTAGATCGTTTGTCCCTTTTTATAAACATGTCTTCGTTTTCTATGCCTTCATTGTAGTGACTTTTTGTCCAGCAGGGACTCACCAAGTGTGAGACCCACAGAACGGCTGTATATATGCTCTCCCTTAGAGTACGTAGCACTCTAAATCCTTACTCGCTCTCTTTAAACACCCCGAAACGAGCTTTCAAGGGAAGGGAGAGTTAGCGCTCTCCCATAGTAGATAGAGTACACAGAGCTCTAAATAATTAATCCCTTTAGGAGCTTTAGGGTCTCTCGTCGTTGGGCCGGTGTGTACGCTAATGATCATTGGTCCCACTAAAGGCGCAGTTGTGCTTTTTTTTTTTCAAGAGCACTTGCTAGCTGGCGCGCCGCCGCTCAGGTGAAGCTCGCACGCCTAAGCGTCGCGGGCGAGGCTCCGTACTGGCTCCACGCGACGGGCGAGGACCACGAAGACGGCGCATCGCTATCAGCAGCGAGCAAGCAAGAGACGCGCGTTTGAAATGTTGGTGGTAGAAGTGGTACACACGCCAAGGCCAACGCCGCTCTAGGCCTCGCGCTTTCTAGCTTCATGAGTGCCGACCAAAGAGGTTTAAAAAAAATACTTGAGTGGAAGCTCCCGCAATGCTTTGCCAGCAGTAAGTAGTAAATCCAGCTTTTGCCCTCCAAAGATATCAAAAACGTGCTATTTTCTGGTGGTGCCTACTTCGACCTCAAGCGGCTTTGATTTGGTAGTATAAAAGCTACTTTAGTTATAAATTAAAAGACA